>NC_090934.1:1357599240-1358238168 GCF_040938575.1 Ambystoma mexicanum | reverse complement strand
GACGTCATATTAATTTTCTCTTTCGGGAATACCTTCATACTTAATTTTGGTGATAATATTTTTCACTCTATAATCTTATGGGCTTCACCTCTTGTCCTATGCCGAATATACTAATTCTCAACTGCAGAATACTGGTTTAATTTTTATCCACGCTTGTATATTGAATCACCCCGAGTAATCACTCAAATGCACTTAGTGGTGCCAATATTTTGGGCGCGGGGTCCGCGCATGGTTGATTCGTGGCGCGCGAGCCTCGCTCACAGCACAATATGTTTTAATATATAGGTTGTACATATTCATGCAAGTAATGAAATGCTTTCCCGTTCTTTCCGATCTACTCTCTCCCACAATGAACCCGTCCACCTTATTATGGGTATGTAAATCCATGATATTTTATTATTTGGATGTACAATACTGTCTCATAATACAATGTGTAATTTTTCACTTGATTATGTTCGGGTTTACAATTATTGTTTGAATGTTTAATATCCATTTCATTTTGTGATGCACATGCCAGCCTTGAAAATGACTTGAATGTCAAAACACGTGTCGGCTGGACAGACTTTACTAATAAACTGTGCACAAGAATGTTTTTTCATGATTAAAACATTGTGATCATATGTCTTACATCGCGATGAACTGAAGGGCATACAGAATATTTTCAGCGACAGCGCTGGTCAACAATTGCAATTAATTCACTAGTTACTGAACAGGGATAGGCATACCCAGCATTCTGACCACAGCACCGCTGCAGTTCACCCCTCCGCCCCCAAGATTTATTTCAGATACGTTGCAAAGCGCACACCAATGGGACTTTATGCCTATTCCCCATTTTGTGATTATTGCTTGTAGGATGATGTTCAAGGCTGCCAACGAAGATGTCCCTGCATCTGTAGGATTTGAGTCCCATGGTGCATTAGTCTCGACCAGCTGAAGATGCTTGAT
Organism: Ambystoma mexicanum; assembly: GCF_040938575.1. Lineage (NCBI taxonomy): Eukaryota > Metazoa > Chordata > Amphibia > Caudata > Ambystomatidae > Ambystoma > Ambystoma mexicanum. The sequence continues at coordinate 1,358,237,223 of NC_090934.1, read as the reverse complement.
CCTGTAAGGAGTGGTCCCCCTGTACAGATGGTGTGTACTGTGAGGACGAGGTTAAAATCACCTCCCCCTCTTAAACAGTTAAAGTGACATACTCAGGTGCTCACATACCCTTTCAGCCATTCTTATTTTCTCTTCCAGGCTTTCGCACACCTCAATCAGTGGCATGCTAGCCTCCAATTCCACCTGAGATAAGACTGCTCCTAAGATATCCAGGTCGATCCTTGTATCCTCTGCTTCCATAAGGATGCTCATGTCCGCGGGCTTGAGGTCTGGCCTCAGGACTTTGCCATAGAGTGTATCACCCCTAACTGGTAAAAACCTTGGGATCTTCCGTTGGAGAACATTACCACCTAAGGAGCCTTCCCTCACCGCAGCAGTTCCAGTAATCAGTGCTTGAGAATGAAGAGCATATTGATCGAAGCTCCCAAGATGGTACCTAAAATGGTACCGTTTGGAACATGCTTTGCAAGGTTTAGTCTTTCCTTTCATGGCACAGATAAGTAACTTATAACTGCCCTTTCTTCTTACTCATGTTGAAGGGCTATAACCCCACAGTCCTTGATGGCAGAAATTAGAACTTGGCCGTAGGACAACAAAAAGAAAAAAGAAAGGAAAAAAATAAAATAGTCGCTCTAGCCTGGCCTCCCTAGACAGCCTGAACAGGCGGCACTTGTAAGTTATCAGCAGAATGTCCACCTGGCAAGCGTGCACACAAGTGCACAAGCTTGCCAAACAGCTCAGGGCTTACCGCTCACAGGCCGCGCTCTGCGTCAAAAAAATTATCTGTGCCTGCTTCACCACTACTTTGCCGGTGCAACGTCCAGCCAGGGATGATGTCCGCCTCGTTTCCCCCTACCAGTGCCTCTTTCCAACTTTCGATGAGGCTCTCTATATGTTGGCATGTCGTTCTCGCTCGCTGTCTCAGACTAAGTTGGATTAGAGGAAAGGAACTAAGACCAGACAAGTCAAGCCGCACTGCCCAGCACAACGTACAGCGTATGAAGCAAAAATGAGATTCAGCTTCCATTAACAGCCGCTTCGGACTCTTCCACACCTCAACATAACATGCACAGATTTAAAAGCACACCTACATTTGAATTCCCAATAAAGCACTAAAAGACATCACAAAATTGAGAGTGTACAGGTTTGGGGGCAATTCCTGAATTCGATCTTTGAGCAAGGCAAAAAGAAGCAGTAGAAAGCGTTCAGTGAGAGGTTAAGGCACAGCAGATACATATAACAGTTGGTACAGAAATTGCATTTTGTAGATACGTTTGAGGACTAGGGAGAAGAATCAAACAGGCACCCAAGGCAGAGGAACCAGGGGTAAGTCCATGGCAGGGAGATCTGGGGTCCTTAACGGTACAGTGTAAGAGCAGATATTTCATGGTCCTTGACTGCAGGGTACACTGCCAAAATGTTCATTAGGGAATGTTGCCTGGGGATAAGCATCCGTCCCGGCGCCATGGAGAGAGGCTCCCTCCAGCTCCGGACAGGTCCAGACAAGGGCCTTTGTGTGGGCCTTGGTGCTGGGGCCCAGCTCTCTGACCTGCCGGCTCCCGTTATGCCCAGATACAGACAAGCAGGCTAATCAGGAGCCTTGTTGATCGGGCTCGATGGCAACCCTGAGGCACTTCAGTGCTGAGGATGAGGGGGGCCATTTTCAAATGCAGAAACTTGTAACACAGTAAATACAGCCCACATGTGTTGTCGGCTGAACAAAAAGCAGGCACATTTAAAATTTTAGTGCGATAAATCAATGCGTTCTCCTACTGTAGCATGAAATTTCAAATACATGAAAACACAGCACTGTGTTTGCAGACGTCCAGGGGCTTACCTAGCGGGGAGGGCGGAGCTTCTGCTGAGTTAGGTGGGGAGACAGGGGGGAAGCAGCGACCACCACGCTCAAAGCAGAAGAGGAATAGGCAACATGGCCTGAGGCGGCGTGTCCCTTCCTCGCTTTGAAGCTAAGCAGGGTAGGTCCAAGTTACTGCATGAATGGGAGACCCGGATGCCTATCGTGTTACTGGCCTTTGGCCATGGGCAGTGAATGTTCACCCCAGATGTCAGTAAAAATATCCATAAAAAAAAAAAAGAAAATCATTTTCTATAGCCACAGGTTCAGAACTACAGACACTTGTGTATCTATACTTGTATTATAGCCACAAATATAAGAAAAACGGTCAGGGAATAAAATGCTTTCCTGACCCCCCCCCCCTCCCCCCTCGCGCACCCTCCACATGCCCTAACCAAGTGTCTCCCTCCTCTGTGCCTACTTCACACATCCATGATGGCCAACCCCCTTGCCCTCTCCCATTCCCCCTACAACAAATGCTGTTTCCGTGACGCAGTTTGCTTTCAAATGTCAGCTATTCGGTCCATAGTCGAGGCTCCAGAAAAGACCCCCTCCAAATCCCAAATTTCACTTGGTGTCCTCTTGTCACCACCCCCCACATTTATTTATTTATTTGTATGTATCTGTTACATTTATATAGCGTGCCTAACCCTCAGGCATCTGGCCGCTTGAAATTAAGAATACGGTTACATTGCAGAGACTTGGTTATGCAGAAAAATTAGTTACAGAAGTAGTATCGACCCATGCTGTATAAATGGTGTATAGTTTCCTTATTCACATTTGAAGTGTTTAATTACAAATGATCTTCGACTTTTTAGTAAAACATATGTATAGTGCAGTTTCCCATTTTCTCATTGTGCTGTGTCAGTCTTGTCTGCAGATGGAGAACAGAGGGGGCGACCCATCGCTTGTTAGAGGAATGGTGTGGCGTCTTAATGTCATGGTTGAAAAGCCAGGTTTTTATTTTTTTGCAAAAGGACCATAGTGAAGGGTTGGTTCTTTGTTCTGAGGGCATAGCATTCCAGAATTTGGCTGCGATAACAGGGAAGTTGGAGCCTCCAGCTTTTTGTCTTTTGTATCTTTGTGTAGTCAGTTGCCCTGGGTAGGCCGAGCGGGATTGAGCTTTGGAGATTAGGTTGGAGAGGTAACGTGGAGCGGTGTTATGCGTAAGAGACAGTATTTTAAATGTAATGCAATCTCTTACTGGTAGCCAGTGAATGTTGCTTCTGGCTGTAGTAATGTGGTCAGTGTTGCGGATATTGAAAGCCGCTGCGATTGCATTATTTTGGATGATCTGGAGCTTATTAATGTTTTTTGCTGCGCAGCCTGCGAAGATGGCGTTGCAATAGTCGATCCTGGAGAGGATCAATGCTCTGGCCAAGGTGACACGGTTCTCTATCGTCAGGTAGGGTCTGCATGCAGTGATATGTTTGGCAGTGTAGGTTGTAGCCGATGTGATGGCATTAACTTGTCAGGAGAGGGTGAGAGATAAGTCTAAGTATACCCTTAGCGTTTTGACTTCTTTGGCCATCGTAATGCTGTTGCCATGTATGTTGACAGTTTTGTAGGATGGTGGAAGGTTTTTGAAACTCACTGAGCTGCCTGTGATCAGGATCTCTGTTTTATCGTTGTTAAGACAGAGTTCGTGTTGAGCCATCCAGGCTTGGAGAGCGAGGTAGATAGCATTGAGGGTTTTGGAGTATGTCATAATCCCCCGTAATTGATAGAATTGTTTGGGTGTCGTCCGCATAGTTTGTGTATGTGACACGCAAGTTGTCAAGTCTATCAAAGAGGGGTTTTGTGAATGCGTTGTACAGGGTAGGCGAGACGCAGGATCCTTGTGGGACTCCACAGGTGACAGGAGTGGGGTGGGCAGCCGCCGTGGATGAGAAGACTTGCATAGATTGGTTGGTCAAGAATCAATCCATTTTAAGGCATGTTGGAAAAATGGGCATTGCTAGCTAGGTGGCGACGTTAAGATTTTATGGTTCACTAAAACAAATGCTGCCGAGAGGTCTAGTAAGAGAAGGACGGCAAGGTCACCTCTGTCTCCGATTTGATTAATTTTGATTTTAAGATCTAGCAAGGCCGTTTCTGGGCCAGGGCCTGGGCGAAAACCTGTTTGGCGAAGGCCAAGAAGGTTATGCGTTTCAAGGTAGTTTTGGATTTGTACATAGGCTACCCCGTCTAATATTTTTTAATAAGAAAGGTACAGTCGTGATAGGCCTGTAGTTAGTTGGCACATTGGGGTCTAGCATGTTTTTTTTTCAGTAGGGGGAGTACTGACGCTTCCTTCAGGTTTTCTGGTACTTTATTGGAGGTGAAGGAGTTGTTTATAAGTGAGGTGATAAATGGCGCCAAGTTGTCTACGCAGACTTTGACTAGCGTGGCTGGACAGATGTCGCTTTGGCATCTTGAAGGTTTTAGGCCTTTTATCATTTTGATAGCCTCCTCTATGGTGATAGGAGTGAATTAAAATCTGGGGAATGGTTTAGGTGGGTTCTGAACTAGTGTGGGTTGGTCAGTTGGGGCAAGTTTCAGTTTCATTTGGTTAATCTTAAATTCAAGGGATGATATTTTGTCCATAAGTGTTTTTTGGATACTTTCACACCAAGCTTGGTCCTTGATGCAGAGGTCAGGGGTCGGTGAGGATGTTTCTAGTTCCCATAGGACGGAAAAGAGCTCTTTGGTACCAGAGTTAACATTCTCGATGTGCACGTTATATGCATTGCTCTTTGCTAGGAAGATAGTTTCTTTGTACTCTGTGGCTAGGGAGGTGAATAGTTGTTGCAGGAGAGTGTTTTTTTCCCCCCCCCAATTACTTTCTGCATTGTTTTTTATTCCTTAATGTTTTTAGCTCGGAGGAGAACCAATGACTGATGTGGTATTTAAGTTTGGCTTTGTGGTTGCCCATGGATGCCACTTTGTTAATTGCTGCCTCCATAACCTGGTTATGGGTGGTAACCAAGGAGGAAGGATTGGCAGTGTTCCCAATGTATGTAGTGAGTGGTGCGAGCAAAGGGAGCATGTTGTCTGGCGTGATGTTACGATGATTGCGCGTCTCGGTAGCAAGTGCAATGATATTAGGTGTGCATGCTTGTATGTAAGCGTGTACTGATAGAGAATAGTATTTTATTGTGGTCCGACCATGGACATGGGTTGTTATTTGTAATATTTGTCAGGCAATTATGGTCTGCGAGCCAGTCTAACGTGCGCCCTTTAGCATGCGTGGGGGCTGCAGTGAGCATGGTGAAACCTTGTGTTTCTATGGTGTTAGCTGGGGTTGTAGCTTTGTCATCGGTGCCATCGCCGAGTCCTAGATTGAAGTCTCCTAGGATGAGTACTTTGGACGTAGGTTTTAGGACTGTGGTTGGTAGAGCAGGTATGTCCTCCTCGAAGGAGGCAGTGGGGCCAGTATATGAGTTGTATAGTTAGGGAATCTGTGGCAGAGATGGTGATTTTGGTGGACAGTAATTCTCCTGATGGGCAGACTAAGTTTGGTATTTCTCTTATGTTCAGGTTAATTTTTGAGATGAGGGAAATACCACCCCCTTTTGAAATGGTTCTGTCTTTTTCTTATAATGGAATAGCCCTCTGGTAGTGCAAGAGCAAGGACTGATTTCACATGTCTAGACTGTTGGCATTTGCATACTTTTGACCTGCAAATGGCTTTTTTCCTGCATTTCATTTTTTGATAGCCTCTGCTATGGCCACAGCTATCTCTCGCATTGAGCAAAAACAAATATGGCAGCCGTTTCCTTTCTAAAAACACCCAGTTTTGTCAATTTACCTGGGATATAGCTATCTATTTTGGCAAAGGGGGCACCCGCTTCACTGTCAGATATTTAAAAAACGACTGCGTGGAATAATCCAAAATCACAAAAAGGCCTCAAGCCAACGCTTTGTGCCCAAGTTGTTTCTGATCTGGTCCAAATCCATCCAGCGGTTTAGGCTGTGCCGTCTGGCAAAAATTGACCTTTGTGTATGGGAAAATGAATGGGAAGTAGGCGGCAACTTACATTTTTAAATTGTTTGCTTCCTTAACTTTTTTTTTTAAACAAATCTTTACCACACTTTGCAGTTTTTAGGGGACACACGCTCCCCCAATTGACTTCAAAATATCGGCCAAATCTGTTTGAAGTATCAAAGTTATCAGCAATTCATTTTTACGAGGTTCCTATGGGAGTCCGACTCACCTTAACTATACGGTGGCAACCGTGGGTACTGCAGGGCAAAACAGAATTTGCATGGAATCAATGCAAATAATTTTTTTTAAACTCACCATGCTGGTTCTTGCAAAAATAAAATCTTATTGTGTTAAAATCATCAAGCCAGGTAAAAACTGAAGCACCGACGTTTCGCTGTTTACCACATATATATACAGTGAAAAAGCATTAAGAGACGCAACACAACTCCTGAAGCCCACCATAACTATGCTCCCCCTGTTGCACAGCGTATGACCACACAGATGAGATCACTGGTTTCATTATTTACATTGAGTTATCAGAATTGTTTTGCGACATAACATATGTACATATTTCATATTTGCATTGTACATTATGTTGGGCCCTTCTTTCTTTAAATGCAGTGTACAAGCACAATTATGTAGTATAAGTAACAGTATTGTTTTGTAGATTAACCAAACTTCGAATTCTTAGATTCTATACTATCACAATGCACAAAGGCACTTTCTCTTACATGTGATTATTTTTTAATAAAATGTGTAATTTAGAAAAGAAATCTGGTCATTTTGGGGGCTCCCTGTTGCCTCCCTGCATTTAAAGAAAAAAAAAGTGCCACTCGGTGAAAGGGCCTTGGGTGGCTGGGACAGCGGGCAGGGATTGTGTATTCTCTCCTGCTGTTCCAGCCATCTGATTGAGCGCCCTTTCCTGGGTGTGAATGTAATTTTATTACCATAAGGAGAATTGAATTTTTTAAAATATTTACCATTTCTATTTTCATAACACTTACATTAGTTCTATTTTTTTGTACTACTACAAATATATATAATAGGTTTGAAATACCTGAAATAGAATCAAGTATGTTCCCCATTGTAATTGCTTACTAATATTAGGGTGCAAATTAATGCGCCATAAGTAATCATCTGATAGTTGTGTGTTATTATTGTGAAGAGAAATAAAATATGTATTAAAAGAGGTGACTAAAGATATTCCAACATATAATCAGTATTGTCCATTTTGGTCAATTATTGATTTCATCAGTGATGACAGGTATGTCACTAGTGGCACCAGTGATGTCATATGATGTAATTAGTGATGTCATCAGTAATGTCTGGTCATACGCTGTGCAACAGGGGGACGCATAATTAAGGTGGACTTAAGTGGGAGTGCTGAATTTCCGGGGTTTTGTTGAGTTAAATCAGATCACCTTAACTCTGTCTTAACTCATTTCTTTTCAGAAAATGTTGGCTTCTTCAGAGCCCACTAGCCATACCCTTTGGCCATGGCCACCGTACATATTGCACCAATAGGTTTCTTTGAAGCCCACTAGCCAGGTGACATTAGCTTCAGGGGAATTGCATATTTCTCGATTATGGTATGAAAAGTGAAATTAGGAAATGCAGCACTAATCATGCAAAGCATTATCTGTTTCGCAAGGCTATTGGTCCAGAAGATGACCAAGAATGCAGCCACAGAAAGGAGGGTCGAGACAGTAAAGGTTTTCCTTCAAAGAATAGATGAGCATTATTTAAGCAATCGCCCCAGAACCCTATGGCTTCAACTTCCAGACTGATAGTAAAGACTCAAAGTAAGAAAAATTAGTCACTTATTTGTAACTGGATTTCTCCAGCTTTGGTATATTTCATAGGTTAACATGCTTTGTATATTGTAAAGTATTGAAGCTGGACGTCCTTGATAATCGTAATGTAAGAGTAGTGTAAAAGGAACATAAATGATTTGCCATCCACTGCTTTCTTGGACTTTTGTTTCCTTACCTATGACATGAAAGAGCTACAACGCTACTCTGACCACAAAGCATACAACAGAACAACTGAAGGTTGAAATAAATGGACTAACGGTATGTGATGTTGCTTTCCTGTAACAAGTGCGTGATTCTGTGTTGTGAATGACTGGGACCACAGCAATTGTCCCACCTCTGCATCCATCAATGTGTAATTTGACAGGGTTGCATTTTATTATTACCTTTGTTCGTTTAAAAGATTTCACAGATCCATTTTGCATAGATGTAACACTCTTTCCAACATACAAGGGGCTATTAAACAGGGCTCGATCCGTAGCAGTAAACTGTAGAGCCCAGTCCCAAACACAAGGGAATTTTAGACCTTTTTCATCTCCAAGTTGGATATTTTTGCTAATAGCAAATTCCTGAAAAAGAAGCATGGGTAAAGGTTAAAATAAATTAGTCAAGCTATGCAGTGCCACAAATATAAAAAATACTACAATGGGAGAAAAGTGCATTCATAAATCTAAAAACTCTTCGTTTGGGCCGTTAATTATCAAACAGTTTATCATAACCAAAATACCCGAAGACATTTTGGAACCAAGTTCACTCACGGAGAGCACTTTTCAGCTTGAATGTATTTGTCGGTGTAATCACAAATGCGAACAGGTAATTCGTAATGAAAAAAAACCTGGTAAGCACTAGAGGGTGTGTTAATCGATTTCTTGATATAACCATACATCCCATTCGATAATGGCTGATTTGCAGAGTTTTTTGTCTTGCTTCAAACTGTTTATTTCTGGGAATCATTTCTTGAGTGCAATGTTATCACTTTGGCCGTTCTCTTACTCTTCTAGTCTGGGCCTTTCAGTAACTGCCGCTAGAGATTCTGGATGCACCAAGGCAACACCAGGCCTGGATGGCAAATCCAAAGCCTAAATGATCGCTAACTAGTTCTGGGATTTTGTGTGGTGTGAAACAGTCCCATTCACAGAGATCGGAATCTCTGTGGAATGGGCAGAACCAACGGCAGGCATCTCAACTTTGTGGAACTCGGGGATAAAGACAGGGAGACCCCAGTGTTAGTACAGCAGGTCCTACTGAAGTAGTAGAGCCACTGACTCAATAGTCAGAGACCACAGAGCCAAAGAGGTTGAGACAAGCTAGGTAAAGGGCCCCTTCAGGATTCAAACCCCCAATTCAGAGCATGGACGAGGAGGAAACCTTCAGGGGTTTAAGTTAGCTGGGCATGTCCGTTAAACCCACTAAGAATCTGGGACATGGGGTCCAGAGAGGGTTCATACAGGCTGACAGGGAGAGGAGGAGTGGGGGGTGGGAGTTAAAAAGGACTGAAGGTGGAGGGAGGGATGGAGTCAGAGTTCAGAGGCTGCAAAGGTGCAGTGTTAACATCCTTTCTTGGAGCCAACACAGACGATCAGAATGTAGCATGAACTACTTAATTGTTGCTGGTCCTGCAGGAAAGCAACGGGGAAGGAAGCAAAGTACACAAAAAGACTTTTCTCAAGTTTTTCCAATATAACCATAAAAGACTAGCTGTTACTGTTTTTTGATATTCAACTTATTATACATTTTAAGGCATTGGTTACTAAAAGATCAACCTACACGACACTGCCAAATCTATTTGCCGTGTCTTTTGTATGGGACTAAACACCACAAAAACTGCTTCAGAGCACTTGAAGGTGTGACAGTACAATAATGGCACTATTATACAACTGGTATCCTAGCTTTAGCATGTAGGCCTTTCTTACTCAGATGCCAGTGACTAGGAGGGACAAAGAAATTACTTGTTTAAACACAGCAAGTGTATGATATGATTATTTATATCACGCTCATACACAAGTGTGACTTTTTTCACAACATACCTGTCCTTGTTACATCTTTATAATCCAGGGGTTGACAATCGCAACATTTTTTCACAATGTGAAAAAGTCACACCTACTTTACTCCTGCTCTGCATTTCCCCCCCCCAATTGCAAATGATACGCACAAGAGGTTCTCCACTCTTGTGACTCTGTGGGTTCTATGCCACATTAAGACAGCCAATGCGCCAGTCCCAAATTAGGACACAGGGCATCTGCCCACCCTAAGTAGTCACCCATCTTAAGAACGGGTAAAGGGATGTAGATTCCTTAATGTGCAGGACGTGTAAGTACTCATTAACTTCTACGGCACAAAAACCCAAATCAAGATATATACATTTGGCAAACATTATCTTTCAGTAATCATCTTTCTAATGCTTGTATTTGCTTGGATATACATGCTTTGAATAGGCCGACATCTAGTGGTTGGTGCAGAGTATTGCATTATTTATTTTAATTCTTAAAATAAGACGTCAACGGGACATTCCCGTAATTCTAACCCTACTGTGAGGTGTACAGCACCCATGATAGATATATATATATATATACACACACACACACACACACACACACACACACACACACACACACACACACACACACACACACACACACACACACACACACACACACACACACACACACACACACACACACACACACACACACACACACACACACACACACACACACACACACACACACACACACACACACACACACACACACACGAGATGAGTAGCTAGATGCACCTCAAGTGATAATGCACACATTTATATTTGTTTGAAAAACATTCATATCAAATAAGGACATTCCAGTACAGCTTCATGGATGTTATATTGTAAAAAGAAATGTTTTTACTTACAGTGCTTTGCTTCACTCGTTCATGAGGGCAGTTGAAAAGAAAAGTGCCAAATAGAGAGATTCGGGTGCTATCGTATAACACAGTCAGGTAGGTTTCAGTGAATTGAAAAGCAGCAGGGTACTGCTCCAACAATTGCCACATGCAGTCAAGGAACAGTACAAAAAGTGGAGACTTTGGAAAAAAAAGGAGAAAAGATTAGAAATAGAAGCAAAAATGCACATGTTTATTCATTTAGGTGAAATATTCCTCATCTTCGAAATCTTGAAAATAAAGCTTAATATTTATGTATTTTCTAGATGCATGTTTTATTGGGCACAAAAGAAAAATAAATGAAGAATAGTCTTGTCCAATTACAGAGGGACACATTAAATAAGATCAATCTCCAAAATTGTAATACATCGGTCTTCCATCTTATAGCTGTTAAGCGTTTCAAAGGCTTACGATCAAAGGACATGAAAAATATACATGTAGACAATCTGCAATTTAAAGGAATGAACACGGTTTCCAAAACAATTTGAAACAAAGAAAAAAAAAAAGATATATTTCAAGAGTGAAGCTAACATAATAAAGCCAGTTTCCTATCGATTTAAAGATGGATGCACAGAGGAGACAGAAGGAAGGCGAGGAGGCAGCAGCATTCCTTTTTCCCCTAAGCTGCCAAGTAGGGGAGGAGGCCAAGACGAGCTAGGTGTACAGAGAAAGAGGTCTTCATGGAGATTGTAAGACATCATCATTCGGCAGAGAATTGAACAGTTTTGGAGCAATGAAGGACTGAATACAGAAGATATTTAACACCAAGGGCGATGAATACATTGAGCTTGCCATGGTTGTCAACTGCTTCCTGGGTCTGTAAATACATCCTTTGTAATTATTTGGCTCAACAGTGTATGGTTAGCGCCAACATAGGCAGCTTACTGTGCTGGCACAGCAGCACATTTAAATGCTCCAAACCATGGGATGCAGCAATTGGTTGGTTTTACCGATGTTTGTGCTGAATATGCGAGGAATCTTTGCATTAACTGTTCCATCCCTCTGACTGGAGTGAAGCTCTTGGGTTGAATACTGGTTGTTCATCTTCAGCCACTTTCGTGGCTTTTAGCTGAAAACTGCAACTAACAATCTATTATATATAACAAAGTCGTTTTTGTAGGTTTGTATGTTGCTAAGATCTTGGGGATGTAACTTCTCATGAACGATGAGTTCTGGCGTCATGAATTTTCCATGGAATATTCTTTATTTAATTGCTGAATTAATGAAACTATTTCTAGCTAGATAGGTCATCCCGTTCCCGAGATAATTAGCTTTAATTACATTTTTCAGCATTGCATTTTGTGGTATTCCACACACCATCTACAGGTCATTTGTAGAAAGTGTTAATCATCGCGCTGCTGAACTGGTCTTGCGTTGTTTTTGATTTCCAATTTTTTTTATTTTAGAAGCAAGTGTTTTTCTTTTCATTGATTTCTTTTGCAATAAACTTGATACATGTTAATTTCACTGACTAATTGAACAAATGAACAAGTTACTTACCTTGGTAACTGGTAACGTTCTTTCGATGGGATGTTCCTCCACGTATTCCACATCTATGACAGGTAATGACCACACAGCTGTGCTGCTTCGGAAAATTATTCGGCATAGGCATCCTGTGTCAATGACGTCACAACGTTGTCCCTTGAGGGCCTCCGTCGAGGTTCGACGTTACCGGATGTTATATATAGGACGCACGGCGCCCATAGCCTCAGTTGTAGTTTTTTCCCAGAACGTGTGGCACCAATCTCCTGCCAGTATGACTGCAGAAAGCCTTGCGGAAACATAAGCTGCAATTGCAATTGAAATTCTGTAGAGGGACAGGCTGAGAGGGTTCGATGTGGAATACGTCGGAGGAACATCCCATCGAAAGAACGTTACCAGATAAGGTAAGTAACTTGTTCTTTGAGGGGATTGTGTCCGCCGACGTATTCCACATCTATGACAGACTCCCAAAGCAGTACCAACGTATGGAGGTTGGAAAAAGAATTTACAATATCATAAATTTAAAATGCCCAATCACATTGCTGAATAGAGGACTGCCTTACCAAAGGCCAGATCCTGCCCATGGATAGAATCCAAAGAATAATGTCTCACAAAAGTATGGACAGAGGCCCATGTGGCTGCTTCGCAAATATTGCAAATCGGAACACCCCTCTGAAGGGCAGTGGAGGCAGCCATACCCCTAGTAGAGTGAGCCCGTAAGCCTACTGGAGGGTCCTTTCCCGCCAAACGGTAACACTCAGAGATCGTCAAAATGATGCATCTGGACAAGGTCTGCTTGGACACAGCCTGACCTAAACGCCTTATAGCATAACCAACAAAGAGCTGATCGTCCACTCTGACCTGGGACATCCGCGAGAGATAGAAACTCAAAGCTCGCCTACGATCCAACCTATGGAGCCTCTCCTCTTCCTTACCAGTATGTGGAGGAGGATAAAATGCCGGAAGAATGACTTCTGGCTCCAATGGAATTCGGACACAACCTTCGGAAGAAAAGAAGGCCGCACCCTAAGGACAACCCTGTCCTTATGGAACACAGTGAAGGGTGGTTTGGCGGAAAGTGCCTGCACCTCACTCACTCTGCGTGCGGAAGTAACCGCAACTAAAAATACAGTTTTAAAGGACAACAGTCGCAACGGACAAGAATGTAACGGCTCAAACGGAGCTCCCACTAGGAACTTTAAAACCAAATTCAAATCCCATCCCGGCACCTGGAAAGGCGACAGCGGAAACACATTAGTAGGCACTTATAGAAATTGAGAAATCAAAGGGATCTTAAAATAAGAACATTCCTCAGACGAGCACTTCAATATGGACAGTGCCGCCAGGTAACCCTTAATGGTACCTACTTGCAGGCCCTTGTGGGCTAAAGAAAGCAAAAAAGACAAGACCAAAAGAATGGAACATCGGAAAGGATCCACATTCTGTACCCTGCACCAGTCGCAGAACTTTGTCCAACGGCAACGGAACAGGGATTTCGTTCCTGGCCTTCTGACTGAAATCAACACCTCCATCACATCTTTGGGGAGGTCCCAATCCTTATACCTCAACCTTTCAGATACCAAGCATGAAGGCTGAGAGACTTGACCTCTGGATGGAGAACCTGACCCCCCCTCCCATGAGAGCAGATCGTCTCGGTAGGGAAGACGGCGTGGAGGGCAGATGGACATGTCGAGAAGGTCCAGGTACCACGCTCTTCTGGCCCATGCCGGAGCAATGAGTATTATCCGGGAACCGAACCTCTGTAACCTCTGCAACACCTTCAGAAGGTCAGGGACTGGAGGAAACGCATACAGCAGTGGGAAGGCCCACTCCACTACGAACGCGTCCCCTAAGGCTCCTATTGGAGGAAATTCCCGCAAGCAGAATCTTTCACATTTCCGGTTGACACTGGTGGTGAAGAGATCAACTTGTGGGGTTCCTCAAAGGGCGAAGATCTCCAAAAGAACTTCCTGAGCCAGCTCCCACTCATGAGAGACTGCTCTGCTTGCTCAGAGCGTCCGCCGCTGTGTTTTCGTCTCCGGCCAGATGAACTGCCGAGATCGAAATTTCCTGCTGAACTGCCCAGAACCAGAGCTGCATCGCCTCCCTGCACAATGGGAGTGACCCTGCCCCCCCCTATTTTTTTGAAGTAGTGCATGGCCACTGTATTGTCCGTCATAATCAGGACATTCTTCCCCTGCACGGATGGCAGAAAAGCCTTCAGGGCTAGCCTGACGGCCCTCAGCTCTAACAAATTGATGTCGAGTCTGGACTCCGACGGAGACCAACGGTCGGTGGCTGTCAACTCGTTAGCATGAGCTCCCGAACACGAGAGGGATGCATCCGTCACGATCACCACCTCCGGCCATGGTTGCCAAAATGGAGCACCCTTCATCAGATTGCCTTTGACGGCCCACAACAGAAGATCCTTGCCGACCGAGGGAGGAGGAGGAATATGAACGGGATCCGACATCCTGCCGGAGAACTGCGACCACTGCATCTTGAGAGCCCACTGCAGAGATCTCATCCGCAGCCTGGCCTCTAGCACCAGGAAAATGCAGGATGCCATGAGGCCGAGCAACCTCAAGAACTCGAACGCCAGGAGACTGTGGGCACGTTGAAATTTGTCCATCTACAGAACGTGAGGAGCCTGCACCTGGGGAGGCGAACACAACCCCAGGGAAGTATTGAGCACTGCTCCGATGTATTGGAGCCGCTGCGTAGGTGTCAAATGGGACTTCTTTAAATTGAGGGAGAAGCCCAGGCTGTGAAGGGAGTGGCAGTTGACGGACAGATGATCCAGGGCTTGCTCGGGAGAACGTGCCCTGATCAACCAATCGTCCAGGTAGGGGGGTAGAGGTGAATCCCCCCTTTCTCGAGATAAGTTGCCACCACCACCATCAGCTTGGTGAAGGCCCTCGGGGCAGAGGTCAATCCGAACGGCAGGACCCGAAAGTGAAAATGCAAGTCGCCAACCTCAGGTACTTCCTGTGCTTTGGATGAATCGGCACATGAAAGTAAGCATCCTTGAGGTTGAGAGACACCAACCAATCCTGAAGTTGAAGGGCTTGGAGGACTTGACAAAGAGTTACCATCTTGAACTTGTGCTTCCTGAGGAGCTTGTTTAGCCAACGTAAGTCCATGATGGGTCTCAATCCCCCGTCTTTTTTCGGGATAAAAAAATAAGGGGAATACCATCCCTTGTTCCTCTCTGCTACAGGCACCAGTTCTATCACCTTTCTCCAGCAGGGATAGGATTTCCTGCGCAAGGAGCGGATCCGGACTCTTCAAAGAGAGCCTCCCCGGTGGATTGTCATGAGGCCTCTGCCGAAAGGGGAGACAGTAGCCGTGGGCTATGATCTCCAGAACCCACACATCTGAAGTAATGGCGCGCCATTCTCCAAGATGCTGCGCAAGTCTCCCCCCAACCGGCGAACCATGGGACATGGCCTCATGACTGAGCGGACGCGGCAGTGCCTGAGGGCAAAGAGGAAACTGCCCGAGCGGCTTTGGCACCTCGAGTTCCTTGCTTTCCACCTCTGGTACTCCTACGGTGGCCCCTTTAACTGGCAGCTCCTCTTGATCTACCAAAGGAAGAGTAGTACCGAAGGGAACCACCCCTCCATTGCTGTCCCCTAGGACGAAAAGGCGGAGGTTGATGCACTGCAGTGCCCAAAGACTCTGCTGCAGCTTTGGAGGTCTGCAACCACCCAAGGCTCTCCTCAGCCTTCCTGCCAAAAGATGGACACCATCAAAGGGCATGTTGAGAAGCCGGGATTGCACATCAGGAGCAAACCCAGACTTCCGCAACCACGCAAACCTGCGTATCATGGCGCTCACAGCCATGGACCGACTGACAGTCTGCCGTGTCCAAACCCGACTGAATGGCTTCACACATGGCATCCTTGCCGTCCTGCACGAGAGCTAGAACCCCATCCCGTTCCTCCCCTTCGGGAATACGCTCAGCCGCCAAAAATGCACAATTCCACAGAGTGTGAGTGAATCTTGCCATGGCACAAACAGAGTTGGCTGCCTTCAAAGCCATACCCCCAGATGAAAATAGCTTCTTCGCCCAACCATCAAAGCACTTATAGTCACTATCAGGAGGGATGGTAGGGTACGCAGCCTGCTTTGCGGGGGCTGTAGCTGCCTGCACCACCAAACTCTACAGAGTAGGGTTTGGTCGACAAGTAGCAGGGGTCACCACTGGCTGGACGGTATTTTTTCGGAAGCGACTTATTCACTGCCAGGAGACTCTCCAGAGCAGTCCAAGCCGCTGCCACCCTTCTTTGCAAAGCCATATGAAATGGCAACACCGGGTCAGTGGGTGGACCTTGGTCCAGGATATCTGTCAGATCATCCTGAAGAAAATCAAGAGGTGGAGCAGACCACCCCAAGTATTCAGTCACCCTCGACATGAGGCGCCTATATGAGGATTCGGCATGCGTACCAGGCTCAGGCCTGCCAAACTCCACCTCCGGAGAGGTATCAAGACCACTGGCGTCATGCAAGGACTGACGGAGTTGTTCCATCTGACTGTGACCAGACAACAGGTCATCAGAGACATCAGGGGGCACAACCATCACCTCATCAGACCCTTCTTCCACCTCTGAGATATCATCCAAAGGTTGGAATAAATCCAATCTGGGTGGAGGAACAGAGAAGGGCTCAAAAAGGGGCTTCATGGACTTACTGAGAGCCTTCCTCAGAGTTTCACAGCCCTCCAGGGCACCTCCGGCAAATCCTCCACAAATGGCATTGAGGGCGCCGATGACTTCGACAACTGCTTTGAGGCTGTAGCATCGAGAGAGTCCCTCGACGGACATGGCGCCGATGGCGTCAACGCCTTCTTGGAAGGCTTCACAGGTTCCGACGGTCTCAATGGCGTTGAGGACCTGGATCTGGCACGGCTATGGCGATCAACCTTGTCCGCTCTGGACCTCGACGGCTCCCGATGATTGCTCTGACCGCCGGAAGGCGTGCGAGTGGTGGCCCTAGCCCGTTCCTTGCTGGTTTCTCTCGAAGGCGCGGATGGAACAGTGTCTTGCGATTCGAAAATTGTCATCTGCTGGCGGAAGGCCTCCCATTCGGCCGGCGACGAAGACTTGGTGGGACAAGTCAACTGCCTTCTGGCGGAGTCCTCCGACAAGGACAGGGAAGGCGACCGATGACTGCGCTTCCGCGAATACCTAGGGGAGGCAGAGGAATGGCGGGAACCACTCCGAGACCCCCTGGACTTTCGCTTACGCGGAGAGTCGCCTCTCGAGTCATCGGTCAAAAAGCCCAGCGGATTTCGACTTATGGGGCTTAGACACCCTACCTACCTTTAATTTCTTCCGTTCCTGCAAGGCCTTCGATACCAGGGGCTGGCATTCATCGCAACTGTCGGTAGCGTGGCTTTCGCCAAGGCACCAGAGGCCGACGTCGTGTGGGTCCGTGATGGACATCTTCGAACCGCAGTCTCGACATATTTTAAAGCCCGACTTCGGGGTAGAAGACGAAGACATTGTTCTTTCGAAGTAGAAGAATTTGCTTTCGAAGTAGAAGAATCGAGCACGCCGAGATTCAGAGCAAACAGGTTTGCGGAAAAAACAGAACTGAGGCTACGGGCGCCGTGCACCCTATATAGAACATCCGGTGACGTCGATCCTCGACGGACAACATATCGATGCAGGACACCTACACCGAAGAATTTTCCGAATCAGCACAGCTGTGGTCATTACCTGTGAGATGTGGAATACGTCGGAGAACAATCCCCTCGAAGTTTATTTACTTCAGAATTAAATTCTCACATGAATATCATTTGGACGCTTACTGATTATTTGCAGTATGTGTTTAGCAGCGACAATGGCCACCAATGCTCACAACACTGCAAATAATCAGAGTAAGCATACAAATATGATATTCATGGAAGAATTTAAATCGGAGACAAATGAACATTTGGTGTTCAATTAATAAGTGAAATTAACATGTATTGCGTTTTACCTTTGGGGCAAAGAACAATATTTGTACATCTTTTTCAGTCGAATATGAAAACAAATCTGAGAATGACATCGCAGGCGAAGCCGGGTACTTTGGCTAGTAAAATTAATAAAAGAAGTTGCTCAACACTATTTATGTGTTGCAACAAGTGCCAGTTCTAGGTTCACACGCTATGTGTAGTTCGCCATTCAGTGGTTGGTCCAGAGTCATTCACTTTGTCTTCAAGCTTTGTAATAGGCATCACACTGGTCGATCAGAAATAAGATCCATGCATAATGTGGATGCACTTTCCACAGAGTATCTGAAAGTCAATGCTACATTCACATGGTTTTTCGACCCATTTCCACTTGGTATTATGAATTGTGTATCAGGGAATTGATGTTTCCAAAATCATAAAACTACACCCAGTAAATGTGTAATGTATAAAAGCAGATGTGCTTCAAACAATTCCTTTGTAATTATTTGAGAGAAGCCAAAGCATATTCTAGAGTGCTGGAAATCAGAAAGCTGCGGACAGTTCTTACCATTGCAAGTCTCATAAAAGAGAGCAAAAGGGATACTTGGTATACACGCACCCTGAGGGAGATACAGTCACTCAGGGACACATGCAGTATTCACATCCCCAATGAGGGCTTCGATTAGTACTCATCAGGGAAAAAGATGGCAATGCAGTGAGTGTCACTGACGATACAGCTGGTACGCGACTGGCAAAATGGATGGTTGGTGCTTGGAGGCACATTTTGGAGTTCACTGACATCTTCGTCAACAAGGTATATCTCATCACCCTGTTTCCACACCACGATCACAGATCTGTGAATTGAGCAACCCCATGTGCCAGGGAATGTTGTGTGGGTCTACTACATTTAAAGCACACATTGTTCACTGCAATTTGGCACATGCAATTCTGATATTTTCAAAGCCTGGAGCCAATAAGCACAAAGTAAAAGCTATTGGCTAACATTTTGTTTTAAATACTAAACCTGGGATAATGAAAACAAACATGACTGGCTTGGAGGGGAAAGTGGAAGGTGTGCCTATTCGAAAATACTTGCAGAACAGATGCACTTGAAAATGCAGATCGCTTGAACAATAAACATTTATCGCAATCAGTGGATGACAAGTTATGTCAGTGCAGCTTTTATACCCTTGGGCGTATTAGGCAAGTGTTTCCAAGGTGTTAAGGTGTTTTTTTTTTTTATTAAAGCTTTCAGCACACAATTTTTTTTCCCTCCTCCCCATGCACAAGCCAGACCTCTCCCAAGTCTTCTCTCTATGTTCTTAAGTCGAGGTTTGGCTATTTGTTTTTTTTTTAGTCCTCCTTGTTGATAATAATCTTAATTCTCTTCCAATCTCTTCAGCATTGATTCTAGGAAAATACCCAGACCTTTAACAGTTTTTTTACTTGGATCGTCATATAAAGCTGACCACCATAAGTTGGGGTCCAGATCACATGATGGAGGCAATGTTGGTAATAGTAAACAACCCCTTTCAGATCTGAGTTCAGGGCAGAACAAAATTAAGTGTCGAGACGATTCTTCTTTTTTGCATAATCTGCATAATTTTTCCTTTGCCAGCCCGTATCTGAACAGATTGATATTTGTTCTTAAAATGTTCAGACGAAAGTGCATTATTAGGTCTCTATGATTCCGATTTGCGCTTTTTTCTAGGTATCCAGGCAATATCAGTGGACATCTAGTCATCTTGTTTGATAAGGTGTGATGGTTCGAAGCTACTCTCGCGCGCTCTGTTTCTGCCCAGTCGATTGAAAATAAAAGTATTTACCCTCTTTGGATGTTTCAGAAGGGCTTCCGTCGTGACTTTTAGATTTTGCAGCAGATCGTTACATTTCGCTTTCCATTCATCCAATGGCCAAAAGGGCATTTTTCCTGCTTCCTTGTTCAGTATTTGGTATTGAGGTGGACAGCTTTCTAAAGATATTTTTCTGTATGTGGCTAGTGTTTTCCAGATGATTCGGGCTTGCATTGAATGCAATCCTAACTCATGTCGTATGATACTTATCGGAACACATATCGGAATATTCAGCAATTTTCGCCAAAATCTGGCTTCAAGTTTATCCCATGTTTCCAAGGGATTCTCAGGGCCGTTTCGCCAGCATATGTCACAGTGGGGATGACCTTTGCATTGTAGAATTCCACAATCGGGCACATGGAAAATTTACAGAACTTTCTTTTCAATATTAATGCCTGTGATGTTAATTGGTCCATTTTCCTCTGCAAATGTTCAATCCACGGTTGGTCACTCCAATTGGCACTTACAATTGCTCCCAGGTATTTTGTGTTTTTAACTGTTGTTATCAGGTCATTCTCTATGTGCCATCTAAAAGATTTTTTACTTGCAGGACCTGCTTTTTTAATTATCATTACCACTGTTTTTTCAGGATTGATTTTTTGTTCAATTTCTTTTAGATGTATATTCAGAGCTTCTAGTTTTTTTTGTAGACCCATTTCTGTTTTGTCCATCACTATGAGGTCGTCAGCATATAAGAGATGACCAATTTTCATTTCTCCTATTTTAGGCGAGCATGCTCTTGGTGGTTCCAAGCAGTCCTCTACTTCTAAAATATAGAAGTTGTAGAGTATAGACGCTAGTGGGCATCCCTGTTTTAGCCCACAGGTTGTTGTTATTGCCTGCGTTAAGTTTTCCTTTTGGTCCAATCTGACTTGCATCGATGTATTTGTATGGAGAGATTTAATGGCTTCCATTAGGTCTAATGGACAGCCTTTTTCTTTCAATTTGGACCAGAGAATTTGACGGTCTACTCTGTCAAAGGCTGCCGCCATATCTATTGAGGCGATGAACAATTTTTGATTTTCATGAATGGTCTTTGCTTTTAGCAGGTTGAGGATTAGGAGGTTTAAACTGCAGTCTACATTTTCCACAAAACCCGCTAGTCTGTGATCGGAATTACCAGATCTTAGTATCCATTCCTTTAATCTTTTCAAGAGAATGCCCGCAAAGAGTTTACCTAAGACATCCAGCAGGGATATGGGACGATAGTTCTCCGGACAAGCTGTCTCCTTTTTTATGGATTGGAATAGTAATTGAAGTTGTCCAAGATTCTGGTATGTGACCCATTTTTACTATTCGTGTAAAGAGAACAAAGCACATATGTGCCCATACCTCTGGAGCTTGCTTTAAGATTTCATTCGTGAGGCCATCCGGCCCTGGTGCTCGCGATCTACTTGCTTTTTTTTATCAGTGCCAAGATTTCACTTGAAGTGAATTCGATATCCCAACCTTTTTTACCTTTGTCATTTTGTAGAATTTTGTCTGTTATGGGCTCTCGATTATATTTTTCTTGAAAATATTGTTCCCACGTTGTTTCATTTATTGGATTAAGTTGTTCCTCACTTTGTTGGTTTCCTTTCTGATTTAGCAGTGTCCATAGATATTTTGCATTTTTGTTTCTCATCGCCATTAACATGTGTTCAGAGTCTTTTTGAAATAATAGAGCTCTATGGGACTTGGCCCAGTTTCGATAACCTTTTCTCAATTCTTTCATTTTTGTTTGCATGTCATCATAGGCAATATTCTGTTTTTTTAAGGCTCTTAGATCTCTCGCCAGCTGTCGTTTTTTTCCCGCTATATCCTCATTGAAACAATGCGTCCTGCTTTTTATGGTTCTTTTATTTGTTTCTGTGGTCACTTTAAAGATTTTAAGACACGATTCATACTCCACGTCTTTTCCTGTTATAGTAGCCCATTTATTTATTGAATTTGTTAACATGGGAATCATTTGTGTTGTTATCCTCAGTCTGTTTCGCCCCTCATTTAAACTGACTCCTGTAGGCCAAATATTCCTAGGTACCACATCCCTTTTATGCTCAATTGCTGGGTCTGCGCATGTGAGGATTAGTATTTTGTGGTCACTACTTTTTGTTGGTAAGATTTTTAAGGTAAGTATTCTGTCAAAAGTTTTCCGGTCAACAAAGAAGTAGTCTAATGTTGCGCTTGAATTATGTGATGACCAAGTCGATTGTCCTTCCAGATCTCCTTGGACATTTCCATTTACTTGCAAGAGATCACGGTTCTCCATTTCCATCTGCCAATCTCTTGCTCTTGATTGTTTTTGTCGGTTGTAACTAGACAGATTTGACTGCGGATTTTTGGTTTTACCACAGGAGATGTTTAGATCACCACATATTATTAATGACGGATTATCATATTCTGACCTCAATTGGTCTATGTGATTAGTTAGTAATTCCAGGAATACTTGTCCATCTTTTGCTTTTGTGTTCCAGTATAGATTACAAATGATTAGTGTGTTTTTTTCTTTTTGTGTATCACTTCCTTTTGAGTCCTGTTGCGTAATTATTTGCATCAATGGTGAGGGGTGTATCGTACGAATTACATTTCCGCCATATGTGTTTTTTATGATAGTTAATAGACCTGCGGAAGGTCTACCTTTTTTTCCTTTAAGAGCTTTATTTAAATAACAAGTTGCTCCATGTATGTATGGCTGTTCTTGCAGCCAGCACTCTTGAATACAGCTGATATCTGCATTTAGAATTTCTTTATTTAGCTTTTCAATCAAATGAAGGAAGCCTCTTGTATTCCAGGAAGCAAAACTTGTTGATCCTCGGGGTCCTAGTCCTTCGGTCTAATGTTTTTTTTCATTTATTTTCGTATTCAAAGTTTCCGCTAGCCAGCCCCAGAATTTTTCAGAATCTATTTTAGTTACAATAGGACGGTCATTATTTGTTTGCTGGACCAGATTCCCTTTCACATTTCCTTTAATTTTCATACGTAAAGCATTCGGGCCCCGTAATACTGTTGGTGAGAAACGTATAGGTCTGTAATCCACTTCCTCTTCATTTTGGTTTTTGCAGGCATTTTTTTTGTTGTTCTTCAAAGCTTGTTTTCTTAATTGTGTCCATGTTTATATCCTTTTCTCTCTGTTGCGGACATTCTGTTTTAACATCAAAGCCCAAAACCCGCAGGTCATCCGCCACTAACCATATTGCGTTCATAACTGCCTTTGAATTGAAGTGTATGTGAATTCTATCCAAATCTTCTTCGTTTGGAAATTCCACAATTCGTATATCTTTTGGTTCAATCACTCTCAATTGAGGCACGTTATGCAAGAGTTTCATTAGGTTTGATCTATTTAGGATCAAACCATCCTGTGCTCTTAGAACTCTCTTCATTCTTAGTTTTAGGGTATTATTCTGATTGCCATAGGGTTCAAGATTATTCTTGTCACTTCTTTGGTCCTTCTTCTCTGCATTTTTATTCCTATTTTTCATTCTCGAGCTCTTGGGGTTTTGGGTGCTCCAGCTTTCTCGTTCTTGTTCTGATTGTTTGATCATATCCTTGAGCATCTGGCCTTGCTTTTTTTTCCAAGTCCTTTTTTAGTCCAATCTGCGTTCTTTTTTCTTGCAAAGTTCGAAAGGTCGAAGCTGGTACTTCAAAACATTCCGGAGCATTACTTTCCTGGCGCTCATGCTCTTCACATTCCTCAGTTGACTCTTGCGAGCTATCATCCTCATAAACCGATAAGAGCAACAAAGACTCTTGAACATAGGACTCATTTATGGAGCTTTCTAATGTACTCTCTAATTCCACATCTTTAATGAGTTCTCTTGCTTGTTTTCTTTACTTGCTCTGCATCGTCCTTTTTTTTTTTATTGGCGGTGCTTGTTGGATAGACTTCGTTATCTCTTTACCTATGGGCTTTAAATTTCTAATGAACTGCCGTGTTCCTTCATTAGTCATGCATTTTTGATTGGGCAAATTTTTAGTTTTTTTGTTCGATTTTTCCATTACATCTTTTAGTCTTTTGATTGATTTTTCCGAGGTTTCATTTAATTTTTCCATCTGATCTATTCTGTTCGATTCTTTAGGGTTTTCAATGCTGAATAATGGATAAGTACCGTTAGGCTGGTTTTCGCAGTTGTTATTGTCAATGACCTGTGTCGGTTGACTATTTGTCAGGGACTCTCCCTGTTTTCCCTCTGTTCTTTGGGAGCCAGGTGCCAGTGTTCGATTGACTATAAATTCAGTCTTTCTTGTGTTTTCGGTTGCGATTTTTTTGTTCTGCTTTACCATCTCATTTACCTTTCTTTGTTCCTCACTTGGCCTGGACTCTGTCCATTGTTTCTGTTGAGGTACTTTTGACCTCATATTGAACGTTGCTTTTGTAACTCTGTTTTAAGTAAGTTAATAGTGTCCCTGAAGCAATGCAGAAACGCACTCTTGTCTTCCCGAGCTTCCTCAATTAGCTCGATTAGCGTCTTAACTATAACGTTTTCTGATGCTTTTTCATGGATCTTTCTTTTTTGTTCACCCTCAAAATGTTTTTCTACACTTGTTAATTTGGACTGGATTTGAGCCAATAAATTCGATTGATCCCTGCAATTTTCGTGCAGTGCCTCGTATAACTTCAGATACGGTGCAAGTGCTATAGTCATCATTGATCCTACTGCAGCTTGCATGTTTGCACAGATATCAGTAATTGGCCAAGGATTATGTGAAGGTACTGTTGCACTTTCAAAATATTTTTTTTTAATTTCGGCCGAATTGAGACCCGACACAGTTTGATCTTCGTCTTCCAGCTGCAAGTCCGCAGATAGGGTGCTGCTTAGATCCTGAGGGACATCTTCCTTTGCTTTTAGAGAATTCAAAGTTAGGTCACCTTGATGTTCTGATGTTGATTTATCATTTGGGACCTCTTCGATACTTATGTCTTCTGGTCTTCCATTTTCGTTTTTGTTCCCCATTTTTTCCGGACTCATGTGTGCACTCGATTTGTTTGCGTCCACTTCTTCAAAGATTTTTTTTACTTGCGGTATCTGAGGAGTGGACGTGTTTTTTGATTCCTTGAAAGACAGCTTTTTAGATTTTTCCGGTTTTTCTGAATGTTTTTGTTTAGGTGCGATTTCGATTGTTGCAGGAACATTTGTCATTCCTATGCTTACTGTGATCATGGCGTCCTTAGGTAAATTGCAGTTACCACTTTTGTCTGGTTCTAGTTGTGCATTGTCAGAGCTTAATTGCTCACATCGGCCGGACGCTAACAGAAGGTCATGATCTGACATTTCCATTTCGTCTAGTTGTTGTTTGGCGTCCATGATCCCAGTTGCCAGGCTCATGTCTTTCTGTAAAGTAGTTACATCTTTCTTTTTAAAGTGCCATCTGATCCCTGAAAGGGACTTTGGACGCGGTCTGAATTCCTGAGTAGCAGGTGGTTTCAGGAGATCGCCAGCCCCATTTAATAGATTGTTTGTTGTTTTTGTTTTTCCTTGAGTCGAAGTTTTTTGTGTGGTAGCTTGCAAGTGGCCCTTTTCAATGTCACACATTGGCTCTTTGTTAATGGAAGACAAGGTATTTGGTTTACTATCGCTGGCTTTCTGTGCATTTTGTTTTGTTGGGGAAGACTTTGTATGTGGTGCTTGTAAACTTTCCATGCCTTTTAGAATGGCTGCCGCTTCACTACTCTCAGAGTATACTTGGTATAAATGTTTTTGGGGCTTTATTTTTTTGTTTGTTGATTGTTGTTTTTTTTTTTGTTAAAAAAGAAGCTTCTTCCTGCGGCAAACAGAAGACTTCTTTATTTGCCGCACTCGCAGCGGGCGCCGCTTCCCTCCAAGGAAGCGAGTCGCCCTCCAGCGGTATGCCCCCCAACGCACACGACAACTCCGTGTTTCCGCCTGGACCGCTCGACGGGACTCCGGCCCCGCGCGCGCCGCAGCCGCCCCCCACCACAACACGGCCCACGGCAAGCCCCCGCCGAGCGCAGACCCGGGCAACGGCGGACCACCGGACCCATCCATCGCGGGTAAGGATGTTTCTATAGGTGTGTGACAAGGGGGGCAAGGTGAGCAGGGGTCAAGGGGGGAACAGGGGGAGGATAGCGCGGGAGGGTCAAATAGATGGCAACTGTCATTTGGGGGCTCCGTGTGGTTATTAGGCCTCACTGAAGACACCCCAGCTAATCCAACATCGTTCGTGGTGGTGCTCACCGCCTCTACTTTGTCCCCTGCGTTACCCCCAACAACAGCGGGCAATTTCATACGGGTACGGGGTACCTGAGAAATCACTGCGTCGCCAGGGATCAGGGCGGGTGTGTGGTCCATGCTTGTTCTTCTACTTCACACCACGCCGAACACTCGCCAAACACTCCGCAAACGCTCCGCTTGGAGCAGTGGTATTATAGTGGTGGGTCCGCCTCCAGCCGTAATAGAGGTAGTAGAGCTACTCAGGCACAGGTCAGCAGGAAAGGAGTTGTGGCAGGTCCCAGGTCCAAACACTCACCAAACATTCCGCCTTAAGGTGGTTTTTGGGTAGGGCTGTGCAAACACTAAACTTAAGGTGGAGCAGGACAACCAGGCCAAAAAGGTAAGCCAAATCACTGACCCAAAATTACAATTACTCCACACACTTAACCCTAGAAAATACATCACACTGGTATACTAAACAATATGCACATTATGCTACACTCACCCATATAACTTAATTAAAGAAGTACTTTAGCAAACAAAACATGCAGTACAAAAATATCGAATGTATTATGAAAACAAAAACCAGGAAGACAAATTGCGTTCCTATTTTACTTTGTAGGTCAACCATTTAGGAACATAACACAAAGACAAGGGGGTGGGAGAGAAAGTATCCAGATATACAACACACAGTTCAAATAGACATTACAGGTTCCCCAACACTAACCAAGTCAGAGTAGTTCTACCACATAGTATTTGAGAATCCAGATGCACACACTGAAGGATTTACAGGTGGACAAACATTAAAACCAACTGCTAGAGGCCACCAAAGGTCAAGCAAAATTTCAGCCAAGGGCACCAAGTCATTACACTTAAGGGAAAATTAGCATAGTGTCATCAGAAATAATTACAGGGTAAACAAACATTCACGTTTGCAGAAGTGGAAGATAGGACTTTAAAAATACATTTAATAAAATAAAATCACAGCTGAGAGCTAAAATTCCTGTCTTTGCCGTAAAACTCCATGGACCCAAACTGTATGCAGGAGAATGCGCAAGGGCATGTTATGTACCCCAATGTCATTTCAGACGAGTTTGAGGCTAGCAAAACGTTGCCATAGAAATGTCAATAGGCAATCTGCATGTATGAGGAAAAGGCAGGTAAGCGCCAGTTCGACCCCACAGATGTGGAATTGGTAGCCCATGGAGGACCAGAGAAGGCCCCAATGAAGAGTTGTATAGGTCGGCTTGTGAACCAGGAGCCCCAGAAGATGTAGCGCAGCAGGAAAAGCTTCAATCGAATTCAATGGAGAAATACGGTTGAGACCATTCAGATCCACCGGCGGAGGGGTACCTCTGAGGTTAAGAGCCATGAATAAGTCACTGCCACAGGTCTCAGAGGCATGTACTTACAGCAGCATTGGTTCCTAGAAAATCTGTTGCATTACGGAAAGCAAAATTAGCAAGTACGAGGCATCATTTCTAGGAGCGGTGTGCATGGTGAGACTTCCCAGGGACTTTAACTCCGGGCCAGCAATGAGCCCAACGACAGAAAGAAAGAACAAAGGCCCTTTCTTGAAGAGTCCTTTACGCCAAAATCAGCAATGAGAAAGACTATGAAAAGGCGGGAGAACCTAGCAAGCAGGTCATAGTGGCTTGAATGAAAAAGGGAGGGTGCCCACCAGCAGAATGATGCTCCCACAAAGACAACTGCAATGGGGGCAACCCTGAAGAGCAGATGAGGAGGGGGTGTTGGAGTCTCAGCACCCTGCCAGGTGACAGCAGCAACCAGCACCAACAGGACACACTTGGCTGTTAGTGGTATGAAGGGAGATAAACTGACCTGGAGATGGTATCAGTGCAGAAGGCCTGGTCCAGGACACAAGTGGAGCAATCACAAGGGTTCCATGTCATTTCACTGCAGGATGTTTTTTCGCAGGGGGTTTTACCGCGGATTACTTGAACTCAGCACATTTTTTTTTTTCATTTTGTTAACCGGGGGTTCCCCCCAAACACTGATCCCCTTTTATTTTGTTGCTGTTCTCGAACACCCACACCCCATATATATATTTTTTGAACCCCCCTAAAAATTCAATGAGATTTTTTCATAAAAAAATCTGCGGTAAAAACCCCTGCAAAAAAACATCCTGCAATGAAAGGACATCGTACCATCACAAGGACGAAGGCGGCACAGGAAAGATAACCAGGAGCCAAACGCCCCAACCAGATATCAGCCCAGGACAGCATTCAGTCAGTATGACCAGATCCGCTCTTAAAAAGTAAAACTGCAGGAAATTCTCTAACAGGTGAATTAATATTAAATAAATAAACCGGCGGTATCTTTAACATTGCACCAAAAAGTGGTGCATTAAAATCAATGGGAAATCCCATTGGGAAATATTCTGGTGGAATATTTCCGTGGTATACACTGCCACCAGCCAGAAACTCGGCGAGGGGGGACGGGACAGTACCCCCTCGACAAACAGACCCAGTGGCAATCTAATTGCCCCTACCAGTACTTCCACAGTATGATGGTTTGTACTGGTTCTGTTCACAATTTAAGACTAGTAAAGTCAATGGTGACTTTACATGCCCAGGGAGACAGTAGTCAGTCCCAGGGTATGGAGTCTATGTTTGGGGGTCACTATGACACCCCTGTGTTACTGCACTGTGGGTGCTGTGTAACACACATACAAAAACCAATGATAGCCTATGGGGAAAAATACCCCAAAGCCCATAAGCACATTACAAGTCATAGGAATACACTCAAATCATGTCCAAGAGTGAGGGTAAAAGAGTCCCACTCTTGGCAGGAGAAGAAAATAAACCCCAAAAATCCAGCAAAGCTGCTGGGGGACTCACTAGGTTAGGAAATTCAGCCTAAACAGAGAATTCTCCATAACAAGGTGTTACACTGTATCTCCTTTCTCACTGCTCCTGTAACTTTTTGGTTACAGCGACACGTTAATCTGAATCGCTGGTGGCAATGGTCCTTTCCTACCAACTTCTGTGTAATTTATACTCGCAGGCTGTACTCACAGCTGCGGTAATGCACAGAAGGGTCATCATTGACCCAAAATGGTGACAGTTATTTTTTTGCCAATTCAAGATGGCTTGTCCTTTCTTGGTCCTTCAGCCGTGCAGCGCGGGGGGTTGGAGGGGGGGGGGGAGGTCTGATTTTGACTTCGGTGGGTTTCCATGGAAAGGCTGCCAGGGTGCCAGTGTGTCTGAAGAGAGGAAACTGGTGAGGACTCAAACTCTGCTGGTCTTCTGCTGTGCCTGCTTGGAACCAGTTCCAACTGGGAGGCTGGCTGTCCGGAAAGGACCCCCACTATGCAGAGTTGGGATGGTGTATGCATGCTGATTGGCGGGGCTACTGCTTAAGAGCCATGGAGCCTGAGGAGAGTCGACCACTGGAATGAGGAATCCTGATGAAGACAAGAGACGCCTACAGCAACTTCTAGCGACCGCCAGAAACGGCTAAGCAACCACTGCTGTACTGACCGCGTTTTTCATGCGAGAGGGGAGCTCTGAAGAAGCCTCCCCCTTCCTTGGATTGGTGGGCCTAATCAGTCCCAAGATGACCTACACTTTGAGCCATCGCACGACGAGTTGACCCTTCTCCGGCTGCAATTCACCAAAACCCTGGAAACTGCAACCATTATGCAGCGCATTGTCTTCCAAGGATTGAATCCTTTCGAAACTTTGGTGGACTCCTTCCGGACCGCCAGAGGCAAGATCCCACTCCTTGAAGTCCACTCACCTGAAGGCTGGACCTAGAAAGCAAGGCGAAACTAACGGGAGATAACAGTTCTTCACTGGTACTTTGAAAAGGGAAATCAAAACCACGAAGAATCCTTTGCAGGGCATCTCTCCACAAGACTGCTGCTGCAAGATCTACTCCAGTGTCCAAGATTCTGGCGACCGGACTACCGCTGCATTGCCCTCTTCTCACCTAAGGTACTGTGAAACTCTGGGCAGAACTTACCTGTGCTTGCTCCTGTGTTGCTGGGGTAGTGATTCATGCGTTTGGGTGTTCGCCCAGGCCAAAGGCTGTGCAACTTCAGGGGACCAATTCCAAATTCCGTGAACCCATTTCCAGCAAAAAGCTTTACTTCCTTGTTACAGAAGCCTCCTTTGGAACTCCTGACTTTCTATAGCTTGTACCTTGCCTTTTCTGCCCTCCAATCGGACTATGAGACACTCAAAACCAGATAGGGATGGACTACTAAACCATAATGCCACTGAAAAAGTATTACAAGTCTTAAAAGGTATTTACCTGCTTTATGTCGGTTTAGTTTAATTCACTGTTACCTGAAACAGCTACTCCGCGTTTATTACAAAAGTGTTTTACTTACCTTGGAATTGCTTACTGCCATTCTAGAAGTACAGCAAAAGTGATTTACTTACTGTGAATATTGCCTTGGTTTTGATATTGTGCTTACTGTGTGTTATAATACTTACCTTCCTGAAGAATTATCATTGACTTAGTGCATATATAAAATAAACCATTATTTTTTATATATATCTTTTAGTGTGTCAGTGTTTCGTTTCTTTGGGGTATATGTATACTCTAGGTTCTTTTCTGTTTTTTTGCGCATTTAATTTGTGTTTGTACGCATTGTACTTCAAATATCAATACAGAGATGTCGCTGATATATATATACAGTAACTCCTTCCTAAATTCAGAAATGCACACCTTTGTGGGTTCCCCCACACCTGTCTTAATCTTCTCCCCAACTACATGCGAGAAAATAGAAATCAAAGAAAAACCAAGCTCTTTTTCGCTCTTATTTTGGAAGGCTCAAAAGGTCTTGTTTTCAATGCTCTAACCCTAATTGGATAGCATTTACAAGGAAACATTTCGTAAAAAATACATTATGGACATCTTTGGGAAAACCAGAACATCTGAATCATTTTTGTTATTTTAGGAACTGCTTTAAAGACCTTTCATGTTAACACTGCCTTTCACCTATAATCAAGTCCAATCAAGATCTATATGCTTTGATCTTTGGTTTGTTATCGTCCCACGCACATGATGCAACATTCAATTGTTCAATTGCCTTAGCCTCAGAATATTATGGCCATTCCTCTTTCTTTTGTGGTCGTGCCTTTTTGTTTCATTGAGGTACTATGATTTGGTGCCTCAATCTTGTAGGGTGATAAGATGTGTCTGCTTGACCCAGATTTATGTGAAGTTAGATCTTCTCATGTAGTGAAAGTGTAGTTGGATTTGACTATATATTCTGATGCTGCCTGTAAGGGGTAAGATCTGATAGTTTGTAGATTGATACTGGTGACGGGTTGTACTATGCTTCGCTAATGTGAATGGGTTGTCCTTGTTATATGTGGATGTTATAGAGTTCTGTTCCAGGTGTGTGTGTGAATTTAGGGTGGGGACGGGAGACTTGAGTTTGGAGTTTACTGAAAGTTTAGTGTTCAGTGACATTATACTTTTAGTTGCCTTGCTGCTGTATCTGTACAGTGTGCCATCTACTTGTTACTATTTTTAGCATATTCTAGTGTTTGTTGCCCCTTATGGGCATGTGCTTTACCTTTACTCTTTTCTTTCTTTTCTTTTTTCTATTTTCTTTTTCTATCCTGTTCTTTGATTGTAATTGCATATGTTATAATATATCTCGAAATTTTACTTGTACCATGAGTACTAAAATTGTGGATCATCTGAATATTGTCTCATGGAATGTTAATGGAATCAACAATGTGGTGAAAAGGACTAAGATTTTATCTCAACTGCGTTCATGCTCTTGTGACATCGCATTCCTCCAGGAGACGCATTTAGAAGACCCAGAGGCTGAAAAATTGAAAAGAGGTTGGGTTGGAGATACTTATTTTTCTAATCATTCCTCTAGTAGAAGAGGTGTTTCGATACTTATTAAAAAGAATCTACCTATATCAGTCATCAGGAGCAAGGGAGACAAAGAAGGAAGAATTATTTGCGTTCTGGTGAGAATTCAAGGTGTGGACATTCTACTATGCAATCTGTATGCACCAAATTTGGATGACCCGATCTTTTATCATGAAGTGGCTCAACTGCTTCAAAGTTTTAATATGGACTCCATTGTGGTGGGTGGTGATTTCAATCAGGTCATGGACTCTGCTTTGGATCGATCAAATGGAGATTATACTAGGACACCAAATAGATGCAAACGATCCTTGGAGAATTTGATTGAGGAGTTCAACCTGGCTGACATCTGGAGGCTGGAGCACCCGTCGGACAGGGATTATAGTTTTCATTCACAGTGTCATGACACATACTATAGAATTGACTTCTTTTTGACCTCTGGCCGAGTGACTTCCAGTTGCTATGATTCGGCTATTGGCCTTATTGCCCTATCTGACCACGCACCTATTTCATTGCGATTGTCCTTGCAATACTCTTCGGTTAAATCTCCAAGGTGGAGAATGAACTCTTATATACTGAAAAATGATCAGATCAGACAGGAGGTGACAGAAGAAATTGATAACTTCGTCCTAATTAATAGGACTGCCGATGTTCAACTTTCAACAGTTTGGGAAGCTCTGAAATGCTTTGTTAGGGGGATACTGATTTCAAAAACTGGCAAAGAAAGGAAATTGAGAACGAAAGAAATTCAGAGACTCTCTTCTGAAGCTAAGCGCCTGGATGTTCTGTTTGCAGCAACCAGAGATGAAAATGCAAAGAATGAACTACGAAAAACTAAGTATGAACTTAACAAACTCATCTCTAGCCAAGTTGACTATGCACTGTTTAGAGAAAAAATTAATTATTTTGAGAATGGTGAGAAGGCAGGGAAATTGCTGGCACATCGGCTGAAGATGGCTGAAAGCGATCATTTCATTCCTGCAATAAGGAGTCTTGCTAACACATTGGAGACGCAGCAAAAACAGATTAACAATTCATTCCGTGGCTTCTATGAAAAACTCTATGCCTCAGATCTGTCCTGTGGAAATGATGAAATTGAAAACTTCCTTGACTCTCATGTTCTCCCTAGCCTGACAACAGATGATGCGATGAGTTTAGAA
This sequence comes from Ambystoma mexicanum, assembly GCF_040938575.1. Lineage (NCBI taxonomy): Eukaryota > Metazoa > Chordata > Amphibia > Caudata > Ambystomatidae > Ambystoma > Ambystoma mexicanum. The sequence continues at coordinate 1,358,204,227 of NC_090934.1, read as the reverse complement.
GGGAAGGTGGAAATAGATGATGTTCAGCACGCAATTTCAAAACTAACAATGGGTAAATCACCTGGCACTGATGGACTACCTAATGAATTTTATAAGGCCCTCCCTGATTCTGCACTACAGCTTGTGTGACGTTTTTAATGCTGCTTTTGAGTCTGGTTCACTGCCGGACTCAATGGGACATGCATTGATTACAGTGATGAGGAAGAAAGACAGATCTGCTACCAGATGTGAGAATTATCGACCGATCAGTCTGATAAACTGTGACTGCAAAATACTGGCCAAGATCCTGGCTGTTCGGTTAAATAGGGTGGTTTCAACTCTGGTACATGAGAACCAAGTGGGTTTTGTCTCTGGCAGGGCAGTGGCGGACAACATGAGGCGCCTGCTATTGACCATTGAGAAAGGGCATAATCAACCAATTGCCAGTGCGGTCATTTCCCTGGATGCTGAAAAGGCATTTGATCGTGTTGAATGGAACTTTTTATTTGCATGCTTGGGGAAGATGAAATTTGGGCAAGATTTCCAGCGATGGGTTAAGTTGTTATATACCAACCCTTCTGCAAGTGTGCTGACGAATGGCCTTATTTCCGATCCGTTTGAGCTTCATCGTGGTACAAGGAAGGGTTGCCCTCTTTCACCTCTTCTTTTTATTATATCTATGGAACCTTTAGCAGTGAGCTTAAGGGCGGATGTACGCCTTCAACCGGTAATTGGAAATGGTCGGAATAATTTGGTTTGGTTATATGCTGATGATTTGTTGATTGCCCTTCAAGACCCGGCTGTTGGTATTTCTTATTTGATGCAAGACATTCATTCCTTCTCCGTGATATCGGGATATAAGATTAACTGGAGTAAATCCGAGATCCTTCCAATCAATGGGTTGTGTCAACGACATACATGTGTTCAATTTCAATTCAGGTGGTGTGCTGAAAAGTTGAAATATCTTGGCATATGGATTGGAGCAGACATAGTGAAGTTACCTGCCATTAACTTTGCTTGGATTCTTCCGACTCTAAAATCAGATTTGATGAGGTGGAGTCTTTTGAAGTTATCGACATGGGGCAGAATCAACTGTTTGAAGATGAACCTGGCTCCTCGGATAAATTACTTCCTGAGCATGCTCCCCATTAAGATACCAGGAAACATCTTTAAGGAGGTCAATAGGATTATGCAGAACTTTATTTGGAATGGGAAGCCTCCGAGACTTGCAATCTGGAAACTTCAACTCCCATTGAAATTGGGGGGAATGAATTTGCCTAATTTCTCAGACTACCATTTATCCTTTTCCACTCGACATTTGTGCAAAGTTATTGACTCTGGAGATGTACAGTCTGAGCATTTTGACCTCTTATCTTGGGAATGCAGTGCTGTATCCCAATTAGACCCGAGAGCTCTGCTAACCACTCGAAGGAATAAATCAAGAAAAATCAGCGCCCTTACTTCATTCTTACAAGGCTGCTGGTGTGAACTCTCAATCCGTATGAGTGCAGATCCATATTTACATCCAGATGCCTCCGTATGGAATAATCCAGCCCTGAAGTATCAGGGCAAAACACTGTTTTGGACGGAATGGTTTGTGGCTGGTATCAAATACATTGGAGATTTGTTTGATGGGGAGAACTGGTTAACGTTCACTCAGCTTGGCCAGAGGTGTGATATGACGGAATGCTCATTTGCCGAATATCGAAAGTTGAACATTATTATTTCGGCTTATATTGAGGTGCCACAATTGACTGTTCAGTGTCCAGCCTGGGCAGCTATAACTGTATGCCTCAGTGCATCCCACCCCGCTTCTACCATGCATAGTATCATAAAAGCTACTCGGAAAGGTGATCCGAGATTACCTGCTCTGTGGGCGGAGGAATTGGGGGAAGATGTGAACTTCAGATGTTGGCGAAGGTGCTGTGAGAACACTCGTTTGGTGAGTTTGGATTGGTCCCTCAGAGCTTCTCAAACGAAGTTGTTGTTTAGGGCCTATTGGACGCCAGAGAAACTATTCAGGAGACAACTTTTAGACAACAATCTTTGCTGGAAATGTAAATGTTCTAGAGGATCTCTGAGTCACTTGATTTGGTCCTGTCCTAAAACGATGCAGTTCTGGGAAAAGGTATGTGAGAGATTAAGCTTGGTCTTAAACATTGCAATCCCCATGAATGCCTCATTATTGATTTTAGGCGATGATTCTCTTCTGGAGGAAATTGACTTTGGAAAGAAAGTTTGGCTGCTACGTGCATGTATGGTTGCTAAAAAATTCATTTTGAGGTCCTGGAAACCGAGTAATTCTTTCAACATTGATGATTGGGTGGAGGAGCTTCTTACAATTTCGACATATGAAAGAGCTATTTACAAACTCACTGATGACATTGACAAGTTTTGGGACATTTGGGGCTGCTTTCTTGATGCCTATGAGTAAAGCAGAACTTTGATCTGGAACAATATATACATATCCTTGTACACTATTGTGTTGTATGACATCTATAGGATGTGCATTGGTTGTTTTATTATTGAATTTGTTGTATGGTTCATGCAATTAGTATTCTTAGTCCTTATTTCCTGCATTTGCTCTCTTTTTTCCTTTCTCTTTCCTTTCTTTTTCTTCCCTTTTTTTTTTTTTCTTCTTCTTCAACCGGTTCTATTTTTAGTACATTGATGATTATTTTTAAATTGGTTGTGATATGTTGCTTATTTACATTGAATTGATTGGCTGTGTGTTTATTGGATTATTCATGTTCATGTTTATTTATGTAAAAATAAAAATTGTAAAGGCTAAAGACCAAATTGAGTCCTCGGTGGTGCGGGAACAATCATCTTGTGTGTGGTGAGGTGGGGGTCAAAGGGAAAGTGTACATTTGGTCTTGTATCTGTGAAAACAAGAAAGCCATGAATATTTGAATGTGGACAAACCCGAAGGGTTGGCATCGGGTTTTTAACCCTTAGCACTTGAGACGTTAATTGGAACGACAAAACGGTGAACATAACTTGCCAACTATACATGGGTTACCTAGCTTTCGTTAAATCATCAAACTAATGAATGCAGGGACTACTACATCCATGCAAAAACATTTAGGCGTGCCTTTGCCCTGCAATCCAGGCTGGTAAAAAACCACTAATAGCATAAAAAAAAAAAAAATCGTACACCTTGAAGAGTTGGGATATTTCCAATTATGTGCACACGCTATCCGTGCTACTCGATCCTTTACTCATGGCACATGAAGGGCTGGTCATTGAGCTGGATTTTCCCCAGATTCTGGATCAGGTGAAAACGTCACCTCAGATCAGCGAAAACCATTTGCACCCTTCATAAGTTTTAGTGGTTTTGATCTTCTTTAAACCTGCCAAATACAGGATTAGGAGCAAGGTCAAGACATTTACCCACAAGACCACTTCAACGCCTGGTGAGAATGCTTGTTAGGAGTGTACTCTGCAGAACATATTTAAGTACCTGTTTTAGGTTTAAAAGGTGTCCAAACATACTTGGCTTGCAACATTACTGAAACCACTTATTCTCTTGGGTTATTTTCCAGGTGTTCACGATTAATCATCCCAAAGGGCCTTTTTTATTTGTGTGGTGGTGTTGGGGGGGGGGGGGGTGGATTCAGAGGGGTTGAGGAAATAAAATCCCCCAAGGACCTCCTCTCCATCGCTGGTGGGATCCCAAAGTAATTAATATCAATTTCCAGCACTGGGCAAATGGTATCCATTAAGAGACCCAACCTAGTATTCCGAGACTAAATGTCCCTGAATTGCATGTAGGGCAATGTTTGAAAGGGCCAGCACAAATGGCTGGTGTGGCACAGTTTTGTGAGCCATTTTCTTAAGTGTCCCACAAAAATGAGCAGACCCTTTCGACCAATACTACTGAATGAGCATGCTGTCAAATACACCATTTGCCAAATATGTTACCAAAATATGCCCCAGGTACGATTCCGTAGGTGATTAAGTGATCAACAAGCATTTAAGATTGTAGGACACATTTTCGCAGGGGCCAGGACCATGTTTTGGCTTCAACTGACCCTGCAAGACTAGAATGCAAGTTGAATGATCCAAACTTGTGCAGCTACCTAAATAAACGTGTTTCTACATTTCCTCCACAGCACTAAATTCATACAAACCCCAAAGACGCTGCCAATCGTTATTTAGTTTATAACATAGAAAACAAAATGCATCTTGCATCCCCTGTTTTCCACAAGCAAACACTTTATAGCCTCGGTGTTGTATTATGAATTTTGTGGATTACAAAAATAAAAAACACTAACGGCTAAAAGAATGAAGAGGTCTTTGCTTGGTCTTTAAAATCTGTAATTTCAGTAACACGTCCAACCAGATCGATACAGACTTCAAGGTTGCTACCCTTCTATAAACCTTTCGGACATTTATAAGGGCCCACGGTACAAAAAAAAAAAAAACGCAATGGCTAGAATTATAGCTCCGCCAACCCAAGCCTGAAGCAAAAATCAATACCTACTATTCATATTCTCGTTAGAAAAAATGCCCTATCCTTTTCTTTTTTTGAAAGATCAGGTCGCGAGAGACATTAAATGTCAAAGAACAGAATCTAAAATGGCGCAATGCCAGCTGGCAAGGAAAGCGTACAGCCACATGATCCCAGGCAAACAGTGCCCCACCATTCCTCCTTCAAGGAAACGTTCTAAGAGAACATTTCAAAGAGCACGCGTCCTACTACCATTTTGCGTGTGTGTGTTTATATATACACACACACACACACACACACACACACGCACATATGTATATTAATACCGCTGTGAACATTTCTGTGTATTGAACATATACATTCCCAAATTAGCTTTTCGAGTAAATTCCATGTTTACATTCCTTTTTAAGTGAATACGTTGCAGCCATGTCAGGCTGGTCTTTCACCCAGTCCTACCTCATGTTAAGCCTTGCTTGATCTGGGCATCCGCAATTCCCCCCAAAGTATAGTGCTTACTCGAGCAGCTAGTTGTTTGTGAGGGAAAGCTGGCATCTCTGGCCAGAGTTTGCTCCTGTGATGCCTGTAGAAGATATGACCAACAAGCTTGGCTCAAGATTTACCATAAATGGGCATCTGCACAGTACACGGATGTATTATTATTTTTTTAAAGACCCCTCTCATTTTAATGGGAAGAAGAGTGCCCACCATACACCTCTATTAACTCCCAGATCACACACCAAACTACACTACCATAGTTTCCTTACAGATTTTCTCTTTCAAAAAATTACTCATTCCCTTGCATAGACTTCCCAGTCTCTCACACTGTAGAATTATACCAAAATCATTCTGATTTTAGTCACAATTTTTCAGGGATAGGGGAGGTTAAGTACCTGCTAAGCCTAGTACCTTCTCAATTTCATCACTCCGCTAGTCTGTTGAGTCAAACACAAACTATTAAAGAGATGGTATCGTTCTCCAGGTGTACAAGGCATGATCCCTAACCGTCTCTCCCTTTGCCACAAACATTTTAAACATCCCCCTCTCTAAAGGCTTGGATGGTTTGTGTTCACCTGAAGAAGCCCTCTTTGATGCTTCTACCATGGCTAATTACTTAAGCTGCCCTCCCAGTTTGTTTAAACTATTTCAGAGGGAAATCATCAAAATAACTTCATCACCAAGTACTACTGCACGCCCCTATCACCATCACCAAAGAACAAAAACAAATGCCCATATTTAAGCTTAGGACAACATCTTGGCTGCTCCCGATGTATGCTGCAACATCCCGGTTGGTTCAATTAAACTACTCTGCTGCCTTTCAAACTGTGTACTAACATCTTAGTCTCTTAGCTTTGTGTGACAGCAAAGGTTGGCGTAGCAGCTCTTTGGTGATTCAACTCACTCATGGATAAGAGAGCATGGCTATCTCCATGGGGACATGCTGCTCCACTTGGAATAGGGTAGATAGGAAGCGATATAGGGGACCCACACTATTTATAATTCTGCCTGCCCTATCCTTCATTTGTTAATACTAGACTTATACCAGATACAATGGCATACCAGAGCTAATCAAAGAGGGCGTGGGGTGGCTATTTTGACTAGATCGCTAGAAGTTACTTGTTTCTGCTCCCCCGACTCCACATCCCAGGTTTTGGCCTGTACCTACCACCCATCCCCCAATGATCTCATTAATTTATTGCTTAGCTGTAGACTCCCTGACTTAGCCACTTTGTTTATAGATGCCTTTGATGCTTATTTGGGACTAGAAGCCCTTCAACATAGAAAACTGATGATTTTGGGCAATTTAAATATGTGGTGCAATGAGCCTAAAGATGCTGATTGCAAACACGTATATGCTGTCATGCAGATTCACCTACACATGCCGGGGGACATTGGATCCTGTGATTTACTGAAGCCTAATGCTAGGCAAACCGGAATTAATTCCTATGCGTTCATCCGATCATTTTATAGTCTGTTTTTTAATCTTCAGCCTCTATCGCCTTCAGCAACAAAACATCTCCATTAAGCAGCAATTACGTCGCCACAAAAAAAGACCTTGATCGTATTTCCGGCACTGATGCCCTGCAGGATCTACCTTCTATGCAATCTACCTTTGATTGTACTGAATACTATTCTAAAGTTATGTCATGCTTGCAAACCAATTGCAATCATACTGATCCCTTAAAAAAATATTTAAAAAAACCCAAAGGAACAATAATCAGTGGTACAATGAAAAGCTGAAAATTATAAAACAATTTAGGAAAAACGAAAAAATATGGTTTAAATCTAGGAATGTAACCAATAGCCAGGCAGTGAAATCCGCCTTGGAGACCTAAAGCTCTGTTTCTTGCCATAAAATGTTTTACTATTCCAGATTGTATTAATTCAAGTTTGCCAGCATCATTTGCGATGCCCAACAAGTTTAATTGCTTCTTTCAGGAAAAGATTAAAACTATTAGAAATAGCACGAGCACCTGCCCCACTGACACCAATAGTGTGCCAGAAGAAATTGGCCCTCAGAACCTGACAAAGCCATGGCCTAAATTCCCCTTTTCTGCTGTATGAATCGATTAAATCATTGGTCTTTTAGGGAAACTTAAACCCACTAACATGGAATAGGACCCGATCCCAGCCTATCTGGCCAAGCAGCATCCTACTGCCCTTGGCACGGTTATACAAACAATGGTTACCTCTTCAGTATCTCAGGGCTATGTTCCCCAAGACCGGAAGAAATCCTATCTCACACTGCTGTTAAAACCGACACTGCTTCATAAGGGTTTATCCAATTATCACCCAATAGCCAGCCTGTTTGGCCTGCCAAAATCCTAGAAAAAACGGACGAGTCAACTGCAGAGTTATGTGGACAAACCCAGGATTCTCAACCCCTTTCAGTCTGGAGTTAGACCAGGCCACGGCACCGAGACAGCCCTGGTGAGAGTTTGGGATGACTTGTTGGGGGCCGTCATGCTGGACCTGTCTGCAGCCTTTGACACAGTCGACTGAGATGCTCCTTTACAGGCTGTCCTCGGTGGTGCGGGTCTCAGATGAAGCTATGAAATGGTTTCCTGACTAACTGTACTCAGCAGGTGAAAATTGGGGGCCTATTATTCCAATGCTATCCCTGTGGAATGTGGGGTGCCTCAAGGGTCTTCATTGTTACCATTATTGTTAAAGGTCTACATCTATACTTTGCTGAGCATCTTTTCTGAATTTGGTCAATCATACCATTTATATGCCGACGATAAACATGCTGACGATACACAGATATATGCAAGATTTAAGCAGCCTTGGAAAGCAATACATGGAGTCCTGGCATGCGCCAATAAAATCAAAGATTGGATGCTGGCAAATAAACTTTAGCTAGATCCCTCGAAGACAGAGGTTATTGTTATGGGCCTAAGAGACGGGTAGGAAATACTGTCCAATGCACTCCCTGTCCCTCACAGTTCGGTGTTCCCAACACATTTTCAGACACAATGAAGAACTTGGGCTGAATCTGGCAGTCGAGTATGGACTGTAACTCCCAGATTAGCCAGACTTATCCATATATTAACAATTAGAAAGCATGTTGTATCACTTCTTGCTGAGAAGGATCGCTCCATGGTAATAGGAATACTCACCAATGCCAGGTTAGACTATTGTTATACTCTTCTTATGGGGGCTCAACAATGTCAAATTAAAAGACTACAGGTTGCCCAGAACTCTGCCGTTAGGCTACTTTTCTAATTACCTAGAAAGACAGCTATCAATTTTCTAATTACCTAGAAAGACAGCTATCTCACAATATCGGCGGAATTTCCACTGGCTTCCAGTTCAGCAATTAATTCTGTTTAAGGTACTCTGTCTGGATTTCAAATGCATCCATGGGTTGGCACCAGTTTACTGGACTACGAAAATCCACGTATACTATCTTCAACGACAACTTTGTTCAAACAACCAGTAACTTCTGCAAGTCACACTGACTTGGGGTGATAGGCAGTTCTCCTCGTTTGGCCCCCAGTCCTGGAATTCCCTGCCACTTGGACTCAGGGAGGGAGGGGGCTTAAGCTGGGGGGTAGGGGCGGGATGTCCTTTTCCCCCCAGGGTATATACCATACAAATACCTAAATCAAATCAGTGGATCTTGTCCTTTAGATGTTTGTCTTATTTCTATACATAGGTGGCACACATCACCTTCGAATGCTACCCAGATCAGTTGAGCAGGCAGTCAGATGCAATATAAGACTTGATGTGGGGGATAGTCAGTGCTTGCATTAAAAGTTGTAAAAATAAGTCTGCAAGTGACCGTTCGCAGACACAGAACATTAATAACAGATATAGTAAAAAGACTTCTGTCCACCAAAAGAGCATGTCTCCTAATGAGTGGAGTTCCAAGGCAGACTCTTCTACTGGCCCTGCCATCAAGTGACCCTTGCTACAAACCTTAGGGAGAGGGGGAAGGACTGGGGAAACAAGGTGGAAGAGTGGGGGTGAGAAACAGGTGCAGTGAGATAGGGGGATCGATTTTAACATTTGAAGAGAGAAAGTGGAAGCAGAATGGGTCAGGTGGGCACAGGAACAGGGGAAGAAGGCCATTTTGTCCCTTTTCATGGCTTGTTAGTCCTTGCATATAGCAAAGTTAAAAACATGATTTAAAGTTCTAGGACATGCCATTAAAGAATTGTCAATTAACGCTATCCCAAGATGCAAGCTCAGGTCCCACAATTTGTACTTAATTGGCAAGGTGGGCCTTCCATTCAATTGGGTACTGTAAGGAAGGCATTGTATCAACAGTAAGACAGACAAGTGACCACAGTTCGAGCTTGTTTATTGAACTTCAACAAGGGTATGATAAACGCCCATCAAATCCTAAATTTATAGATGGGCGCAAGCTACGACCATCAAACAACAACGCAGGCCTAGTGGTGTCTTGTCAAAATAAAAGGTCCTGTATTTAAAAAAAATAAAAAAAAGAAAGAAAACTATTTCCAATCCTTACCTATAAATACAACAGTGTGGGGAATAATGTTACAAAAAGAGAAGTGTTTAAAATGATATGTCAGGATGTTCAGGTCATTGGTCGGCCTTCGCCATGTTTTTTAGCACTTGACAAGACTGTTCACACGAGTGTAGCACAGTCTCTGGCTTCTTTAGCACGAGGATACAGTTCAATCTAACATCGGGACCTTATGTATGCAAGTCTCTTTACTACTCAAAGCCTCTTCATTCAGACGGCCTGATGTAACCAAACAAAAATTATAAGTTATTTTCCTCTTTGGATTTCTACAAGTATTCACTTTAGGTGATTTACTATTCACCCGGATCCCCCTCAGTCAGGCTCAGATCTCTTTAGTACAATATTCACAGTATATTCTTTCTGGTGACTCACGGTTCATTCAGGATCCCCCTCAGCCGGGCTCAGATCCCCATTGAAACACAATTAGTCTCCCTCAGCCGGGCTAGGACCAATTTCACACAAGCATCGAAGAATTTCGATTGTGCACTGGGTTTAGCTTGACCCGGTGCAGGACCACTTCGATTTTACAATTCCTTCTCTTTGCATCTGTCCCCCTATGGGTTTGGATATCTAACAGACTTTCGAATGAGCACGCACATGGTGCCAGACTACTCTGTTTATGGCATCTATCTTTGCTTCAAAGTTTAGTCACTCATTTAGTGCATTCATTATGTTCACATCACTTGCCACATACACTTCATGCACTGTCCTCTTCAAAATGCTTTATACAATGTTGCTGCTTGCAACTTTGGGTTCCAGACAGCCCGAGTTGGTATCAGTCTCCCCAACTCACCGCCTTCACTGCCTTTTCTTTGTTTGTAGGAGCCAAGGGCAGTAACACGGCGGCAACTGCTTCTCCAAGCCTTGACGCAGGAGAGCCCCGGGTACATCTGCACACAATGCAGGAGACTTCAGGTCTTGCACTTTCTATTCTCGAAGGCTCATGATAGTTACGATCTTTCAGTGAAAAGGTCGAGGGTTCCTCCTTCCTATTCCTTTTTGGTTTCGCCGTCTTTTGCCTCGTATTAAACTGCCATTTTGGAACTGCTGCTTCCTGGTGTGCTTTGCCTCGCTCAGAGTGTGCTCTCATGCTCCGCCTTTTATCTGTGTGGGGAAGTGTGATGGAACTCAGGTGTCTGTAATGATCAGTAATTGCCCTACCCTGCCTGACCATTGTGTTGGGACATGTGAGGTATACGGCTGGGGTGTTAAGTCTGTTTCCCCTCAAAGTGAGTTGTCCGGGAGACAGTGTTTGTGTTGGAAAAAGGGAGTGAGGGGATGAATCCCCAAGTATCCTACATGGTAGGATGGGGTAAGGTGTTATAGGGAATGGGATACTGCATCTCACCGTTCAGTGTCCCACTTCCACTCCCCGAAGACCCCCATCCAGGTGATCCTCCCGCATTGGTGCCCCCCAAAAGTGATGGCTGTTTCCTGGCCACCTGGATGACAGTTCCCCGTGGACTAGCGGGCGAGACACCTTCAGGTTTCTCACAGTGCTGACACTTTGCAGATTTTCCAACCACACGGCCGCAAAGCTTGAGATGGGGTGAAGATAAAATGTGGGCAGGCAAGGTCCATGAAATACCAACTTACACAACTAACCATATTGCAACCATGTATATTGTGCAACCGCAGCACTATTATGCTAACAAGTGCATGTTGATTTGTTATGCTATTTCACATGCAACAATATTTTATTGCCCATTTGCAAAGTCGAAACATGCTAAATGTTAACCATTATGTGACTCTCTTATTATCAACTGGTGAACCAGATAGATGGAAGGCACCTGTGGCATTGACTCGTACAAAGCCAATACTAACAACCAACTAGTCTTTCAACCTGTGGCCTGAACTACACCACATACCACGATAACACAAGCAGTCCATGCCAAACAACTATGGCAACAATCTCAAAGCACATGAAATGCACAAATGTACTAGGGCCATCACACAAACTCACACTTGATATCAAAACAAAACCATCCAGAGTATAACCAGTTGGGACTTCACCAGCCGCTGTGCCTTCAGAAACACCTACAGACTTATTTATGCGCACACACAGCCTGGGTAGCGCAAGGACAATGCATGCATCCTCTTGCCATGCCCTTAAGGAGTCAAACTGCCTTTCTGACATTGCTCCAGACCAAGTTACATCTCCCTGTATGAATCTCCAGCTTCAATCTAAACTAAGCTGGTCCTTGCCTGTACAGCAGCTATTTTATAATCGGGCAGCTTTGCGATTGGAGGTCCAGTCATATGCCATTCTTCACCTTCGAGACCCTACATGCCCTCCCACTGCGAGTCCTTGATAACAGCAGCAAAGGACAACTCCTGCTTCTGCCCGACTCCCCATCGGCACACGAGGTAAACATTACCCCCCCCGTGCACACATAGGTCTTCAACCAACCATATTCCCTCCCTACTTCTCAGCCCCTGCCAATCTATATGCTTACTATGCTTGTGTACAACCTGCTCCTTCTACTGACTGTTCTTTCTCCATCTCCTGAGGCGCCTTGTTTACTCCCTCACAAGCATCCCCCACCAATCCTCCATTCCGTTCGACCCTCTCTTCCCAGACCTAGAATTTAGAATACTAATTTGTGCACACACATGCTAACAAATTCACATAGAACGACAATGCCAATGCTACAACAGATTTGAATTTTTCCACAATCCATTAAAGTTGTAACTTGGAGACACTGATCAAAGAACAATTACAGATTTAGATTCAGTGAAAAGAAATACAGATCATATGCAAAAACAAAATTATATTAAATGTTCAATTAATAAAGTCCCTTATTTAAAAAGCTTAACGTATAATTCTTAATACACATCACATGCCCATACAAATAATTATACAAAAACCAAATATTTCAGCATAATTTTATTCCTTATTCCCAACAGGGGGTGCTAATATTGGCTGACACATCTCCTTATGTCAGAGTGCTGAATGGGTCAACGAAGTTAAGGAAGATGGCCCTAGTGTGCATGAAGGGACCTATCACAGGCTCTGTTAAAACGGATTCATCAAATGATGCTGCACAGGTGGAGTTTGCTGGGCATTAAAACCCAAACACATCCAAAGCCATTAAATTAATTGTATCTAATTCACACAACATAGTTTCCAACATTGTGCATCTATACCCAAGCTAAGAAGAACAAGTTACTTTCTTACCTGGTAACGTTCTTTCGATGGGATGGTCAGACGACGTATTCCATATCTATGACAGGTAATGTCCACAGCTGTGCTGCTTCGGAAAATCTTCGGCGTCTGCGTCGATGACGTCGATGCACCGTCCCCGAAGACCTCCTCCGACGGCCGACGTCACCCGATGTGATAAGTAGGACGCACAACGCCCATAGCCTCAGTTGTAGTTTTTTTCCCCAGAACGTGTGCCACCAGTTTTCTGCCAGTCAGACACACAAGGCCTTGCGGAACGCAAGCTGCAATCGCAAAAGCAATTCTGCAGCGGGGAAGGTAGGGAGGGAGCGATATGGAATACGTCGTCGGACCATCCCATCGAATGAACGTTGCCAGGTAAGAAAGAAACTTGTTCTTGGAGGGGGTTGGGTCCTCTGACGTATTCCATATCTATAACAGACTCCCAAAGCAGTACCAAGCAAGGAGGTGGGAAAAGAATTTAGAACACAAACTTAGCATGCCCAATCAAATTGCGGAATAAAGGACTGCCTTGCCAAAGGCCAGATCCTGCCCTCGGATGGAATCGAGGGAGTAGTGACGTACAAAAGTATGTACTGAAGCCCAGGTGGCTGCATCACAGATGTGACGAATAGTAACACATCTGCAGGGTAGTAGACGCAGCCACTCCCCTGGTAGAATATGCCCGCAAGCCAGCCGGAGGGTCCTTACCCGCCAAGCGCTAGCACTCGGAGATAGCTAAAATAATCCAATGAGACAAAGTCTGTTTCGTCACAGCTTGTCCCAAACGCTTTCCAGCGTACCCAATGAAAAGTTGAGCGTCTACTCTGACCCGGGACATGCGCGAAATATAAAAGCTCAACGCTCTCCTAGGATCAAGCCTATGGAGCCTCTTGTCTTCCTTACCAGGATGTGGAGGAGGATAGAACGCCGGAAGAACAACATTCTGGCTCAAATGAAATTGCGAAACCACCTTCGGAAGAAAGGAAGGACGAACTCGAAGGACAACCCTGCCCTTGTGAAACACAGTGAAGGGTGGTTTAACTGAAAGTGCCTGTAACTCACTCACTCTGCGAGCGGAAGTAACCGCAACTAAAAAACAGTTTTCAGAGTTAACAATCTCAAAGGGCAAGAATGCAAAGGCTCAAACGGAGCACCCATAAGAAATTTAAGAACAAGGTTCAAATCCCATCCGGGCACCAGAAAAAGTGACGGATGGAACACATTAGTGAGCCCTTTCAAAAACTGAGAAATTAAAGGAATCTTAAAATAGGAACATTCTTCAGACGAGCGCTTAAATATGGACAGCGCCGCCAGGTAACCTTTAATGGTCCCCACTTGCATGCCCCTGTGGGCCAAGGAAAGCAAAAAAGAAAGAACCATGGGAATGTCACATTCAAAAGGATCCACATTCTTAAGTCTGCACCAGGCGCAGAACTTCCTCCAACGGCAACGGTACAGAGACTTTGTTGCCGGCCGCCTTACCGAGAGCAACACCTCCATCACGTCTTCAGAGAGGTCCCAATCCTTATACCTCAACCTTTCAGAAGCCAAGCGTGAAGGTTGAGGGATCTGACCTCTGGATGGAGAACCTGACCCCCCTCCCGTGAGAGCAGATCGTCTCGGTAGGGAAGACGACGTGGAGGGCAGATGGACAAGTCGAGAAGGTCCGGGTACCACGTCCTCCGGGCCCACGCCGGAGCAATGAGGATCATCCGGGAACCGAACCTCCGTAACCTCCGAAGTACTTGCGGGATGATGGGGACTGGAGGAAATGCGTACAGCAGTGGGAATGACCACTCCACCACGAACGCGTCTCCTAAGGCTCCTTTTGGAGGAAATTCCCACAAGCAAAACCTTTTGCACTTCCGGTTGACACTGGAGGCGAAGAGATCCACTTGAGGGGTCCCCCAAAGGGCGAAGATCTACAGGAGAATCTCCTGAGCCAGCTCCCACTCGTGAGAGATCGTGCTCTGCCTGCTCAGAGCGTCCGCCGTCTCGTTGTCGTCTCCGGCCAGATGAACAGCCCAGATCGAAACTTCCTGCTGGATGGCCCAGAACTCGAGCTGCATCGCCTCCCTGCACAGAGGAAGTGACCCTGCCCCCCGCCCCCTTTTTATTGAGGTAGTGCATGGCCACCGTGTTGTCCGTTAGAATCAGGACACTCTTTCCTCGCACAGTCGGCAGAAAAGCCTTCAGGGCTAGCCTGACGGCCATCAGCTCCAACAGATTAATATGGAGTCTGGACTCCGACGGAGACCAACGACCGCTGACTGTCAACTCGTTGGCATGAGCTCCCCATCCCATGAGGGATGCGTCCGTCACAATCATCACCTCCAGCCAGGGCAGCCAAAATGGGGCCCCCCTTCATCAGATTGCCTTCAACGTCCCACCACAGAAGGTCCTGGGCGACCGAGGGCGGCACCTGAACAGGGTCCGACAGCCTGCCGGAGGACTGAGACCACTGGAGCCCGAGTGCCCACTGCAAATATCTCATCCACAGACGAGCCTCTGGCACCAGAAGAATGCAGGATGCCATGAGGCCGAGCAGTCTCAAGAACTCGGACACTGGGAGATTCTGGGCAAGTTGAAACTGGTGCACCATCTGCTGAATGTGAAGAGCCCTTACCTGGGGAGGAAAACACTGCCCCAGGGATGTGTCGAGCACTGCTCTGATGTACTGGAGCCGCTGTGTTGGCGCCAAATGGGACTTCTTTAAATTGAGGGAGATGCCCAGCTTGTGAAGGGAGTGGCAGGTGATGGACAGATGATCCAGGACTTGCTCGGGAGAGCTCCCCCTGATCAACCAATCGTCCAGGTAGGGGTAGACGTGAATCCCCCCTTTCCTGAGATGCGCTGCCACCACCACCATGAGCTTGGTGAAAACCCTCGGGCGGAGGTCAATCCGAACGGCAGGACCCGAAACTGAAAGTGCGAGTCGCCAACCTCAGGTACTTCTTGTGCTTGGGATGGATCGGCACATGGAAGTAAGCGTCCTTGAGGTCGAGAAACACCAACCAGTCCTGAAGTTGAAGGGCCTGGAGGACTTGAGAGAGAGAGTAACCATCTTGAACTTGTCCTTCCTGAGGAGTTTGTTCAAACCGCTCAAGTCCATGATGGGTCTCAATCCCCCGTCTTTCTTCGAAATCAAAAAATAAGGGGGAATACCATCCCTTGTTCCTCTCCGCTTCAGGCACCAGTTCTATGGCGCCTTTCTCCAGCAGGGCTTGAATTTCCTGCGCAAGGAGCGGATCCGGACTCTTCAAAGAGAGGTTCCCAGGTGGATTGTCGTGAGGCCTCTGCCGAAAAGGAAGACAGTAGCCGTGGGTTATGATCTCCAGAACCCATACATCCGAAGTAATGGCTTGCCACTCTACAAGATGCTGCGCCAGCCTTCCCCCAACCGGCGAACCATGGGACCTGGCCTCATGACTGAGTGGTAGCGGCTGCGGCGTTGCCTGGGGGCAAAGAGGCAACTGCCCGAGCGGCCTTGGCACCTCGAGTACCCTGTTTTCCACCTCTGGCACTCTCACGGTGGCCTCTTTGACTGCTAGCTCCTCTCGCTTTACTGAAGGACAAGAAATAGCGAAAGGAACCTCCCCTCCATTGTTGTCCCCTAGGACGAAAAGGCAGAGGTTGTCGAACTGCAGCGCCCAACGACTTTGCTGCAGCTTTGGAGGTCTGCAACCTCTCAAGGCTCTCGTCAGCCTTGCTGCCAAAAAGATGTTCACCGTCAAAGGGCATGTTGAGGAGCCGGGACTGCACATCAGAAGCGAACCCAGACTTCCGCAACCACGCAAACCTGCGTATTACGGTGCTCGATGTCATGGACCGGCTGACACAATCTGCCATGTCCAAACCGACTGAACGTCCTCACACAGGGCATCCTTGCCATCCTGAACCATAGCAAGGAAACCATCCCGTTCGTCCCCTTCGGGAATATGTTCAGTCGCTAATGCAACAGAGTGTGTGTGAAACGAGACAAGGCACATGTGGAGTTGGCCGCCTGAATCGCCATACCCCCTGAACAAAACACTTTCTTCGCCCAGCCGTCAAAACGGTTGTCCCTATCCGGAGGGATGGTAGGATACGACGCCTGCTTTGCCGGGGCCGTAGCCGCCTGCACCACCAAGCTCTCCGGAGTGGGGTGCCTGAACAAGTAGCAGGGGTCGCTACTGGCTGGACGGTATTTTCGCGACAAAGACTTGCCCACTGCCGGGAGACTCTCCGGAGCAGTCCAAGCCACTGCCACCCTTCTCTGCAGAGCCATATGAAACGGCAGTACCGGGTGAGTGGGGGGACCAAGATCAAGGATGTCCGCGAGATCATCCTGAACAAACTCCCCTGGGGGAGCCGACCATCCCAAGTACTCGGTGTCCCGAGACATAAGGCGCCGGTATGAAGAATCGGCATGAGTGCCAGGCTCCGGCCTACAAAATTCCACCTCCAGAGAGGTGTCCAGTCCACTGGCATCATGCAGAGACTGCCTCAGGTCATCAAACTGACTATGCCCCAAGATAAGCTCATCTGGTACCATAACCGGAACCAAGCCTTCATCAGAGCCTTCATCACCCTCTGAAATGTACTCCAGGCGGTGAGAGGAAGACATCTGGGGACCAAAGCTGTGCCTGACCTTAGCCAGAGCCTTTCTAGGGGCTAACCCCGTGCCACGGGGCCCCTCCGACACCACCGCCTTGAAAGGCGTTGAGGGCGCCGAATGAGCCGGCGCCGAGAGAATAGGCATCGAGCAAATCGGCGTCAGCTGCAGTGCCGCCAGCATCGACACAGGCCTCGAAGCCGGAGCTCCGATAGTGTCTCTCGACGACCTAGGCGCCGACAGCGTCAACAACCCCCTCGGAGGCAGAGCCTCGAGATAAATCGTCGATGACCTCGGCGCCACATGCGTCGATGTCTTTGAAGACGGCACAGGCTCATGCGGTCTCGAGTGCATTGAAGGCCGGGACCTGGAACGGGCATGGCGATAACAGCTACCCTTGTCCGAGCGGGACCTTTCCCGCGAGCCGTGCCGACCACCCGAGCCCGAAGGCGTACGAGTGGTGTCTCTCGACCGGTGCTGACCGACCCCACTCGGAGGCGCGGATGGACCGGTGCCCTGCGATTCAGGAATCGCTAACATCTGCATCCCGAAGGAAGCCCATTCCTCCGGTGTCGCTTGCATGGTGGGATAAGCGACCCGCCGACGGGCGGAGTCCTCAGAAGAGGACGGGGAAGGCGACCGATGCTGGCGCATCCGGGAATGCCTCAAAGAGGCAGAGGAGTGGCGAGACCGACTCCTGGAAGGAGACCCACTGGACTTCCGACAATGACGCGGAGAGTCGCCTCTCGAGTCATCCGTCGAAAGCCCCGTAGACCTCGACTTCTGGGGCTTAGCCACCCGACCTACCGACAGCTTCTTCTTGCGTTCCCGCAAGGCCTCGGCCGTGAGCGACTGGCAGTCGACACAGTCGTCCGTATCGTGGCCCTCCCCGAGGCACCAGAGGTAGGCGTCGTGCGAGTCAGTGACCGACATCTTGAACCCACATTCCCTGCATTTCTTGAAGCCCGGACGCGGGGTTGAAGACGAAGTAGACATCGCCACGAACAGGTCTTCACAAAAACCGAACAGGTTCAACAAACCAAGAAGACAACAGCACTCCAAAGTGTTGAGACGTACCGAGATTCACAAAACGAACATGTTTGCGGAAAAAACGGAACTGAGGCTATGGGCATCGTGCGTCCTACTTATCACATCGGGTGACTTCAGCCGTTGGAGGAGGTCCTCTGGGACGGCGCATCGACGTCATCGACGCAGACGCCGAAGATTTTCCGAAGCAGCACAGCTGTGGACATTACCTGTCATAGATATGGAATAGGTCAGAGGACCCAATCCCCTCGAACAAATAGTTTGTCAGAGATAGTTTCCAACATTTTAGATTTTAATTTCCCTAACATTATGAAAAACATGATTGTTATTTTTCTCCAATGTCAAAACATCAGTGGTTTCAGAGAAAACGAAGTTCATGCTTTTGTTTCGAACTTAATTTGAAGAACTATTTTACATTTCTTTCTAAAATAAACAATCAATGTCAATTTGTGCATTTAGAATGCGACTATATTATCTTATGATCTAGAACAGTCGTTCTCCTTTGTTTTTCTATATATGGATATTTGATTGAATTGGAATCAAAGCTTGAGCGAGACATTAGCAGGCAGGCTGCATTTACCCTTCTGTAGACAAGCTGCCTCATTTAAAATGCATATTGCGGGTGAATTCCCGAGCAATGAAAGTTAGGGGACCACCTTGTATGTATTGATTACTTTAAATAAAACAAACTATTCTTGTTAAAACAGCTTGTTTCTTGTCCCAGATTGTTGCATTGGTGGAGGTGATGGGTGGTGACAGACTAAATTAGTGATTTATTGTAAAATAATCCTTCAAAAATAAATATCTACCATCGACAGATGTCATTAAACAATTATTTTTCTCAATTTTTGGATTGAAATGCATTTCCCTCTTTAAAAACAAATATTCTAATACAGATGAGTGTTTCTCTTTATCCTTTTTTCAATAGGCTTTAAAAAAGCATGATATTTTAGTTTATAAAAGAAGCATATTATGCATGAAAATCCTATAGACCAGTTATTCTCTTACTAGAACAAGTACTTTTTAAATAGATTTTTTTTTCAAACTTGGGGCAATGTCAGGTGAAATTTTAACTTTTTCCAAATATATTTAAGACAATATCCAGTTCTGCTACATTTTCAGTTCTTATTTGTGCAACAATGAAATTTACTGTATTATATACACACACGCTCTACACTGAGTGCTTAGTGAAAAACTACATGGAATGTTTAATGCGATTAAATTACTCTATGTGTAATGTAGCATTTTGAAGTACTTTGATATTCAACATCACAGGACTTCCACAAAGACATTCAATAATTATTACTACCATCAGTCATTCTTTGAAGTTTAGGAATTCAGTCTTTTTCACTTTTTACAATCAGCAACTCTCAGTACCCTGTAACAGCTATGTTTAAATTGATTATTGTTAGGGAGTTTTACTAAAGTCCACCTCTGGAGTACATGGCTAGAACTCTTAGGTTTTGTCGGAACTACCCAAAAGGTTTGGTAGTTATGGCAGAGCAGCCAGACTTGGTCTACAAGGAAGAAGAGCTGTAGGCGAGTAAAAAGACCTTCGAGTACACATATAATCAAGGACACACACACTGTGCGGTTATATGAAAATTTATTATATACACTATGGCAATGTTAAAATCATTATGAAATTAAGTAGAAATAGTTCACACAGATATATGAAATGCATTACTCACTGTAATAGCATTTCTGATGATTGTATTTGCTTAGATTTACATGCTGCGCATATAGTCTGACATCTAGTGGTAACCGTAGAGTATTGCATCTTTCTTTCGAAGATCGAAAGGGTACGTTGTCTGTGGGGGTGGTGAAGGTTTTCCCCTGCAGAAGGTTTTCCCTTGACCACCACTGCAGAGACTGAAAGAGTGCTGCCGAGACACCACTAGATCGTGCCACTGGCTGCTGGCCTGATCCCATTGGCTTGAGAGCCACTCTTGAATGGGGTGCATGTGCAGACAAGCATCAGGAACTAGGAAGACGCAGGAAGCCATCATCCCCAACAATCACATGGCTTTGCAAACGGTCACCTGGTGACTGGCTACATAGTGAGGGATCTGGAACAGCATGTTTTGAACCCTCTCGGAGGGAAAGACAAGGCTCTCTTTGGTCCGTATTAGAGCCCCCAGAAACTGTTTGAGTTGATTGGGGTCTAGACTGGATTTTTTCTCGTTGATAGAGAAACCTAGGTTGAAGAGGAGATCTAGTGTCTTCTGGGTGTTTGGTTGAATTTAATTGTATTGAATTGAATTATTTATTTATATAGCGCGCCTGACCCTCATAACTGGGTGCATCTCATAATCTACATGCACAGTACAGCAAACATAATGCAAGAAAGATGCTTTATGTACATTAAGAGGGAAGATATGGATACATCAAATAATAAGAAGCTATATACAACAAGGGGGAAGATACATCACGTAGTAACAGTTTACAGTAAGACAAGTAGGAAGTATAAGATAATGGACAGGTTATGTACAGTAAATAGGTAGAGTAGGTGGATATCAATTAGGGAAAACGTTAGCTGGTACGTTAGGAGATAGACCATCAGGAAGCCTTGCAGTAAGGCAGGGAAGTTTATTAGGTCTCTTGGGAGTTGAGCCAGTGGTTTTACATTAGTCCTGAATTGTGAAAGCGTTGGTTCTACTCATAGAGCTATGGGTGAGGAGTTCCATAGTTCAGGTGCTAGGACAGGGAAGCTACTGCCTCCTGATTTTTGTAAGTTAAATCTGGGGAAGCCGAGGCAATGGGATTGAGTGGCTCTATTTGGGTGCTGGGTTGGAAAGGCATTTGTGGGTAAGGGTGAGTGTTTTGAGGGAGATTCTATGCTTTACCGAGAGCCAGCAGGCTTTCCGTCTGGTTTCAGATATGTGATGAAATCTTGGTATGTTAAAGGCTGATCTTAGTAAATTGTTTTGCAGTATTTGTAGTTTATTTAGATTACGCGTATTGGTTCATAAGTAAAGTATGTTGCAGTAATCCAATTTTGATAATATCAGCGTTCTCGCTAGTATCAAGCAGATTGTCGAGAAGAACGGTCTGCAGGTATTTATAAGGTTACATATGTAGGCAGTGGCAGAACCTGTTGCATTTACTTGTTTAGTTAGTGTTAAGGATGACGCTAGCTAAAATCCTAGTGTCAAATACCTTTGGGACTGAAATGCTATTTCCATTTATGTTAAAGGAGTTGTATCTGGGATCAAGTTTGTTTAGTTTGGCTTGGGAGCTGGTGAGGAGTAGTTCAGTCTTCTCATCATTAAGGCAGAGGCCATGTGAGGACATCCATGCCTGAATGATGAGGTATATTTTGTTGAGCAGTTTTATATACAGGTCGTAATTTCCAGTGATGGGAATAAGAACTTGGGCGTCATCTGCATAATTGTGTAGGTGACACCCAAGAGGTCTAGATCGTCGAAAAGAGGCTCTGTGAAATTATTATACAGCATCAGTGAGACACGAGACCCTTGTGGTACTCCGCAGGTCACTGGAGCAGGACCTGCCGATGCTGTGGGTGAGAAGACTCATTGTTCCATTGTCAAAGAATGAGTGAATCCAAGCTGTAGCTTTTTCTGAGAAGTGGGCTGAAAGGGTAAGGTGCTTACACAGGATTTCATGACTGACCAGGTCGAAAGTGGCTGATAAATCTAACAGCAGGAGGAGTGATATATTACCTTTGTCATTTTGGTCATCTAATTGAGTTTTTAGGTCTAGTAGAGCAGTTTCGGTACCGTGTCTGAACGCCGATTGTCGCAGGACGAAAAGATTCTTGGATTCTAGATATGCTTGTATTCTAAATAAGCAGCCCTGTCTAAGATTTTTAAAAAGAAAGGCATTGTAGTGATAGGTCTGTAGTTTGTGGGCATGTCAGGGTCGAGGTTAGGCTTTTTTAGCAATGGAAGGACCCAAGCGTTTAAGGTTGGTCGATACCATACTTTTTTCAAATGAGGCATTTATAAATGTGGTGATAGGAGGTACGAGTTCTTTCGCTGCCTCTTTAATGATATTTGCAGGGCAAATATCACCTTGGCAATGGGATGGTTTGAGGCTTAGTATTATGTTTTCAACCTCTTTAATGGACAAAGGAGTAAAATTAAATGGGCAGTTTTGGCAGTAGTAGGTTTAGACTGAGAAATGGTTAGTTCAGAGGAGATGCTATGTTTTTTCTTTTCAATTTTAGATTTAAGCATCAATATTTTGTCTAGTAATGCTGCTTGAACCTTATTTTTCAATTGTATACATTTCCACTTGCGACATACCATTAAAGATTCTTGGTTTTGAGTGCCAAATAAAAGTTATTCACACTTGTCAGATTTCTTATCAAGAGTTTAACTTTTTATTCCATACATGAACTTGTTCTCTCTTTCATACATGAATTCTTTCTCTCTACACGTGTTTCACCCTTGTTTTAGTCACAAGGAATCATTAGGAGAGATTTACAGCTGTTTTTTTGGAGAAAAAGAGAACAAAATACGTTTTAGATAAAAGAAAAAAGATAGTAAAAGGGAAAATAATTTTTGGCTGAAAATGTTATTTCAATAATATATTCTATTAGACATTCTTTTTTAGTCTTATATAATTCTTTTAATCATATTAGTATTTAACAGCCTCCATAATGGCTTTCATTTTTCTTGTGTCAGCATTATAACATTACAAGTAGAGGATTCTATAGAGATGGCATTCACCAATAATGTGTGCTTTGGGCCTTTTTGCCTAAATTTCAATCATTCAGCTATGTTTCAATGCACTCTCTTTGGGCACAATTCTAATATTCCTTTTGGTAGTTACCCTATTTAGAACAAGAAAGCCCATATTTTTAGTTGGATGTTAAATCTAGTCAGATTTTCTTTTTGATAGCGGTCAAGGTACTTTTAAACCTTGGGCGAATCAAGAGTTCATAATTCTTACCTCTTGCTCACAAAAGATCCCGTTGTCTCTCTCTGGCTCCTTGTTTCGGGGTGCCTTTGTTGTGTATTGCGCGCGTTTAAGACCGAAGCTGAGAGGAAATCAAAGGTAGACTTAATAGTGAATCTTTCAAATCAAAAAATAGATGCCAATCTGAATTCAGCACTGAATAAGGGCCTTTCCTTTAGCCCTTCCAACAAAATGGACTATTTTCAGACGCAATTAGATCTCTATAGATTTTGTAGAAAACTGAAATTAAAAAAATACTTTGAGGAAAATCCAAAACAAAAAACTCAACCAGAAGTGACAATAACACCATCAGTACTCTCAGAAGAGTTTATAGAGCAAACAGTTGACCTGCTTAATATAGCTGGAGATGAAGAGTACACAATACAAAAATATATAGAGGAACAGGAAATAGACACTTATTTCAGAAGAAACAACACTCAGACCAACTTCAAAATTTACACCAAACTTTAATTCAGAAAATGTGATAGACCTATTCCAAAAAGCTGTCAGAGAATCTCAGGAAGAACTACCTAGAAAATCGGAAAAGAAGAATTCATTTTAATCTTACATCAAAAGAATGGAATGCAATTGGAAAATTATCCAAAAACGAGGAAGTTATCATAAAAATGGTGGACAAAGGAGGAAAGCTGGTTCTAATGAACAGACAGGACTATATAAGAAGTTTCAAAACAACTTAATGATCAACTAAATTATGAAATATTAGATCAAAATCAATTGGAGGAACTAACAAACTTGTAATGAGTCAAAATTGGCTTAAAACGGGTCTCTTAACGGAGGAAGAACAAAGCTATATGAATGTACAACATCTAATCATGTCCACGATTTACTTCCTCCCAAAAATCCATAAACAATACATAGGATACCCAGCTTTTAGACCTATAATTAATCGGATAGGTTCAATCACGGAAAGAATATCGCAATTCATCGATATACATCTACAACCTCTAACAATGCACTTAGCCTCTTTCATAAGAGATACAAAACATATTCAACAACTAGACTCAATTCCTTGGCAAAGCAACTATAACCTGGCAACATTGGACATTGTATCATTGTATACAAGTGTCGATCATAATCAAGGAATTATTGCATCTGAATACTTTTTGAAAACAAGATCGATTTCATTTAAAGAAGAGAATAACATGCTATTGGAAATGCTGAATTTCACCTTACATAATATCTTTTGCTTCAACAAAAAAATCTATAGGCAGAAACAAGGCACCGCGATGGGGTCCAAATGGCCTTTACCGACTGCACAAATATCTTTTGGCGTCGGTTCATTGACGATATCTTTCTGATCTGGGAAGGAGACAAAAGAGACTTCAACCAATATGTAGACTATCTAAACAAAAATGAATACAATTTGAAATTTACCACAAGCTTTAGCAAAGACGAGATCCAATTGTTAGATCTTGAAATCTCTGCAGTAGAAGACAAAATCCTTACAAACTTGTATGTAAAACCAACTGCAGGCAACAGTCTTTTACACGCTCAAAGCAACCATCCAAAGCACATCATATCTAATATCCCGTATGGGGAAATACTAAGGATAAAAAGGAATTGCACTACAGTAGAAGCATTTGAATCAAACATAGAAGGAACAATTACTAAGTTTACACAAAGAGGATACAAAGCAAACAAAATAAAGGAATCAATCAAAAAAGCTGAAATAATTTCAAGAGAATACCTGTTGCAAGATAAACCGAGAAAGGGGAAGTTACCTACAAAAACAAAATGCATCACCACCTATGGATCAGATGCATAAACATTTAAGAAAAATCCTTAAAAAACATTGGGACATGCTAAAATTAGAATGCCAAATACCAAAGCATATTGATGACAAGCTAGGCTTATTTTATAGAAAAGCTACAACACTACGGAATAGATTAAGCCCCAGTCACCTTAAATCCACTGAGAAGAAGGAGCCATAAGAAATCAAGACATGAAATATCCATTATCACTTCATTGCATGATGGAACATCAGGGGCTCAAAGTGGACAAATTCAAAATCTATGGTCTGGATAAAATTGAAGATTTACCCAGAAGAGGGAACAAGGAACAGATACTAAGACAACGGGAATCAAACTGGATCTGTTTAATGGACACGTGATACTGGACTGAACTCGGAGAATGAATTTTGTAATTGGCTTTAAGAATATATGTTTTTGGTACCTACTAACACTAAACCTTCTCTCCCCGATACTTTCATTTTTCATTTTTTTTATTTATTATATTTTTTCCAACATCCACTCTCTATTATTTCACATCAATCTTGAACCTTCTTTTTAATCTTATCTCTTCAATTCAATTGTCATTAGAAGTAAAATACCATCTTCTTTAAATGCAATTGATTTTTCTAAAAGGACCTTTTTAGTTAAAATATTTGCCTGCATTTATCCCAGTAAATCATAAAACTAAAAAATCTAGAAATGAATAATGAAATTTGAATGTAAATTTAAAAACTTCAAAAAACTTTCAATTTCGCGCATAAAATGTTGCCAAAACTGTGAAAGCCAAAACTTTCAAATATCTTTAAAATAAACTGAAGATTGAATGACAACTCATGAAGCTCCAATATACTCACATATTGGGAACAAAATACAGCCATTCATGCAATAAATCATAAAAACACGAAATTTTGGAAAACTTAAAAACGAGCAAGGTTCCGGCATTCAAAATGGCCGGCACGCAGTATGCGAGTACGCAATAATGTCATTGGGAACGCAGGCGTGATGACATCATACGCGGATAACGTACTTCAACGTGTGCAATACACAAAAAAGGCGCGCCGAAAGAAGGAGCCAGGTAGAGACAGCTGGATCTCTTGAGAGCAAGAGGTAAGAATTTTGAACTCTTGATTGCCCCAAGGTTTAAAAGTACCTTGACCGCTATCAAAAGGAAATCTGACTATATCCAACAAAAAATATGTGCTTTCTTGTTCTAAATAGGGTAACTACCAAAAGGAATATTAGAATTGTGCCCAAAGAGAGTGCATTGAAACAAAGCTGAATGATTGAAATTTAGGCAAAAAAGGCCCAAAGTACACATTATTGGTGAGTGCCATCTCTATAGAATTTTCTACTTGTAATGTTATAATGCTGACACAAGAAAAATGAAAGCCATTATGGAGGCTGTTAAATACTAATATGATGAAAAGAATTATATAAGACTAAAAAAATGTCTAATAGAATATATTATTGAAAATATTTTCAGCCAAAATGTTTCCCTTTTACTATCTTTTTTCTTTCGTCTAAAACAAATGTATTTTGTTTTTTTCTCCAAAAAAACAGCTATAAATCTCTCCTGATGATCCCTTGTGACTAAAACAAGGTTGAAACACGTGTAGAGAGAACGAATTCATGTATGAAAGAGAGAACAAGTTCATGTATGCAATAAAAAGTTAAACTCTTGATAAGAAATCTGACAAGTGTGAAGAACTTTTATTTGGCACTCAAAACCAAGAATCTTATATGGTATGTCGCAAGTGGAAATGTATACAATTGAAAAATAGTTTAACTATCTATGGCAATCTGGATAATGATGCAATACCACAGCTGACAACCAAGTTTATCTAAAGCAAGCCAACAAACAGGAATTCGCCCGAGGACTAAATCCTATTAAGGTTGTCACCAGTGTGTATAAAGCTGCTTCAACCTTAGTGCACCATGCTTTACCTTTGAAACAGGTTTCGATGGGAGGCATAGTCATCTCCAACTCTCTAAGGACGGTAAATAGTTCTTTAGTGCCAGATTTGGCATTGGTCAATCTGTTATTATAAGTGTCACTTTTGGCTTGGACGATAGCTGACTTACAGTTGGCAGCTTTTGCAAATAATGCTTTATTGCTGAGGGAAGGGTATTTTTTCCAAAACGTTTCTAGTCTTCTTTTATTATTACCTAGAATGTTAAGGCTTGGGGTGAACCATGAGTTAAGGTGTGCTTGAGGCTTGGCTTTACGCAGTTTCAGTGGAGCTAGAGAGTCTATGTCTTGGCTAAGAGTTCGATTATATAGATCTACACATGTTGAAGGGTCAGTGAGTGTGGTTGGGTGCTTCAGGATAGGATAAGAGAGTTAGTAGATTCTCTGTTGTGATGTTCTTTTATTTCTCGTTAGTGCCTGTGGTGCCATAGCAGTAGGCGGGCTACGTTGGATACTCTATTGTAGGGTGAAAGAGATGAAGAGATGGTCTGTCCAGGCACATGGTGCGTTAGTGAGGATATCCATGTTCCTATTCAGGCCAGCGATCCAATCTAGGATTCTTTCTTTATTTTGAGTGGGCTTAGTCTTACGATGAAAGAAGCCTAATTATGAGATAGAATTAGCAATGGTTCAGGCAATGTCACCTTTAGGATCTTAAAAGCCTAGATTGAGGTTGCCAAGTAGTAGGATTTGTGAGCCAGATTTAGTATTAGTGGAGAGAAGTCGCGAAATATCTTCTTCAAAGGTCGATATTGGGCTGGGGGTCTGTATATAAGATGTATTTTTAAGGAATGTGATGCTGAAAGCAGGAGTTTCATGGATAAAGGTTCCGCTGATGGGAATGGGAGGTGAGGCCTGGCTCTTAGGACAAGGTGAGTCTTAGATATAACTGCAACTCCGCTGCCTTTAGAAGATTCTCTGTCAAGTCTAATGATACTGTAATTATCAAGAATGGCAAGAGACAGTGTGGGGCCGGCTGCAGTAAACAGCCAGGTCTCTGTTATAGCCAAAAAATCTAATTGGATAGCAATGAGAAAGTCAGCAATGTCTAGTGTGTGGGCCGTTTGTGATCGGGCACTGATGAGTGCTCCTTTGATGGGTATGCTAGATTTACTTAGTTTGCTCTGAGGCCTTGTAGGTATTAGATAAACAGGTAAGGTCATTTATAATTGCATTGTTGGAGGTGGGGGGGTAGTCTTATATTTAGCAGATACAAGTTTAGGGTTGATAGTTTTGGCTTCGTCATATGTGACTAATCAGTGAGGTTGCCCGAGTCTGGAGCCTAGTCTGCGGTTCCTAGTTATTGTGGCACATGGTTGGTTAGGAATTGGTTTGGCAGCAGGTGGATTAGTCCACTGAGTGGGAGTGAGAGCGTTCGTAGTATTAAGTGGTGTCAATATGAGGTGTCATGGGTGGTCAAATGAGGTGGCCAAAATGGTAAGAAGTTAGTAGGTGCTATGGAGTTGTGGTGAGGCAGTGAGGACATAGTGATGGATATGCTTGGCATGTTCCGTACAAATCCCCTGTTATGAGCCAGTCTTCGAGGCAAGGAAAGACTGGGATGGACTGCCTGCGCAGGTGAGCAGCTACTACCTCCAGTACCTTCGTTGAATACCTGTGATGCTGAGGCAATGCTGAAGGGAGAACCTTGAACTGATAGTGGGTGTCCTCTAACAATGAACCGGAGGTACTTTCTGTGCGCTGGCAACATTGAAATATGAAAGTATGCACCTTTCATGTCCAATGTGGCCACGTAATCCCCCTCCTGCAGCAGTGGGATTACCTCCTGCAGTGTTGTCATCCTGAATTTGTGAGGTCTGACAGACTTGCTCGACGGGCGAAGTCTACAACAGGACGCATGGTGAGATCTGTTTTGGGTACAAGGAAGTACACTGAATAAATACCCTCATTTACCTGTAGAATGGGGATGACTTCTATGGCGCTCTTTTCCAGCAGGACCTGAACTTGTTGCAGCAGGATGCGCAGGTGTTCAGGCGTCAGGTGTCTGCTTCTCGTGGGTGGTATCGAGGTGGCCGCAGAAACTCGATGCAGTAGCCATGGGCAACGTTCTTTAGCACCCACTGGTCTGATATGATCCCCTCCCAGGCATGGATGAATGACAACAAGCGTTGGAGGGGGCCCGAACTAGTGAGTCACTTTGAGGTGGAGACCGGGGAGCCTCTAGCAGTAGAGTACCAGCCTCTACCATTGCCCCTACGAGGGTCTCTTGTTGGTATTGGTGGCTACCAGATGAGCCTTGACCGCAGGCTCATTCCCTGAGCCGTATTGTCCTTGGGGAGAGCGGGAAAAAGATTGGCCATGAAAGGAACGGCGAGCCTTCACATTGGTGGAAGGGTTTAGCTGTGATCTGGCTAAGCGACTTTAGTGTTTTGTTTTCTTTCTTTGCCGTCTGCACGGTGTCATCAACAGCCTTCCGAAAAAAGATGAAGTCTTCCAATGGTTTGTTGATCAGCGAGGCCTGAGTTTCGGGTTTAAAGCCGGACTTCTTTAACCAGGCGTGTCTTTTAAGTAAGGTCCCCTGGGCGAGGGTGCATCCAGCGGTCTCAGCAGGGTCCAGAGTTGTCTTCAATATGTGATGGGTGACTTGCCTGGCTTCAGTCAAGACCGCCAGCAGGCGTGATCGGGTGGACTCTGGAACATCTTGAAGATTATCCTGAACTAGGCCCCATTGTACATCACTGTAACTTGCCAGGAGAGGGGTATTTGCGATCCTTGTGGAGTAGGCCGCAGAGGCGGTGATCCGTTTACCCAGGGCATAACGTTTTTTACCGTCTTTGTACTGTGGGGCTTCCACCGAAGACAATGGAACCCACGCCCTCTTCCAAGTGGCAGTGACCACCAAAGAATCTGGTGTAGCATGATCCCTTATATGTAGAGTGGGTCGGAAGGTGATAGGCGGAATAACTTTTCAACCCAGGGGTTGACCGCCCATGTGAGGGACGGGGACAGCATGGAAGGGCCCCTGCTGCCACTTTATAGAGTTTAGAAGGGGCATGGCTTGACTAGTCGGAGCCTTCTCCTTGAATATATCCTCCATGAAGTCCGAGTCTGGAGCTGATTTACATGTTGCAATTTGGAAATTATCGGCTGCTCTTTTTAGAATAGCATTAAACATCTGGTCGTCAACAGGTGACAAATCCCTCTGTGGAGGAGAAAGGGGATCTAGGCAGATGTCCGGGTTAGGGGTATGCAATGGTGATAGCCAAGGGCCCTGATCCCCCGCCTGCTCCTGATCCCAGTCTGGTTCTTGATCAGCCGTGTCTTGTGCAAAAGGATTCATGTCTTCATAAGTATCCTACTGTGGTGGGTCCTCTGGGACATGCAAGATATATTCATGTTGTCCCTGTGCAGAGATGGGTAATTTCTGCAGTTTGTAAGGAATGGGGCACGAGTCCTCTTCTCTGGGTCTTTTTGTTATAATGTACCTGTCCGAAATGTCAATACTCTAGGGTCTGGAGGTGGAAAAGGTTGCCCGGGAAGGGGCAATCTTCCCAATAAGGCCTTAAAGAGAGGCTAGGGTGCTTCAGAACAGCCCTCTCGACGAGAGGGGTGCACTTGTGCTCTGTGGCTGCCGAAATAATAGCTGCAGGGATTTGGTGAATTTATGGCGGTTGTATCGAAGGTTTTGACATGCCTGGAGGCGCAGTCACGGTCGGCGACTCCACCGAGGCCTAGGTTCTTGTGTCCCCTTGGACGGTGCGTCAACGACGGTATGTTTTTTGGGGGTAAAAGTCTGTTCCAGAGGGATGCCCAGTCACATGCTGCAAAAGCGGTTGCATGGAGGGTGCCAAACCGTGAGGTTCGGAAGGTGCTGTTGAAGTTTACGGCGGCCCTGTTGCAATTGTGCGCTTCGATGATTCCTCTGAAGAGGCCTTAGGGTTTGGGTGCTTTTGTATCCATGGTGCGTGGGTGCCCATTGTCGCTGGGGTGTGATCTCCCCATAACAGAGCAGGGGCCTGTCTGTCAGGGCTGGGGACGGGCATTTGGGAGCCTACAGGCTCTGCTGAAAAGTTTATGGCTTCCAATTCGGAGCCGTGGCTGCAGACGGATTCCTCGTTGTCTGAAGTGACGGCGCCAATGGGGGAAAGGCTTTCGGTGTGCATAGCGTAGGCCACCACTGTTTAGTCCGCCTGTCTTTCAATATTTTTGGTCAATAGAGCTTGCAGGCCTTGCCTGAGTGCTCGTCGTGGTCTCGAGGAAGACGCCGATTGCATCTGCAAAGGGTGTCCTTCCAATGAAACTTGCCGTTACACGATGGGCAAAGTTTAAACTGCGTCCTCTCCATAGCAGAGGATAGCGGCAGCAAAACCAAGAAGAAAAGAGATGGGTAAAGGAAATACATTCTTAGAGATGAAAGCCCAGGGGCCCACTCTCCCTACTGTAAGGGCCTGGTTGATGTTGATGTCATTGGCAGTAGGAACCCACGAGGCAGTCGTCGAGAAGATTAGTCGGGAGACTAGACGACCATAGGTCGTGCGGATAAAGTTAGCACTATAAAACTCTTGCGAGCTCTGCATAGGCGATCAACTGGGTTGGTGGAAAATCGAGGGACCTCAACGTGTGAGGCATTTTGGGTACACTACATGTCATGTTAGGGATAGTGTTACAGTCATGCCCATGTCGACGTCCCTTTATGTCTGTGATTTCCACTAGATGTCGAACTATATGCACAGCATGTGATTCAAAGCAGGTTCACAAGCATCAGAAAGTGATGTTATTTGGCATTTGTATAGCGCTTACTTCCTCAAAGCGCTGTGAGGAGGAACACCCTTTGGACGACCGTAGTCTGAGTTGAGAGGAGTGATAAAGTCTGTGTGCATTAATAGCACAAGCAAAGGTAGGTAGAGAATGGCTAGGTCCCCAACTGCAGCCAATATAAGCAGGTGTGGGCGGGATGCTGTTTCAAATTGTCAATAGAGTGAAGCTATGTGGATGGCTGAACTGAATTTGTTGTACTCTGCTGTATTCCATTGGTGGTGATGTATTTTTAGGGTAGGGTATAGTCAAATAGTGCGCATGTCGTGTGTGGCTATGTGAACAGTTGGAACGACCCTCCATTGGACTTGCATTCCGTGAAATGCAGCACACGAGTGTCAGCAAGGTACAGCATGGCCAAAGGACATGCAAAAAATTGTGGCACGCCCATTTTAGGGAACTCGCAACATTTAGTAGCCAGACGTGGTAAACGTGAATGTGCAGACTAAAAATAATGCAAAAATTGTTAAGCATGTATCTCCTGCCACCAACGCGTCCTCAGGCACATATAAAAGTAACCAAAAACCTCAAGTGTAACGGACTAGGGTGATACAAAAGTATCCCCACTGCACTGCAATCTAAGATGCTGTGTGCACGGTCAAAAAGTTACCAAAAAGGTATAAAGTTAAAAAGACAAAAGGGATCTGAAGGACTGATCATTTTGTCATGGGGAAATTAGCAGAAGGCCAGTGAAAGGAAGCTGAAGGCTTCACTTCCCTGTAAAAGTCAGGAAGAAAAAGGTTTGGGGGTCCATAGAATATTGAGGGAAAGTTGCCTAAAGAGAAAGTGAGGTAGAGTATGGCGTTAAACAGCATAGGGCACCTTTTGGTAGAAAAGCAAATTATGGGTAAGTGGGTGACAGTTGAGTGGTATGCACAGTGAGGGTGTGGTGAGAAGAATTGAATGAGCTGGGTGTTGGGGGAGACGGGGTAAGCAGGTGCTAATGGAGAAATGGATAGGTTGAGGTGGGTGGGGAGGACAAGTGGTGACAAAGCGTGTTGGGTTGGTGAAGCTGAATGGACGATTAGAAATGTGGCACAAGTTTGAGCTTGGTTGATTTAGAATGACCTATATGTATGTATTGTCTGTTGACCGAAATAAAGCTATTAAACTCAAAACTGTTGATTTAGGCAAGTGGTGAATAGGGTAGACAAGTGAGTAGAAGAGAATGAACTATGGATGCAGAAAAAAGTGGGTGTGGTGGTCCTACCAAAGTTTGGTTAAAGTTTACCTTGTATGCCCCTGCATATACTCTGAGGCACTCACTTGGCATTTACTCTTTAAGGTACATCCTTATTTAGGTAAGATTATATGTGACATGTTTGCTTGTATACAAAATGTGTTGGGTAGAATGTCCATCTTGTGTGTAATTCTCCCCACTTGGTGAGTCCCCCAGGACTTTTTGTTGGACTATTGGACTCACATAACCCTTTTTGGTTATTCTTAATGGAGTCTGCTTTCCTTTGTCTTTTTGTGGCATCTGTATTTTATGGATCTATGTGATCACTGCGCCGCTCACAACTGTGACGCCGAAAATGCTGACGGCAGTTACGGTGAGGCGCAGTGATCATATGGATCACTGTGCCCGCTTCCCCTGGCCTGCATTACCCCTCCCAACCCTCCACCCCACTTACCTTTAGGGCGGCACACTTCTGCATGTGCCGCCCGCACTCTGATCCCTGCGGTGTCAGCTCTTCCCATTAACATGGGTTGGAGCTGATGCTGCAGGGTGCTTATTTATTTTTATGTGTCCCCCGCTTTCCAAAATGGTAAGCGGGGGACCCCCCCGCAACCCCTGACCCCCATTACAGCGCCCAGGAAGAGCGGGGGACTCCCGCGCAACCCCCGCTCTGCTTGGGCACAGTAAATGTCACCCTCATTTTGTGCGCCTCCAAAGTCACAGTGACTGCGGGAGCGCACAAATGAGGGTGACATTTTTGTATGATACCGTATTTTACTACTGCAGCACACAGCACCTTCTTTGCAATGTTGCTGGAAGCTCCAACGTGTCTGGGAGGACAGGAAGCTGGGAGGACACAAACTCCTCAGGTCTTTGTCCTCCAGTATGTCTGTTTGGAACCAGTTCTGACTGGGTGCCTGGCTGTCTCCTAGGGGCAGCCACCATCCAAAGTTTGAATGTAGCATGCATGCTGATTGATTGGGTTCCTGTATATAAGGCGAGGGTCTTGTTGCAGAAGCCAGAATTGACCACTGGAATATCCATTCTGAAGAAGCACGTTTGCCACAACCTCCAGCACCCACCAGAGCCGACTAAGTGACTGCAGCTCTAGCCCTCTCTTCTATGCGATAGGGGAGATCCAGACCGGACTACTTCCTTCCTTGGACTGGTGGAAATAATCAGTATCGAGACCAGCTACAGTTTGAGCCAACCCACGACAAGCTGCGAACTTCCAGACCTGCAATCTCTTAATACCCTGGGACCCAACCGTGTTATCCCAGGAATCAGGACCCCTGTCCTAGGGGTTAAAATCTTTCAGGTGGCCTACCTAGCCCCAAAGAATCCCTTGAATCCAATTCCATTACCCATCTGCTATAAAAAAGCATCTTCTGTGAATGTATAACTGACAGCATCTGCCTACCTTTGTTTTGCCGCCCACGGGTCTCTGGTCCCCCAATGTCCTCTTCGGACTTTGAGACACTCCTTCCCCACATAGGGTTCGACTTCTAAAGTTAAGGCCTACACAAAGTTTATTTACCTACCAGTATTGCTCTTTCCAGTAAATGTTGGTTGATTATATGATTTGCTAACTTAATTACTACTTCCCTATTATTCATCGAAAAGGTCTACTATGGAATTGAGTTTTGCACCAGCAAATATCTACTGTATATATCTGTGTGAACTATTTCTACTTACCTGCTTTGCATGTTGATTTTAACATTACCTTCGTGTATAATAAAAATCATATTTTTATATAACTACAGCGTGTGCCTCCTTGACTAGAAGTGTGCTCAAAGGTCTTTGTACTCACCATACAGCCCTTCTCCCTCCTAGACTAAGCTTGGCTGCTCGATCATAGCTACCAAACCGTTTTGGTTGGAGCCCTGTATTCCTAAGAGTGGAGTCTTCTTAAAGCCCTACCACAAGTGGACTTTAGCAAAACTCCCTAACACCTGTCGAAATTTAATTATTGTGTGCTTCACTATGTAGACTCCTTGTGGAGCCCTGATCCAACTCAATTTCTCCTGAGGCTAAGCCTTGACCACTCTCCACGCTTACCTCGATTGGGTTTGGCTAACCTCACTATAACTAGAGTGGCCGCCTAAAGTCTGTCTACGAGGCCAGATTCTATAACTCCATCTCAACACTCCTAGACATGTGCTCAACACATACCCAACCAGCAGTCCACCAATCCCCTCAAATGGCAAATCAGCCCATCTCAGCCTCCATTATCAAGCCCAAAAGTATCCATTCCTCCACTATCATTTACCATTTCCTTTGCCAAACCTTTACCACACAAACCCAGCCCCTTCCACCATCCTCCATCTGTAGCCCCACAGCAGCTGCTCAGACTAGGAATACATGCCGCCTACAGTCCTCCCTTCTCACTTCTTAAGTGCAGGGTTTCTTAAGGCCTCTCCCTCTCGCGCTTAATCTTGTTTGACCTCCTTAACATGGCCACCAAGCCCTTATAGAAGTCGCTATCGCTTACCCTTCCTTCTCCTGCCACCACAACCATCTTCAACACACACCTTACCTCCCCCCACTTCCAACCCATGCTCCTCTAACAGAAACCTAAATCTACTATAAGGATAGCATCCTGAGGACCTTTGCTGCTGCTGCTTGATAAACGCAGGTTTGTTATAAAATAAACACCATCACATCTACACCCGCCTCCTAGAAGGAAAGCCTGATTGTATATTCATCACAGAAGAGTGGCTTGCAAACAACACCCCAAATTGTCCACGAGGAAATATTTTATTGGCTACAAAATAACTATGAAAACCATTAACAATGCATCTGTAGTACCCTGTTTTGTATGCAAGGACAACAGTTGCCACACTCCTCTTCATCACTGAAATGAACTGTGAATCTGTACTTGGGTGCCAACTTGCCTTCAACATCCATCTCTCCCTTCCTATAATTCAAACTGCTTCTTTGCAAGCATGCTGAACTTGGGCAAGGTCAGGATCACAGTGGCATAGCGGGACATCTAAAAGGCAAGACCATTATTTATTCCAGGAATCTCTGCTAAATATTAAGATGCTTACCTCTTTGTCGGATCGTTTCAAGTGGTTACATCGGTCTAGAAATGGATATCCTGCCATGACCCATTCCTTTTGTACGAGACTCTGAAAGCCGACAATGGTACGAAAATAAGGATCCAACATCACTTGAATCAGCGAGGCCACGATACAACTCAGGTCCCGTCCTTCCTCCTCTGTGGGTTCAAAGGAGATCATCATGAGAATCAATACAGGGAAGTTTAAAGTTCTTTTTTCTTAACCCCCCAGCATCCCTGAAAAACACCATCATATAGTGCTCAAGTACAACATACTCTTACATCTTGATGACATATGTAAAAAGCTATTCTTGCTGGTCTCATCACAAGTTACAGGTAATTGCACCCAATTCTCAGAGACTTCTTGAATTAAATTAACCAGCCATTTTTACTTTCGTCATTTTTATTCGGCTATTAAGCCATAAAAGAACATTGTCACATTACATAGCAAATAGATTGAATACAAATTAATATATCAAAAAGAAATGACATTCAATTCATCCAAATTCTAAAACAAATCAATTATAAAATCTAGTAAGACCATGTCTTGAGGGGGGAGAGATTCCACTTCCATAGCATACAGTTTAAAACTCGCAGCCAACCAAAAGAATAGATCTAAATCACTAGTAATCTTAAAAACATCTCATATTTTAAATATCTCATATTTTAAACCTTCTATGGTCTGCAACATCGTTCGTTGTTTCATTGGTACCCAACAAGACATGTACTCCAGAGAGTGGCCAGTAATGAGTCATAAAATAGAACACTCACAGTCTCCCTAAACATCAGATACTGGGTCGTCATTTGTCATGAGAGCAACATCTCACATTTTAATCCTCAACAACCAGGCCCTATGTATACATTTTCATACTTTATAAACCCTTCCTGGGTCATCGGTTGTCTTACGTTACTCAAAGGCTTTGATGACTGTGTATACGTCAGCTAGTCTTATTAGGGGATTTAAATAGAACTTTCTCAATCCCTGGGTGGCAGAGCAAAAAATCATAAAATGTATAACAGTTTCCTAACTTGCGTTACACAGGGGGGACTCACTCTTATTTCCTGGCCTCCATGAGGCGGTGAATTTTGCCACCTTCAATGAACCTGATCTAAAATTAATAAAAAGTGCATGGGCAAGCAGAGGATTGATCCAGTCCATATATTTTTTTAATTCAAAATCTGACAATACATAGTTGGGTGCATACTTTAGGTTCCTGCATGCTACAAACATACGTCCTGTATATAGTTCCTTGCATAGCTTTGCCTTTATACATTTGGACTTTAGTTTATTAATCGACTGTGGTTGGGTCCATACTTCTTGCTCATTCAAGTCAGAGGCTTTTTCTGACATGCACCAGCAATGGAAATGTCATCGCTCCCTCTAGCCTCATCAGGTGGATCATGTTCGCCCTATAAGAATCAAGTTTGGGCGTCCCCCAAAGCCAGAGCCAGTAGAGAATTGGTTTGACTGCGGCAATGACATCAATTGGGCATAAGTCAAGTTGAGATGCACAGAACATTGGGCATAAAGGGAGACAATAGTCTCTTGAGAAACTTAATTTCCACCGTTCTCAGTGACTTTAGGTCTACAAACTCCCATAGTTCTGCCCCAAAAAGGGCAGCTGTCGTGGCATGCTTCTTATATAAATCCAAGGCAGGGGAAAACGCGCCCCTGCATGATTGTTGAAAAAGCCTGGGTGCCACTACTATACTTTTCTAACGTGACAGTGGCTCTGGTAATTAGACTTGACTGTTTGCCACGATTACTGAAGCGTGTACCCAAGTGATCATGCTTTACTTGTTCTAGTGGCATCCCCCTGCACTAAATCCAAGAGTCACTATTTTAGCAAAGCGGGGCCTAAAGACCATTGTTTTTGTTTTCTCTGTGCTCAAAGGCAGTTTTAGCTCCTCACAAAAGCTAACAACAACTGCTTTAATCCCTGGGGGTGGTCGACATAATCACAGCATCATCTGCAAAGAACAGACCAGGATAGCTCCAATTGCCCAGCTTTGGCAGATCCTTGCCCCCAGCCAACAATTGTTTCACCACTTCCTCTATATAAATACACAACAAAAGAGCCAGGGGGCAGCCCTGCCTTACTCCTTTCGTGACATCAAATTTATCGGTGACCTTGACCCCAGGCCCACGCTGACTGCGGCCTTGTTCTCTCTGTAAATGCATTTGATGGCCCTTAAAAATCCCTCTGGCATTTCTCTTTTCCGTAGCAAATTTCGTGGGACGCAGTCAAAAGCCATCCTAAGGGCCACAAAAGGGGCATGAAGTCTCATCTTCCTAAGGATGGTATATTTTTGAATGATGTTGTAGAGTCGGAAACTCTGATCTACTGTACCCTTCCCCCTCTGGAAACCTGCCTGAAGCATGCCTATAATCAGATTTTCTGAGGCCCATGCCTGTATTTGTCCTAATAGTACCTTGGCGAAGATTTTACCCGCACTAACAAG
Source organism: Ambystoma mexicanum (assembly GCF_040938575.1). Taxonomy (NCBI): domain Eukaryota; kingdom Metazoa; phylum Chordata; class Amphibia; order Caudata; family Ambystomatidae; genus Ambystoma; species Ambystoma mexicanum. Next base: position 1,358,165,872 of record NC_090934.1, on the reverse strand, counting down.
GAAATCAGGCAATAGTTTGGGGCACTCCCTTCCCCCTTTCTTATAAATGGGCACAATTTCGGCCATCCGCCACAAATCGGGGACAGAATCAGTAATGACGCATGCTTTAAAGAGCTTCCATAGGATCGGGGCCCAGATAGCTGGTTCTTCTTTGTATAGGTCTATTGGCACTTTGTCAGGGCCTGCCGACTTCCCAACTTTTCGTGACTTAATGGCAATTGCCACATCATTGATGCTAAATTAAAGTCCCTTGGGATCCTCAAGGAAGGCTGTGATAGGCCTTAGAGGTTCATCCTCCCTCTGTCCCCCATATAACAGAGAAATGGTCCAGTCACTTCTCTGCAGTTATACTACACTGGATCTCTACACTTCCTCTCACCTCAGCACCCAACACCAGCTTCCAGAATGTAACATAATCCCTTGAGTCGAATGCAGGGGCCAGAAACTTCCATTTGTTCCTACAGTAAAGATCCTTTTTAGACTTAACCATTGATTTATATTCAGACCTTTTTTTCCTCGGAGTATGGCTTTATCCATTACATAACCCTTTACAAGGGCTCTTACTATCTCTTGTTTTGCTGTTTCATAGTCCTGGTCATACATTCGACCCTGGATAAGGCTTTTCGTTTTATTTGCCTGCTGGTACTTGTTACAAAAGGGGAAATTCCCGTGGCCACTTTCCCAAAGGTTCCCATCACCTTGGGAGCTTCCACATCATTTAGGCAGATCTTCTCGAGGCGAGGGATATTATTATCATAAAGCCGTGGTCTGAAGTCGCCCTGATTCAGTTTTGCCAATTTAACGGCACTACGGCCATGACCAGTGACTGAAATGGCCTGGTTTCGTGCATCCTTATCTGTTGATGGTAGAATGGGGCACTCATGTTCAAGGATTAATACTAAAGGTCTATGATCACTTTCAAATTTTTCCAGAACCTCGAAAATACTTGTTTTATACCATACATCGACTGAGACAAATATATAATAAATTATCGTGGAGCCCATTGGCCCTACATATGTCATGTTTGCAGGGTGATCATTAGTGAAACGCCCGTTGCAGGCTCTTGTGTCCATCCCGAATAATACCTGAAATGTATTGATGGCAAGTCTGTGGGTTTTTTTAGGTTGTGAAGCTCTTACAAGCAGGATATCCCATGCCTCGTCTTGGTCATCCCATATACCTTCCGGGTCCACAGGTGGTTCCAACTCCATGTTAAAATTGCCTGCTATGGATTTTGGGTCCACCCCCCTGACCTCCATTTAGTGTAGCCAGTTCACACAGTTCCTGGCGAACAACCAGGGTATTGGGCCTATTATACACATAAAAAATGGAAGTTTCCTGCCCCAACTGGGTCCTTACAACCAGGAATTGTAGGTCTACTGAACGGGCAAGTATGGTGATCTATCTTCCAGTTTAGTTCTACATCCACCCAAATTAGCAGTCCACCATGGGGGCGCCGGCTCACCACATTTTATGATTGCAGCCAGCTAGGAATGTATCAATGTATGCCCAATAGAACGTGAATGAATATTTTTTGTATTAGTATCCAGAAATGCAACCTGCTTATCCAGGGAAAAGGAGGCGGAAGAGGGTGGGTTTGAATTTCTGCCTCGGTACAGCCAAGACCCCAAAAGATTGGGCTGTGGCAGAAAATAAACAGAAAAGGTTGCATCAGTGAGAGCACTATACATTTCCATGTTAAAAGGAGAACTTGGTCATTTTCACCATGTCTTACTAGCTAGCTTATTACATTACAATACATTTAGAAAGTATTAACACAAGTATATACCATAAAGAAACACTTTTCAAGTATATGTTACCAAAGCAATACTTTAAAGACCCCAAAAACATAACAATGTATTAACATTTATTAACCATAAACACACCTACCTTGTAGAATTACCGAAAGGTGTTTATTCTCCATAATACACACCAGCTCCGCAGAATGTTTAAGAAAAGTCCTAATAAAAAGGAGTTTAAAACATATTAGTTAACCAAGACAGCTTGCTAAACAGCAAAAGAAAGCCAAACGATCAAGTGCAATCCTTTGTTCATGATGCACCACTTTCATGGTTTCTAAATTCAAGACAAGACCTCCATCAAGCAGTAATGCCAATATACTGCTAATACAAATTACACAAAGTGGCTGTCTTTGTTCAAGGCGAAGAATGTGTTGAAAGGCAGCGCAGCTCAGGAGGAGGAAAACAAAGTGAAAAGTTCTGACTACAGATAAATAGAATGGTATGTTGGGAAGCAGTAGAGAAGAAAAGGGCGATCATGAGTAGATAGGCAGTGTGAAGAGGCTCCTGTACTGTGTCAATGAAGCTATTTTCAGCTTCCAGACAGCACAACAGCAGGGTGTTAATATGCTGTCCTGCAGCACCTGGTTTCCGTTCAGACCTGGCGACATAAATTAATCTTCTGCAAAGTGCTTAGTACCGCAGACCAGTCTCTGAGCACAGGACCGGGATTCAAATCTGTGTTGCTCTGTGTTGTCTTGCTTCCAAGGCAAATGCATTGCTCCTAAACTATCCTCCCAGCTCAAAGGCCGGGAGGACATAAGACACAGCGTCTATGATGATATCAACTGAGTAATCAATTGCTGCATTGCAGTTTAACAGTGATGTTACAATGTTCAATCAAATAACCTATCTATAGACGCTTTCTTTACCATTGGCTAAAAAATGCTGAGACATGTTAAAGATTTAGAATGGTAAAATCGTTGAATGAAAACAATCTTTTTTATTTAATGTGTAATGGTTCAACTTGTGAACCTTTCACAAAAAGAAAAATCGGATTTACATTACATAAATTATCTCTTAGCATACACATTATCAAAAAACACAAAGAAACTAAACAATAAATACAGTCCCCTTCAAATGAAGGAAACAGTTTCTTTAAAAGCACGTGGCTGATAATCTCCAGCCAATCCTTGAACCAAGCCTCCTCTATTGTTAACAATCTAAAATCCTTTGTAAGTGTCCCAAATAAATGCAGACGATCCATACACAAACCACTACATTCTAAAAGATGGCATAAAGTTGCAATTTTTCTCTGAAATATTACCGACATGTTTTAAGATGTCTTGCTATTTTCGATCTTGCGCCCAGATTTTTCATAGTAGGAAAGAGATTCAGGCGCAACCGTAAAAAATTGGTTTCACCACACAGCATTTGGGAACTTAATCAGATAATCCAGCAGAGTTAATAGGTCTTCCCTGAGATACAATCTGGGTAAACAGCTTATAAATTCTTGCTTCGCTAATTGTATTTATTCAGTCGGTTACCCACAACTTGTTTCCGTCTTTGTGGGATTAGATGTCATCATTTCATGGGATGCTCAGATTACATCCAAGGTTGACACTTATTCAACCATTTATTAAATGTTTAATTTGATTTGTGTATCATTATAGTTTTCAATGACCATCACAAGGAATTCTCCTGAGCATTCATCATTTTCTGCAAGAGAGTTAATCTTTTCCAGGTCACTATAGCTTTCATGGAGCGTAATCCCAATTTGAGTATAATAATGGTTTTAGGAACTGTAAGTGTATGAATTACTTTTTTTCCAATAAAACTCTAAAATAGGGAGCATAGAGTATTTCCCATATTTAGAATTAATGACAGAGGTCTGAACAAAACCTTGTATATATAATCTTTATTCAAACCAGTGAATAGGTATAGCACTAAATAAAGGACAAAGTCCTTTCTATTTCCACATTAAGATGCCATTTAAACTGGCATAGGTGCTAGTTCACTGATTTCAACACAAAGATTTGAGTTTTTTTAATACTTATAATTCATTCTTTTTGGCATAATTTGCCAAAGCACTTAGCTGGCGTTGCAAAACCATGGGTGTTAAAGCTAGAAACGCTAGATTGTCAGCATACAATAACCAATTAATCTCTGTGGAACCCAGATGACAAGGAAACTCACAACACTTTGTTATGTGCTCTCCAATGGTGGAAATGAAACGGTTAAACCCAGGCTGGGGAGGGGGGGGTGAGTGGGGAGAAGAACAAGACACAGCCTGGCTTTAACCCACGGTCTGTCTCAATCACAGAGGTTAGGAGGCCTGATTTATTTAGATTTATTCTGACCATAGTTTTGGTGTAAAGTGTTCTCATCATATTCAAAAGATCCAAAGGGCAAGCTCAAACAAAATGTTTATTCCACAAATGCTCACGGTTTATACTGTTGAGCACCATTGCATACTTTATAAAAGCAACATCGATGGGCTGGCTTTTAATAATGGCATCTTTCTTCAAAAGGTTCAGCAAAAAAAGTCCCTTTGAAAAAACCAGATTGATTTTTGTCAAGCTTTCCTGATTAATAAGCTCAAGCTCTTAATTTTTGCTCTATAATAGAAGAGAGCAGTTTGCTGGGGACGTCAAGAAGTGCAATAGGATGATAGCAGGATTAGATCGATGGCTCTTCTTGAAAATAGGGATGATGAGGGTCAGTCTCCAAGAGGGTGGAATCGTTTCTGTAGAAAGCACTTCCCCAAATATCTTGAAGAGAAAGTTAGCCCATAGTGTGGGTTTGCCATTCAGGGTTACATTTGAAAGGCCATCTGGCCGCCGAGTACGAGAACTCTTGAATCTACGAATCAAGACTTCAATATCCTCAGTATCAAAGGTTAGTGTGCATTTTTCAGCAAGTGTTTAAACTTTTCTAGTGGTTGTACACATTGTATGAAAGTGCACCACCCAAGAAGATTCCGATATAGGATTAAGTTGAAGAGAATCCTGTATCATATTTTTTTTTGTTGAGTTAATCAACTTTCAGAATACTTTAGTATTCTTACCCACTAAAATTCCCAATTTAGCTTCAACATCTTTTTGTAAGAGACCATTTTTATATTGGCACAATCAATTTTTGTATTGCAATTTTAAGGATTTACGTGCTGTCTAACTAGAAGGATCACACACCAGAAGTAATTTACGTAATTTAGACCATAGTTCTTGTCCGAGTTTTAATCACAGGGTCAAAGCTAGGTCTCTACATCCTATGAGGAAACGTACACAGAGAACATCAACAAATACAATGTACATGAAGTGATTAAACAAAAATGCGGTTCCAAAGCATTCACTTACAAAATTATTTATTTGGTACACTTGTTGCTTTTAACATCATCCTGAAGAAGACCCAAGAGAACAGCAGAACATGCCGAAACACATGTGGTCCCAAATATCACAGCTGTAGCTTTTATTCAATTTAACTTATAAACCAGACTCAAAGTACGCTCATATTTACCAGTTGAGTATTTGTCATGTCGTCACCAATGCCCTTCAAGTAAGCATAGTACTTGCTGTCCTGCCTCACATATGAGCTGGTGTTAAATCTGAAAGCATTTATTTTTTGTCTTTTACAAATTGCATTGTATTAATGCTTCTTTCCTAGTTAGGCTGTCTAATGAAAAAGGAGTACTTTATATAGTTTTTCATTTGTATTTTAGTACTTTTTTTACTCTAGTGATGCGTTTGGCTTCGCAGATAGGTTTTGCTTTGATAATGGGGTGCTTTTAGTTTTTATTTGTACTAATAAATGCAGCATTACAATGCAATATCTTCACATCAAGGCTTTTCCATCAATTCAGAATGACAAGGATCACAAATCAACAGGAACATTCACTATACTCTTCTTACACTGTGCAACCTACTTCTTTCACCTTCTGCACCTCCAACCATCTTCCTTTCAGCACTCCAAGGACTTTGCAAGGCTGCACGCAGCATTTCTCAAAAATAAATGAGAGCAATTGGAGCCAGAAACTAAACTGCTTCCTAAAACCAAAAGTATATATAATGTGCTGAGAATCAAAATTGAAAACATATGTTGCCCTTATTGATGGCAAAAATGGTGCGACGACAACAAGCCAACATAGGCACTGGCCCAATTGTGCAAGTGTATTTGTAAAAAAATAAAATCAAGTACTTAAAGTGAAACACAGGAATGTTTGTTCCCTTTTAAAACATGGTACGTTACCACAAGGTGAAGGTGCTTGTGACTGGTGATTGTTTAGCCATGGTCAAGCTCACATACAGCTCTATTACAACTGCTAAGTGGGCAAAACTATCGTCTGTTTCATTTGGAGTAGGTCCATGTCCAAGTCTTAGGACAAGACACCCAGCCATAATGTAAGGATTCTACTAATCAAAAATGTACTTTTCTTGTCCCTCCAATTACACACTTCTGCCAGATAATGTTTAGCTTTTGTGATTCTCAGGGAGCTGCCACTATGATGATAAAACTGGGCCAGATGCATTTCTTTGATGTTTTGTCTTGTCAATAATGGAAGCAGACTCTTTCTTTTAATTCTGCATAGACTGGGCACTTCAACAGGAGGTGTCCTAAATGACCATTTCCCCTGCACAACCCTTACCTGCTCTTCCAAAATAGGATTTTAGCTGTACTGAAAAAACACCTTTTTTTCGAAATATCTGTTGTCCGTTTAAAAACAACTTTCCAAAAATACTCAATTCACACAGGTTTATTTGCTCGCTCTGTCGGTGCAAGGCCTATAGGCAGCTCAAAGGTTGGGCACTGAAGTGGGATTGATGTGGATGCCATCAACCAACTCTGATCTTGGATGCCAACAACCAACTTGTCAGGATAAACTCGAGAGAAGGGGGTCATTCAAAAATTATTCCCAGTATCAGGTTAATACATATACTGAATTTCCACAACTTGGAACATTGGAGCACTCTGTCCAGACGAGGAGTTAGGTCACACCCATCTTTCTTGATGGAAATGTATGGGCACCCATATGCAGAGAAGCCATCTGCTGGTTGAGAAAACAAGATAGACTGCGGCCAGCCCACCCCCAATATGGAGGCCTGGCACAATGATATTAGACATGACAGCGGGTGTCAGCAGGAAAGCATATTATGTCCAACAATTAAAAAATGTGCCGCTTGCTGGCGGTGGTTTGAGAGTTTAAGATTGATGGAGAGGGAAAGTAGGGCAAACGTAATGTAAATTGGCGCGCCTCAATCCGATGAACATTTTATAGGTAAAAAATGTCTAACAAATATTTGATAGTGCTTCAAATCGAAATTGTAAACATTTTTACACAGCTTTATGATCTTCAGTTAAGCAGATTGACAATGTTTTGGCCTTCTGAAGAGTTAAATATTCTTCAAGATTGTAAAATAGGCGCTTAATTATTTAGTCTTAATACTATATACATTTCCGATCATCTGAGACACACAGATTTGTACAATTGAATAACCATGCTTTTTATTTTCCGTAGCAGGCTTTTGCTTAAGTAAAAGTAGCCATTTCTTCCAGCAGGTTTTTTTTTAGAAAATAAATCAATCTGGAATTTTCAACAATTGAGGCAAGCAGTGTCCCACATTCTCCTAATCAGGCTCTTCAACGTACCTGACATATTCAAGCCATCGGGCACCTTCTAACAAAGATAGCCATTTCTCTTCAGTTTCTTCAAATGGTTCTGAAAAAGATAGAATACTAATTTTAAGGAACAATTAAGCTTTTAAGTGCAACAGAGACAGGAGCAATGCTTTATGCAGTGCCAAATAAAATGTGTGCACAGTTTGTTTAAGCAGCTTGCAAAATTCCCAAACTTAATGTACAGTAATTACTCAGTATAATTGTGTTTTTATTTATGTTTTTGGTAAGCTGCTAGTTTTGAAAATTATATAGTTTGAGACAGACTTTCCAGGGATCAAAGAGGAGAATTCTTTAAGAGACTGACTTGGCCACTCAAGAAGAGACATTATACTAACTGCCCTTAGTGATTCCGAAGGGGGAAGTTTCTGTTGCAGTGTGCTTATTCACATTGACCTTCAATGCAATCACTGGCCTTTTAACTGTTCACTTGCACCGCTCCCTAAAAGTGTGCAAGTACAAAGACCTGTTGAAACTTTGTGGTAGTTCTAAAGTACTTCTAGCATGTGAATGACATACAAAATAGCTAACCGACATTCCATGCGAAGGCTACCGAGAGTTCATGTGCCCATTAAGAGGATGATAGAAATTAACATGGTGTTGAACTGGTTTATAAATCTTTACAATGTATCTCAAAATGATTTGGGATCTAGAGCAACACTGCCTAAAGTTTTCGGATGACAGATGATGGTGCCATTAAAATAATAGCAACAGTCACAGACTACGGGACAGAGAACACAGGACCGTGGCACACTTTGCCATGTAGTGGCAGTGCTGTAACTGAAATGTGATGTAATCAATGACATTTGTGATGTCATCTTTGATGTCCTGGGCGTTAGTCTTAGCAGTGTACAGTGGTGGCACGAATTATGGTTGCTTACCATACCATAACTGGCGAATTTCTGAGGTTTTTTGATTTTACTTGTAACCATAAGATCCCTTTAACAAAGTTTTTTCATTGAATTTCATAGGTTTTTAATCAGTGCAACTTAGCCATAACCTCTCTAACAAAGTCTTTTCAGAGAATTTCATGGGTTTTTACCAGTGCATTCTATTTTCCTACAACTTACTGATATAATACTTCCCCCCCAATATAGCAACATTTGTGTCCCAATTTACAAAAAGTTTCACCTTACAACTCTGCCATTTCCCACCTTCTAGCATAATTTTTAACACTTCTATACCTTTTCCACTGTTTTTTGCTTCAGTCAACGTCTGTGAACGTCTGACGTCATCACGGACCTTCCGGATTGTGCCACGTGACCATGCGCTTATGCGCGGCATGGAGTGTCCATGAACGCATTTGCAATTTGTTTTCGAGGTCCTTGCTTCGAGGACAGTTCAGAACTGCATTTTCTACTCATCTAGGAACTTTCAAGCTCAAAATGTATCCTTGCACAGCTCCTACACCTATTCTTACTCATTATCCATCAACAATCTAGTACAAAGCACATACTTTGAGGAATAGTAGCAAAACTGCTATTCATCTCAAAAATGGCATCAGCTATTGCCATACCTCCTCCCAAAGAGCCAGCAGCACCACCAGCTGGAGGACCCACGCAACAAAAAAAGCACATTTCCAAAGTCAATGAAGAGGACCAAGAAGATGAGGTAGAGAAAGTGCCTACCTCTAGCACCCAGAGAGAATCATGGGTGTGTCAGTTCTTTACCACTGTTGGGAATATACCAAAGGCTAAAGCTACAAAAGTGAAATGCACTGAGTGCAACTTTGCGCTCCGTCAAAACTACCTGGACATTACTCCTGCGGGACCACCTCCATCCACCACCACACAAAATCCAACTACCGCAATGCTCTCAGAAAGGTTGTTCCTTTCTTAGCAAGTAGTAGGCCGTCTTCCTCCACATCATCTTCCTCACCCAATACTGTAACCACACAGCTTACTTCTGTGGGACACAAAATCCCACCAGCTACCTTGCAAGCAATACAAGAGGCTTTTGATCCATAACTTTGGAAAAAAACATTCCTCTGTATATACTGCAACACACCACTCTGCAGCGGGAAGCAATTTCAAAGTGCTTTTGAAACTAATCAAGGAGCATGAGAAACAGGAGAAACTTAGAACACGCGCAACATCTTCCCGTGTACACCTGCCCCTCCATATTAGTGCTTGGTGCCACTTCCCTCATTCCCCTTCTCACCTTATGTTCTAACCTCTCCTGCAAACTTTTTTTAAAACAACAAAAGAAAGGTTCCTTTAGGAACCACCTTTCACGGTAAAAAAAATACAACAAAAAAAATCCTATAGACTCCATCTACTTTACAGTTCTCAATAAAGTACATAGACTCAATACGTTTCCAACATTTCCATTAGCATTTTGTGTTATGCTAATGGGAATAATGTGGCGTTCATACCCCGTTCCAGGGACTGGTACGGGTGATAACGGCCCAGCAGCCCAAGTTATCGGCCCAAGCGAAGTGTGTGTGTGCACCCTGATGCCCGTGTGCTTTGGCGCGTTATAAATAATTAGGGCTCCGGACCATTATCCTCCATTGCAGACCCTGCGATGAGGGATAAAGGCCATTAGGCACCCCTGGTTCCCAAAGTGGGAACCCGGGGTGCTTTAATAGATTTTTCTTCCTACCGTCCCACTGTAGGAAGAAAAATACTTTTCCAAGATGGCCACCGTAAGAAGGGAAGGTGGGGCTCCGTACAGAGCCCATCTTCCCTTTCCATGGCAGCCTGTAGAAGGCGAAGACAGAACCTTATGGCCATATTACCACAAGCACATTTTTTTCCCTTTCAAACCTATCCCACTTTCGAATAACTTAACCACATAGCTGGTTCCAGGTGGACATGGCCACTTTAACCCCATTTTCCATCTCTCACGGTCACAACCTCATACCATGACCCAGACAATCTGGACACTGCCCATGGCCGCAGGCTATACCTCAGCCACCAAAAGTATTTCACAATTTTTTGTACCTACATTATGACACTTGTCAAAAAAATAAAACACCGGCACATTTGCAAAACCATGCTTTAAGGTCCTTGCCAACGCTCCTTGCACAGGTTTGCTTGAAATCTGCCCACGTTTTATTTTTTCAAGTGTCAAAATTTATGTACATACATTAGTCATATAACTTAGCCTCCACTTGACAAAATCCAATCAGTCTTTACACAAACATTGAAGGTTGGGTCTATAATCTTTCTGAAAACTTGTGTCCATAGTTGTCAAAAGGCAACAAAGTTATAAGCAATCTAAAATGTTGAGACACCCCTCTAATTTAGCCCCCTCTTGAGAAAATCCATTTACAAAAACATTTATATCTAGATTTAAAATCGTTTTGCAAACTTTTGTGCACATTCGTCAAATGGCACCACATGTATAAGCCTTTACAATATTTAGGGACCTCCCTCTAAATTTGTTCCCTTTTGACAAAACAGCTCCACACTTTCCATAAACATTCAGAATCAAGTCTAGAATGAAATTCAAACATTTCATGCAGTTTCATTGAGTGGCGCCAAAGTTACAAGCCATCCAAGAACTGCTTTTCACCAACCCTGCAATGCAGAAATAGGCAGAGATGTCCACGAACATCTGAAGTGTCCGCGAACTTCACAGGACTGCCCCCGAACATCCGGACTGTTCGCTGACTTTTGGGGTGAAAAACACAAATCTTTGGCTTCTTATGGGCATATCCCATCCCATCCTCATCACCCCTCACCTCCCCAGAGATTGACAGTTTTGACAAGTGCAAGGTTGTGTTTAATGTTTCTAGCTCAGTGTCCGTGGACACTGGCAAATGTCCGCGATCCAACATGGCGGGCGTTTCATAAAAATTTGACCCACTTCACGCTTTTCACCATCCAATCAGTGGGTGTGTCCGATGTCTGCAGACATCACAGCACCCTCTCAGAAAATTGGATAACTGTCCAAGGACTGAACCGGGAAATGGGTCAGTGGAGCGGAGCCAGATATCACATTTTTTTGGACCTACTTTTTTGGTTGTTTAAACAACATTTTTTTTTAAAAACTACTGGACGGATTTACACCAAATCCACAAAGGCATGCTTTCGGGACCAAATTTGGTGAAAAACCGTCCAGCAGTTTGGGCTGTAGACGTGAGCAAATTTTATTTCCATTAGGTCTGTGAATTTGGGTAACCCCTATAACTTTGCCCCCACCTTGATGAAACATTGCCAAACAAATTCAGAGCAGGCCAAATACTTTTTATGGCAAAGTTTGGTAAGGATTCGTCCAGGGGGAGCGAAGTTATAAGCTGCCGAAAAACTGCTCTTCCTACGTGTTGAGCAACATAATCATAAGTACACGCCCGCTACCGCAGGCCGAGTAATAAATATTAAATATAAATGGAGTAGAGGGAAGTCGAATTTACATTGAAGAAAGTGTGCACGTCTTATACATCAGACTCCTGGCAAAAGCACAAGGTTGGAGGATGCACAAAATTGGAAATGTGTTTAAACTAAGCATGTTGGGCATAAATCCTTTTACATTGAGCTCAGATGATCACACAAATATAACAAGCAGCCCAGATATGTGTACAGGATGGTATGGTACAATGACTGCCCTTAGGAGATGTCCCCCAAAAGATTGCCATACAGCAATAATGAAAGCAATAATGAAAGCTCTATCAAGCTGACAGCCAGATGCCTAGAAAGAGCCTGGTAAAAGAACCCATGCCCCGGCACTCGTGCACTGCCGCAATAAATACAAAACAGCCAAACAATGTCAAAGTCATCCATTGCCTCCAAGAAGTCAATCTGCAACCAATCGTACACACACTATTCAACATTGTCAAATCCATCTACAAACCACCATCCACACCTTGCACACACCCCCCCCCCCCCATCTACTGCAGTTTACAACTCCCTTGAGGGCTACTTCAACTCTAAAATACACATCAAGCAAGCCCCCCCTTCTGCTCCAACAATCCCACCCCACTCTTCCAAACATTCCAACACATGGGACACCTTCCACCTCGTTGAAACGGACAACCTTATTACCTTTACTACCAAAGCACAATCCTGCAAACTTCCCTGATGATGCATGCCCACCTCAAGCTGTATCAAATGGCATCATCCCCCTTGATCCCCACCGGGTCATCTACTCCTGTCCCTTCTATGGTACGCTGCCCTATGTTCTCATAACTAGACAAAGTTCATGAACTATCCTACCGTACCTCACCAGAATCATGCAACACTTTGTAAACGCACAACTGCAAAAAACACATTACAAGCAACCTACACTTCACATTCTCAATGACATCCACAACATCACAAAGGACAACGCACTACTCCTCAACCTCTCTGCAGCCTTCAACACAATCAAGCATACTATGTCACTAAACATTCTATCCCTCAGGATCATACTCTCAGACACTGTCCTCCACTAGTTCACCTATTTCCTTACTGACATGACACATTGTCTCCATGCCCATTTTTCGATCAGACTCATCCCGGTCAAGGAAGGGGTTGTGCAAGGCTTCTTAATGTCTCCACTCCTTATCAACCTATATTTTGAATCCATTGGGCAGACCCTTAGCAATCAATGCCCATTTCCACCAATACACAGACACAAATGTACTTCCAAATCCCATCCCCTTAACAACTCCCCACCTCAAGAGCTGTCTATTCACCATCACCATCTTAATGGCCACTTTCTCAATCTCAACCCTTCCAAAATGGATTGCCACCTCATCATCTTCCCCCCCGAACCCGACAAAAACCCAAACTCAACCCCTGTATCAAATAGGTCACGGAACTCCACACATATCCCTCTACACAGCGTTCAAATTCCTTGGCATCACCACTGACCCCCACCTTTCTTTCAGAAAGCACATAGCAGTCACCAAAAAATGCAATCTGAAGCTAAGCTTCCTATGTAAGATCAGACACATCCTTGCTCCTGATGACTTCAGCAGAGCAGTCCAAACACTAGTTCTCGCCAAGCAGGACAACAGCAATGCAGTTCTCACTGGGCTGCCAGCAGCACCCTTGTCCCCCTGTAAGCTATCCAAAACTCAGTAGCCAGGCTCATCCTCCACCTACTTAAACATCACATATCACTCTGACTCTTGCTCAGCTCGATCGACTTCCACTTACTCCAAAGAATACCTTCAAAAGACTATGCGTGGTTTTCAAATTCAACCAGCAAAAACCCCCATCTCACCTCTCATACACAAACCGATCAACCAAACACCAGAGAAGCATGGTAGCATCTCCTACACATTCTTCCCTGAGGAAACTAATATACACAAAAAAACAAGCATTTACCCACAGGAACACCCTATGTCTCTACATCCACACTGCACCATCCATTAATGTTCCATAAAGAGACTCAGAACACATAACCCTGCCCCCTCCATCTCCCCTGCTAGCACTTGTCTATACTAATCTTTCCATCTAATATTAAAAACATTTTGTAATTTCTGTTTCACCTCCCACCTTTTGAACCCTATATGGTGGTCCTAGACCCTCTGTGTAGGGCCAGCGCTGAACAGAAATAAGTAAATGAATAATAAAAAGTACTAACAGTAGACTTTGATGTTCTTTGTGCTCATTGTAAAGTCCACCTATTTTAGGACTTCAGAAGAGACTCCTTTTAGTGTACAGGGCTCCAACTCTTCGTATACGCACAGTCAAGAAGACACTTACACACTTGTAATTATATATTGATATAATTTATTAAACATACTAGGCAATGTTAAATTCACTTTTCCAATTCAGGGAAGTAAAAAACATTTATACAGTAGGACTTTTGCAGTTGTAACTCAATTAAAGGTTATAATTATAATTGGTTATTTATAACACAATACCCAAATGTTTCTTAGCGCAGACCCGGGGATAGAACCTGTGTTGTCTTACTCCCAAGATGAGCGCGCTGCCCCTGAGCTATCCTCCCGAGTCTCAAGTTGGAATGTAGGTAAGGGAACGAGTTTCTTCAGATTTGCAAACATATTCATCAACCAACAATCACAGAATGATAATACTGTAAGTAAAATAACTTTGTAGACACTTGTAGAATAGTAGGAAGCAATTCAATGTAAAATCACTTGACAATTAATACTTGGAATCACTGTTTCAGGAAGAATTAATGAAATCCAACAACTTGTCCAGGCCTATCTAGCTATTTTATTTCCTTTTTTATATTTTATCTAGTTATGAGAGTCTCAGAGTCAGATTGGTGGTACAATGAGCAAGGCACCAGCTGTAGAAAGTTAAGCGTTCCATAAGAAGATTTGTAGCAAGTAAGTACACTTTCTTTCTTAGGAAATAGGTTCAGGGGCTTCGGAGAAGGCTCCCTTGTAGGTATACAGGCGTTAGGCCTGGGTGAACGTGTATGAACAAACACTCGAGTCAGCACTCCAGCAACACAGGAGCAGCAAAGCAACTCTCTAAGTTCCACCAAGAGTCTCCAGTACCTTAAACGTGAAGAAGAGGATGCAGCATGAGTCTCCCATGATGCAGCAGCAGCAGATCCAGTCACCGGATGCTTGGTCGGGCAGGCCGAAAAAGGATAGCTCTCGGAGCAGCAATAGGGTGGAGAGCGCTGGGGACCGAGTCCCCCCTGTTTCCTGATGTAGAACATGGTGGTGGTGTTGTCTGAAAAGATCCTCACCACCTTGCCCCTCAGACGGAAGGAACAACTTGAGGGCCAAGAACACTGCCCATAGCACCAGGATGTTGATATGGAGATCCTTGTCCTCTGGTAGCCGCAGGCCTATGGCGTGCAGACGTCTGGTGTGGGCTCCCCAGCCTCCCAGGGAAGCATCTGTGGTGACCGTCTCCTGGTATGGGGGGGGTTTGAAAACCTGTGCCCTGGACGATGTTGGAGCGGATGCCCCACCATCCTATCGCCCAACTGAATAAGTCGTCGATGGGGATCTTCTCCATGAAACTTTCGAACACCGGTATCCAGTGAGCAACCAGGAACTCCTGAAGGGGTTGCATTTGCAACCTGCAGAGCCGGATGAGGTAGATACAGAACGACATCATACCCAGCAATGACTTGATGGCCTGCACTGTGGCCTTCCTCGTTGACAGTCGCTGCACCTTTCCTAGAATGGCAACTACCCTCTCTTCCGAGGGCAACGCCAGGCAAGACACCGTATTGAGTCCGACGCCTAGGAACAGCGCATTCTTCGATGGTGTTAAGCAGGACTTCGGAAAATTGATGGAGAATCCCAGATCCGTCAGTAGTTGGATGGCCGTCTCTGTGTGTCCGACAGCCACCTCCCGCGAGCGTGCGCAAATGAGCCAGTCATCCAGGTATTGGTTAATGTGTATGCTCTCTAGACGTAGATGGGAAGCCACCGGTGCCAGGCCTTTCGTGACTTCAGGGCTCTACCTTTTGGCTTGAACTCGTAGTGCTGTCCCTGCACTACGAAACGTAAAAACCTTTGTTTCTTGTGAATTGGAACATGGAAGTAGGCATCCTTCAGGTCCAACAATGACAAGAAGTCTCCTTTTTCCAGCTGGCCGAGCACTTTTGGCCATGTGACCACCCTAAACTTTTGGGACTTTAGGTATTTGTTCAGAAGTCATAGGTCTAGGATGGGCCTCCAGCCCCCTGTCTTCTTTCTGACCAGAAAGTATCTGGAATAGACTCTGGAGACCCGGAGACGTCGGGGAACTAGCTCCATCACCCCTTTTTGCAGCATGGCCCGTACCTCCACTAGGAGCTGAGGGATGTTCTGCTCCCGACGGGCAACAGGAGGGATCCGTGGACACTTGCATTGAAATTCCACGGTGTGTCCCTGGGCGAGCGCATCCAGCATCCATCTGTCAGCTGTGATCTTCCGACACTCGCAGTCAGCTGGCCTCCCACTGGGGTGCACAAGTGGGGGCCCAACGTCCCGGCCGGTTCAGGCTTGCTTTGGCATCAGCTTCCTGCCCTTCTGGCGACGCTGTCCTCCGTTACCGTAGGCCTGGGAATGGCCTCTGTATGGTTCCTGAGTTATGGACCTGGAAAATTGAGGGTACGAAGACCTGCTCGACTTTGTCCTTGCAGAGTGAAAAGAAGAGCAGTGCTGCTGTAGAGTGTCCAGAGAGTAGGCAGTCTCCGTATGCGTTTTGATGGTCTGGAGGAACTCATTGACAAGGAAATGTCCAGCACCTTCGCCAGGACCACTTGGCGGAAATTCGTCCAGCCTTGGCGACGAAGCCCAACACCATTCCCCATCTGCCGGAACCGCGTGTCTGAAACGTCCAATGCCACTGTGATGGCATGATCAGATGCTACTTCTCCCTCCTGGAAAAGAGTGATTGCCTCCATTCTCTTCAGGGTGGAACTCCAGAATAGGCCCCAGCTCGTCCCACAGCTCCCTGTCATACCTGGCTAGGATCGCCAGTGCGTTGGCCGCCTTGATAGTGAACGTCGCAGTGTAAATCACCTTCTGTCCCATGGCGTCCATTCTCTTCCCCTCACTGTCCAGAGGGACTGATGACGAGGACGGGGTTGGCTGACCATTTCCTTGTAGCTGCAGACACCAGAGTCCGGCGATGGCTGCGACCTCAGGCACCTTGGTGCAGAATCCGATGCCCAATACTTCTTCTCCCATCCATCCTGTGCGGCTGGAGCCGTGCAAGGGTTCTTCATGAGGGCCAGGCCCTCTTCCCAAACATCGTCCAGCAGGGGTACTGCCATGATAGTCTTCCTCTTTGCTGCTCGCCTCTGGTACAAGAAACACTCCTCCTTGGTTTCCTCTGGCACACGCTGGAATAGCGTGGAGGCTCTGGAGATCATGGAGTAGAACGATCCCACCTCATCCGGTGTGGACACCCTGTGTGGCACATCCAAAATGCGGAGACTCGCCGTCCACTGTGACTATTTCCTCATCGTCATCCGTTGTTGTGGCCGTATCAGTCCTCGTACCCGTGTCTTGGTCTACTGGGGGAGAAGGAACCCGGCGTGGCGGTGAAGGTTGAAATGCGGGCGTCAAATGACACTTCCTCCTTCACTAGAGGCTGATCAGGGATCTGGGGGACCACCGGAGCAGTGTCCGGGGGGGGCATCCTCCTCTGGATCTCAGACACCAAGGTGTGCAGGGTCGACAAAATGTCCAAGGAAATGTCCCTTCCCCAAGATGGCAGGACCAGAAAACTAGGCCCAGCACCGTAGTCGCCGTCTTCCTCTTCAACGTCCTCGAGGACTGTGTGTAAGGACTCCTGGTCTTCATCGTCAGTGTCGAGACCTCCATGGCTTGGGCCACGGTCTGGGAGGGATGCTTAGGGTCCTCCTCATCCCCACACCTTTCCCCCCCCCTGAGAGTCTTGAACCGGGTGCTGAGCCAGTTCCCTCCCCCACACCCCTTTCTGGCGTGCCAGCAGACTTTGCCAAGGTCACTGCAGCGGTACTGATATTGATATTTTATTTCTATTTTGCTCGTACACAAGTGTTTCAGAGCGCAACAGGGTTTTAACCCCTACCTCAATTCACCTGCACTCTGAATTGAGCACTTTGCCACGAGACCTATACCCAACCAACCTTGTGCTACACCTCTGAGGAACTTTAGACTGGGCTCTAGACTCCTGCATATATCCTACCACCATGCTAACACCATTAGGCACTCTAACATGTCGCCACCCGTTGCAACAGCCCACGCCACCCCACCACTCTAACCCACTATGAACACCAACTCTGCCACAAACGCACCACTTGCTCCCATGACCCTGATCAAGGGGGCTCTGATCAATGCCAGGTCACTTACTGCACATGCACTTGACATGGCTGACCTTATCCTTACACAAGATCTTGACTTTATCGCCATCACAGAAACTTGGCTCCACCCTGCCTCAGGACCACTCCTATCTCTAGCTATCCCTACAGGTTATACCATCATTAGAAACGATCGCAATAGCAATCAAACTAAAGGAGGTGGCATTGCATTCATTCATTAAAATTACATCAATCTTCGCATCTCTAACGCAATACAAATCATGTCAGCGGACATACTCAGTCAAATTAACACTAACACCTAGTCAGACTATCACACTTCATTTAACCTAAAGGCCTCCTGGCTCTATCTACACATTTGCTGAAGACTTATCTAACATTCTTGCCTCCAACACTAAAACTAAATCTCAAATCATCGCATTAGGTGATCTCAATCTGGGTCTACACAACCCCAATGATTCCCCAGCACACAACATTAATAACTTGCTTACAAACATAGGTTCTACGCAATATATTAATGAGCCAACATGGGTATCTGACCTCAACTGTGAAATAAATGTTGACTCCATTCAACCGTGCGTCTGGACAGACCACCATTTAATCACATTCAGCATCTCTGCCAAAATCACCCGTACCAAACCTGACATTGCACCTGCTATCTCCACTAGAAATAAGAGACATAACATGTGCTAAATTGCTCCCATTTATCCTCCCTATTCTCAATGGTCATGTCTCTATTTGATCTGACCCACTGTCTTGGTAGGTCCGTTTAACCAGACTATACTAAAAGCGCTAGACCAAATTGCACCCATCAAACTTAGAAAACCGAAACCAAGGGCTCACCTCAACTCCTGGTTCACACCTCAGTTGAGAGTCCTACGCAAAGATAAACGTAATCTAGAAGCGCGTTGGAAAAGTAACCCTACTGAAATGAACAAAGTAAGTTTAGCTTTAGCCATCTTCAACTACAAAGAGGCTATACTTCAGGCGAAAAAAGATACTTATAACAAACGTATTCAACAAGCTAAATCTAACACCAAAGAGCTTTTCATAATATTAAAAGAATTGGAATCGCCGGTCCCTCCTCCTGACACTTGTATCAAAGACAGCTCCTGGTGTGCCAATGTACAAAAGGCACTCCTTGGTAAAATAGCCACTCTCCAAACCAAAATCAATAAAAAAAACAGCCTGCAATTCGATCCACTAGACAAATCTCACCATACTACAAACATCAACTTCCACTCCGAGAAACCATTTAACTTCTCGCCCCTCACTATTTCTGAAGTTGAAAATATTAATCTTAAACCCTCAAATTGTCAAGGAGACGCATGCCCGGCCACTATTATCAAGTAGACTTCTCACAATCTAGCACCTTTCATTACTGCATTTATAAATTCCTCCTTCAGCTCTAGGATAGTCTCTGACAACCTTAAGGACGCCTGGGTTATCCCGCTTCTTAAAAAACCATCATTGGATGCCAACATACCTACCAACTACAGGCGCATCACCAATGTGCCTTTCCTGCTAAAAATCCTGGATCGAGCGGCCTATCTGCAGATCCAAGACTTCTTGGAAACTACTACTGGGACTTAGACACAGGGTGCTGGCCGCGACATGGCACCGAAACCGCACGGATTGATCTTAAAACACAGATCGAGGATCTCAACGAGAAGGGTAAACTTGCCCTCTTACTCCTACTCTACTTATCCGCGGCGTTTGACCTAGTCAATCACCAAATCCTCTGCCAACATCTTAAACTAACAACCCATTTCTCGGATAAGGCTACGGCCTGGATCAGCTCCTTTCTGGACAACAGGTCTATGAGGGTCTTTTCCCCGTCCGCATCTGCTGAACCCTCACCTGTCACATATGGAGTACCACAAGGATCGTGCGTTTCACCTACACTCCATAATGTGTTTACGGAGCCACTTTTTGATATCTTGGATTATCTAGGTGTCATCTATACCAACTACGCGGATGACACCCAGATACTCATACCCATTACTGGAGACCCCATAGCTGACTCTCTCGCTGTTAACTCTACCAAGTCATCCAAGCCTGGATGGCGCAACATGAACTCTGTCTGAATGATGAAAAGACTGAGCTTCTCATCCCAGGCACCCATCAAAGACTCAAACTCGACCCTTCGTTTAATTCATTTACCATTGATGGGAACATCATTAAAGTCACAAAGAACACCAAAACCCTAGGCATTTATATCGACTCCACTATTTCTCTTTCCAGGCAAACCAATGCAGTATCTTCCACAGCAGCCTACACATGCAAGCTCATCAGAGCCTGCCGCCCATTCTTATCCCCAGCCAACTGCACCACATTAGCCAGGACCTTGGTAATGTCTAAAATTGACTATTGCAATACCCTCTATCCTGGCACTAACCAATGTAACCTTAACAAGTTACAGATCATTCAGAACAATGCCATTAGCGCTGCATTAAACATTCCTAGGAATCACCACATCTCTGACACTAGACAATGTCTCTGCTGGTTACCAGTAACACAGAGTATCCCTAAAAACCCTTGCCTTAACTCAAATGCATCACCAACCAAGCGCCAAGCTACCTCGCCAACAGATTTACCATCCATACCTTTAACAGACCCCTCAGAAGCGCCCAGACCAACTGTCTAGCCACACCCCACTTCAACCTCCAGAGATCTGGGGGAACTAGCTTCCCCGTCCTGGCGGCGAAACTCGAACTCACTACCTAACGCCCTCAGAGCGGAACCTTCATTCCCAGCATTCAAGAGGCAAGCTAATACCTGGCTGTCTGCCCGGAACCTCCGCTGAACCAGGCTGCTCACCAGCCACACACCTAGACAATCTGTCCTCTGCCTGCTTCTACATATGGAATTGCTGTTGTCTATTTACTGTATAATTATTGTTTAACTATGGTTTGTCATTTGTCATTCATATTTTATGTATATTATCTGTAATGCCTATATGGTCTGTATCACAAGTTATGCGCCCGGATGCCCTTGGGCCAGGTGCGCTTTATAAATAAACAAATCCAAATACAAGACAAGGCAGGGGAGGGAAGGGGAGGGGAACAGGGGAGAACAAAACAAAGATCTTACTAGGCCCAGTGACATTGAGAACGCACAAGTGCATGGGAGAGGGAATGGGGAAAAGTGCATGGAAGGGGGGAGAAGTGGAAAGTGCAGAGCAAAGGAGAAACAGATGAATAATAAATAAATAGAAGCAACAAACAGTGGTAGTGCAGACAGCAACTGTCAAGTGCTGGGTTTAAGGCAGCAGACAGGCTATGTCTGATAAGTGCAGGAAGAAAAAGGGAGGGGGGGCTGTATGAGTAGAGATACAGACCCCAGTGCAAGGGGTGGCCTGGAGGCAGTGCAGTAGGGTGGCAGGGTGAGCAGGTACCTAGGCCTGGAAGACAGAGGGTAGGCCAGGTGCACGGTGCAGAGAGAGAACAGATCAGCAGTGAGGCGGGTTGGGGGACGGCAAAGGCAGAAGCAAAGAGGAAGGTCTTTAGGTGCTTCCGGAACCGGAGACGGTTCTCATCAAGTTTCACAGTGGCAGGGAGGCTGTTCTAGAGTAAGGCCCCAGCCAAAGAGATCTACCCCCAGTGTGTTTCTTTGAAAAACAAATGACCCTGGGGAGTTTGAGGTAGAGGAGCGAAGAGCTCAAGACGGGAGGTATTTGCAGAGGGATAGCTGAAGGTATTTTGGACCAGGCCCCAGAAAGCCTTGTGGACAATGCAGAGGGTTTTGAATTTAATCCTTGCATCCACTGGGAGCCAATGGAGAGATTTCAAAGCTGGAGAGATACGATCCCAGGGCTTGAGGCCAAGGACAAGTCTTGCAGTCCTGTTCTGGATAAGTTGTAAAGGGCGGAGAATAGAGGGAGGTAGATTAAGAAAGAGGCTGTTGCAATAGTCCAGCTTAGAGAGACTTTTTTGATACATCAGCGATGTGGGCAGAGAAGGAGAGTGTGGAATCAAAGGTGACACCAAGGTTCTTGGCCTCGCAGGTGGGGATAGGAGGAGGGCCAAGGGAGGCTGGCCAGAGAGTGAGGGGAAATGAAGGTGAATTGCAACACTGTTAGAACAATGAATGAGCTTTATGGTGGGTGGGGTCTGGGCTGTCCTTATGGGAGCTTGGGGATGGCTAGAAATGTCCCTCGTCTCGCAATTAGGGCCTAGTGCATGACATGCTGCATTCGCTGCACAGGCCTCGTCTCCAAACTATGGTTACTATCATCTACACAGAATGCACTAACATCTATACACAATGGCAGTTTTACTTGCGCCTTGGGCTACACTATGTGGGTTGATTATATTGGGGTGGGGTCCTACCATTGTCCCCTCTACCCCCTGGCCCATCATAGTGCTTTGAATGCCGCTCACCTTACTCTAAAGCGCTTAGTGGGTGGGACAGGGTTGCCCCAGTCACAACATTCCCCCCTTTCGTTACTTCTACAGTAATGAACTTCTTAATATCCCTGCGTTCCCGCCATCTCCTCTCTGCTTCCACATATGGCTGTTTCCCCTTTATTGGTATCCACCCCCTGCATACTGACCGCAAATTCTCCTCCCTACGTGCATATTCCTCAGGTGAGCAAGTCATAGATGCATATCCCATCCCCGCCAGGTCCACCCAAACCTCTGTATAATGCTCTTCATCAGGGGGTGGAGAAATGATAGTGTGGTACAGGTGGTCAACTTCATTTCTATACAGGATGAGGAGCATTTCATGCTTAGGACCACAATGTGGGAGATCAGTCTGTACTTCAATATTTCTTGTCTGGCGAGGTGCTTTTGAGACCTCAATTGATAACATAATTCATGTGCTATTGGGTGCCACAGTGGCACAACATCGAAGGAACAGTTGACAGGTGCAGGAGATAATAAGGATGAACATGATGATCGTCAACATCTTCACGATCGCTCCGAGCCACCACGGAGCCCAGTCAAATGCCATGGTGAACCAGTCACTCTCCTGTACTCCTCCCTCCTTCATACAAACACCCAGGCCATGGACGGCTGCAATGATGTGGGATAACATGTTCTCTGCATCCTCCGAAGGCACAAATGTGCAACAGGAATTGCCAAACTTTTTGCAAACCCTGCCTTCAATTGCTGTTAACATGTCCAGCACGGTTTATAGTCATAATGTCGAAAAAAAAATGTCGAAAACAATAATGTCGACATCCTATACATATAATGTAAAGAGTCATTTTTTAGAAAAAAAAATGTCGACAAAAAAATGTCAATTAGAACTATCAACACCTCACCCAACACCCCCCTGCCACCCCCCCCCACACCACCCTCTCACCCCTCATACTCAACACATTCTAATTATATATATATATTTTTTTTCCACTAAATAATTAAACAAAAAGAGTATCATTTACTATGGGGGGTCCCCCCCAACCCCCCTCACCCAACACCCCCTGCCACCCCCCCACCACCCTCTCACCCCTCATACTCAACACATTCTAATTATATATTTATTTATATATTCAATAAATACATAAAAAAGAGTATCATTTACTATGGGGGGGGTCCCCCCCAACCCCCCCTCACCCAACACCCCCCTGCCACCCCCCCACACCACCCTCTCACCCCTCATTCTCAACACATAGTAATTATATATTTATTTATTTATTCAATAATTAAATAAAAATAGTATCATTTACTATGGGGGTGTGTCCCCCAACCCCCCTCACCCAACACCCCCTGCCACCCCCAAACCCCCCACCACCCTCTCACCCCTCATACTCAACACATTTTAGTTATATATTTATTTATTTATACAATAAATAGAAAATTTCGAAAAAATATCGAAAAAATGTCGACATTATTGTTTGTCGACATTATTTTTTTCAACATTTTGACTGTCGACATTATGACTGCCCACCGTCCAGCACATAGCTGTTTTGCATCGTCATATGTCTCACTGCACGCAACTCAACATTGACCAGGTTGAACCAGTTCTCTGTATCATTCGCAAGCTGGACCAGCTCCCAGCGCACTGCAACCATTTGGCGTTTGAGGATGCCTGCAATCCTGGCAACAGTAGAGATGCGAAAAAGGATTCTGCTAATCTGAAGAGCGTGTATTCTTCTGGTATTTCAGCAAGCAACGCAGAAGAGTTGTTGGATATGTAAGCCGATCTTTTTGTCCTCTTTGGTTGTTGGAACGGTCCTATTTAGTGGCAGGATGTGGAGCTCTTGTGTGCCCAACGGGTTTTTCCTCTTCTTCAAATACAGGAGGGCTAATTGGCTCCTCGGCAGGCAGTGCTCCCCCCTTCAGGTGTTCCGATGGGATTACTAGTAGCGTTGAGTGCAGCATGGTTAGCGAATAACAGCCCCTCCATGATGGCGGGAGGTGCAAGTAAGCTTGTTGGGCACAGACCCAGTAGTAATCCATTACAGCTGCCGTTCCCTTTTTCATGTCTGCAATCAGGAGAATCTTATTGCAACGTTCGTTCGAGCCGACAAAGACTGTACCCTTGCGCGGGAACAGTCCATATACTTTCCTCTGCACTCGCACCGGCTTTTCCATTGTTGCAATCCACGTCATCTTTGTGATATGATCTGTCCATATTTGTGCAGAGAAATTGTCCACTCATGCTATCATGTCCTTGCTATAGGTTAGCAGTCCTCCTGCCAGGCAAGGTAGTGTGGTCTCCTGCCATTTATTAGAGACATGTTTTACGTCCTTTCACCATCAAATAGGGTAACTACACACACACTTGATGTTTGGATTGTCGTCATACTTCACAAGATCTGGACCCACCAATTGCAGTGGCACACTGTGTGCCCAAAACATTCCTTTTATTCTGCATAGTGCAAGATGAACTAGGCAGTGTGACTCTAGAATTGGGACTGCTTGCGGTACTAACACCTTGGGAGCCCCTGACACGTGTGGATTGAGTGTAACAGCTTCCATTCACAATGTTTCTTCCCATGCCACTCATTTCAGTATACCAAGATTTGGTAAACTAGGGATGGCGTATATCCTCAATCGCATCCAAAACCAGCCCTTGATACGCATCATACTTTTTTCATACTTCTCTTTTAAATATTCTATACATGAACTGAGGGGTGCCAGCTTTAACAGTGCCATCGAAAATATCACCATACTGTTTTAAATTATTAAACAAGCCTGGACTTCCTGGAACCAAACGCTTTACTATCACCCTCATTGCCAATTGTGCAGGCATGCATGCTGTTGTGTTGTTCCTGCTATAATGATCACTAATACTCGTATGAACACGATTGCTACTCCTATATGCATTGCCATTATTATTTTTAGCATTCATGTTGCTACTAATCTATGTAAATCCACTATTAACATTTATATGTACTGCCCCATTTAAATATACAGTCCCATTACCCCTTTATAGGACCTCCCCCTATAACATACTCTCCCCAATAAAGCCCCAATAGTGCCTTCAATATCATACATGGACCTCCAATAATTGTCTTTCCACAATAGTAGGCATATGTCCATATACTGCCATTTGTGCATCTACACTTCGGATCCCTACTCAACGAACACGTATTTACATTTGTGAGATTCATCATCTTCTCTCCTGAAATAGAAGCAAAAGACACAAAACAAAGAAAAGGAGCGATGTACAAGACGTACCTTTCCAGAGAGACAGAGAGCTAGAGAGCTAGCAAAAGAACGAAAGAAAAAAGAATAAAATGGAGCTAGCAGCTGAGCTTCGGCCTGTCAACGGAATGTGACACTGCACCCATATAGGCCGGTGAGTTAGATAGGGTGCAGGTACTACTGCCACTCCTTTTAAGATAATTGAAGCACCGACGTATGGTCCCGAGTTGCCCTGCGGACACTGGAGAGGTGGACCCAATATCGCAAGCCCTTTACCTTCACAGCGAGGGGAGGGAAAAACACCACCTCATAGGGCTCATGGAACCGAGGGTTGTTCCACGTATGCACAAAATTGCGAATGTACACAAAGTCACCAGGCAGCAGCGGATGTGTGGTCATGCACTCAGGATCTGTTGCTGTCGTGGTTGCTACGACCGGTGTGCCCGTCATCGCAAATCCGGGAGGTGCAATCTATCAGGAGACACATTTAATTGCCCGTGTTAGTGTGGCCAAACAATCTTGGAAATTCTCACCTAACACCGCTGCTGCCCTATGTGCGTCTGAAGCTGTTCTTACAGGGGATATGGGAGTGTGCATACGGCGAGCAGTGACCACCTCGTGAGGTGACAAATGGTGGTCTTTGCTGGGCTTTGTAAGTAGACTGAAGAGGGTCAGGGACAAACAGTGCACCCAGTTCTTCAAAGTGGTACACAGATTGGACAATTGCTTTTGAGGAGCCCATTGATCCTCTCCAGAACGCCATTGGCCTGTGGGTGGTAAATTGAACCCAGCCGGTGCTTACTGCCAAGTGGTGCTGTGACATGCTGAAACAGTGCATTGAAAAAATGTCTGCCATTGTCTGACCTTAAAACCTTGCACACACCGCATTGAGGGAAAACATCCCATACCAAGAATATAGCAGCACATTTGGCATCCAGATATGCGCAAGGCCTGGCTTCCACCCACCTTGAGAAAGGGCAAACCACTACTATGGAGGTACCTGGAGCTATTGCAACGCTCGTCCATATCAGCATAATCTATGTATAATTCATGGAACGGCCCAGTATGGTGGGGCAATGTGCCCTGTAATGTTTGTACTGTCATCCATGTACTGAAACTTTAACATGTGCTGCAGTGTATGACAATTTCTGTTATGCTCTCCTGAATATTTAGTATAAACCAGTCCGCCTGTATATCTGCTGTGATGTGCTGCTTCGAACTGTGAGATTGGTAATGTAACTGTTCAAAGGCTACTGCTAGCAGCTCCCGGGGTATTACTGTCTTCCCGAAGCTCTCGTCGCTACAACAGATCTGTTGGGGATTGATTGCATCCCCTCCATAACCACAATTCTATCTCCCTTTCTTGGGCTCTTCCTTGTTATTCAATTATTTGGGAGATAGGCAATGCTGTACAAGGTATTGGATGTTCGTTGGCTGGTGTGGGCGGCGCACTTGAGACCGTCACAACAGATGGCTGGGATAATACTTCTATGTTTCTAACAGTGTTGCATGCTGCAATGGGGATCCATCGGCCCGCCGAAACCCCCTCCTCTTCCAGCGGGATAGACCGGCATGCATAGTAGTTGTGAAGTACGCAGAGTCTGAATACACTCCGACATGGCACCCTTGGGACGTTCAATGCTTCAATGAGCGCTATGAGATCCGCCGCCTGTGCAGAATAAGGCATGGGCAATCTTTTCATAACCACTGTCTCGTACCACCATCTATCGATTTGGGGATGTCATCCTCCTCCCCCACGTATGTGGCACAGTCGTGCACCGTTAGATCTTCGGCAGAGGGCACAACTGTTAGGAAGGTAGCAGGATTCACTGTTTTCCATTTATGTGGTGCTTTGAAATAATAATCTTGTATGCCGAAAATCTCTGCGTAGTTAGTGTGGACTTTGACCTTTCTAGGATGGCAAATAGAGAAGGTTCCACATACAACGTTAACTGAGCACCCCATTACAATCCAGTGTGCCGCTATAATAGGCCAACAGTGTATGTCCCATAGTGCTCTTCTGTGTCAATATTGCGGTCAGGAGCTGACCATCTGAATGTGAGAACAAGTACAATTCCTGTGTGTGGTCTGGGGTGGCCAGCAAGGGTGCTGAACCAATTACTTCTTTTAGATCGAACGGTTTGATCATATCTGCAGTCCACTGTAACTTATGATCCTTTGTTTTTTTTGTGAAGGGCCTGCAGAAGTGGTCTTGTGTACACCACTGTTACGCTCACCTGGTCTCTGCAGAGACGTTGGGGCACGGTTGAAGCCCTCCCTGGATTCGGCTCCCCAGGCTCGATTCTCACCCCCAGCTGCTGCCCAGTACACTGTTTTGGATGCTGATACTGCCCCTGCGGGAACACAAGAGGTAATAAGAATGGGGTGGAGGTATCGTGACTCTTCAGATCTTTCATCCCAAAATGAGGTGAGTAAGCGTTTACCCATATAGGCTCACATGGTATTTAGTGAAGGCAAGCTCTCCGTCCTGCTTCTGATCAGCAGGGGCGCTTCCGGATGGCCCAGTTGCTTCACTGGTCCGTAGATGTGGTGGCCCAGACCGGCTGTGACCGAACCACTTTAAAGGTAAGAGTTTTTGTGTTGATTATTGTTCATACAAGTATTAATGCCTTGTCACATGACTTAAGGTTGTTCTCTTTATAATGTCTCTTTCTCTCCTACAGGCGAAGGCGATGCAGCAGAGCCGTTATGCTGGTGCTGCACTTTGAAGTGTTCCCCAAGAAGGTAAGCGCGAAATGTGATGGCGCGTAACCTTATATAATGTCCCAATCCAGTTTCTAACCTTATTTCTTCTTCTCTCCTGCAGGGCTGATCTGGTGGCGCCCTGAGAAGAGTGGTGGCGCACGGGCCTGACGGCAGATGGAAGAAGCCTGTGACCGCGATAGAGATAGTGGTGAGTATGCTCCTGCCGAGAATCAGGTAAGATGCGCAGTCGGTGGTTGACCTCCGCGAGCCAGGTAAGTGCGCTCTGGCAGGTCGAGGATGGAGACACTGCGAGCAGGTACGAGGCCCTTTTGCGATGATTCAGCTGGTTCTGATGGAGATAAATGGGTAAGTGCACCTCTGCAATGGTTTTGTTGACTCTGCAGGTTAGATGCTTCTCCGCGATGGTTTTTCTGTCTCTGCAGGTAAGGGGTTTCTCCGAGGTGGGTCATTGGAGAACAGGCCAGATGCTTCAATGAGGTGGTTGCACTAGCTTCTCAGGCGATGGTGAGCATTACGCTGCTTGGGCAGAATAACGCAAAGCGGGTGGGGCAGGCTTAAATAGCCTGGTCTCGGCCACACCCCCTTGCTCTGCTGGATGGTTCCACCCTGCCACTCCTGAATGCATCTGCACGTACCGCTTCTTGGATTCCTATGGCCACATCCGGCCCAGATTCGAGTGGCTGACTGAGATGAGATGGAATAGGACGTGCCCAGGGAAAAAGGTGTGCACAGCACACTTTATGAGCCTGGCGCCAAAGGCGACAGGTCTGGGTCCAGCTGGACCCTTTAGGGGATGAAAACCGGGGTACCAGTCCGGTGGTTATGACAGCTACGTGATCTAAGAACCATGTTCTACAGTAGTTACACAGCCCCAAAAACACCTGCATTTCCTTAACTGAGGTGGGTCTGGGGGTTGCGCGTACTGACGCTGCCCTATCTCTTAGTATCCTTTTAGCATTTGCTGATATTAACTATCCCAGATAGAGCACCTCCTATTGGCAGTGTTGCATTTTAGCCTTGTCGACCTTGTACTCCTTATAGGCCAGCAATTGAAGGAGTGTAATGGAATCCCTTCGGCAGTGCTGCTCACGGCCACTACACACTAACAGATCATCCACGTATTGGATATCATGCAGGGCACCTGAATGTTCCCTAAATCAGCGTGCAGTATTGTGTTAAAGATGTTCAGGCTCTCACAGTACCCCCGAGGTAACCTAGTATGTTCGAAAGGCATCTGGCCCAGTGTAAATGCCATGAAGTACCTTGACTCAGGATGGAGTGGAATCGAGAAGAATGCATTCTTCAAGTCCACTACAGTGAAGTATGTGTCTTCTTTGGGGACACTGCATAACATTGTCACAGGATTTGGAACGACTGGAAATTCTTTCTGTACCATGGGGGTGGGGGGGGCAAGTCCTGAATCCTTCTCCAAATGTCCCCTGTTAATTTTTTGACAGGGTATATCGCTTTGTAATGGCAAGATGAACCCCTGTTCCAGTAGGGCCTGTATTGTATTTCTAATACCCTCCTCCGCCTCCCTTGATAATGGATAGTTTCACCCTGGTTAGTACCGTACCTGGCTTCAGTGTTATACGCACAGGGGTCACGTATTTCAGTAATCCCATATTGCGTGAATTTGTAGTCCACAACTGAGAAGGCACGTGTTGCAAGTCTTCGTCAAGAAATAGAGGTGGCGTTATACTGCCATCGGGGGGCAATGCACCCTTCTGTCACAGGGATGCAAATCTCTAATTATCTACCCATTTTTGTCATTATTCTCAAACATTTTGTTATCTGTCACTTCCTTTAATTGAACTGTTGGATCGATAAAGAGCACTGTGTGCTACTCACACCGTCCATGTCATTTCCTAGCACGACAACCCTCTTGTCAGAAATCAACAATTCCTGTAAATCCAGCAACAATATTGGTCCCGACACCACATCAGGTGACAACTGGACGAAAGATGAAATCTATGGGCACTCACCAACACCGTTCAGCAATCTGAGGGACCACCCCCATGAGCACAGCAATACCATAAATGAACATGTCAAAGTCCACGGCAGTCCCGCGAACCACCACCTCCCTTGTCATTGTGTGTATTGTCACCATTCCTTTATTGCACACATCCCAGGCGTGCAGCAAACTATACCATGCCGGTGCTGTATATGTCTCACTAACCTTGCAAAGCCCTGCTGACGCGCTGATGCTTGTGACAATCGACAACAAAAAAGAAAGAAACCTCCCACCTTTTTCTGTCGCCCTTCCCTGCACCCACACTACTTCACACAACCATCAACTGCCACATCACGCAGGGACACACAATTAAATGCCCTTCCTAGGGCCTGGTCTTCATTCAATTAACACAGCACAATAAACTAAAATAAGAACCACTACTTGTTCCAGGCCTACTACTTATACAAGACATACGTAAATAAACAAGGGGGTCTTGGAATATCAACCATCAGGGTCCTGCGCTGAGGAATGGGTGGCGGCTGCTCAGTGGAGTAACGGAGTAGAACCCCCTGCTCCGGTGGAGAATAAAAAATACTCAGGGCTCAAAGAGCCCTCCCCCACCTAAAATGCAGCGCTAGAGGTCAATAAAGATCCACACGCAGCAATTGTGAGAAAAATAAGAATATATTCAAAGTGCCCTTTTTGAGACACGTGTTTCGGCGACAAACTCGCCTTTTTCAATCAGGGCTGAAGGAGGTAACCATAATTATAAATCAAAGTTCAAATTAGAGTAGTACACAACGTGAGTTCATCAATTACAATAAAGCAATCATGACAAAAGTTGAACAAACAGTCAAACAAAAAGTACAAGTTGCAAAAAATGTAGATTGGTTATGGCATACAGTGTATCACAGAGGGGTAAGGGAAGGATTGGTATAGGTGAGGAAAAGAAAAAATATATAAAATGGCAGTGGGAAGAGAAAAAGAAAATATAATGCATTAGTTAGAACACATAGCAGTTCTAAGCTTGCTACGTGATAAAGTATATATCTTTGGCAGTATATATTACCTCATCAATAGGAATAAACTCTTACCTAATAGGTACCAGTGTTAGTCAGTTTTACAATTTGTTGGTTGCCTTGTTCATGGGATAAATCCTGCCTGTCGAAAGGATAGTTACATTAACTAATAGCGTTCCAGGTAAGTGCAGAATAATGCTAAATAGCGGTGCCATGGTTTATCTGCAGGAGTTTAAGAAGCGAGTTGCCGAGACTTCACTTAAACGGATTGGTAATATTCATCAGAAAATGTTCCATACGTTTTAGCCAGAACATGATGGTGTTTCATTTAAGACGCATATACCCCAGGGTACGTAATGTTGCGCATACTAGGTCTAATATTTATATAAAAGGGACGTATTATCAAATCGTTTTTGTGCGGTAAAAATTTCCCAAATAGTGCATCTGTATACATTTGGAATCCTCATATATCGCGAGTATATTTACAAGATCTGTGACAGGTGGCGGCGTCATTTGCGCGGCACCGTTTACAGTGCGGCGTGTGCCGGGTATAATAAACAGGGTGAAATAAGTGTCCAACTGCAATGAAGGGCTTAGGTCTGGTCTGGTAAAGCGTTTAAGTACGCTGGAAGTTATCATGCAGTGCATCTATATACATTGTGAATCCTCAAACATCGTAAGTATATTTTCAAGTTAAATAACATGTGGTGGCTTCACTTGCGCGGCACTGTGTTACAGTGCGGCGTGTGCCGGGTAGGTTCATGAAAGTAAAGAACGCATTTGAATGATATGAGGGGCTAAGGGCTTACCTCGCAAGAGGTGACTGTTCTCAAACGTCGGCGTCTGCAACAGAGGCTCGGACGCCGCGCTTGGGATTTGTGGTATGGGAAGGTAACCATGGCAACCACAGTCCTCCTTCGCTAGTCATTGCTGCCTATGTGAAGCAGAGCACCATGTTTAAGGGACCGAAAGGTTATAATGCCGGATGGAATAGAAGGTAGTGCACGATTTTAACTAGTTACTGGCATCAATTGAGGAGTGTCGGGTCTGGATCATTGGAAATAGTATCACACATATGCATCTACCGTTGCAATGGTGTGAGTTGAGAGAGTGCTAGTAGTGTGAGCAGATAAAAATAGAAAAATATAAAAATGTAATAATAATAATGATAAATGAGTGGTAAAGCTGTCATGTATCCAGAGTCGGATATGTTATAGCCTTAAATAGGCATGCATGAATAAACAGCATTCAAGGGTCACAGAGACTGAGATATGAGTTAACGACATTCCCTGGGAAGGTAGTAAGGGCTTTTAGGGGCCACGACTCCATTGCAGGTTCAAATAGGGTTTGACTGAAACCCAAACCAAGTATTGTGCTAGATAACAACAGTACACAGTTAATTGTAACAATTAAATTCCAATGCATCACGCATCAACATTAGAGGCTCTAGTATATTCTCCTCATAGGAACACTCCCATCTCATTATCAGAGTTCAGACCCACACGGTGACATATGGTTCGTGCTTCTTGTTGCCTCAGTCGCAATTCCTGGTTGCCCTCTCGTCTACCAGGGCGTATTCTTCTCAGTTCAATGAATTTGATATTGCATTTATCGTCCATTTGGTGGTGCGATTGCCAGTGTACCGCAAGAGGCAGTGTGGAATCTAGGTTGCCTATGTAGATAGATGTTCTCTTATCCTTAATTCACGGATGGTGCTTCCAACATAGATTTTACGACATATGCAGATGATTGAGTACACAACAAATTTCGATTTACAGTTGATATCATCTTTGATCCTGGTTGTTGTGCCAAAACTGTCTGAATTTGTTAGTCGGGTCATGTGCATGTTTGCACATCGTGCATATCCCACATTTTCTAAATCCTGAGGTTGTTGTCTGTAACCATGTTTGTGTTCGGGATTTATCTTTTTCCGGCAGCATGGATGGACTGAAGTTGGATTTGAGTGTCCTGGCTCTCCGATAGATGATTGTAGGGTGATCGTCAATGTCCTTACTGATATGTTCATCCAGTTTAAGGAGGTGCCAATTTTTCTGTAGTATTGCACGTAAGGTTCCATTGTTGCTACAATAAGTGGTAATGAGTTTTACTGTTTCAGGTCTTTTCTCTGAGCCTAGTTTTTTTGGTATCAAAGTGGATTCTCTGGTTATATTGTGTGCTTTTTCAGACGTTGCTTTGATGTGCCTGGCCTTGTATCCTCGTTCTTTAAATCTGTGGTAAAGTATTTTGCATTCTTGTTCGAAAGTATTGGTCTCAGTGCAGTTTCGACGAGCTCTGATTTACTCGTCTTTCGGAATGTTATTCTTCACTGGGTCAAAAAGTGGCAGCAAGTTGCAAAGAGTCAAGTTTACCTCTGTGTGCTTACAAAAGGTTCTTGT
The DNA here is from genome assembly GCF_040938575.1 of Ambystoma mexicanum. NCBI lineage: Eukaryota > Metazoa > Chordata > Amphibia > Caudata > Ambystomatidae > Ambystoma > Ambystoma mexicanum. The sequence goes on along the minus strand of NC_090934.1, from coordinate 1,358,132,110 downwards.
CAGGAGCTTGTCTTGCACATAGTTAGATCCAAGAAGTTGATGTGTGTTTTATTGTGGGTGCCCGTAAAGATAATTCCTAGGGTGTTAAGATTGGCTCTCTGCATGAATTTGTCTAGTTCCTCAGGTGGTCCTTTCCATATTAGTAGGACATCATCTATATAACGAGCCCACATAACATTCTTATTAAATGATGTATCCGTGTAGATGTGCAGGTCTTCACACATTCCCATAAACAGGTTAGCAATCGCCGGGGCATATTTAACTCCCATTACTACACCCATTTTCTGTCGGTAATACTGACCATTGAAAAGAAAGATGATGTTGGTCAAAGTTAGGGATAACATTTCCTTTAGCATTTCTAAAAAATGATAGTGGGAAGCCGATTCCTCTCTGATAGTGTATTGCAGCGTTTTGATTGCGGTCTTGTGTTTGATCGAGGTATACAAGGCCTTAACATCCCATGTTGCAAGTAAATAGTCTGGTTGCCATATAATTTCATTCAGTCTCTTGATTGTATCCGTTGAGTCTTTCAGATATGCTTGTAGTTTGGGTACCTTAGGTCTGAGTACATGGTCCAAATATTCTGAAATTCTTTCTGTAGTCCAACCAATCCCATTGACTATGGGTCTGCCCTCAGGTATGGATTCGTAGGTTTTGTGTATTTTGGGCAAAAAATAAATTATGGGGATGGTCGGTTGTTTGATCCCCATCGATTCTTTTTCATCGTCAGAGAGTAGTCCTTTCATACTTTCCTATGCCAAGATTGAGTTTGTTCTTCTACCTCCGCCTGAATTTCTGGTCAAGGATTGGTCAATAGTAGTTCGTAACAGCCTGGAGTGCCAAGATGGTCATTGGCCATTGGTAAGCAGTCGGATCGGTTCATAATTACAACATTACCGCCTTTGTCCGCCTCCTTGATTACAATTTGCTTGTTGTTTTTAAGATTCTTGAGTACCAGTTGCTCCAAAGGGTTCAAATTACTTTTCCAAATTCCATTTCGTTTCAGATTTCTGCGTTACTTGCTATTGGTCAGTTTTTTCCTGTCAAGGTCGTTAGTCACTGCTTTGTAGAAAGCATCAATCGTATTCTCAGGACTCAACTGTGGGGTAAATTTAGATTGGGGTTTTATTTCTTCTTGGATGAGGCTGATAGGTGTTATGTTTAGCTCATGTAGCATTTGATGCATCTTATAGGAGGGTCGTTCTTGAAAAGACCTGATGGCAAAGATATTTTCCAAATTCCTGATGGTAATGTCACTTTGAATTGGTTTTGGTTCCAGTTGTCTGGGCTGTGACACTAGTGTTTCAAAATATTTTTTTCATTTTAATTTGCGGACAAATTTGGAGGTCTATGTGCACATCGGTTGTGTCATTCATGTGTGGGGCAAAGGACAGACCTTTATTTAGAAGTGAGGTTTCATCCTTATTCAGAGTTTGGCTTGAAAGATTCAGTACCAGGTTGGTTATTTGTTGCAACGCGCTGCTTCTCTGGTATTGGATCGAGTTTGTCTTCGCTCTTAGTTTGTTTCGCCTGGATTGGCTACATTTCCCCCGCGTTCCTCTTCGCCTGGTGTGAAGGTTTTCTTGTTGGCTTGGACTTGTAGTTGAAAAGTTGAAAACAGACCTGTTTAGTGAGATTGGCGTTTCAAGTTCCTTTTTTGTATCTTTGAATTTGGTTGAGGAAAACTTGATTACTAGGTGATTGATCTGAAGTTTTTTCTTGGTCTTTTTCTGGGTCGGACTCAACATCTGAACAGCCAGATGAGGTATTGGGAGTACTGCTTCTTGAAAGTGGTTTGTTGAATTGATTGTATTTGTCTTGAAGTGTATACACGGTCAACACGATAATCCCTCTCATCTCTTAGATATTTTCTGAGTTTGCAAATTTTTATTTCCTCTTGGTAGTCTGAGTATTTCATCCATTTTCTTATGCATTGGCTATTTCTTTTTTCAATTCTTCAATTAATTCAGTGGCTCTCTTGTACTCACGTGTGGCGTGCTCCACCAATAGTTCTAGCATAGATTTAGAGCTATGATTTAAATTTTGTTCCCAGAGATCTGCCAAATCCTTGTCTTCATCTTTAGTAAAGTCTGGGAATATTAGGACACGTAGTCCTCTCGGAATTCGAATGTTAGTTAAATAAGTGATATCATTTCCCAGTATTTATCAAATTCCTTTCTGGAGGCTCTTTCTAATTTGACAAATTTGGACCCAAGATCTTCTTTCTTGGGATTAATGTTTTTAAAGGCATGTACAGTGCTTCCTCGAGAGGCAAAGAGATTGGTTGCATCTTCTTCACGATTCTTTAGATATTCAGCCATATTAGGCAGAAAAATGTACAAGGATCATGTAGTAAGCAAAGCAGGACTGTTGATATATATTCAGAGTAATGTAAATAAACAAGGGGTCTTGGAATATCAACCATCAGTGTCCTGCGCTGAGGAATGGGTGGTGGCTGCTCAGTGGAGTAACTCAGTGGAGTAATGGAGTAGAATCCCCTGCTCCGGTGGAGAATAAAGCGTATTCAGGGCTAAAAGAGCCCTCCTGCACCTAAAACGCAGCGCCAGAGGTCAATAAAGATCCACACACAGTAATTGTGAGAAAAATAAGAATATATTCAAAGTGCCCTTTTTGAGACACGTGTTTCGGCGACAAACTCGCCTTTTTCAATCAGGGCTGAAGGAGGTGACCATTATAAATCAAAGTTCACATTACAGTAGTACACAACGTGAGTTCATTAATTAAAATATTGACCTCTGCCGCTGCATTTTAGGCGGAGGAGGGCTCTTTGAGCCCAGAGTACGCTTTATTACTTATACAAGACCACTACTTTTATTTCTGTATTTCTCTAGACAATATATTTTATCGTGGTACCACTTTCCCTCTCCTTCCTTCCTTAGCTTATAATGCCATACTGAAATAATCTCGTCACAGTATAAACCCCAATAAAAAATAACACAACCACACCCACATCACTCTCCACGTGTGCACACCTCTCAGACTTCGCCATGCACCTGTTCCCTACTTGTTATCGTTTACAAGAGTCTACTCGCATGTGCGTGCTCCCCCGAACTCCTCCGTCAAAGTGTTCCAACACCGGCCTGCACTCTCCTCTGAGCCGCGCCCGCTTCAATGAGCAAAGAGGGTTTCTCTTAAAATGTCTCTTGGTAAATCCCACATGTTTTTTGGGACCGGTCACTGTAGATGTGCGCAACTCCTTCTGGAGAAGGGGCTTGAAAGCCTCTGCAAATACGGGGGGCGCTGGGATCACATCAGGGTCACCAATTAAAGGCAAGTCCCTGAACGCTCACACCAGAGAAAAAACCCGCTAGGGATGAAAGATAAAGTCGATCTTGTAAATATAACTTTAATCTTACACACAGATGACAGCAACAGCAAAGAACTGCTAAGAACGGTCTGCCAAAAAAACAAAAAAACAAAAAAACACAAGTAGAGGCTTAAGAGGAGACACATCGTCATTGTGGTGCAACACCTAGAGTAAAAACCTGCGCGGCTGGTTGGTGTGCGCCTATACAGGATTCGCTTGCCGCATAAGGGATGCCAGGTCATTGGCTCCAACGCAGTCCGTCCATCTTCCATCACTTCAGTGCTACGGGGATCATCTTCTCACCAACGAAGGTCAAAGAACAAATTAACTACACTCCTAACACAATGCTACTTTATCATAATACTTTACTGGGCTCCAAGGTTTCCACCCTTGTTTTGAACTATAATTTATCCCTCCCAGCACCTTGTAATACAAATCATATGATTGAACATTTCAGGACTTGCTACTGGTTGGTGATCAACGGCCATGGAATTCAGGGATCTTGAGGTATTTTAGTCAGATATATGGGCTATAACTCGTGGTCAGTGTGTGATAATATGCACACCAGGTGCCGGTCTATGACTGCGGCCTTGTAGGGCACATTCCTTGCAGATAGAAAAACATCTTTGCAACACCGTTAGAACAATGAATGAGCCTTAGGCGGTTGGGGGTGTGGTTGTCCTCATGGGAGCTCGGGCATGGCAGAAGATTTCCCTCACCTCATTAGGGCCTAGTGCATGAAATGCTGCATTTGCTACACAGGCATGGTCTCCAAACAATGGTTACTAACATCTATACAGAATGCACCAACATCTATACAAAATGGCAGTCTTGCTCGCTCCTTGGGCTACACTATGTGTGTTGATTATATTGGGGTGGGGTCCTATCACTGTCCCCCCTCCTCCCTGACCCATCATAGTGCTTCGAATGCTGCTCGCTGAAGCACTTAGGGGGTGGGAAGGGGTTGCCCCCTTCCCAACACAAGAAAAGTGTAGGTAGGGTAAACAGTGTCTCCCTACCCTTGGGAACAGTAGTTCTGCAAGGGATTAAAATCAAACCAAAAGGAACTTCCAGTAACACTGCACATAGGGAGCTGTGCGCTAAAATAGGAAATTAAAGATGCCATGTAAAAAGATGGAAGAAAATAAACCCAAAAAGGGGTACCCAGAGTACAAAAGAAGAATAGGTGAGTGAGGAAAAAGATTCCCACTCATTCATGAATAAAAATTAAAAAATAGGCCAGAAAAAAGTGCTGGGGGACTCACCCGGTTAGGAGAATCTCACACTAGATAAATCCTACCCAACACTCATACTATCAGTTATGACATCAGTCATAATGGAAGCCATGACAGATGTTGCTCATCTTCGCTGTATTTCTGTAACAGCAAGTTAAGAAGTGACTATATGATCACAACAATGGTCTGGCTTTCAAATGGTGTGATTCAGCCACTGCACCTGTGGATTCCAACAATCGGCTCTCGAGATGTGTTGGAATACGACTCCCATGGTCCCTCACCATTGACTAGGGCTGATAGGAGTAGTAGTCCAAAACACATGGAGAGTCAAAGGTTGCAGACCACTGAACTGCATCAACTTTCTGCTTTAAGGTAAAAAAAAAACATACTAATGAAACAAAGTTTCACTCGACAACGCCGCCACGGACACAGGATGCTTATCTCACAGTGCCCATCATTTCTGAGCATCCAGTAACAGCACAGGCACGAGAGCAGTTGCCAGCTCCCTACACTTCACTTCACTTTCCATAGCCCAGATTATTGAAATACAAGGCTGAGCACCGCAGTTCCGTACAAGGTAATATATGGAAAGTAGTTCTCGGGTTTGCCAAGTCTTTGTCCAAAGCATATAAGGCATGAGTTAGGCTTGGTCTCACTAGCCTCCAGGCTTGACTGGCGACGTCTATTCAACTACTCCAAAATCATTAGCCATCCTAAAAATTCCCTCTATGAAGAATTAAACTCAATAATAAAGGAACACTCAGTCAGATCCTTGAATCAATTTAATCACAAGATGCAAACTTTACTTCACAATATAGACATGTTTAATTCAACTGCATTAAATATGAAATGAACTACTTGAAACGATTTTAAATGACAAAAAAGTACACAATGATTTGATTCACGTATTTTATGCAGAGAACCTTTACTGCAAAGGTAGGAAATTAAAGTGATCAGATGAGTACGCTCCCCTCACCATCCCAAATACCCCCCTCACAGAGCATTTCTTACTTAAAAACACACCAACACTTTTATACACGCTATTTAAACTAATATTGAATTATTTCAAGATGGAAACTCTTTATAGTCGCAAAATCAAAAGACAGAACACAGTAACATATAATGCCTTTACTTGTCACAGGTATTAATGTGTCATTAAAAAAGAAAATCAAGTACCATCTCAGGGGGTCGAAGTTTTATTTCTATCGCCTTAACATTTCTCCCTTCACATAGGTTTTTTTTTTAGAATAAATCTACATACTAATCAATGAGGACCAAACACTGCATTTTCGTCAGAAAGACAACATCCTCTGTTATTTTCCAAATGTATCAAATAATCCCTGGGAGTGAAAACTCAAGTGCAACTTACCGTTCACACACAGATGTTTGAGCTTGACAAAGCCAGCCTGAATTTCCTGAGCGTTTGGCAAACTCTTGTCCAAATCCGATTTGTAAACTTCACTCCTCTGAGGATGACTTCTAGTTATTGCATTACAAATCCTATGGCGAAAAGGGCATTTAGCACAGAACTAGGAAAACCAATACAAGTAAACCGCAAACTAAGTCAAGTCATGAACTTTGCTCTTAATAAGCTGGAAAACACAATAAGAAGTCCCATTAGTTTGAGAATACTCATGCCACACAAGGTTACCGTTTCAAGTGTTTTTTGTTTTTTTTAAACCATGCTTTGTTGATTTTCCAACAAACAAACAAACAAAGGGAAACAACGACCATGAAAAACCATACAAGTCCTCAGATGCCCCCAACTGAGTGGTGTTCACTCTCTCATTGCCCTGGTTATTGAATCCTCAGTGGTGGTCCCCGAGAACTGACGGAGGGCACACCATGAAATGTCCATGCGCAGGGCACATTCGGTCTGCATGTTTTCAGCTAGGCAACACTGAGGATAGAACACGAAAAACGACTAAAGTGTATCCCCATTTTCCCCTTCCCTCCCCCCTCCCATCAGTGAAGGCTAATGAGCTGTATGTGTCCAATTAATTATTTCCTTATTTGCACCAAACCTTCGCTTTCCTACGGTAAAAGGCTTGCTTTGTGTCCGGAGCCGATTCTCTGGTCCCTTCTTCTTACCCGATGAGGGCTATACTCCCTAGTCCCCAAATAACTATTCGGTATTTCTGTGCTTTCCCGTTCAGCCTAGGCCCGCCCACTTTGTCTTTTCCTTGTATACTTTGCAGTATTCCAAGAATGGGTGCCAAATCATGTCTATGTGGGAATGAGATTCTAGCAGGGTGGCTGTGATGCTTTACATTTGGTAAATCGAGTACGCTTTGGACAGCCACTCTCCTTTCGCTGGCAATGCACTACTTTTCCATTTCAACGTTAGGCACACTCTCGCTCCTAACAGCAAGTTCCTGGGCATGTGGGGTAAAACTAGATAAGAGTTGTGCCATCTCACACCACCCCCCCCCACTGGCGCGAGTAATCGCTCGTCCCTCCACACCCCCTCCAGCACAATGGCGACACCCCCGGAAACATTTTTGATAGCCTGCACAGGGTCAGGTGCCACCTCATTAAGAGCCTCCCATTATGCAGGTTGTATTGCATGGATATGGCAGAATTCCACACTGCCCTACATATCACTGCCCAGGTCTCTGGTTTATCATGGATTTCCAACTCTTCTTCCCATTTAGGCTGGTTGCTGGGTTGCGTAAGGTGATCCTTAGTAAGCAATGCGCTGTACAATTGGGCTATCATTCCTCTCGTGCCCCAACTCTCGCTCAACGTCCGTTCGAATGCCGTAAGGTCTGCGCAGGGACTCGAGTCCTGTGCTGCGAATCCTCCAGCTCGGCTTTGGAGATGTAGGTGCCCTCCCTCCACATCTGCCCCGCTCTCACCAGACCATTGTACTGAGGTTGAAAGCGATGGACTCTGGCTAGTTTATCTCTAATGGGGGGGGAGCCCAGATACAGCTGAGGGGAGAAGGCCAGGACGTGACCCCCTTCATGTTTTGGGTGGGGCGCCACAGAGACCACAACACAGATAATATTGGGTGCTCTCTGATTCTGCATGGTAGGGATCGGAACGGGGACAATAGCCATTCGCCCTGGGTGACCAGAGAGAATAGATTGTTCTCCCAGGCCACCCATTGCTTCTCTGGGTTTTCCCACAGACGGTCTGCAAGAACAAGGGGCTGAGCTCTAAAGTACTCCTAAAGATCAGGATATTCCATACCTCCCATATCTTTCAGTTGAATCAGAGTTGAGTAGGGGACCCAAGGTTTCAGATTTGCCCACAAGTATGCTAGAAGAGATCGTTTAATTTCTATGTGAAAGGCGGTTGGGAGAATTACGGGTAGAAACTGAAAGAGAAAAACAATGGGGGAGGACATTTACTTTAATCGAGGAATACCTTGCGGCCCAGGAGACCGTCAATGCAGACGACCTCTCCAGGTCTATCTTTACCGCCCTCCAGAGGGGCCCATAGTTCGCATTGAATAAATTGGTCAGGTCTGCCGTGATCTCCTCCCCTAGGTAGCGCATCCCTATAGTATGCACTTGGAAGCCCCATTCTTTCACTAGGTTGGCCAGAAGGGCTTCATTCGACTGAAGCCAGAGAGCCACTGTTTTACTAAGATTTGCCTTGAAGCCCAACAGTGCCCCATACTGCCTCAAGGTTGCGAACAGAGTAGGAATAGAATCCAGTGGCCCTGATATATAGGCGAAGAGGTCATCCACAAATAACGCCAATTTGTACTCCTTTTCCCCCTCTCCTCATCCCATAAATGCAGTGATTGGCCCCCCTTATTGTCTGCGCGAAGGGCTCCACTACCAGAGTGTATAAAAGGGGAACGGGCATCCCTGCCATGTGCCCCTTGCCAGGCCAAAGAGTTCTGAGGCCACTCCATTTACGAGAACCTTTGCAAACGCATCCCGATACAGTGCAGTCACGCCCAATCTCCACTCACTTCCCAGTCCTGCCCACCTCATGACTGCCCGCAGGAAGGTCCATTCAACTCTGTCGAACACCTTCTCTGCGTCAATCGATAACAAAATTGGGCAGTCCTCACTGTCCGGAATAGTTGGCATCAAATCGAGAGTTTTGCAAACAGTATCTGCACCCCGTCTGCCTCTCACGTAGCCAACCTTGTCCACGTCTACCAGCCTGGGAAAGACCTGAGGCCAGGCGGTTCACCCAAAATGCTTGCATAAATCTTTGCATTCACATTTATCAGTGCGATCGGATGGTATGATGCACATTCTGTGGGGTCTTTACCCTCTTTGGGCAGGACTACTATTCTAGATTCGGTAAAGGAGGGGGGTGCTTGGCTGGATTCCATAATTGAGTTAAAAGGTTTCACTAGAAAGGAAGTGAGGGTGTTTGAGTTTGCGTTGTAAAAGGCTGGTGTAAACCCATCTTGCCCCAGGGCCGTGCCGGCCTTCATCTTAGTGACAGCTGATTGAATCTAAGTGGCAGAGATCAGAGTGTGAAGCATGACCAGATGTTCCTTGGACAATGGGGAAATCTTGACAGATATCGATCAAGTTCCAAGTCTGTACCCCCCTTCTGCAGTATACAAGGAGGCGTAGAATTTAGAGAACTGTCGAACTATGTCTATGGGATCCGTGAGGTCACGTCCCTGCCAATCCTTAATCTTGGGGCTCACTATCAGCCCTCTGTTTCCTTAAGCGGTTAGTCAGCATAGTGTGGGCCTTGTCCCCCTTTCGTAAAACCTCTGCTTCACATTTCACAGTTGCAAAAGTGCTTTATTCTGCCAAATACCTTGCAGTTCTTCCCGAAGTTCACTGCTCTGTGGTAGGATTTCCTCCCTCCCAGCAGAAGGTGTCTGGAGGCCCTTTTCTCTACGTGTTATATCCGCCTTCAGGTCTTTTTCCCTTTTCAGCCTCAGTCTATTTGTATGTGTCCCCTGGATTGTGGCTTTTGCTGCCTCCCAAATTGTGTTTAAAGATGTTGCGCCTGTGTCGTTTTCAGCAAAATAATTCTTAATAGCGTGAGGGTTTCCTCAAATACTGGGTCTTCATAGAGAGTGTCATTGCACGTCCATCTACGTTCAGTGCATGGTGGAGGGAACATATCCAGTTCAAGGAGGCAGAGATCGTGATCTGACCAGGCCACTATTTCGATGAATGTATTTAAGATAGCACTTTCACTCTCTCAGCCTATCAACATATAATCGATTCTTGAGTAGGTGAGATGTTGGGGTGAGTAAAAGGTGAAAGCTCTCACTTTCGAGTGTGTTGTGCGCATGTGTCAATTAAGTGGACGGCCCGCAAGTGGCTGCCAAATCTTTCCCCCGGGGAGCTATTCAGTTGTTGGGCACCCTGTCTCCGAGTCCCAGTCTAGGCATAAAACTGCAATAATATTTAAGTCACTGTCGCATACCAGCATGCTCTCTCTCCATCCCTCTAAGAAGTCAAAAAGGGATTCACCAAAATGTGCGTGGTTTTGGTTGGGGGCGTAAGCGGAGCAAAATGGGATGTGCATGTTCTTATCTTCCCTTTCAGAGCAAGAAACTGCCCCTGCGCCTCCCAGTGAGTTTGATCAATGTTTAGGCCCAGTGACGCCTTATATACGATTCCCACCCCACCTCTCTTTCCGTCCCCGACACCCATAGTGTACCCCCTATTCCTTTGCCGATCACTTTGAATTCCTTACCCTGAACAAATTGTTTCCTGGACGAACAATACATCGGACCCCGAAAGTCTTAATTCCCTTGCAAGCGTTGAACGCTTGTGCAGGGAGTTGAGGCACTTAACGTTGAGGGACCCGAACTTTATGCCCTCAGTGAAGCCATGTTGGTATATTAAGAGTTGAGCGACTGCCCCACCAGGATGATTGGCCCTGTGAGGTACATCAGACACTGTTGCAAGCTTCCGTGATGTGTTGAGCATGTATGGCTGAGTTTGCAAATATCTGACACTTGAGTGCACTTCCTTTCCCCCATGATGCAAGTCCCTCCCCCCATCCACCCCCTTTCCTCCTGAAAAACACCATCCTTCGTCGCCCTTCAAGTGCAGCGATGCCCTTGAGAAAGAAGGGCCACACTACAAGGGCCCCCTCTCCGGGCTGACTATATGAAACTTAAGTATTCAAAGAAGAAAAAACGTCACGGCGGGAAGATCCCATGACGTTACCAAGCTTTAACCACATTGTAACTGTCACGACTAATTTAACCACGAGTATCCGCCTCTTTTCGTGGACTATGTGCGGGCAGCAAAATGCCCGCTATCGGAAAGATCAGTGGCGTGCTACAGAGTGCTCACGTTAAAATGCTCCCTGAAATACATTTGCAGGCCCAGATCTCATTTAAGTTACTGTCAGGGAGTGTTAAAGCACTTGTATTTCCTGGATCCTGATGCTCGGCCCCTGCTCGGTGATGAGGGTAGAGGTTTATTCAGCAGGCCTGTAGGCTTTCTAGATGGGTCTCCGACGGGGCCCGACACCCCCATTTGTAAGTTCTCCAAGACTTCCCAGGCTTCGTCCTCTGGAGGTGATGCGGAAGCTCTCTCCATGTTCGAAATTGAGAGGGAAAGGTAAGGCCAGCGATACCGGATTTCGTGGGTCTGCAACCAAGTGGTCAGAGGGCGGCATCGCCTGCATCGGTCCTGTGTGGCGGCTGAGAGGTCCTGGTAGATTTTTATGTTGGAGCCTTCAAATTCTATGAGCTCCCCTTCTCTTGCCCTTTGGAGTATGTCCTGCCTCTGCCAATAATAATGGCATTTAACAAGTACCGATCTAGGGTCGTTTGGGGGGCCGCCCTCTCTATGTACTCTGTCCAAGTCCATGGTCGGGGTTTCTGCGGGGTCAAAAAGGGATGCCACCAGGGCCTGCACCCTCCTGTTTAGGCTAGCCGGGGTTTCACCTTGCTTCTAGCCGATACCCAGTATGCGAACATTCGTCCTGCGCTCCTGGTTTCCAAGTCATCCAGTTTTAGTTGGATGTCCCTCTTTTTGCTCTAGGTCTTTGAACCTTGCTTTGCAGTTCATCAACGCTAGATCTCCCATCAGCTGGCTGCTCTCCACCGCTCCAGCCTGTCCTCGACCTTCCCCATCCTGGTTTGTAGGTCTGACGGTTTCCATGAGATGGATTTTATAGAGCTGATTTCCCCAAGCGGGAGACAAAGGTCTGCTTTAGTGGAACTGCCTCCATCGTTTCCGGGTATTTCTGTGGAACTCTGGACCTCCTCCTGCTCCATTTCTCCCGTGGGGCGGCTCAAGGATCTGTCTTTGGAGAATGCTTGGGTCCAGAGTTTCGGAGGTGATGTATTATGCAGCGCCGTGGGATGCCCCCTATGCTCTCCAAGGGAAAGGGCTTCAAGTCTGCAGTCTTGTTTCTCCTTGAGGGGTACTCTACTTCTCGCACAAGCTGAACCCCTACGCCGAGATTTATCTTCGTCCAAGTACTCTGGTTGCACTACGTCCTTTGCTTGCAGTGTGGGCAGAGGTATGTGCTTGCCCCTGCGCTGTCCACACTACAACGGGTGGTGTGATTGCGAAGGTGCTTGACAAAGGTGAGACCCCTCCTGGGTGACTGTCTTACTAGCCCAGTCCACTTCCACCTGGCGCAGACAGCTCTGGTGCTGACTCGGAGGGAGTCCCGATCCTTGGTGTGGTCTGATGCAGCAGGTCGCCGGTCCAGCTTTTTCCCAGCAAAGCACCCTTCCGATGCACCAGGGCCATGGCGTGCATCTGAATCCTTCAGTGTGGACTTAGTGGTGCTTGCGTTGGGCTCTCTCCATTCTCTGTTGCTCCTGACCCAGTTAGCAGTGAGTCACCCCTTTCAATGTGTCCCTTGGGGGCCCCCTGCTGTGCTGGTCGCTGTTGTGCCAATCACTGATGACTGCTGCCGGTGGGGTGGAGGGGGCATTACGGCCTACTCGCTCCTGCTGTCTGGTGACCTGAATGATGCAGTAAGTTCCTGTGCTCTGTGTTAACGGCAGAGGTTTCTAGACGCTGCTGGGGGTATGCCGCCCACTGTTGAGTTTGCTGCACGGCTCAGGACAACGCTGGTTTTGAGGGCTAATTCTGCAGATGGTTGCGGCCAACAAGCATGTCTCTACGTCTGTGGCTATGAGACGCTGGGAGTTGCTGCCGGAGCGCTGTCTCTTACCGTGCAGGGGCAGAGTCGTTCGAACGAATCTCCATGCCCGCTCCACTGTTTGTGTAGAAGGCTGCTGTTCTGTGAGGAGCAGTCCACAGCATTATGAGCGCTCCGCCTCTCTGCTTCTTCGGTACGGGGCTGGTGGCACTCAATTGTGAGGGAGGGCACTCTCTGCTTCCCTTTCACATATTGCCCGAATACCACACTGCCTTCTTCTGGTGGATGTTTCTGCTCCGGTAAAGGAGCCGGGGATGTCTTCTGCCATCTTCACTGTGTTCCCCGTGGTGGCGAACATGTCGGTCTCGTCGGGACCGCTTCAGGCATGCCTCAGGGCCATCTTGGAGATGTTGCGCAAATGAAGCTCGTTCTAATCGTCGTGCTCAATGACTCCCAAAGTCAGGCGCGATTCTGCCTTTCCCTGTGCCCACCACTGCCTGAGTCATTAAGGCACCAAAACGTCTCGTTTGTAGTTGTGTGGTGTCTATTTCAGGGGGGGGGGGACTCCTTGCCATTTTCTGCAGTCCATAGAGGGAGACAACGGCCGAAGCAGCCATGATGCCTGCGCCTCCTGGTGGTCTCCCTGTTTTTAAGTGTTTTACATTTTCTGTCCATCATAAAATGTGATTAGCTTAAAAACAAAAGTTTACAAACATGGAAAATAATTCAAACTTGAAATCAAAATTATAAAGATCGTTTCATAAAGAAAAAATAATAAAACTATGAAAAACAAACATGGACCCTCAGCTGATAATTCTCAAAATGTATACTTTTCCCTTTAATTTTGGGGGTGTTTGCCATAAATGTGAACAGCTCAGATATGGGTTGTGTGGCACGGTATGTCACATGACTCTGGACAGCCATGGGGGTGACTCGGGCTGGGTGACAGACAGTGGATGATGGCACAAGGGAATTGTAGGGGTAATCCCTTGGTCACCCTCTATTGGTCCTTGCAGGTAACAGTTAAAGAACCAGCATGATGGAGTAAGGAGGCTGACCAGATATCATTTGGGGCAAAGACGTTTATTGAAAGAAAAGAACCTGTCTCTCCCTATTTCTGGGAGGGGTTTCCCTACCTCAACACACAATAACTCTGGTGCTCATCAGGATGCAAGTCAAAAGAAACCAAATTGCTGTCCTCTGTCCAAACTGCTCCATCCCTACTACTAACAAAACAAGAAGATAAGAAGTCAATGAACCTCTAGTCCCAGCCACCAGAGGAATGTCTCTCTTGTCCTGGTAAAACAAGCCAATCTGGGTTCCACTTAACAGACTCTTGCCATAGGGTCTGATTTATAAAATATGCTTCAACCAGACTCCCTTCTCCTGGTCTAGCTCTGGAGACTGTTCCTTGATAGTCTTTTGGACAAGTCCTTAGAAGTCTCTTTAATTCCTCCCAGCGGTTTGCACACTGCAGATTTCAGACCATCAATTCTCCTTCTTATTGCTGAGGCCTTGTCATGACGTTTTATTCTCTTGGTATCTTTCACATATGCCTTTCCCTCTGGGATGGGGGAGTTCACTCCAGAGGAATACTTGGCTCTTGGTTTTCTGAATGTCACTACTCAAGTTACCTATATTTTCACTGGTGAGTGCTGTCGGCCCTTCCCAGGGTCTCAGGTCACGTTACTTCTGCCTGCGTTCAGCGCATGTCTCGCTTTCCTCCTTTCTGACCTGAGAAGCTGTTGTTGCGGTGGTCTCTGCGTGTTTTACAGACCACCCGGTCCACCTCTGCGAGGCCATGCCACAGCTTGATTCTCCCTGCTTCTGCAGTGAGTCATGTTCCCTCTGGCACATAATTCCTTTTCAGCCTCTTGTCTAGAGGCCGACTGTCTCTCCAGACTTCAGGTAGCGCGGTGTGCTGTAGCACCTCTAGCATCTCTTTGTGCTAGATGGAATTACCAATAAAGATCTCAGACCAAATAATCGGACAGACTCAAAGAATATGGCAAAGTACTACTTTATTCTCAATTCAATAAAGCAGGGTCATCTGGCAGACATCGGACTGATGCTTGCACACTCGCACACAAACTTGATAATACAGGGGTAGTATACCCCAATACGCACCATCTATGACATCATCCTACATTGCAAACAAAACTTATTAGCGGGAGGGATTGGTTATGGGAACATGTCTGCTTAAAGAATACATATAGGTTAGTACTTCATTGGCTGTCTCTTATCTGTAAAACACACCTCGAACTACCTCTAAATAAGTAGAACACTGAATATAGCGAACAAAGTGGCAGCAGATTGGTCTATACAACATTGCATAGTAGGTTGCCCGATAGACCCATTAATTGGTTGGCATTCTCACCCAACCATGGACCTTCGTCTCTGCTAGCAGCACGTAAGAAAACTGAAACCCAGGTGCTTGGATGACGTTGAATTACTCCCTACTTTCCAAATTAGTCCATCTCTCATCAGTCCGGCCATGAGGCAAAGTTTCCTGTCTGTATTTGACCTTCTAGCCCATTCTCTGGTCAAGGACATTCAAGGGAGTGAAAGCACATCACTATCTTCATCCAAGGCTTAATGAATAGCCCTTGTATTTGACTTCTTAAGAAACCACAAATTTGTCAATTTCAGCCGATTTAATTTAATTCTACTGGGTGTTATTGCGCCTCTAGAGACTTGCTTGCTCTACCTTGCATAGACTTTATACACTTAAAATTTTCCAATACTTGGATCTTGTAAATGTTTCCTTCTTTAATCTTAGAGAAATATGTCTTATATCCATGAGTCATCCATGTATCTCCCTTTGTGCTTTGCAGCTATTCCTTAAAAATAACATCCTTGACCCCAAGTCAACATTGACTCCTCTTTGTTTTGCAGACAAAACTGTTCTTACAGCGTCTCTAGACTCTTCAACCCTGGTCTGTTTCTGAGGTAGTTGAGTTAAATCTTTGTGCACGAGCCAGCGTCCAAAACTGGCCATCCTAGCCGCGTTATATGTTCCTCTATAGCAAGCTTTTATGCATCTTTTTACCTTGCGTTACTGCATATTTGCACTTATTGGTCAGCAAGTTACTTTATTCTTTTGCGTTCATGATTACTTTATCGTTTGTACAGGTTCCTTATCGCTTCAGTTACATCGTCACTCTTCAGTATTTTCTTATCGTTTCAGTATGGTTTTGTATATCTTCTTCATGACATCACTCTTTCCACATCAGGTTTCACTCAGTACTCCATGATGTCCAATGGTGCATGCCGACATCCTTCCATAAGGCATGCTTCCACACTTTCAGTTTGAGGGTACATTTGTTACGCCATCTGAGTGCATATCGTCTCTCGTAGCTGTCAGGCAAATGGTCGACAGTGAATTGGTCGACAGACAATTGGTCGATTGAATTTGGTCTAATTACAATTTGATCGAAAATATTTAATTTTGTTCGAAATGATTGAAGCATACACTTTTTTAGAGTTAAATATTTATTTTATTTTGTTAAATATTAATGCATTGTATTGTGTTAAACAGTTTGTTTTATTTTAACATCTCAAACTTTTGAAACTTTGTAATGTTAACTTTTAAAAATAAATATACCAACTGTTTTGTTTAAAAAAAATAATAAATGTGTATTTCTTTTCTAACACTAGGTGGTGCTATTGTATCATTTTTGCATAGCATATTTACATTAAATTTCTCAAATATTGTAACTCGTGACGTGTTATGTTTTCGACGTAGACGCCATTTTAGAAGTTCCGTGTTCGCGGTTGGAGACCTGTTGCTCGCGCTCTGGATTTGCTGATGGTTTTTTTTTTCTTTGCGATTTTATCGATCGATTTCAAAATGGATTTTCCCCCGATTGGATGGTTTTTTCCCCTGGATCGTGTCTTGGAAGGAGTTTTTCATGGATTTGGAGATTTTCACTGCAAGGGATGTATTTTTTTGCAACGCCAGGATTCCTCTTTTTCATGGTTTTTAAAGGATTTTCTAATGGATTTTTTTTTCTTGGATTTATCAATGGCTTTTTTAATGGATTTCCCTTGTCTGGATGTTTTTTTCACTGGATTGTGTCCAAGATGTTTTTTTTTTTCATGGATTTGGGTGTTTCACTGCAACTGATGTTTTCATTTTGCAACTTGAGGATTTTTGGTTTTCATGGAGTACGTTTTTTTTGGGGATTTTGTTTTTTTCCCCCATTGATGGATTTAGCAGCGAGCCCCTTTTTGGAGTTGGTTTCCTGTAGTTGGTGAATGGTTTCCGTGCCTGGAGCTGGTGTTTTCTGTCCGGTGAGTATTTTTATTTATTTTTAACATTTCAAATTGTAGGCTACTGCTTCCAGGAACTGTATAGGCTCTGTATTTGTAAAATTGTGTACTATGCTTGCAATTCTATCTTCATGGTCTCCGTTTTTTCTTTTTGGTTACTGGTTGGTTTTCTAGTGATAGATTCTGGGATAGTTTTATTTCTTGTCTATTTTGTTCATTTTTGAGACTCTTGAGGAAGTGCCATAGTGTTGGGTTTTTAGAATTAAATTCTTTGTTTATCTTTCTGTGCCAACCTTCCTGTACGTTGTTTGTTCTGTTTTTTTTTAATTTTTTTTTAATCACTGATGCATAGCAATTCCATATTTTAATGTCATATTTTCCCTTTCGTCTGGTCCCATGTCTAGTAAGTTGCCCAATCCATGTGTTTTCCATGTAGTCAAGTAAATTACACAATTGTTCTTCATGATTAGTATAGTAATCAGATGCAATCAAAGTATCATAATATTTAGTAACCATGTCCTCTTTCACAAATGCTAAAGCGTATAATCTCTTTATTTGGTGCTGAAAGTCGGTATCTTCTATGTATAATGTCCGTAATCCTAATTTTTGAATTCGTCTCCACAATGATTGACTAAAATGAAAAAAACAACCTTGAATACGAGTTTCTGGATACATATTTGAAAATGCGCTCATTTGAAAATAGTCCATGATTATTGTTTCTGGGTTTTTATCTGGCAGTGATTTGTGAATTCATTTGTATATACAGCTGTATAGCTCTTCTGTTTTTCCCGGCATTAAAATGAAAATCAGAGGTATAACTGTCATTTATTGTTCCATGAATGCTGTAAAACTGATGAAAAGGGGTTGGACAGGTTTTAAACGTAGCGTCTCCATACCAAGTGTTTGAATTTCCCAAGTGCGTTATGTTCTGAAAAGTAGTAAAAATTTACATTTTCTCCTTTATTTCTAAAGATTTCCATAGAAACTGCTCTCCTTTTTCTGTTATTTGTAATACTTCCGATATAATCATATTTTCATAATTTTGTGGTGCCATGGGTAAGTTTTCTTTTTGTTGTTTCTGTCTATTTATATTCCGTTTTACTGTTTTCGTATTTGGCATCTGTGCCGTTATATGAAGCGGTAAACTCTCATATGTCTTGGCTACTTGTGAAGTCGATGCTTCATTTATATTCTTCTCTACATTTTCCTTTAATTCGTTAAGCGTTTTCTTTATGAAAACTGTCGTAGTGTCCGGCATATGGATATGTTCGCAAGTCAAACGTATGTTTTCGCCTTCCGTTACTGCTCTTCCTTTGCATGTATTTTTGTTGTACTCCTTACACTTCCAATAGCTCTTTTCTTGTCTTGTGCATTCCTTATTGTATATATATCCTTCATACGTTAATTGCGCTGCGCCCCTTTGTGATTTTATGAATTCCATTTTTTTTTATGAAGCCCTATCTGAAATAGCAAATTTTAGAAATGAATCCACCTATTTTGTTATTATTTTCGGTAAACCAGTGTGTAGTTAAATGTTTGTTTCTTAAAAATACAAAATTGAATATATAAATCGTAAAAAAACATTCGGTTTGTAATTCTATTTGCGGGACAGTTCGCATTTCTATCAAAAAAAAAAGATAAAAAAATGTATAATATAAAATTGTGTGAACCGCTCTTTAATTTGCTTATTTAGTGTGTTTAACTCACCGTTTTTTTCTAGTCACGTATACGGTATTCACGTGCGTGTTTTGATCCGCTGCTCTCTCTGTCACTTTCCTGACGCACTGACAGTTTGTAACCGTCATCTGTGATCATAGGTTTCGTACAAGGTGCTTTACTCTTCACCTAATGTCATCTCCTGTGACGACCTTTTATGTTGATCGTCCTTTCGACCCGTGTATATTATTTATGTGTGTGTCAACCATTTGACTTTCGACCAGTTGGATTCGATGTAATGACCCGTTTACATTGTGTACATGGGATGTCGACCATTTGACATTCGACCAATTTGATTCAATCAATTTGTATTTCGATCATTTTTTTTCGACCATTTGACCTATAACCTCTCTCGTACACTCGATGCAGTATAGGAACAAATGGGGTCCCATACAGAGCCCTTTTCCTACTGTTCCAGTATGAAGGCAGTGATGGGGTGGGAGTTAGGGATAATGCATCCAACTGCTCTTTAACATTCCCCCCCCCCTCTGGTCAAGTTCTCAACCACATTCCTCTCTTCATTCAACTTTATCATCTCCTCATACAAATGTTTCTTTGGGATCCATATCTTTGTCACCCCCCTCGGGTGACCTGCATTTTTTATATGTTCATCCACACTCCAGGTCATGTGGCAGCAATCTCCTGATGGTGGATAGAACATCCACCGCCCTACATATTTTATGCTCCTTAGGGTAGTAGAACTTCGCTCGTGGAGGTGCAAGGGTACTTTTTTTTCGATATTCTCACAAGTACTTTCTTCATTTTGCATCTGCTCGCCAGTTCCAGCATCTATATCAATCATGATCTTCATCCCAATAGCTTTCTTGGCGGTCTTCTTGTATTCTCTCAAGATGATCCTTATGAGACAAAATCCTAGCAATACCAACACTAGTATTGCTCCAAGTAATTTGAGTGTGTTTGACAACCAAGTTGGAAGCCACGAAAATAGATACAAAAACCAGTCGTCATCCACAATCTGGTCTACTTCATCCTCCATCTTTGTAGGCAGGGTTGACAACCTCATTTTTGCTTCTGTCAAAGTCTCATTGTCTTCATCATGGGCAGGTGTAAATGTAAAGCAAGACGGCTCGATCTTGCCGCACACGCCTCCTTCCATTGCTGTGATTAAGTCCAGGACATACCTGTTCTGGAGCGCCATAAGCCTGATAGCCCTCAACTCTTCTTTGATTGTGTTGGATCCTTTTATTGTCGTGTTGATCGTTTGCAGCAGCTCCCATCTGGTGATTCGTATCCACTTGGCATTCACTGCAGTTTGGATTCCTTTCAGGAATATAGCTGTAAATATCACTGCTGTTCTGCTGAACAACGTATGTTCATCTCGAATGTCAGAATAGGCTTCTATTGATTTTGCTGAGAAGTAATTCTCTCTCCTCGATAAAACAATCTTTTCTTCCTAAGGTATGTGTCCATCTTTGGGAAGTCTGTAATCTGAAGGTCACTTTGTGGTACTCCCAAGACTGGTGCTTATCAGCACCAATGAACAAACACCTTCCCATTTTGGTAGTAACTTTATATATGTTCTTGATCCACAGGCCCAATATTGGCCCATCAGGACCGCTGTTCCTTCCTTCATGCCTGGTAGATCATGTCAACAATCTTGCAATTTTAGGCCATTGGGTTTTGCATTCCTTTTCTGCATTTGCCACAACTACTTCCCATTGCCCGGTAAATGCTGTTGCTTTGCACACAACCAATCCCTCAGCCCATCCTTCAGGAGTAAGCACTGTTCCTTTAATTTGTAGTTGATCTCTTTCCCAGCATTCTTGTATCTCTATTCCCCTTATCCTTGCATTGTAGCATCTTCTTTTCTTCAATCTTGATTCCTGCTCCATTTATTCCAGGTTGTTTGTATTTTATTATTTGATGCATTGTTTCTGGCTTGTCTCTCGACTATGTCTTGTATATAATTATCTTTTCTTTGAGATGTCGCTTTATTCACCCACACCATGGATGCTGTTCTGCCTAGCAACTGTCCTCTGGTAAGGCAAAGTGCATGTGTCAGACAATGTGCCTTTTTCACAGATACTTCTGTTGCCATGAATATTTTAGAGGTTCCCAAAGCATATGGTATGAGGGAACAAACGTAGCAGCTATCATCGGACAATCTCCTTCCCACTTTTTTCATGTGCTTATACCATAGGTTATTCTTTAAATGAGCCGAATTATCAAGATAAACATTCATACCCTCATGATTTTCCCAAACATCCATTTTAAATTGAAATAAATGCCTAGTAAGATTTTAAAAAATGATGTTCGTGCTGTCATCAGGGCAACAGTAAATGTTTCATTGCCCCCCAATATATCTTATAACTTGTCTAAATGTCATAATAATCAGGAGGAAAACACAAACCATGATGCAGAATGACACCACAATTATTATTCCAAGGAAACTGATCGATTTTCTTGATGGCAATGAGCCTCATTTTTGCTCACACTTTAAATATGTAACTCTGTAAATCTCCATGAATCGCACCTTTATAGCAAGAACTGCAAGATGATTGCAGCAATCATTCTAAAAATAATGATTGTTTTTAGGATTTGCAAGAAACGTTATGAAGTTGACTGATCTTATCAAGGCTGTATAAGACTAATATGTAGGTAAACAACAGCCTATAAGAATGTGTATAATGTTATTGCAATAGGCAACAAAGATGAAGTGTGCTTTTTTTCTTTCAGCTCCGGTACTTCAATGCATTGTCTCTTGAGCCCATCTAAAAAGTTCCAGGATAACTGCAAACTATTTATTCTTTGTCAAATGTTAAAAGATATTGGCCAAGGTGCTGCTGTGTTACTCACTTTCCTTGTCTTTACACTTGGCCATAGAATGAGTGTCTGCATATGCAGAACTTCTTCTCTTGCTTGACTGTGGGCAGTTGCAGGAGGGGGCCAAGGTTTCTCCTTCATATGGCTTGATGTCATGCAAATGAAGCCAGGCTCTTCGTCCGTTTAACTCAGCTACTGTGGGTGTAACTTCCACCTCAAACGGACCTTCAAAGCGAGGAATACTCCGGGTCTGTAAAAACATTCACTCCTGCACCTGGTCTCCCGGGTATAAGCTTGGTTGTTTTTAACAAATCCTCTGCTTCAATAGGTTGATAGTCCTTGTCGCTTCTCTTTGACCCCCTCCCTTCATTTCTTTATCTGTTGAGACATGAAAGAAATACTTGCAGTCATTGTTAGTTAATCACACATCTCATCACCTAATGTTTTTTCTACCCTATCAGTTTTTTACCTAGTTGGAGGAGCAAGGGGGCTTTTCATGCGGCAGCCAGTCACCAACTCATGAGTTAGATGGTGATCTGAGCCAGCGTATAAGGCTACGGGTAGGCAATGTAGCCATCCCTTCTTCAAAGTTATCTTTTGCAATCCTTTCCTTCAATAATCAATTTAATCGTTCACAGACACCATTCGCTTGTGGGTGATGAGCGGAAGAAAACGTATGCTTAATGCCTAATAGAAGAACTCTTTGTTCACACATCTCATTAACAAAATGCTACCCATTGTCATACCGCAAAACCTCACACACCCCCCATCTAGGGAACACTTCACGCACAAGAAACTTGGCAGCGCACGTGGCATCAGGCTGTGTGCATGGACCTGCCTCGATCCATCTAGAAAAAGGACGTACCAGTATAGATCTGTAACTGTTGCATGTCTGCAGCATATGTACATAATCTATATGTAGGTGCTAAAATGGGCCATTGGGTCTAGGAATTGCTCCTTTCACTAGTCGCAAAGTGTGTACTGCATTACATTTGTGGTACACTGCACAATATATAATAAACTGTGCCACATGCTCCGACAGATTTGGTCAGAACCACTCTTCTGCAATTTTTGCAGCTAGACTCTCAAGAGTCATATGCAAAGGGTAGTGGAGTTGCTCCAATGCTACCCTCAATAATGCTAGAGGCATAACTGGATTTCAAGTGCGATCCTGTCCCCAAATTACCTCAGTGGGGGACAAAGAAGACCCCTGTGTCTTCCATAGATCCTTCTCTTCTTGTGGTGCTCGTCCTTGTATCTCAACCAATTGGACAATAGACAGCATGTTAAAGCCCTCCGTTACCAACATGCACTGTCCTATCATTTGTTTAACACATTCCATTTCATAATTATAAAGGATTGGAAAATCTGAGACTTTCTGTGAGAAATTTAATCTGTCCTTATGTGTTGCGCATTTTACGACTTAGTGTCAATGGGAGTGCTAGTGCTTCAATATGTTTATTTATAGGGCCACATGTTGCACTGAGTGCTGCCTGCATGGAGGAAGCCCCTCCTTTTCCAGCGTGACAGACCTGCATGTACGGTTGATGTAACAGACTGAGTCAGAGTACACAGTCACTTCCTCATCTTTGAATTTCTGAAGGCCAGAGATAAGCGCCACTAATTCTGCAGCCTGTGCTGAATAATGCAATGGCAATCTCGCGCGTGTCACTTATCACTCTCTCGGTTCAGATTTACAACTGCTGATCGAGTATGCCTTTCGCCAGTCGTTTGGTAAATTTTTGAAGAACCATCAATAAAAACTCCCCCTCATCCCCAAGGCATTTTCCCTAGCTTGCGGAGTTCTCAGCATATCTTCTGCAATCATGTACATAATCATCGTCTCCTAATGGTTGAGCTATGAACGTTGCTGGACGTCACTGTCTTACATCTGAATTTTATTCACAGGATTAGATATAATTATTTAGTTTCCTGATGCTCTTTGTTTGGTCAATGTACTTGTGTTTCTCTAAAATCGTAAATAATGCATGCTCAACAAATAATGCCAGCATCTCCTGTGTGTTTTTTCCTTTTCTTCTTTTCTCTCATCTTTTTCTCCTTTTCCTTTCCATTCATAAATGTAATTGCTGAGATGAAATCTTGTATATTATGCCCTTAAGTATTGAGATGCAAATGTATTTGTATCGCCCATTTGTGATAACTTTAAAACAATGTTGGGAAAAATAAATGTCACTAACACCCCATTGTTATACTTCAAGCTTTTTCAATCGTGAATGCAGCAGCAGCTAAAGACTGCTCACACGGATAATGCTCTTTCATAACTGGATCTAAAACCAGTCTATAATAGGCTAATGGTTTGTGTCCATGTCCTAATGTTTTTTGCGTAAGTACTGCGGTCATGACTTCTCCATTTGAATGTGAAAATAAATAAAATTCTTCATGATAATCTGGAATTCCCAACAGAGGGGCTGTACTGATCACCTTTTTCAATTCTTCAAATCCTTCTGTCATCTCATCTGTCCATATTATTTTACTCTTGCCCACCTTTGCTTCTTTAAACCCTTTTAAAAGTGGTTGACTATAGGTACTGCAATCGAAAAGCCAGGCCCTGCAATAGTTGCATAGGCCTAAAAATGGTTGCATTTCCCCCTCTGTTTTAGGTTCAGAGGTCTTTATAATTGCTTCTGCTCATTCAGGCATCACTTTTCTCCCTTCATGAGAAACCAACTGTGCTATATACAAGACTTCTTACTCATAATATTGTAGCTTCTCTTTGTCCATTTTATATCCCTTCTCTGAGAGAAAAGTCATAAGTTTAATTGAATCTTCTCTACATATTTCTTCAGTTTCACTGCACACCAAAATGTCATCTACATATTGAACGATTGCACTTTTGAGCTGAACATTGCCGAAGTGCATCTGGAGGACTCCTAAACATTGAAGGGGACTCACAGTACCCCTGGGGCAAACGAGAATGTTTCAGGCAGATCGTTCTATATGAAAAGGAAGTCCAATCCTGTGAGTCTTCGTGAAGGGGAATTGAAAAGAATGCTTTTTTAAATCTAGGACTGTAAAATATTTGGCCTTAGATGGGATATTACACAATATTGTCATAGGATTTGGAACTAAAGGAAACTCCGCTTCAACTAGATGGTTTAGAGAGACGAAGGCCCTGAATAAATTTCCATGACCCCTATCCCCATCTATTTTCTCACTGGGTGCACATCTGTGTTACATGGCGAATCGGAAATTGGATGGTACCAATATTCCTTGCTTCATCAAAGCAGAAATTGTCTCAAATATACTTTCATCCGCCTCTCTGGACAGGTATTGCTTTGCATGTGAAAAAAGTGTTCCTGGTTTAAGCTTGATTTTAACTGCTCCTACTCCTTTTAATAGACCCACATCATATGGACTTGTTGTCGATAAAATCTTTGGCACTTTCTCCAAATCTTCCTGGAAAAACAAATGATTTCTATTTTACCAACATCATTCTCTGCGGTATTTCGCTGTTCTCTACTTTTATCCAATCAGTGAGACTTAATAAAAAATACGAATTCATCATCTGAGTACTCATCCTTAAACTACTCCTTGTCTGTCAAATCTGTCAGCTTATATCCTTCACTGAGGGCTATCTCTGTTCTCCATCCTCTTCCCCCATCCTCTGTCCCATGAAGAACCACCTTTTCCTCTCCAACCACTGCTGCTACTAACTCCAAGGCGATAATCTGTCCATCATCCATAGGGATTTCTGGTCTGAACAAAAACTCATCAGGTAACCTTAATAGTCTGGGCAATCATGATGATAAAACAGTCACTCCATACACAAACACTTCTGGGTTCAAAGGGACCCCTCGTAATGGGTTTTGGTCTGTAAAGGCCAATATAAGCTCTCTTGATTTCATATAATGTATCCCTGGAGTGGAACACACTATTCCTTTGCCAGAAAAATATATCGTCCAGGTTTCATCATCAAGTCGCGCACTAATATGTTAACTGGGGTTTGCCTAGAATATAATAATGCCATAGACATGTTGTGGTCTCCTACAGAGATTGGTAATTCATCTGTAAAAGGAACTAAATTCATCGCCCCAGAGAATCCCTGAGCATTCATTGCAATACCTGACATTGGGTATTTTCCCTCATGGACACAGGAACGAGTTGCTAGAGTGTCCACGAGAAATTAAAATGTCTGTTACACTCACCTGGTTCCACGGGGGCGCCATCCAGCAATCGGTGCCCAGGTAGCCCTCCTTGCGATGCCCAGTAGTGACCAGTGGAAGAATCCTGCCAGAAATACAGGTAAACAATGTTTAGGACCGGGTAACTGGGATTAACAGCCTCTCACCACCCATTTTGTCTGTGGTCCCTCTGGGCTTCCTCTCACCTTGTTCTTGATGTTGGCGGGTTCTACGTCCTGCTGTCTCGGCAGGGGCGCGAGGTGCTTTGTGGGCAATGGCGGTCGAGTTACTTCACTGATGCGGGCCCGACGTAAGTCTTTAAGGTAGGTCTTATTGCTATGATGTTTTGCTGTCCTTGCATGCCTTTCTGGAATTAACAATGTCTTTTTTCTCTTCGTTAGGTACGTGGAAGTCCAATTCGTGGCGAAGATTGGATTCAGGGTTCGCTGGTAAGTATTAGTGTTTTTGGAGCGGCTAGACGCGGCGAGTTGGCGCTAAACGCAGCGCTAAGGTGCCTTGCCTTTGCTAACATGTTATCTTTTGTCTTCACCGGTTGCGGTGCTCTGCCGGAGTGTAGAATTCCAGAGATGTTGCGGAATGAAGTGCGAGTGGGAAGGTAAGCCTTTTGGCGGAGTTCGTTAACCGTGTAAAATGTCTAAAGCCTTGTCTTTCCCTTTCTGCAGGTCCGTTGATCCGAAAGAGCGCTGGTTCCAGGATGCCGGTCGGAAGAGCTGAGAACCGCTAATGATGGAATTCAGGTAAGCTGCAACCTTTTCTAACAATGTCTTTCTTTTTCTGCAGATGCTGTTTATTCGAGGTTCGTGGCTGAAGCTGAACACGGTGAGTGTCACGTTGCAGTATTGCAAACTAACACGAAGCGTGTCAGTCCAGTCGGGCGTGGTTTAAATAGCTTCAAGAAAGAAGTCCAGGTAAAAGAGTTCCAAGGTGCCACACCAAAACCATCCTTCTACAAGCCAGGTTCCAAGAAGCCTGATTCTGTGGATGCTTCCACATTGAATGACAGTAACAAAAAGTAGTTCCCAAGCACAAACTCATCAAGTATGAGCCTGGCGCCAAAGGCACCAGGACTGGCCCCAAGAAGGCCTTGGTTGGGATTTAGAGGAGACTGGGGTCAAGGCTCCCCCTGGCCCATGGGTAGGCCAGGGGGGCTTCGGGGTAAGGGTTGTGACAATGTCTTTCCTCCTAGCGTCACCTTGACCCTTGGTTCCTCTTGGGGGCCTGGTGTCACAGATGGTACAGAACACATCAGGTCAATCTGTGGGCTGTCCTATTCAGAATATAAATGTATCCCTGCACCTGTAAAAGGATTTCCTCCTACCACAGTCACAGGCTTGCTGGACTCCTGTAAACATATTCCATTGTGGTACCATGGCCGGCTGTGTCTGTGCTTGCTGATTTTGTACATGTTGTGTCTGCATGGGAACTTGCTGCGATCACCCTTGTGGTGATTGCATTTTTAGCGACGCTTGCTTCATTGGCTGTGGTTGCAGCACACATGCCTGAACCTGCGTGTGATCTTGGCCATAATATTCCTGTGGTTCAGTATTAAATTGCAGAACATAGACCACCCACCCTCCTTGGAGCTTGCCAAATTTGCTGCATGCCTCCTCCGCTTCTACATGTTCTGTGTCCAATTCTTCTGCAATTTCAGCATTGTTGCGGCTGTCAATCACCAAATCCTCCTCTTCGCTAAGGGTTTTGAAATTCATCACGCCCTACTCCTTTACGCCCAATTCTTCTTCCCCTTGGCCAAACGTTGTACCCACTCTGATCTGTGGGATACCCTATGTTGTTTTGCTGCCCTGACTGCATCTCCTGTGTCACCCCTTCTTCATCACTTGTTAATACCACACCTTCTATGGCTAACTTTGACAACTTCTGGACTAACTTTGCTTCTTCCTGCTTTCAATTCTTGGCTTTCTTCTCATTCTTCTCCTGCATTAATTGGCAGTTATGCACGATTGTCAATTTTATTCCTGTCCATGGCTTTCCTTGCATTCACACCCGTTTCTTCAGCTGCCGTTGCACTGGCTCTGGCAGTCCCAGACATAAAATGTGGTCAAATAATGCTATTGTTTTATCCCACGGTTCACACATCTCAAGGCGCTATCTGTCTTGAATATCTTGAATATAAGCAACAGGGTCTTCATCGTCCCCCATTTTCGAGTCATAATTGCACCCATAGTTGCTAGCAAGCCTTTTATGTCACTTATAGCCAACGTCATTCCTAATGTCATCCTCTCTAACTAATAAATCAATTTTCCCGCATCAGAAGTCAAACTCAGTAATTTACATCTTAAATTATCTTTACCCATTTGTGGCCACGGTATATATAGTGGTTGTCCTCCCCCTTTCTCTAATAATGGGAATTGTGAAAATCCTGGTCCAAAATCATACCCGCCTACACTTCGTCTTCCAGGCAGGGCTAGTCTTGGCAGTTTGTCTTTGTCCTGGTAATGCTCTTAACATGTTTATATAAGGCGGGGATACGTCCCCTACACTGCGCAATTGTGCCTGTGGTCGCTCAGTGTATGGCATTGACTCTGGTGTTCTTTCTTTGGGGTCCTCTAAATCTGACCATTTTACCCCTTTTTCTACACTCGATTCTTTTGAGAATCTGCATGCACTCTCCCTTTAGGCTCTCTCGTTTCCTTCTCTTTCTTCGTCTGACATTATTATGCCCCAGCTTGTATGACTATCATCCTTTGTCACGTCAAGGTCGAGTCTACTTAAAGACAGCGTTCTATGCTAGTCTATTATGACATCATCTGACCTACCTCCAGTTCATTCTACGTTCTCTTGGGTTGTGTACCCTTCTTTAACCCTCATGTGCCTATATAAATCCCCAATTAATTTCTCCAAGTCTTGTGTAGCTCACACATCAGCCCATGATGGTATTCTTGGTACCTGATGCAGCTCCATGCAGGGCTGTTGTGACACTCTTCCTCAAGTCGTTCTTGTGGTTCGATCAGCACTATGCTTCTATGACACAGAATCTCTCGTCATCTCCCCTATTTCAGTTCTTCTTCCCTTCTCCCTTAATTCATCTTCCTCTCACCTTCTTTGCAACCTATGTTCTTTCATTCTTTCAGCTTCTACCTACTCTCGTCTCTTCTCATCTCTCCTTTTCTTTACTTGCCCCATATCTTCTGTGTTCTTTCCTTGCATTCTCTTTTACTCTTCTTTATATGCTCTCTTCTTTTCTTTTTCTTTTCCTGCTCTTCTCTTTCTTGACCGCATCAATGCCCTTATCATCCAGCTTGAGTAATATCTGTCCTCCCATCCATTTGTCCTGTACTATTGTTATTCCCTTAACTTTGTCCTTTATTTCTTTCTGCTTCTTTGCGCCTTCCTCTATCGCCATCTCATCTGCCCTTCCTCTCATCACGTGGTTTACTTTCATTGCGTGTCAAGATATTTGTGTTCTTTGCTTTTGCTCTCTTCCGCGTTGTCCTCACTGTTCTAAGCAGGGGGCTCATATGTCAGATTAACGCACCCCGTCACCGCTTTCAATTCCAATAAAAGGATAAAATCCCCTTTCCTCTGTGTCTATGCTCCTGTTTTCAAAAGGGGAAATGGGAACTGAAGGCATTTTATCCTCCCCTTTATGATGATTAAGCATCTACTCCTTCTCCGCTGGATCTACTTTCTCACTCCGACACATCTTCCATCACCCTAAAACAGCCAACCTTTTCTGTAATTTCTTTCCCTTATATGTAGCATGCAAATACGCTGTGATGTCTCGCAATGCAGTTTTTGACAACAAACACTCCTGAGGCCACGGCATGTCCTATTAGTTCTGCCTCAGACCTATTCCGAATGATATTTCCTTATCTTAGCTGTATATCTTGATAATGTGCTGCCTAAGTGTAGAAGAGGAATGCCTGCCATGATAAGTCGATTTCAACTATCTGTACTTACCAGATTTTTTATTCTTCTCTTTATGTTATCAAATATACCACACTGATCAACTTGAGCAGGCACCATCAATTGCTGCTTGGTTATCTGAAAATCAAAAAATATTTTATCCGCTTTTTAACATTTTACACAATGATGTTCTTTTTGTTCCTTTCTATTAATTTTTTATATCTTGTTTTATCATCAATATTTTAAGAATCTATTTATTAGTTGCCTTTGATTTTTATCCTTCTGATGGACGTCAATCTCTTTACACTGGCATCAATAACCCAATGTTACCCTGTGTAGGCCTTCCTTTACTATCTTTAGTAAATGTATCTCGTCTCATGTTTGCCCCATTTTGGAGCTTGATACGCACTCTTCTTGTTAGCTTTGCCTCCGGTATACTTAACATGCCTATTTGGAGTCTTTTTAGTGCGCACCCTTATGTCCCCTTGAAACCAGGAATCGAGGTATCTACATCTCTTCTTTATCAACCCCAAAAATCATGTTACCGTTATACATACATATGTTATTTACAACACAGCCCTACCCCTTGTTTTGCCACTTTTGATGTTCTACTTACATCTGTGGCTCAGCTCGAGTCCCTCGGCATAGACTCTCCCTCAACCGACCTGCTCGCCTTCTGTCCACGGGGCACCTGCGGCGATCGGACAGGAATTTCATCAAAGGGGGACCTGACAGCCGTATCTTTTGTCATGTGATCTGTTGTGCACCGTTCTCCACAGGAAGCTCTGCTGTCTTCTGGCTTTTGGTGTGAGCAGCCAAAGGTCCGAGAATATGGATCTGAGCCTAGGTCTATTAGACCTGAACCATCTGCACCGCTACCAACATGTGCATCTTTGTGGTGGATGGAATTACCAATAAAGATCTCGGACCAAATAACCAGACAGACTCAAAGAATATGGCAAAGTACTACTTTATTCTCAATTTAATAAAGTAGTGTCATCTGGCAGATATCGGACTGATACTTGCAAACTCACACACAAACTTGATTACACAGGGGTCTTATAACACAATATGCATCATCTATGACGTCAACCTATGTGGCAAACAATAAAACATTATCGGGAGGGATTGATTAGGGGAAAATGTCTACTTCTAGAAAACATGGGTTAGTATATCATTGGCTGTCTCATCAGTGAGACACCTCAAACCACCTCTAAACACAATACAGGGTATAGCGAACATAATGGCAGCAGATTTGTCTATGCAACATTGTATAGCAGGTTGCCCCATAGACCCTTCTCACCCAACTTTGGACTTTCGACTCTGCTAGCAGCACGCAAGAAAACCGAAACCAAGGTGCTAGATCACGCCACATTACTCCCTACTTTCTTTTTTTTTTTTAATTTATTATTTATTGTGCATTAGCGAGCAGAAAAAAACATTTTACACATTACACTAAAAACTCATTATTTCCATTACATATAAGCAATCATTAAGACCAATTTTCCAAATTACAATTAATAAAAAGAAAATTTAAAATAACGAACTATACTGGAGGGAAAGAAAACCATTAAATATTGACCAAAGACTCAGGCACTATTCAGGTGACAGAGGACCAACTCCCTTTTTCCTATTAAGTTCAATTCTGTGAGGAAACGTGCCACCTCTATCGTAAGAAATTTTTCATTTCCTGAGGAAAGTCTTTGCCAAAACATAAATGATCCAGTAGTCAAGCGTCTTATGTAAATCTTGAGAATCTTTGAATTCTCTGTCTTACAGTCCCTGGGCATTCAGACAGCAGATGAAAATCTGACTAACTCTTTTCTGTCACACCTGTCTCATATTAGAGGGATGGGTTTCTTTGTCTCTAGCATGCTGAATTTCCAGAGTAGTTAAGGTATTTAATCTAAATCTCATGAAATGTTATTGAGTAAAGGGGTCGGAAATTTCTTTAAGTATGCTGGTAATGAGGACCTAGGTTTATCCATTAAAGTGAGAGACGAGGATAATTTAGCCGTTCTCATTTTCCCTATGGTCCTGGTCCAGTCCATGCGTTTCATTCCCTCCTTCATTCACTCTTACTTTTAATGGATTTTGTTTCACTAGAACTATCCGAGTCAGATAATATATCCTCATATTTTGAGCTTAACTTGTTCAAGAACAAATTCTTGAGTTATACATGGAAATTTTCAGCTCCTCATATAGGGATGATTTCGGAGGATCTAGGATTGACCTGTACACAGAAACCCATTTCCACTCCATCCATGCTAACAGTGAAGTGAGACTCATCTCATCCCTTATGCTTGCGATGGGGAGGCAATTCGGAAGTGCACGAATACTATGCCAAATCTTGCCTTCAACTAGCCTTCTCCAAACCTTTGACTTCAACTAATCTCCAAACCTTTGAGATTGACTTGCCTTCAAGTCAATCTCAAAGGTTTGGAGATTAGATTCCATACCAAACAGAATACTTGGAACTACTTTTCCGGTATAGAATTTCACTACTGGGAGAATTGAGAATTGCAATACTGGGAATAGATCTTCAGCTGAGAGCCTAAATTCATGATTTTAAGATCAATGGACAAAAGTAGATGGACTTTGGTTGGAAAAGCAGCGAGTTGGCTCCCCAAATAAGTTACTTCTTTAGAAATGGAAACAGATTAATTACCCAATTGCCATGAGAAAGGTTTTAATTTTCTAAACGGATGCTTGAATACGATTATTTTGATTTGTTGGGAGCTATTTTCAAATCATTTATTAGTGCATATTCCGAGAGGGCAGTTAATAGACACTGCAGTCCAACTTGTGTGTAAGTCTAAGACTACAATATCATCCGCATAGGCTAACCAATTTATTTTCATGCTGCCGAACTTGGGGCTAGCCATGCCCATCTCACTCAATCACTGGGACAGATCTGATAGAGGATGAAAAGGAAAGGGGCAATCAGGCAGCCCTGGCGCACACCTCCATAGATGGCTACCGGATGGGACAAAGACCTTGATCTCGACAATCTAACTCTCAATTAGGACCTTTGATGTAATTCTATTAAGATGGGCAATAGGTTGTCCGGGAGGCCCCAGTCTCTTTTTCCATAGCCAATTTCTATTGATAGTATCGAAAGCCTGGGACAAATCCAACCTTAAACCTGATTCGGTCTTCCACTTTCAACAAGTGCAAGACACATGGTCCCTCTTCCCTAAGTGACCGACCAACCTGACCGTTGCATGATGGGCCTTCTGTAATCTGTTAATCTGGCCTGTTGGAATGACTGCCAGCAGGCTATTGCAGTAGTCCAAGTGCAAGTTGGTCATTGCCCTTATCACAACTGCCTGGTTTTCCTTAGGAATATATACAAGCACGTCTCTCAATGTTCGTAGAGAGTAATGTACTGCCTTCACTTTGGCACCCACCTGGGCTTCACTGCCCATTTTCTCCCGTCAAAAGGCACACAAGATTTTTAACTTTCCTTGAATATTGCAATTCCTCGTCAAGGATCCGGGGTGCCGACTTTTGTCTTTCTCCAGTCATCTTTCCCTCTGGCCCGAATAATATCAGCTTGGTTTTCATTGCGTTCAACTGCAGCTGATTTACTGCCATCCATTGTTGAATTTCTTCCATGCATTGGATAAGCTTCTCGAATGCCTCTTCTCGATTGTCTAGCTCAACATAGACCTGGGTGTCATCCGCATATGAGTGAAACCGCACCCCATGCTTCCTCAATATGTGGAGCACCAGACGGATGTAGAGGTTAAATAACAATGGAGAAAGTGCTGAGCCCTGAGGGACTCCACACTTTAGCCACAGTATCTGGTAGAGAAAGCCCCCCCATGGGTGACCTATTTCGTCCTATCTTTCAGGAAAGACCCAAACCCATCCACCACTGGTTTTGATGCCCTCCCAACCTTCTCTATTCGCTGCAACAGGATCTGATGGTCCACTGTGTCGAAGGCCGCAGATAGGTCCAGCATAAAAAATATTGGGGATTTACTTCTATCCGCGGCCTCCAACAGTTCATCCTGGATGGCAAACAATGCCGTCTCCGTCCCATGCTTGGGTCTAAATCTGGATTGCAGCACGTCTAGTAGTCCTTTGCTATCTACAAAGGCCTGGAATTGGCCACATACCACTTTTCTAATATTTTGGTGGTTTAACAGATGCTTTCTTCAGGGCTTTTGGGACGTGGCCCTCCAATAATGACTTGTTGACAAGTTTGGGTACTATTCCTTTACCGCCGGGTACTATTCCTTTACCCTCGGCCCAATTCTCTAGCTCACTCAAAATAAGCCTGCAAAGATTTTACCATCCGCATCTAAAAGTGAGATAGGTCTATAATTTGATTACTTTCCCAATTAGTCCATCATTTATCATCAGTCTGGTCATGAGCCAATGTTTCCCGTCTGTAGTTGACCTTGTAGCCTGTTCTCTGTTCTCGGACATTCAAGGGAGTGAAAGCACACCACTATCTTCGTCCGAGGCTTAATGAATAGCCCTTATTTTTGACTTCTTAGTCACATGTGAAGACACCACGAATGTGTCAATTTCAGCCTCTAATTTACTGCTATCTAATGTAATTATACTGGATGTTAATGCTCCTCTTTGCCTCTACAGACTTTCTCACTCTACCTTGCATAGACTTTACACACTTTAAATTGTCCAATACTTGGCTCTTGTAAATGTTTTCTTCTTCTTTAATCTTAGAGAAATATGTTGTACGTCCAAGAATCATCCGTCTGCCTCACTTTGTGCTTTACAGCTATTCCTTAAAAATAGCATCCCTGATCCCAACACAACACGGACGCCTCTGTTTTGCACACATAGCTGTTCTTCCAGTATCTCCTGACTCTTCAACCCTGGTCAGTTTGTTTGAGGTAGTGGAGTTGAATCTTTGCACAAGCCCACATCCATTTTCCAATAATGGCCTTCCTAGCCACGTTATATGTTCCTCTATAGCAAGCTTCTATGCATCTTTTCTACCTTGCTTTACTGCCCATTTACACGTATTGGTCAGTAAGTTACTTTATTCTTCATTTGCGTTTGTGATTACTTTATCGCTTTGTACAGGTTTCTCTTATCACTTTAAATACATAGTCACTATTCAGTATTTTCATATCGTTTCAGTAGGGCTTCGTATATCTTCTTAATGACATCACTCTGTCCACGTCCGGTTTCACTCAACGTGCCATGATTTCCAATGGTGCCTGCCGACAACCTTCCACATTTTCATTGCGAGGGTACATTCGGTACGGCTGTCTGTGCATATCGTCTCTCATACACTTGCGTTATAGGACAGCATATGGGGTCGCATACAGAGCCCTTCTTGTACCGTTTCAGTAGGACGGCTGTGAGAGGGAAGGAGTTAGGGATAATGCATCCAACTGCTCCTCTACATTGGGTTTGAATTTTTTGAACCCCCCGCAGGGCGCACACCAGCTTCCCTCGCTGCTCTTCCTGCTCCCGAACACACTCCATCCTTCCTCTGTCTTTACTTTATACTGCTGGGACTGCCCCCAGCTTAGCGTCAATATTTGTTATACAAGCCTTTGAGGTTATCTTCATGCCTCCTGCTGACCACCTTGTCCCCGTTCTTGAATAATACCTTGTATTGTGGTTCTGCATGTTTCTTTGGTTCTTCTTTATCTCAGTCCAATCTAATCTGGCAGATGCAATAGTAGAGACTTCACAATAACATAGTGTAGCAGATTCAGGTTGGGAGGCAGGAGTCGTCGATGGGCCCATTGCTTCTGGGAACAAGGGTTTGGGGAGGTCTTTCACAGGACGGGAATCCTTATCCCCAGGAGGTCTCTCCCTGTGAGATCTTCCCGCTTTTTACCACCCCTATTGGATAGTGGACTCACCTCCTAGCCTCATAGGGAAGGGCTCCCCTCTGGGGAGAAGTGACGAGATCCTGTGAATCATCACAGAGGGTACAGATCCCCTCCCCAACTGAGCGAGCCTGAAGCTCTCTCCAGGAAGACCCAAAGCCCAAGGGAAAAATAAATGCTTCAGTAATAATTGTCCCGATAGTTATTCAATACAACTGGTAGTAGCAGAATAGTCATTTCAGAGCCCTGAAAAAATGGTCCATTGACCTTTGCTTGATGCAAATGTTTAAGTTCACGGTTTCCTTTTTTTTTTTTTAATTATCACATTTTCAGAAAGACGAACAAAAGCAATCTATACATAACAGGCAACTAATTCAAAACACATCTAAAGTACAATGGAAACAGGCCCATTAATATGAAATGTAAAAAAGGAAAAACCTGAAGGGGAAAATGGAGGGACAAAAACACAAAAAAGGGTGGGGGGAGGGATATGGTGGGCACTAAACATACAAGTCATTAAAATCATGCAAAATGGCTGCATACTTATCAAGTCACTGTTTGTACTTTAAGGACACTTGCTCTCTGCCAAAACGGAGTGTTAGGCTGTGAAGACAGTCATCAACAGTAGGCCTGGCATCGCTCTTCCAATGCAGCAAAATATGCTACTTTGCCACCACAAGAGCTTTATAAACCCAAGAGAGTTTACCAACAGGCAAGTTAATGTCAGCTGGAAATAGGCCTGAAACGCATAGCTCAGTCGTGTGGGGGAGGGAGAGGCCCAGCACAAGGTTCAATGCCGGAGGACCTCCCTGAGTACAGCTGGATCCTCTGACAATACCAGAGCATATGCAAAGTGGTACCTGCAACACTTACAATTCCAACATAACCCATCTAGACTCAATTTACAGGACACAAACTACTCGGGCAACCAATAGATGGAATGATGAATCCATTGCTGCGTGAAGTGCAAATCCAAGTCAATCTTTAATCTGCATGGACTCGCACATATACAAAATCATTCAATATCTGAGAGTTCACAACCTAGGTCCCGATACCAGCGGTCTCTGTCACATGAAGGCACCAGGTTATATTCACAAAGAGTAAGAAGCTTATAGAACAAAGATGCCGAGAGCAGCATACTCTTAGTCAAATTCAGAATCGTGGGCAAACCATGCAAACTAGCGTTGGGGGTGTGAACAGCACACCAACAAGGTTTCCTGACTGCGATTTTACCTATATGATAGCCAAAGTTACCAATTCATGGTCTCCTGGTTAAGTGTGCTCTTGCTGAGGACACAATGTTTCAAAATCCACTGCAAGTCAAAAATGTGCATCTCTAGCAGTTTGGAAAGCTTATCCCAAGTGAGAAGTGTCCTGCACAGACAGCACTAGAGGGTCAGCAGGGGAGAGAAATCCAAGATGGCGGACAGGCCAAATGAAGACTTGGTCTTGTCCCGTAAACCCAAAGTGAGGATAAGTGGATCCAGTAGCAGCACCAAATCATAATCCTGTCACATTTACCAGACACAGGAGCAGGCACTCACTGAAAGGCCAACTCAGGGCGAGGATAAAGAACCTTATAAAACACCAGAGACTCCAGTCCGGCAGTGTTGATTGTTGGAGGAGGTTGTGGCAGGTGGATGGAGAGCACAGAGAGCGATCCAATTAGGTTAAAGTGGTGCAAAAGGTAACTGGGTTATAAGGAAGACTGAGGAGAAGGAGGAGGGTAGCCACACAACAGTGCACGTTTACATCCTTTGTTGCAGCCAGTACCTTGTATCTACTGAGCAATGATATAATAATAGCCTTAGACAAATCTTTAGTACCAATCTACTCATTAGTACCCCTACAGGAGGACAAATCTGGTGTATTCTTTACAAACCTCAGAATGCAAGATGAAAAGGACTGGCTTCTTGTTCAGTGGAAAGAGTTCCTTAAATGGCCAGATTTTAAATGACAATTGTGTAGTCTACCCGAGAGGTAGAAAATATCATGCAAAATAGCCATAGGAATGGAAAGTCCACACCTGCATTACCCTCCCATTGCTATTGAAACGTTCCCCACAATACCATCTGAGACATGGGAATGAAAGCATATCGCGTGCACAAATAAGATGTTAGCCAATGGGCCGATTTGCAAATCAAAGATTGTGTGCATCTTCTTCAGCTGAAAGTCCAAGAGGAAGAATATTTACCAAAGCAAAGGACAAGAAATTTGCCATCAGGAGGTAAATGAAGCAGGATATCCATCTTCTGGTTGCTTACTCTAGAGTTAAATAGCACGTTATTGGAGGGTTCAGGTTCACTTAAATCAGTAGGGTGGATTTAGACAATGACTTTGACGCCTCAACATTTTGTCCTAGACACACTAACCATCTCGGGGTCAACCATTTGACATTGAGGTTCTGTGAGACTACTTCAGATTCCTACTGGCTGAAACCTACTTGGCACTCTCCATCTCGTGGTGGTACTTCCATTGTAACCAACGTGTGAGCAGCAACTCAATGGCATCAAAAAGGAGGACGCTTACAAATCCCACAAGTTCTATTACACTGCAAATATCTGTTGTTTAATTTTTTTCTAATCAAATTCCTGCAACACGCATCACACATACACACCAAATAACTAGACGAGATTTATGGGTAGTTTGGGGTCCGTTGGATGAACCCATGCACTTGAAGGGGCAATATATTACAATCTATGTCTTTCTCAAATGGAAGAAGTGGCGGCATCAACATTGTTAACACCGATGTAAACTACAAATACAATCTTGCTTGCCGCAAAAGCTATTCTGACTAAAAACAGCCAGTCACACCCATCTGTGCAAATAATGAACTCTGGAGGTCACAAATTGGTTTAACGCCTAGTCTAATTATACACTTTGCCTGTATCAGCGGACACAGTAATGTTTATCAACATTTAAAAAATTGGCTAACACGATCCAACCTTGGCCCCAATGCAAGACCTGTCAAATGACCTGTCAAATGACCTCTGCAGATTGTTTCTTCTGCAGATTGTTTCTTCTGTCGCCGATATGCCCAAGAGGAACTAAAGGCACTTCTCCAAGGTGTGGCAGCAGACAGAAGCCATGGTGCAAATGCACAAGGTTCTGCTTGGGCCTGGTGACTTGTAGGAATGTGTGAAATGTTATCTACACACTTCTTCGGGTATCACTCACATTTCATCAGATTGGCAAGTGGATACATCATGGCCCTCTGAACGGGAAACAGTGTTGAGAGCTGGGCTTGAATTTGACCTCTGGCAACACCTTTTTAGGATTGTCTTGTACTGTAATTTATTGCAGAACTAAAAACAAAATGTTAAGACTTCATTAAAATATGTGCTGCACTACCTAATATAATAAATATGTCGTGGACAATTCAGCAGAGTCTTTAGAGCGCTAACCTTGCTTAGCGCATTGCATTATGCAGTTGCAAGTAATCCTGTGGCTTGTTTTAGTACATGACTATTTTACGGATTAAAAATAAAGAATCCCAAAATGCATGCCCCAAGACCGAAATCAAGGTGCAAACCCTGTCCCGGATGTTCGGCCTGTCCTCTAAGCACACTAAGTGTAGGTCTGCAGCTTGCAATGCGTCCCATGTGATCCCTCACCACTGACCAGGAAGGTTAGGTGCAATGGGGGCTGTAGTACAGGTACAACATCCTTTCATCGCGGGATTTTTTTTGCAGGGTTTTTTACTGCGGACCCTCCCCCCCCCCCCCCCCCAAAAAAAATGCACTGAGTTTTTTTTTCATTAAAAAATCTGCAGTAAAAAAGCCCGGTAGAGAGCACATTCCTGATTAGTGTATTGACAAGCGAGGCCCTCCGTTATGCTTGGGCATGTTTTTAGTGATTTCAGGTAAGCTGCTCAATTCTGCAAATGCAGCTGCTTTATAACACTAATACACCAGAGGAAAGTTGGTTTGCTCATTTCTAATCGTATAAAAAAAACTGGCTATTAGCAGTGTTTTCAGAAAGTAGAATAATTGCATTATGGTTCTCACAACAACAGAAACCCAAAGGGCATTGTAGACACAAGAAAAGAGTAACGCCCCTGGTATGGTTCTGGCTGATTTGTTCTGAACAATAGCTTCATTTGGGCTCCATTCTTAACACAACATTGTACTATGATGAACGCTGAGCAGGTTTATCATCCGCTTAAAGGGACGATAATTATCCCAATTTGAAAAAAAAGGGAAATAGAAGGTGTCTAATTATAGACTGGCTGCACTGCTGGACAGTTCAGCAAACAAAGGTTGCCAAAATTGTGCAGTGACTTACAAGTTGGGTAGAAGATAATCCCGACATGGACCCCTAACCAGCTGTTTTTCGAACTGGAGTAAGCTCACTTGACCAGGTTTTTCCGGTTAAATCTTTATTACAAACATTTAGAAAAGGGACAACGTATTAATATTTATAAATCAGCATTTTACACAGTTGCCTGTCATTTATTATGGTCTGCACTTTCTGTACTGGGGGTTCATTTAGATCTCATGAGAGTTATGGGAGATTTTATGGAGAGAACTTTGCTTCAGTTTGGTATGGTACTTGAGACACCTCCATGACCTTTGTGGTCGATGTTGGAGTTAGGCGGGGCTGTATAACGGCTCGCTCACCTATTGTGTATGTGCATTAATCCTCTTATTGTTTGTATTCATCTGGTAGAAGCGATGCACTATATCGTAAGAGGACCCACGTACATCCTGTTAAGTCCAGAACTAACAGAAGAGGAATTGTAATAACACAACAGAAGCCCAAGCAACTATTGCAGAAGAGTAAACATTTAACAGGGGTTGTTGGTTTGGTCCTCCCTCATGATTGTGCCAGAAAGCAGGTACAAATGATGCAAAGGATTCCAATGCTATGGGCTATATCGAGGCCATATATGAACACAACTAAGCACCGTTTAAGCAGGTCTAGAAAAAACAGACTAATTACCTTAGACTATGAGGAATTCTGGTACCAACAAAGTATTAAAGTAAAGCATGAACTCAGCAAAACACCCCCGGGAGTGCAAAGGCATGCGTGAAGTTGCTTTTTTAAAAGATATACCTTTCCAGAAGGTCACAGATGAATGCCATTAGAGGGCAATATTGAAGCATGTGACTTTACCTGGCTTTAAAACATACGCATGATGGCATACAATCTGCAAGTGCAAAAATGCATACAGGTGAAAATATTTATAAATATACATCTCAAATATTTTATACAATGCAACATGTTTCTGACCTTTGGTCTATTTTTCTTTGCTGCAGCAGATCTTTAATGCTGGCCATTCTCACTAGAGCATTTCCATTGGGGTGATTCCAGCACCACACCTACAGGAGGTTTACAAAATGCATATAATGGTTAAGGAAATACAAATCTACATCTCATTCATGATGGCTCAAAATGTATTGTTTAATAAGCAATTTCATTTAATTCCTACATAATTAACAAAAATGCTCTTTTAAAAACGATGGTATGGCCACTTTGTTTCAGAGATTCTGCTTCCTCTAGTGACAGCACCATTTTGTTTCAGGGGGAAACCATTGCATGTACTGGTTTGATTACAACGTTACTTTTACAGTGAACAGATGTGTGTAGACTGCTGCCCACACCCCACCAGTTCCTTATCAAATGAAGGCTCTACTACTCAGAGATCGTTAGACGCAGGGCTGATTGCGTGCATGTCTGCTCAAACTCACAAAAGGTCTCGTCTCTCCCAAGGGTGCTTGAGTGTGCATGTATTAGGTAATCCGAATGTGCCAGTACCCAAGACTGCCCAGCAACATTCTACTGATCTATCCTTGGAGGGTTTTCAAAAGGTAAATGAAAAATAGATACCCCTGGTCATAAAATGTTTTACACCGAGAAGGTGGGGTTGTGCGTTAAACCTGCTAAGGGAAAAATTATGCCCAATTGGTACTTACCAAAAAGAGCCAAAAAGGTGCAGGTTGCCCAGTCAGGAACAAAAATGTTTCCTAAAACCGAGATGGTCATCAATGCTTTGGAGTAGTAGTAAAACATTTTTTTTATTTCGATGGACAAAGATTTGCTGGAATGCAGGACACCATCACCCTTCGAAGGCGACCAAATCGCCATGCCAAGAGATCTTTCTACCTCATGGAATGTCTCGTCTCCTTCATATGGTATTTCCCTTGTTATCGTTCGTTCTGTTCAATGTTGGAAAAACCTGTGCCCTGCTGGTATCTCAATGAGAACCAATAAAGAAAACAAAATGGATTGCCTTGGGGATATCTCCCGATTGTCAGACAATACCAGCTTTCAAAGAGGTTACAGTAGAACGCATATAGGCCGACCTCGCTGTTAGGGAGTTTAACTTAAGTCCACCTATGGTAGGACTGAAGAAGACTCACCCTTAGGTGTACAGGGCTCCAATTCTTAGGTTTGGCCTGAACTACCATGTACAATGAGCCAGGCTTAGTCTAGGAGGGAGAAGGTCTGTAGTTAAGTACAAATACCTTTGAACACAACTCCTGTCAAGGAAACACTTGTACACTGTAGTATTATAAAAATAGACTTATTACAGATACCAAGGCAAGGTTAAGATCAAAACAGTTCTGGCAAGTAAAAATAGTTCACAGATATATATAGACCTGATATTTTCTGTTGCAATACTCAGTTTCAGTAGTAGCCCTTAGATTAATTATAGGTGAGCTTTAGGTTAGTAAATCATTAAACAACCAACATTTACTGAAATAGCAATACTTGTAGGTTAAACACTTTAGGAAAGCCTTTTCTTTAGAAGTCCAGCCCGATCTGGGAGATGAGCGTCTCAAAAGGTCATATGGGGGCACAGGGGACCAGTGGCCCTTGGGTGACAAAACAAAGGAAGGCAGACAATGTCAAAGTTGACAACTAGTGGAAGAAGCATTTTCTTAACAAGTAATGGAATTGGATTCAAAATGTTCAGGGGTACTAGGTAGGTCACCTGAATGATTTCAGTCTCTAGGACGGATATCCTTAAGCCTGGGAGACCCCGGTTGGGACAACCACCCCAACGTGACTCAAGAAGCTCAGGGGCAGTGAACAGCAACACAAAAACTGCCTAGGTAAGTACCCATGAGTTAGACAGTACCTTCTAGGATGAAGAGCGATGTCACCAAAAGGTAAGACGACAGCAGCTCTGGTTCCTTGGCGGCTTGATGAAGAACTTTTGGTGGGAGCAGACGGTCCGACCGGTCCCAGGGATGTCCTGCATACTATCATTGCGCACTTGGTTTAGGAGGCTTGACACAGAATTCGGAACAGCGCCGTTGTCACATGGCAGATTTTCATCCTTCTATCGGTCCTCAACTCTTCTGAGGGGACTGCTACGATCAGGATGGAGTCTCTGTAGGCCCAGACAGATGCCCACAAGTTTGCAGCCAGAACCGCACCAGACGAGACAATGCACCGCCAGAGGTCCCAGGTTATTTGGATATTGCAGGCCTGGGAGGTCGCAGCCCTTTGTGGGATGGTTCAAACTGTAGCTGGTCTCAAGACTGGTTAGGCCTGCCAGTCCAAAGGTTGAAGTAATCCTGTATGGATCTTCCCCATCGCATAGAAGAAAGGGCTGTAGCTGTAGCAGTCACTCAGTCGGCTTTGCGGTCGCTGGCGGTGGCTGCAGATGTCCTTCGGAATTATTCTTCCAGTTGTCGACTCTGGCTTCAGCATCAAGACCCTCGCCTTTTATGCAGGAACCCAGTCAATCAGCATGCATGCAATATTCAAACTTTGGGTGGTGCCTGTCCCAAGGGGGCAGCCAGTCACCCAGTTAGAACTGGATTGAAGTAGACACACTGGAGGACAGAGACCTGAGGAGTTTGTGTCCTCCTAGCTTCCTGTCCTCCCAGGCACACTGGTGCCTCCGGGCGGGCTTCCCAATGGGAGCCCATCGAAGACAAAGGAGTGAGCAGGACTTCCCCCACTCACGTTGCAGCCAGAACCGCACCAGACGAGACAATGCACCGCCAGAGGTCCCAGGTTATTTGGATATTGCAGGTCTGGGAGGTCGCAGCCCTTTGTGGGATGGTTCAAA
Source organism: Ambystoma mexicanum (assembly GCF_040938575.1). Lineage (NCBI taxonomy): Eukaryota > Metazoa > Chordata > Amphibia > Caudata > Ambystomatidae > Ambystoma > Ambystoma mexicanum. Next base: position 1,358,088,878 of record NC_090934.1, on the reverse strand, counting down.
CTGTAGCTGGTCTCAAGACTGGTTAGGCCTGCCAGTCCAAAGGTTGAAGTAATCCTGTATGGATCTTCCCCATCGCATAGAAGAAAGGGCTGGAGCTGTAGCAGTCACTCAGTCGGCTTTGCGGTCGCTGGAGGTGGCTGCAGATGTCCTTCGGAATTATTCTTCCAGTTGTCGACTCTGGCTTCAGCATCAAGACCCTCGCCTTTTATGCAGGAACCCAGTCAATCAGCATGCATGCAATATTCAAACTTTGGGTGGTGCCTGTCCCAAGGGGGCAGCCAGTCACCCAGTTAGAACTGGATTGAAGTAGACACACTGGAGGACAGAGACCTGAGGAGTTTGTGTCCTCCTAGCTTCCTGTCCTCCCAGGCACACTGGTGCCTCCGGGCGGGCTTCCTAATGGGAGCCCATCGAAGACAAAGGAGTGAGCAGGACTTCCCCCACTCACGTTAGCAGAGGAAGGCTCAAGATAGGGCAAGCAGTTGTGAGTTGGCGAAAAAGAAGACTGGCACCATTTAAGGTCAATGGTGACCTATGTATTCTTTACCGCAACAGCAACTTGTGTGTAAAAATCACGAAAAGTCAGTAGAGAATATCCATTGTCACCAGCCACTCAGATAGACTTGCCACTGTAACTAGCAAGTTACAGGAGAAGGGAGAGAAGGAACACCATGTATCCCCTCAGTCCTCCACATAAGGTAGGGTGGGCTGATCCCTCAAAAGAAAAGCCTAGGTAGGATAACGTGCATTCCCCTACCCTGGTAACATTAAGAGGGAAGCTCAACGAGCTTCCAGCAAAAACTGCAAAGAAGGTGCTGTGTGCTGCAATAGCAAAATAGAGATTCCTCAAAAAGATGGAGGAAATCCGCCTCCATTAAAGATGACCAAAAAGGGTTCCCAGAGTAATAGTCAAAGAATGAGCGAGGAAAGAAGTTCCCACTCACTCAGGAGAGTCATAAACAAACACCAATAGTCCAGCAAAAAGTACCGGGGGACTCAATAAGTGGGGAGAATTACACACAAGATGGAAATAATCCCAACACGCCTCTTCAGCTGAGGGTACTTGAATCAACCAGTCGTTTCGATAGAGGTTGTTGCGAGTCCCGATGAGTGACATACACTTCTTAAAAACTCTGGGATCTGCATTAAGCCCAAAAGGTGGAACTTGTATTGGAAGTGTGTACCTCTAAAAGACAGGAGTAGGAATATTTCTGTGAGTTGGCTTTGTCGAGACATGCAGGTAACTTCAGGTCCACTGCACTTACCCAGTCACTTTAAGTCAGTGCAGAGCAGATCTGTGCAGGCTTTGTAATCTTAAGATTGTCTATGATAAGAAAGAAACTCTGAGGCAACAGTGGTCCAGCACTGTACTCTGGACCGCTTTGTCTTTCTTGGGAAAACAAAACAGACTGGGATAAAATCTGACCCTTTTGCAAGTCAGGAACACATTCCAGATCCCTCATGTCAAGGAGATTTTGCACTTCTTGAAGGAGACTAAGGGAAGCATCCAGTCAGAGGAGGGGAAGAAGTATAGAGCGGCCAAATGGCTAACCTGTAACCACTGAACGAATACAGGCATCCTTTGAGATGACATGCCAACCTGCCAAAAACCCTTAAAGTCCCACCTCCAACTGGAGACCTATGGCCCCGGATACAAGCCTCATTTTTGCATCTCTTCAGCTTGAGCAAACATGGTGGATGCTTGGTGAAGCCATTCTTAATGGCAGTCCTCCGTTTCATCCTAGGTATACTGGATGACCCGTCAGGTTGTCTGATATCTTTCAACGAAACCCCTAAATCTGCCGGTGCTCCTTGACCCCAAATCCAGCCTAGATGAGGACAGAATGGAAAGGTTTCTGTAGTGCTTTAGTTAGGACGGACAGGGATTTGGCAGTTGATTTTCTTTTCCATCGTGAGCTCCTCATCAGTCGAGCTATGAAAAAGTGGAAAATAGAATACTTTTACCTGCAAGCCTTATTAGAGTATATTGAGCACAGACACAGCTTCGGGACATAAAAGTGCAATTTAAAACTCCTGAGAAAATTGGAGGAATGCAGCCATGCTAATCTGTGCATATCAGCCCCTATGCACAAACCCAGGTATATATATGATATTATACGACAAGGCTTCAGAAAGATCTTGCGCTACCATCCTGGCATAGTGAGCCCAAAGCAAAAGAAAGTCTGTTTATCCAGGGGATGATCATAGTGGAAGAGTTGCTGATTGGCTAATGCTAGCAATTATTCTGTCTCAGATGAAGTCCCTAAACTTTCTTTCCCACTAAATGTAGGGACATTATCTTCTTTTCCAGAGGATTAGGTACAATAAGATGCAGAAGTGCAAAAGTCCTTAAGAAACAGTGATGCTATATCGGCCACTGAAGATGAGGGCAGAGGGTGCACAGAAATGTTAAAACTGCATCTGAAGTCAAACACGGTTTACTCCATACTTCACTACCCCTGGCAACGCATCCTTCTGGAGGGGAAGCCCCAATCTGCCCCCTCATCCTTGAGCCCAATAACTCCTGATAGGAAACCGGGTTTTGACGGAGGGTCTACTGGCACAGAAGACCTAAGAATTCAGCTACACCTCCTAGCATCCCATGGAAGACCAGAGCTGCGGAGAGACCATCCTCTTCAGTGCACCATTTTATTTTTAATTATTTATTTTTTGGATATCTGTTAAGCACCTATGCAACAAATGGGGTTTCAAGGCGCCACAAGACAAAAAGGGGGGGTCAGGGGGAGACAAGGGAGAAGATAACAATATTGGTCCTACTAGGCCTTGTGGCATTCGGAGCGTGCAAGTGCAGTAACAAGAAGTGCAGGGGAGGGTGGGGAAGTGCCATCTGCTCGAAATGCAAAGAGCTAGGGTGGTAACGGAAGTGTAGGGTAAAGAGGAGAGCCTGCAAATGAAAGGGGTGGGGGGGGGGGGAAGAGGACCAGAGGGGCTAGGGGAGTGCTAAGGGGAGTCCAGGGATTGCATGTTGTGCAAGGGGTGAGGGTCCATATGCTAGGTGCGAGGAGGGGGTGGACTGGGTGGGAGGGACCTGGTGCCCTGTAAAACTCAGCTACGCAGCCAGTTACTGCGGCAGACGGGGAAGTTAGCAGGGAAGGAAGAAGAGAAAAGGAGGGTCTTGAGGAGCTTCAGGAACTTACGCATATCTGGCTCAAGCCTGATTGGGGCAGGGAGACCATTCCAGAGAAGGTTCCTGCGAAGGAGAGAGAGATCAACCCCCCGCCCCCACACTCAGAAGCGTCTGATCTGCAGAGAGTTGGAGCTATAGGACCGAAGTGCTCTGCAGGGAGGTATTTGGGGAAAGAATTGAATGTAGCAGGGACCCAGGCCTCAGAAAACCTTGTGGATGAAGCAGAGTGTCTTGAACTTGACCCTAGCAGCAACTGGGAGCCAGCTGAGAGATTTTAGGGCTGGAGAGATGCGGTCAAGGATAAGTCTCACAGTCCTATTCTGGATTAGTTGAAGGGGGCAAAGGGAGGATAAAGGAAGATTGAGGAAGAGGTTGTTGCAGGAGTCAAGCCTAGAGAGGACCAGAGCTTTGGAGACATTGAATTTTTAGGGGAAGGTGAGGAAAGGGAAGTCATTATGATGGCCACATTTTGGTATTTGTAGCAGTCTGTATGTCTATACACCCGTCTACATTTTAAACCACTATGCACGTCTGCTAGTAAAAGAATATTTCGGTGTTACAACCTACCTATCAAGTCCAGATGAAGGGAGACCACCAGATAACCTGCCAAAACGTCCTTAGAAGGGACAGGATCCAACAATACAGAGTCCTGCCCAGACTTTTCACTAATGAATAGTGAGGTCGACCTATATAGACCTACACAGTAACTCCAAGGTCTCATTCACAAGAGACCCATCTAAAAGCCCAAGCCCACTGGAAAATGTGAGCCACACAAATTAATGTAAGTACTGTATCCTTAAACAAAAAGGTTGTTCCAGAGTAATTGCACAAAATGAAAACTAAGAGGCTGCGTACTTGATAGACCAACGCTCTATTTATTTATATGTATATAAAATAAATTGAAAAATACATACGCTGTGAATGTGTTTAATTGTTGCTAACAGAGCTAAACGTTTTGAAAAATTAAATGTCAAAGTAGAAAACAAATTAGGAATGCACACCACTGTGCTTCTAAACAAACCTATTAGGACAGACCTTTGTTATAGAGGAAAGGGAGGATGCCTCCGAGGAGGTGCAGTGGATAGTGGGCCTTCTTAATAATAATTTAGCATTTATATAGCGCTATGAACACTCAGGCATAGGTGCGCTGCTTATTATTATCCACTGTGTGTGGTGCTCATTTATCGACCTGGGAAGGATGTAAGGCTGAGTTTGGCCCTGCCAGGATTCAAACCTGCATCAGCAGGCTCTGCACAGATGTCACAGCGAGCGCTCTACTCACTGTGCTATTGGACTGGCAAGACAAGGTCTGAAATGTAAGGGGAGAGAAGAGTCAAACATGACACCAAGGTTTATTGCCTCACAAGAGGGTGAGGGGAGGGGGGCCCATAGAGAGCAGCCAGGGGGTAGGAGGGAAAGAGGGAGCTGGGGTCCCAATGAGAAGGATCTCAGTCTTACTGGCGTTAAGGCAGAGATCATTGGCAGCACACTATTCCTGAATAGCAGTCAGACAGTCAGGGATGACAGAGGAGGAAGGAGAGGCAGTAGAGGGAAGCTTGAAGGAGAGCTGTGCGTTGTCTGCATAACACTGAAAGTGAGGAGAGAAGGAGGAGGAGGAGATCAGGTGGGCGAGAGGGGTAAGGTAGATGTTAAAGAGCCACAGCAAGAGGATAGAGACTTGAGTAACTCCGTAGGTGGAGGGAGTGAAAGGAGAGAAAAGGGCCCACTTGATCCTGGCAAGGATGGTCGGAGAGGAATTATGGCAACCAGTCAAGTGCCAGGCCTGTGATGCCAAGGGTGTCACAGGGCGTATTTGTCAGGGTGGCATGATTGATCGTGTGGAGGGCTGAGGAAAGATCCAGAAGGATAAGAATGGATGGACAGTTGGAATCAAGATTAGAGAGCAGGTCCTCACGGGTGTTCAGTAGAGCAGTTTCCGTGCCTCTGGCTGCTCTGAAGCCAGATTGGTGGTCGTGGAGACAACCAGACTTGGTGTGTTGGATGAGTTGGGAGATAACAAGCTGTTCCAGGAGTTTGCCAAGGAAGGGGGTAATGGAGACAGGGCAATAGTAAGCTGGGAAGGAGGGGTCGGCAGAGCGGTTTTTGAGGAGAGGATGTGCAAGAGAGTGCTTGAGGGGTAGAGGGAAGGAGCCAGTGGCAAAGGAGTGATTGCAGAAATCGGCCAAGGCTGGCACAAGAGGGGTCACTGTTGTCCTCGATATCTCTGGAGGAGCAGGGGAGCACGTGTTTGGAGGAGAGTTTCATTGAGAGGACTGGTCTAGAGACCTCAACAGGCTTAAGGGTCTCAGGGTGTCCCATGGTAGACCAGCTAGCAGCTGTAACAGAACCCGAATGGTTCCTCCTGGACGAGGACACTCACAGGAATCCCCAAATGTCGGTGCACTAGAGAAAATTAACCGCCTTAAGTTCTCAATGCAGCAAAATGCCTGAGGTGTTCAGGGGCAACCCTTTCCCAGTGTGCTCATTTTTTAAATTGAGGAACTCTGGCAAAGGGCGTTGCAGTCTGCGCACTTGTCCCAGCCATGATTGGGCACCAAACACTCCAAGCATAAGGAGTATGGGTCTCATGACGAGAAATGGTGTTAGCACCACCAGCAGACCACAAAATGCACCTTAGGGGGAGGGAAAGCAGTTGCTCTGCAAAGAAATCACAAATACAAAAAACAGGAAAAAAATAGATGCGCAAAAGAGCATGCAGCTGTGCGACCAGTCCCATCTGCACATGAACAGACTGGTGGGTGTTGCTGGTGGGCGGAGTCTGCGTGCGGAGACCATGCCCAACACATTTGCATGCTCAGCCCCCAAATCAGAGGAATTTTTCTGTGCAAGTGCATCAGTCCCACCCCAATGGGATGGGCACCCATAAGTGTGAAGGAAAGGGAACATGACCCACATGGATTGTGTACCGCAAGTGATGGATGCAGTACACGGTGGCATTCATGTGCACTTTACGAGTAATCTGGTTCCCATTTATCAGTAAGTTAGCTAGGTGTAAGTAAATATGTACTGATTTCGCCAGGAGTGGAGCCACCCTCAATATTAACAGTCTAAATTAACAGTGTTCATTTAGACTTATGTTTTCAATAACTCCGTTTTTCAAATGCATAAATGAAAATGTCTTTGAATAGTAATTGGTTTCTATCTGACCTTTTGTTTACAGTGGTAAAATGTATTTGTTCGATAAGCACAAACCTGTTTTAATATCCATATGCCATGCCCACTACCACTAAATGTGACAGAGGCGACAGCTAATTTACCCTTGTTTTTTTTGCTTTCTTACTTTTTTTTTTTAGGTTTGTTCTTATTTTACACAATATGAGCACAGACTTAGAATAATTAAGTTGTTTACATTACAATATTAGGTTTGTACAAATATTTTTAAGGGTAGGATTTATGGGCTCATGACAAGCCAGTGTTTTAAGGAAAATATGCTGACGGCAAGTCCTCTCCAGTATTTTTAGTGGTTTTGAAATAGATTCCAGTAAAAATGTAAGTATCTTTTTCATGTTCATGGAGTCATGCAGAAGGATAGGACCTTCCTGATGCACATTGTATCACAAAGTCGTACTTGAAACAAGACTGTACCAACTTCTAATTTGTTTTAGAAAAATGACACCATAAAGCAGGAGATTTGTCCAATTTCTCGTAACTACAGATATACATTTTGTGATTTCAAGTAAAATTTCTCCTACATCTAGGGGACGCAATGGGGTGATGTCATTTCTACAGCTTATATTCAGCAAGTAGAGTTAAACCAGATTTTTGTTATTTGGTTAATGGGGCTTTTGAGAAAGGAGTTTGCTAGGACAAGAGGAACACATATTGAGATATTGTTGAGAAATATTGTGGAACGGGTGCAAGACATGCACTAAAACACATTGATGAATATTTGCATACCCCTTCATTGCAGTCACAACGGCATAATTCACTGGTCCACCTGAAAGATATTTGCTTACGTCTCAGCTTGTAACCTTGCCCCTCAGAGCCATGAATATCCTGTAATCACTAATTGTAAGGCTTATTTTCGTCATGTGGGTTCAGCTGTGTCTTGGTCGTCTATGTTGCTGTTCGATGCAATCTCACCCTTCTGTGGAAGTGGCTGTGCACCAGCATTCATAGGGAAGCACAGCCCCAAACTATCTCAGTCGAAAGCATCTCCCGCAAAATCACAACTATATCCCTCAGATCCAGCGACAATATACACCTCCACATCCCACACTTCACCACTTCCAGAGCAGGCAATACTGGCTTCCCCATAGCAGCTCTGCGCATCTGAAATTCGCTCTCCACTCACCTCACCAACGAGACATCCTTCTTGAAGTTCAAGAAACTAAAAACCTGGTTGTTCAACAAATACTAGCCACCGTAGCCAATGCTAATACAGCTTGCCCTGTCACGCCATATACCACTACCTCACTGTCAGCTCTCCATGGTAAAGGAAACTTTCCACTCTCTTCCTACCACTGCTACTGCCTAAAACACTCAAAACTGTCATAACTGACATAGATCAAGGAGGATTAAGTATGTTGTCTGCTTAAGGAATCTCACAATTCCGGTAATGACCTAAGTTTCATGTAACTGCCAGACTGTACTATGTAAAATAACCATGCTGTATGTAACCCAAGATGGATGAATATGTAACCTAAGATGTATGACCAAGATGTATGTACGCCGTGATACCTAAGGGTTTTGGCATGTAATCAAATACAATAAATAAATAAGCAGCTTCATAAAAGGTTGCAGTTCACCCCCATTTAGGATTTTAACACTGAGCTTGTAATGCCGTGGCATTGGCAATGCTTCTATCATACTCCGCCATGGTGGCTATCTTTGTAATTGTTTATTTATACAGCGCGTATACACAGGTGGAGCGCTTCAAGGCAGGAAGGGAACAAGGGAATACAGTAATTCTTAGGCCTTCAAGTTTCCGAATGATCTAAACAGAAGAACTAGTGGAATAGGCCTGATGGCATTTCCCCTAGTGCAAGTGCATGAAGTGTTACCGTTTTCACCCAGCTAGAGAGGGAGAACAGAAAAAGGTGGGGGGAGGGCGTAGGACAGATATTTAGGTAATGCACGCATACAGACAGAGGCACGAGGAAGAGAGGTGTGGGGGGAACAAACTCATCCAGTCCAACAGGGCCCTGGGTTAAGTGCAGACGTTGCTTTGCTCATAGAACGTAACCAGAACCTGCAGTAATGCTGAACATAGTGCAGTGGCCTGGAGGCAAGTGCAAAGACCAGCAGTGGGCCTGGGACCAGACAACCAGTCAGCAGAACTGGGCAGAGAAGGAGAGAGAGAAGGAGGAAGAGAAGGAGGAAGAGAAGGAGGAAGAGAAGGAGGAAGAGAAGGAGGAAGAGAAGGAGGAAGAGAAGGAGGAAGAGAAGGAGGAAGAGAAGGAAGAAGAGAAGGAAGAAGAGAAGGAGGAAGAGAAGGAGGAAGGTCTTGAGGAGTTTCCGGAACTTAAGGTGCTCCGGCTCAAGACGGAGTCAACAGGGTGACACCTGCAGAGGATAAAGATCTACCCCCAAATCTCTGTTTGTGAAAGTGGCCCACCTGCAGAGAGTTGGAGGACAAGCAGAGGACTCTAGGGGGAGAGTATTTAGGAAGAGACCGTTGTAGATAGTGCAGGCTCCGGCCCCAGAAAGTCTTGTGGATTATGCAGAGGGTCTTGAACTTGATGCTTGCAGTCACAGGGAGCCAGTGGAGGGATTTCAGTGCATGAGAGATGCAGTCCCTGGGCTTGAGGCCAAGGATAAGTCTTGCAGTTCTGTTCTGGATGAGTTGTAGAGGACGCAGAGTAGAGGTAGGAAGGTTGAGAAAGAAGATGTTGCAATAGTCCATCCTTGAGAGAATGAGGGCTCTCGAAGTGGTGAGCCTCTGGGGGAAAGTGAAAAAAGGTAGAATACCTCTGATTATGTGCAGTTGGTAGTGGGACTTTTTGGAGATGTCCGAGATGAGTGAAAAGGAGAGAGTGGAGTCGAAGATGACTCCAAGATTTTTTGCCTCATTGGTAGGTGAGGGCCCGGCCAAGGGAGGCCAGCCAGTGTGAAAGTGGGAAAGCGGGAGCAGGGCTCCCAATGAGGACAATCTCTGTCTTACTGTATTCAGGCAGAGATCGTTAGCAGCACACCAGGGCTGAATTGCGGATAGAAAGTCCAGGATGAGCGAGGAAGCGGCTGAGGGTAGCCTGAAAGAGAGCAGCGTGTCATCTGCATAACACTGAAAGTTAGAGGTAAAGGTGGAGATCCAGTGGAGCAAGGGGGCCATGTAGATATTGAAGAACCAAGGGGACAAGTTAGACCCCTGGGGGACCCCACAAGTAGAGAGAGTGATAGAGGCGAGAAAGGACCCAGGTTCCACCTGGGAGGGCCGGTCAGAGAAGGGAGGCGAGCCACGCCAGGGCCTGATCTGTGATGCCCAGGGTTTCACCGAGACAGGTGATCAGGATGTTGTGGTTTAAATAAAAAGAGGCCCCGAAATTCAGGACAGTGATCTATTGCTAAACTAGAGTACACGGAAAACAATTGGTCAAAATAATTATTTCAGACCATTTAGCATGCTGCAAAAGAGCCAGCAGTAAATGAGCAGACTATGAACGTTAACAGTCACATAGGTGATGTTGACTCTAGAAATTGAAAATACTACAGCGACTTCATAAACATTTTATTGTTTGCTTTTTAACCAAAATTGCTCTGAGAAAAGCACTGTTCTAACACGCTTTAGAGTAAGAATTCAAATCAACATCGATTGCTTTATACTTTTCTATAAATATTTTTCTATAATGTCAGTTCAGATTCTTCAAATGTACTTTTTGTTTTTAGAGTAACCCACAATCAATGACTTTCCTTTCAATTCTGAGATTGCACTGCATGGCTGGTGGCACAAGATCAAATACGTAAAAAGTACTCTGTATAAAAGCCACTTACTGGCATCCGCCTTCCAACAAAAGAATGAGAATATTGCTTGAGATCTGTATCTGCCAAGGAAGAGGGCACTACAAAGTATTCTGGAAGGCTGAAACAACAAAAACAATGCAAAGTGGCATTATTGCAAAATGTGGACAATATTTCTCTTGTGATTCAAAGGGGCTTTCTTACATCTAATTTCGACCACAAATAACTGAATTTCGATTATCTGACGAAGAAAACATCATTTACAGGAATGATTCTCTGGATAGGTTTATAAGGTGCTTCATCGGACCTCAAAATCTCTGTCAAACTGAAATAATCGTATTAAATACTGGATTAAAAAATAGAATGTCTTAACTTCATTCCCAAAATACGTGTGACTGGAAAGTGAACCTCACCACTGCATCTGGCATGGTTTATACCATCGGGAGGAGAAGAGGGCTAGAAGTACAGGCCAGACTGCATCATTTGGGCCAATGTTAAATACATTTTAGATCAGTAGTCCAAAATGATATGCCGAAAAAGCCACCCATTATATTCCCAGGTGCTGGCCATTAAAGTCACTAATGAGTTCTGTTTATTTTCCTTTTTTTATTGTTTCCATGTGGTTTGTCTATATAATCTTTTTCTCTCCCATGTCCTCTCAATTTCCTTTATCACTATAACCATTACTTGGACAAAAATTATAAAGTTGAATTAGATTTTCCAAGGCATACATTATTTTTCAAAAATGTATTAGAGTTTGCCTATTACCTTTTTCTTGCTTAGCAAACAAATTAGAAATTTTGTACTAATATTTTGATTGTCCCTCGAAGTTATTTGTACCCAACACATACAATGACCAACAATGCAGTATTGTTGTGCACCACTGAAGTATGCCGTTAGTGAAATGAGTATCTTTAAAATGTAAAGGTTAGCTGCATGAATGGACAGAAATAAATAGATATGATAAGACTCTGGAAACAGTTTCCAGTGCAAGGATCTGTGCAGCAGCAGGGTGCAGTCGTTGCACAGGGCAGTGTCCTGTATATTGTATGCTTGATCCATCATTTCCTGTGTAAGTAGAAGTTCAGAAGTCTCATAGATCAAAAAATACACAATGTTAAAGACAAGACATAGCATGAGACCAAGTACGTAGTATGTTGTTGCGGCAGGCAGGGTAATCGTCACCTTTAGGTGGCACAAGAAGGCCTTTGCCCATCATTGATATAACTGTTTTCAACATAGCTTTAAATACCACTTGTTCGAGTGAGGACATGGCCACTAATGGTCCTCAAGCCCAGTATTCCAGTCCTGTGTGCCCTTGAAAGACCTGGGGTGCTGATACTTTTTTTGTTGTTTTTAAAGAAACTGAACTTTGAGCAATTCATGCTTTCCCTGAAAAACAAAATGCACACATGTCTGATTGCAAATACCTATTTCTAGGACGTGCAGGCGAGTCAGGTGGTGGGCTGGGGAGGGTTGAGGTGTGTCACTCCAGTGGAGGGGCTTGGCCTGGGGTACTGCCTCCAAGGACAGGGTGAAGTCTGGGCAGATTACACTTGCGTGCCTGGCCTCCGGATTGGCGAGTCCTCTCCCGCAGGTGCAAATATATATCGCAATCAAAATCGTAGAGCAAAGCAAGCTTAGGAGGCTAGCTATAGTGTATGATAAAGCAGAAGATCTGTAGATGTACAGACTGGATGTAACTATTGATCACTACTTTGCGTAAACATCTAGTTAGCATTAAGTATTCATTATGTTAGGGGAAAGAAATTAAGAGACTAAGCAGAGTGGATGGCGTAGCAGGCAAAAAACTGACAACACTAGGTGGAACATTGTAATTTGCAGCCATCTCACTTTCAGGATAGCCGTTATAAAGCACCAGGGTGCATAGAGAGAATGTTAAGGGGTTCAGAATCAACTCATGGGTTGAGCACCAGTTGCACAGATTAATGAAACCAGCAGGCCACAGAACTAGGTTTGTCATCAAACGCATTTGACTATGTGATGTCAAAAGTGTTTGTCACTATGATGCACTGACCCCAACAAAATGAAATATAGTTGAGCCTATGAAATTTAGAAACACTAAAACATGGACAATGCAGTGTTTTACAGTAGCAATACTGTAATTATACATTATGTAACAGCTTTCATTTTGAGAAATGGAATTGCAGCACACTTAAAAAAAGAAAATAATTATTATTTAACACATGCTGGTCTTTGCCAAAAAGTACAGTTTAATAAAAGTATCATCCCGAGTACTTCTGGTTTGTAGTTTTTAGACAAATAACTTCTCTTGCCTAGCACTCCCACAAAGGCCTTTGGCATTTTTGAGAGTGGAGGATAACTACTACACTCTCCCTCCATTAGTCCCTTTGAACTTGAACTGAACAGTGACAAGAGCATGGAAAGAGCCTCGAGGGAAAGAGGAATGCAGGGTAATTTAAATAGCTGGCTCTGCTACACAAATATTAATTTAATTAACAAACCTACAGAATTACATAGCAACTTGCTATGCAGCACAGCTTATTTTATGCCTTGGATTTCTGTGGACACGTTGCCTGGCTATGCAGTGGGCGAATAGAACAACAGTGTAGATTGGACATTGAATGTTTGTCACTTTACTAACACACAAATGTACAAAGTGTGATATTTTTCTTTGAACTTGTACAAGAGCATATTGATTAAATAATCTAAAAAGATTTACTATATTTATTTAATGATGTACTAATTGGTTTAGAGAGAGTGTGCTTGAATTTGGGTTATGTTTCTACTTCTGCATTGTTGAAACAGACTGGGTTATTTATTGTGACTCTTCTGGATCGAAGGGACAAGGAATGTGACCAAGTGGTTGACCATGTAATAATAATAATAACTTGCATTTATATAGCGCTACGAAGCCTCAGGTATCTGAGTGATGCTTACCCACAGTGTGTGGTGCTCATTTATTGACCTCGGAAGGATGAAAGGCTGAGTTCGGCCCTGCCGGGATTCGAACCTGTGATGGTAGGCACTGCACAGATGTCGAAGCGAGCACTCTACTCACTGCGCTATCTGACCGGCTACCTTACCACAAGAGTTTATTAGAATGCAAAAGGGTGCATTAATTTCGAGGTTTTGATGTAGGAAACACATTATCTACAGTAATGCCAGAGTATTACCATGCTTTGGACTTTAAGGCAGTAAGAGGACCCAAAACCAGAACCAAAAGCATGTGCTCTGCACCGGTGACCAACACCTGACCGAATTTCTTTTTTTGGTTGCTTTTTGTTCGAAATGGGGGGGGTTCCCCCCCCCAACTCCCCTTTTTTGTAATTGTTTTCGTTTTACCCCTTTTTTACCTCCGGAACCAAAAAAAAAAACATGTAAATTAAAAAATAAAGCATTCGACTTTTTTTGACATGTCTTTCGACATAATGTTCGACTTATTCACTGCTTAACCAATTTAGCTAATGCCGCTAAACACACTTGAGGAATAAAAGGCACAGCTCTTCCTGCTGATGCCAGTTATGCAGCGCAGGAACCCAAGGCATCATAGCCATCAGGCAAAGAGTGTGCAATCAAGATAAGAGTTCATAAAACTGTTAGACGTCAATTTCGGATTGACAAGCCTAGATGCTGTGAAGAAAATATTAGAATTGAATAGGTTCACTTGGATCTTATTTAAAATAAACAGATGAGACCATTTTTGGACACTATAATAATTAATAATGACAATGTAGCATTTATATAGCGCTACGAACCCTCAGATATCTGTGCGCTGCTTATTACCCACTGTGTGGGGTGCTCATTTAATCGACCTCGGAAGGATGAAAGGCTGAGCTTGGCCATGCCGGGATTCAAACCTGCGTCAGCAGGCTCTGCACAGATGTCAAAGCGAGCGCTCTACTCGCTGTGCTTTCTGACCAGCTAACTATCTTCCTTTACTAACAAAATGTGTACAACTAATCTCAAGTACAAAGATGTATTACTTAAAATCACACCAAAATATATAAAACATTGTTCAGATCATTAAAATCTATCAAAAAAGCAATATTCTTCTTTAGACATGATATTGCATGCTATATGATGTTGGACTCATATGAAAGATAGCCCAGGGGCAACGCATTAATTTTGGAAGCACGAGAATGCAGCGCAATCAAGGTTCGAATCCCAATCACGTGCATAGAAACCTATTTCTGGTATTAAGCACGCTCTAAAAGAACAAGTATAATTATGCCTGCTTGACAATCATTTGAAATGTATACAATTAAAGAAGGATTCTTACTCAAAGACACCAACCATTTTAATACAGTCGACAGATAATTAGGACATTTCTCATTAATTCTACATGTATTACTCTGGAGTGGATACATATTTGTACTTCCACCTTCCAAGACACTCATTTGTTCACTCAATCTACAGTTTCAATAAAACATGGAAACTCCTTAGGATATTCGCAGCATCACATACTACAAAGTGTTTTAGATCTAAATCAGTGTTCCAATAATAGATTAGGATTTTAAAAAAGATGCACAAAGGCAACAATACATTTTCAATATTTTACGACCCATCAATAGTTCAACACTCAATATCACGTGCCAAAAAGTGTATGATCCTTTTGCAGCAGTACCTGGTGCCACCTCGTAAAAGCAATGCTTGATATAATCATTTCCAATAACTGCTGGCCATTCCTGCATCGGCTTCATGGAACTTTGAACCAGTAATGTAACAAGCAATGGGCTAAACTGTGTGGCATGAGGGCTTCCTTGCAGTAACAACACCATTCCGTTTCTAAACACAACAATGAGCTTGATTACCAAGGAAGAGGTACTCCAAAGGTAGCTCTTCATCGCCCATAGATAGTAGCCCATCTGTTAATCCATGTGGGTAGGCTGCTGGTGGCATTTTATCCTTGTAAAATGGTTCTGCACAGTGGAATCTATTTTATCTGTCTGGGGCCTTTTTGACCCCCCCACCGTCCTCGATTAATGAAAATGAAGGTTATCTTTGCCTTGAAGAGCTGAGGGTTCACATGACTTGTCCTTGTCCATCTGTATATGAATGATAACTGCAACCGCACCACCAAAAAAGCCTTTGAGGTTTAACTTCGATATTACTTCAACATACGTACTTCCTTACTGTATTGCCCAGCCGACTCCATCCTCAGAAAATTCATTCGGTGCCCGGGGAAGATATGTGAACCTGGCATCACCAGCAACGGTCAGCCACCGATTACTCGCCTTTCCGTTCCTCTGGGCCCGACCTGTGACTTGGAATCATAAGATTGAGAACAATTGCTCGGTGTGGTCCTTTCGTCACCTGTGGCTCATCACAGGATCTCTTAGTGGTCACTTAACAGGCAGCAGACCAATCACATTAAGAAACCACTGACTTTCTGCTCCAGAACTACTACTTCAGTTCCAGGGTATTGCTCCCCTATCTCCGATTGGCTGGAGCATGTAACATCAGGGCCAATGGGAAGGCCGGCAGGCTTGGCCGGCCCTCCTCAAGGCCCACTCCTGGCCCTCCCCACTGCTCACTCTTCCTCATTATCCCTCTTTCTGATGGGGCTGCCGGAGCGGCTTCAGCTTTCCCCTCCACCTGACCTTCTCTTCACTCTGTGCACTACGATCCTGGACACCCTGGAAGGTAAGCCCTCTACCATTGGGCCACTCCAAGAGGCGCGCGAGGACGCTCGAAAATGAACATTTATGCAAATAATATTTTATGCACAGGCTTGTGCTACATCTGTAAATTGCAGACTCTGTGAGCCAGAAATCGCTCCGTTTCGTTTTACTCTGCTGTCCTTTGTGCTCCGTTTTGATGTGGAGCTGCCATTCCAAGATGGCCACTCGTTTTTACCCTGCACTGGAGTGCTGGGCCTGGTGCTGCTGGGGGGCATTGATTGGCTGGAGCATGTAACATCAGGGCCAATGGGAAGGCCGGCAGGCTTGGCCGGCCCTCCTCACAAGGCCCACTCCTAAGGCCCTGTCTACCGCTGTCCACCGTGGTACGCCGGATCGCCGCCCCCCCCGTGTGTCATTGTGTGCCCCTCTGCCCCCCGTTAGTCACTGTGTAACCCCCTCCTCAATTCCATCCTCTACTACCTTCCTACTCCCCCCTTCTCTCTCCCCCCCTCTCAGCCCTCCTCCTCCTAGCACTTACTCCTGTCATCTGTTCCGTGACTCTTGACAGCAGCTTGTCTGTCTCCCCTCCTCCCCTCCTTGTTCTTCTCCCTCCTCCCCCCTCCCCTGCTTTTTAAATTTGTCACCAACATTTTTGCTCAGTAGCGTGCCTTGTTCTCCTTCCTTCCCCCTCCTTCCCCTTGCCCCCCCCTCCCACCCCGCCTCTTGTTACCACCTGCACTGCGTAAATTGTCATCAGACATAGTAATGTTACTGCTTGCTTTGTTCTCCTTCCTATCCATTACCTCTTACCTTACTTGTTCTATGCACTTGCACTATCAGAAATGTCGACAGGCCTATTATGATAGTTATTTTTCACATTCTGTATTGTTCAAGGACTTTTACTGAATGAACTGCATGTTCCTATGTCCCCTCCCTCCTTGAAGCGCTTTGAAACACTTTGTGTATAGGCGCTATATAAATAAACTATCATATCATATCTCCAGCACTGCTAGCAAGTCTCTTCAAACATTTCTTCATCCCGGGGCCTCTTCAATTAACTCTTAGGCTTCCCTCCAATGGAACTCTAGGAAATGCTCCTTGGGGCACTTGCACACAATGGTAAGTCTCCCACGTTGCAGACTGCCTCCATTCACACTACTAGTGTTTCTTCTTGAGCTTGCCAGCGTCGTTTGAAATTCCTTTACATACCTGTGATTTCCTTCTCCATTCTAGGTGGGAAACTCAATTGATGATTCTTAAGTACTCTTGCTTAACATTACCTGATGCATTGTGGCATCTTCTGTTTGACAAAGTTACCTACCTGAATGGGTATGGTTATTATCTACCTTTTCTTGCATATAAAATTATATTGTGAACCATTCCACTTCACCTCCTGAAAGTTGGGATGCTCCGTCATGATTACCACTTGGAGAGCCTTGTGAGCTGGAATCACTAGTAGTATGAGAGTCAGGAAGACATACAGAAGGACCCCAATTACCGGGCCTTAAGGAAAATCTCCCTGTAGGGTCTCCCAAACTCACTCCTGAAAAATACTTGCCGTTTGTTTACATCATCAAATGTTTTGTTTTGAAAGTTAAGGAAGATTAATAGAAACCCCATTGGAATGTATGCTCTGTCTGTGCTGCACAAACAACTTGAATGAATGAACCACATCCCTGTGCAGTAAATAGTCTTTGTGCAGTTATGCTCAAATGTGCACTTACTTGTGCAATAACAAATCCATCTCTCTGTCACACACACCAACCCCACCACCCTCCCTCACAGCACCCCTTTGACAAAACGGTGTATAGTCACACAACTACACGACATTCTGCCACATAGTGTCACACCTCCATGGCGTACAAATGCCCGAGCATGCACAAGTTCTATTATGCACCCTTCCCTGTTAGGTGAAAAACGGAGGGAGCAATGCATGCAAAAACGGTTCCCTGTACAGCACTTCTAGAAAACGAACATCTTTGTGCAGTGACCCCAAAGTACTTCTCCTATTCATTACCTTTTGTTAAATGGAGGTTTAGGTGTTCGTGCTATGTTTAGCTGGGCATTATGCTTAGTTGTTACGTTATTTAAGAACATGGAAAGGTAGAATTTTCATCTTGTGTGTAATTCTTCCCATTTGGTGGGCCCCCCTGCACTTGTTGCTGTACTGTTAGATTTGTCTGACTCTCCCGATTGAGTTGGAACCTTTTTCCTCACTCATTCTTTTTCTGTGACTCTGAGAAACCCTTTGGGTTATCTTTGATGGAGTCTGCTTTCCCCATCTTTTTGTGGCATCTGTATTTTACTATTACAGCTCACATCACCTTCTGTGCAGTGCTGCTGGAAGCTCCTTGAGCTTCCCTCTTTAGTTTTCTTTTATTTTCTTGTGCTAAATTAATGTTACCACTTTCCAGCACAGGGGGATACTTTTATCAAACCTATGCTTTTCTTTTTTGCGATCAGCACACCCCACCTTATGTAGAGTGCTGAGGGGACACATTGTATCCCTTTTCTCACTTCTCCTGTAACGTTGTAGTTACAATGACAAGTCTGAGTGGCTGTTGGCAGTGGATGATTTTCTATCGATTTTGTGAAAACGTACATCGCAGGATGTATTTGCGGCTGTGGTAAGGGACACACAGGGCACCATTTGCCCAAAATGGTGCCCATCTTCTTTTTTTGCCAACTCACAGGGACTTGTCCTTCTTGAGCCTTCTTCTGCCAATCTGGGTTGGGGAAGTCCTACTCACTCATCTTCAGCAGGCTCCCATTCAGAAGCCCTCCCAAAGGCACCAGTTTGTCTGGGGGGGGGACAGGAAGCTGAGAGGACTTCGAACCTCAGCAGGTCTTTGTCTTCCAGTGTGTCTGCTAGGATTCTGTTCTGACTGCGAGCCTGGATTTCCCATTGGGATAGATGCCACCCAAAGTTTGAATGTAGCATGCCTGCTGATTGGCTGGCGTCCTGTATACAAGTCAAGGGTCTTGATGCAGAAGCCAGAGTCGAGCACTGGAAGATCTATTTAGAAGAAGAAAGAAGAACGACATCTTCAGCCACCTCCAGCGCCCACCCAAGCCGACTGAGTGACTGCTGTAGCTCCAGCCCTTTTTTCTGTGCGACAAGGAAGATCCAGACAGGGTGACTTCCTCCCTTGGACTGGTGGGTCTAACCAGTCTCGAGACCAGCTACAGTTTGAGCAATCCACAACAAGCTGCAAGCTTACAGGCCTGCAATATCCGAATAACCTCTGGCACTGCTGCGGTGCATCGTCTTGTGAAGCGCAGTTCTGGCTGCAAACTTGACTGCATCCGTCTGGGCCTACAGAGACTCCATCCCAATCGTAGGAGTTCCCTCAGCCCACACATGGACCGAGAGCAGGAAGAAAGTCTAGCAGGAAAAAAGTCTGCCGCGTGGCAATGGTTGCTGCTACAGATCCTGTGTCGAATCTCCACAAGCAGGTGCTGTGAAGATAGTCTGCAGGGCATCCCTGTGACCAAGGAGTCCAACCCCCCCCCACCCCTGCTCCCGCCAAAAGTTGTTCCTCCAGCTGCCAAGGCCAGAGACCCAAACCGGAACTGCTGTCTTACCTTGGGGACACGCCATGGACATTGCTATTCTTCAACGACGAAGGTACTGTTTTACTCGTAGGAACTTACCTGGGCAGTTTTTGTGTTGTTTGCTCCTCCTGAGGTTTTTTAGTTAAATTGGGGTGGACGACCCAACCGTGTTCTACCAGGTCTTAGGACATCCACCCTAGAGGCAGAAACCCTTCAGGTGGACTACCTACCCCCATGAAGCCTGTGAATCCAATTCCATTACCTACTTGTTACGAAAAGCATCTCCTGAAGATTTGACAACTTTGACAGTGTTTGTCTTTCTTTGTTCTGACACCCACATGTCAATGGTCCCCCAGTGTCCCCATATGACCTTTGAGACACTCATTCCCCAGATAGGGGTTCACTTGTAAAGTACAGGCCTACACAAAAGTTATTAACCGATGAGTATTGTAATTTAAGTAAATGTTGGTTGATTAATGATTTGCTAACCTAAAGCTACTCTTATATGTACTGGTTTCTCATCTAAATGTCTGCTATTTAATTGGAGTATTGCAACAGTAAATATCGGCTGTATATATATCTGTGTGATCTATTTTTACTTACCTGAACTGCACCGATGTTAACATTGTCTTATATATAATATTTAACCATATTTTTTTTTATAACTACAGTTTGTGTTTCCTTGACTAAGTGTGCCCAAAAGGTCTCTACTCACCTACAGCCCTTCTCCTTCCTAGACTAAGCCTGGCTGCTCGATCATAGCTACCAAACCTTTTGGGTAGTTCTGGCCAAACCTATGAGTTGGAGCCCTGTACTCGTAAGAGTGAGGCTTCTACAGTCCTACCACAGGTGAACTTTAGTAAAACCCCCCAACACTATGTTGCTAAATCTTATTAGACTGCAATTTGCAAGCATGCTGCTCTATTCTAGCTTACTTGCATGTTCATGTCCTTTTCAGTATGAGGCTATGCTAGGCGGCATTACGTAATGTTTATTGTACACAGTGTACACCAGGGGTCTCCAACCTTTACGTTGGCAAGAGCTACTTGTAGTTAATTGCCAATAGGCGAGATCTACTCGGGTGGTGATGTCCACAAGTAGGAGAATGTCTACCAAGATTTTTTGGGGCAGTTTATTTGCTCTTTGCATAAGAAATGGAACATATGCATTTACCATGATATTAATAACTCAAAAAATCTTTATTTCATTATTGTTATTAGTAGCTGTCTTCTCAAAATGGTCAAGCATATCAAAATGTATCAAATCGAGACATTCATTGTGAAGGCCGACACTGCATGCTATCCACCGGGGGATCAACATTTTGATTTCAGGAAGTTCATGTCTGATAAAGGCTGATTCGCAGAGATAGGCAATCACATTGGTTGATAGTACAGATACCCTCCTTTCCATAGTGTTTGCACATAACTGCACACCTGACATGGCAGACATAATTTGAGGACAGTTTTTAAAATCGTTTACAACAACCTCAGCATGGGAGTCACTGCACACTTCACAATTGCACCATCTGTAAAATTAAATAATTTTCATCAAATTATTTGCAATATTGAAGGATGCCTCTATAACAGCATTGGCATTGCAGCGTTTAGTTTACCTACTTTTTAGAATCTCGGACAGCTTCTTTTGGGAACGTTATTTTCCTAGTATGTGTGCATCATTGCAAAATGGCCATCAATGTTACTCTTTATTCCCACTATAATGTGGGTTCTGTAGATTAAAGATGCACATTTTCTTTTTACGCTAGAAGAACGAACTGTGTTTTCCAACGCTGGATGGAAATTGTGCATATTTGGCCCTTGGTTGGATGGTGCATCTGGATTAGTGATTTCCACAAGGGTAGTTTATTCAGCAAACTCCACGTTCTGCTTTGTCCCAAAATAAAATCTAATGCCAGTTTATCATATCCTAATTCATGCAAATTGCTTACATGCCAAGTCACAGAATTCAGCAAAGGAAAAGTAAGCCTAAGCCTACTTTGTTGACTACCCTTTAAGTTTGTTAAAGTAATTGTCAAGACTGAAAAAAATAACATTTGGAAACCATCTAATCAAGTTATATGTAAATAAAAAAAGTGTAAATCATAACACCAAACCAGATGATATATGAATAGTTATATTAACATTTTGAACAAAGTGTATGGTTGCAGCAAGGGGTGACGTTCATAATGGGCGGCGACCTGCCACTCGTCTTCCCATTATGAAGGAGGCAGTATCCCAGAGAACAGCTCACTGGTTTGCTGCCTTTCCCTGCAGGAATCATGCAGGCCATTCTGGTGCGTGAACAGTGGACAATGCTGGCTGGCATGTGCAGACCTCTGACATATTGAGGGCTGCACCTCCACAAACATGGTGGTGTATTTTAATTTGGGCAAAAAGGGCTCTCAAAGTACACAATTACCCAGTAATGGATGAAAATCCCCTGCCAGAATTTGAACATATTCGTACAGATTTCCCACAGATCTCTGTAGATCCCCCAATTATAAACCCTATTAATTGTTCTACCATCCCATGGCTCTCCTCAATGTTCACTCCTTGTATGCACCACCCTGTTGTGTACAGTGCTCTGTTACTTAGCAATTAGGTCTAAACTACATGAATCCTATACATATCAAAATATATACATACAGACCACTGCTCACTTTTTCCACCTAATTAATTCATTTGTAAAAAAACATAGGCTGAAACAGAACTCTCAAATCATGTTGTTCAATTCCTGGCATTGATAGTACATGTCATTTTACATTCCTGTTTAGGTTTACAAATGTAAGTGGACAAGCACCAGAATACAGTACAGCTAGTAATTTTCCACATTTACTTAAATGCAAAAGTGCCATTAGCTCTTGGGGCATGCATAGATGTGGGCTCCTTCATATCACATATAAAGCTGGGAGTACAACTGCCTTAAAACAGAAAACTCAGTACCTTCAATAAAAAAAAAAAATAAATCACAGTTTTACCCTAAACAGCAACACGTAACGCTAGATGTACCTTTTTTCTTGAACGCTTGGACTCAGATGTATTGTCTTTTTACACACACACTGAGCACAAAACAATTACAGCTGTAGCTTTATGTTCCCCCATTCTGATTGAAAGCCTAGTTTTATCAGCATGCACAGTAAGGCTAACCGAAATAAAGAAGTACAGCGAGACTGAAACCGTAAGAGCCCCAGCTTTGTTTCACATGGCATGCAGATGTATGCATGCCTTTCCTTTCTAATCAGCCATCACCTCTTAGTAACAACAACCACAACACACATTTCCTATTTACTTTTGTTATCGATAGTTAACCCAATGTTGGAACATAGCCCCAAGCCCTTCAAGCCCAGATGCAGCCCCTCCTCTCAATGTGAACACAGCTTTTGACTGCTTTGTAGGAAGAGAGGCACGAGGCAAGGGAAGAGGCCAAGGGATTTTCGACTCAAAAATAAACAGTTCTCATTTTGGTGTCACAAGGAAAGAGCTACTGGGAAGCCTCAGGCGAGCTACCGGTAGCTCGCGATCTACTGGTTGGAGACCCTGGCTGTACACCAACGTATATATATGCAGTGTGTATAGGCATACCAGGGGACCGGGTCCATGCTACACAATCACCGTTCAGCAGAGTACCCTAGGCCCAACTAACCCTCCCCAGGTAAAAGACGATAACTCTACCAAGGGCAAGTGCAAACTGTCCATTATTTTCCATAACAGACAGGGATCGTACAGGAAACGAGAACACTTCAGCAATCAGAGCTCCTGAGACTGTCTCAGGAGTTTTTGTTGGTACATGTCACAAGTTGGGGCGCTTCCCCAAAAACCTAAGAGCTTACACCACTGGGGGGCTGGGGTGGTATTGCCTATAGACGGCACCTATAGAGGTTAGCTGACTGGTCCTTGCACGTCAGGTGGTATCGCCTGAGACTTACCCAAAAAGTATTACAATGTTGCAGGGTCGCAGGACTACCATTGGCCCTTGCACTTTGGCATCGACCCCTGGATTTGTATTGCCTAATTGTCTGGAGCAGGTCTCCTCAGGCCTGGGACCCAGCTCTGTTCTCAGCGCTCTGTGTACCTTCAAGGTGATGAGAAAGACTATATGTACTCATTGTTGCCAATAGTATAACCACCTCTCCTAAGAGAATGCCTGTAGGTTGCAACGTAAGACAACATATGTATCAGTTCTTGTCTGCTTCGCTAGGAACTGCTCCTCTTCCCACCGTGGGTAAATGGCTATTGTTTGGCCGGATCACGTGGGTGAAGACTGCAAAATTGAGCTTGTCTGTCTGCAATTAGTGACGATTTATTCTGCCATTTCGCAGGTGGCTCCCTGTCCCTGGAGCCAGGAATGTTCTGAACAGCATGCTGTAAAATCTGTTTTCCATCGCCCCTTATTATGAGGCCTGTGGCTTCATGTAACTACTATAGTTATGCAATGATTTCTATATTGTACTATTTTCCTTATGGGTTAGTGGTACTTGGCTTTTCCAGGGCCCTTACATGACCCTGTAGTTCCTTATGGTTAGGTTGCAGTAAGCAGCTGCAAGCTTGCTCTGTATCTCTTGCTTTCTTGCATTTTCTGCTTTTCACTAATGAAAAGCATAGGTGTCTGACAGTGTGTACCTGTATCTGTCCTCTATCTACAGAACTGTATAAGCATGTTTGTGTGTGTCAGTGTAACTTTGTGTAGGGATGAGAGTTTGCTTCGTGGTTACTATGTCGTGGTGTCTCAAATGACATCAGCACAGCTGGATAGTTATCATTAGTCAACCAGGTCCAGTGTTGAGGCACCTGTATCCATGAAGATGTCAGCTGGATAAGGTTTGAATGGTTGTCTGAGAGAATATCTATTCGCATACGTAGAAGTCGCTGGCCCTCCTGGGAGCTGGCCAAACAGTGACTGGCATCTTACGTTTCTGGCTCTTCAGGCTGTCATGCTTATAGGGGTCTATAGGGTCATTCCAGGGACACTCTCGAAGTGTCAAGTGAATTATTACATAGCCATTTTTGCTATTACGAACAAAGAAAAAGTCATGCATCACAAACTACATATAGGAGAACTATAATAAAATCCTACTTTCCTTCAACAATAAAGTTCACAAGGAAAAGCCATTCGGAGTCCATAAAACTATGAATGCAGACGATAAAAACAATCATTAAAGAATCTACAGCATGGGCTTAAAGGTGGATGAAGTCCAAACCACTACCAATCACACATTCTAACTATTATGTCTGACCAGACTGAACAACTTCAGCACTCGCACGCTAGATAAAGTCGTCAATAGCGACTTCAGGACATTCTGCTCCAAGAGCCCATTTTATGGGTTCCTTTATGCTCCTTATCACCTGGGTCTGGCATTAGGGGTACAGCACACCCAACCAAAACTATTCTGCAGTGCTAGGATAGGAAAATGAACTGGATTGTCATTTCTACATGTGTAGAAACTTTCAGTCACATACCACGACCCCCGAACTGATCGGGGCACAACTTCCGGCCTGAACTTGTCATACAACACCCTCTGCCCAGAGGAAATCATGTTCCACAGATCTCCCATTGTTTTAACCAAGTAAATTACTTTACAGTAATTTACTTTGTTACAATTACTTCAAATGTTCTAGACGTATTTCAGGGTTAAGGGCTAAACGTGGGGTTGGGTAGGGGGGTAGTGAAGAGGGAAAGGTAGTATTGGGGCAAGGGGGGAGAAACACCCGCTACCCCAACCACAAAAAAAAGAAATATGAAATAATTGCAACGAAGAAAATTATCACAAAGTAATTTACTTTGTTGTAATAACGCAGAACCGTTCCACATACTACTCCTGGCACTTCTGCTCATTTACTGAGAAGCAGAGGGGCTGTCTGGGATTGCAACTTGCTCTCTGCAAACGCTCATCCTCTGCTATGTGCCAGTAGGTCTAGTGGAGCTCTGTCTGTGTTATCTTTTGTATTAATACTCAGGAGGGTCTTGGAGATCTCTTCTCCCCAACCTTGCCAGTGGCCACTTAGGTAACTCAGCCAAGGAAGTTGGGCTACATCTGAAGGGACATTTGTTGGGTAAGATTTTCATTTTAGTGCCAAATCTCTCACTTGTGAGACCCCCACAACTTTTTGCTGGACTGGTGGATTATTTTTTCTTATACTTTTTCCACACTCACACTTTTACTCTTTTTATGGGTGTCATCTTTTTAAGACTATATAGTGTCTTTTTGATTTTATCCTCTGACACCTTTTTGGCACATTTGCAGTCTATTGTTGCTGCGTTGCCCTTTGGGTTCCCCTTTTCATTTTCTGTGGCTTACCTGGTGTGAACTACAGTTCCCAAGGATAGAAAGGATGTGTGTATCCCTTCTACATTTTATTTGATTTGGTGAGACCAATACCCCCCACCTTATGTGGAGTACTGGGGGGGATACAGGGGTATCACCTTTCTCCCTATCACACTAAACCTTCTGTTACAGAGGCACCTTAAGCTAAATGGCTGGTGGCAGTGAACCTTTTTACTAATTTGGTGCACCTTCACCGCAGGCTGTTGTCACAGCTGCAGTAAAGGCACTCGATGGTGCCCATGTTACCAAAATGGCTCCAGTCTACTTTTTTTTGCCATTTTTGAGTTTGAACTTTCTCGGTCCTTTCCCCCCTACTCTTCAGGGTGGGTAATCCTTTGTGCAGATTTTGTCTTTGGCAGGAGACCTTGGGCAAGCCTGACAAAGCTCCAGAGTGTCTGGGACGGCAGGAAGTGAGGCAGGAGTCCAAAACTCTACAGCCCTTTGTCTGACAGCCTGCCTACTGGGATCCAGTTCCAACTGGTGATTGGCTGTCCTGAAAGTACTGCCACCACCTCAGGTTTGTATGTTGCATGCCTGTGTGATTGGCTGGATTCCTCTATAAAAGGTCAGATCCTGGAAGCTGAAGATGTAGTCAAACACTGGAGCTGAAACCTAAGAGGAAGATTAAGAAACACTCGTAGCGATTTGAGCCTGCTGTGTAACCGGAGCCTGCTGTAACCCTTCCTTCCAATCGACCTGGGGTCCTGAACACGATATGATATGATCGTTTATTTATATAGCGCCTATACACAATGTGTTTCAAAGCGCTTCAAGGCAAGGAATGGAACAAGGGAAAATACAACCACATTCTTACAGGCCATGAACAGTAAGGATGTGAAATTAACTATCATACTCGGCCTGACGACATTTCAGATAGTGCAAGAGCTAAGACATAGATAAGGAAGGGAGGGGGAGAGTGGGAAGGAAATGGAAACAGACAGGCGACTACCGTACTAGGCCTGACGACATTTCTGGTAGAGCCGGAGAAAAACAAAAGGTCAGGGAGAGGGGTGCAGAAAGGGAGGGGAGGAACAAAACAAGCGACTATCATACTAGGCCTGACGACATTTCAGATAGTGCTGGAAGGGTCGTGGGGAGGAAAAAAACAGTAATGGGAGGGTGGAGGAAACAGACGAGGTTGCTATCATATTAGGTCCAGGGACAATTCTGATAGAGTAAGTACATAGAAGAAAGTAAGGGGAGGAGATAGGAAAAGGGAGAAGGGAAAGGAGGAGAGAAAAGAGAGTAAGCAGTCAAAAAGAGTGGAGAAGCAAGAGTGGAGAGCGAATACAATTGCAGAAGTCAGTAGTAACACATAATGTTGCAAGCCAGGATACAAGATGAAGATGGGAACAGCATGATTCAGGGTCACCATGAGTACAAGATGCGAAGGAAGTGCAGCATGAGAGTTGAGAAAGAGTGACGCACCGTGAATGAAGTCCATAAAAGTCAAATTCAGCATTGGCCACAAGACAGTGACTCCTATCCAGAGCTGGCGAAATCCACTAGTCTCAAGAAGACCCGCATTTTGAACCATGCCACGGTGTGCTGCATCCTTGCTCGGCTGCAATACCGAAATACCCTGGGACCGCAAGCCATTGTGCGGTGCATGGTCTTCCGAAGTATGAATCCGTCCGAAACTTTGGTGGCCTCCTCCTGGCTCTGCAGGGACACGATTTGAGTCCTTGAAGTCCCCTCACCAGAGTGCTGTATCAGATTAGTGACGAGAATCCGACCAGCGATATTCAGTCTTCTCCTAGCTCCTGAAAAAGGCACCAACACAACAGAGCCACATCCAGCCATGACGAAACCCTTGCCTGGAGTCTTCGCCATTGATCCCTGCTGCAAATTCCCTTCCAGTGTCCAGTCTTCAGTCTTCACGACAAGGAATTTATTGACCAGGTTCTTGGCTGCGGATGCTGAAGACGTCCTGCTGCAAACTCCTCTTCTGTGCCGCGGTACTGTATTTGCTGGGGTATTATTTACCTTAAGCCTTTTGTGATTCCTGTGAAGCTTTGGGGGCGATTCATGGGAGTATTCTCATCCAGTTTACCCAGGCACTTTGCTAGAATCCCTCTAGGGTGTCTTCTCTGAAGTCCCTGGACCCTAACTAACTGCAACATGAACTACTTTGTTGTTTTGAAGACACTTCCTCAGGAATTCTGACTTTTCCTGCAACTGAACCCCATCTCACCCTGCCTACAGCTGGCACTTAGACCACTGGGGTCCCTCTTCTGCCTCAGAGAACTCCTACCATAAACTAGGGAAGGACTAGATAAGAAAAGTAGGTCTCTTGTAAAGGAATTGGTTGGTAACTACCTCTGAAATATGAGCAGCTCCAAATGTTCGTACTATCCTTTCAATGTCGTTCGCCATTCTGAAAAGTATATACAAGCTTATTTTTACCAACCTGTGAATTGGTTCCCCCACTTCCCAAAAAGTAATGCTGTTGGCTTCACCCTTAAGTGGATATGTTTACCAAATGGGTCTTGCTTCCCCTGACCTGCTGTGTAACCGGTCTAGAATAAGACTGCCTTGGGTTTTACCTACCTTGAATAGCTGTGTGCAATTCCTAATCAGCGTATTGTGGGTTTTACTAACATTGATCTGTCTTCTGCCATCCTAAAATAAGTGAATGTTATTGCTTACCTCAATCTGTGTTCCACTGATCTGAAAAGCATCTGTAATAATTACATCAGGCCTTACACACCTAGTATAACTGAGGGTTATCCTGAATGTAGTTATAAGTTCATACTCGGGGGTCAACATTGAAATTCAATAAGTAAGAGCAAACGGCAGCTCCTGGGCAACCAGCATGAACAAGTGACCAGGAGCTACGACTGGGGATCAAGGATCTAGGTCATAGCGTTTCACAAGTCTAACTTTCATAGAAGATGCAAATGTATCTTTTTGTCCATTATTTATGCCTACTTATGCTTTCAAATGTTGTTCAAATTAATGTTCTTTCATAGGACTATCCCAAATGCACAGAACTGCAGTCACATAGGTGTGTTCGTTAGGCATGAGTTAGCCAGGGATGCATGTGCCAAGCTAGTCAGGCTCTTCTAGGCTACAAGCAGGAGGCAAAGAGCTCCCAGCTCCCCTCTTTATGAAACCCCTATACTGTTCTGAATTTGTGTTCCACTATTCAGAAAAGTATCCTGGTAACAGGGTTGGTTTACTAAGTGATTTCTTAACTGAGTGTCACTGCATGACTGTCAGAGTCTACTACCCTTGACTTACTGTAAATTAATCTAAAAGTAACTTGTGGTTTTACTCACCCTGAATATGTGTGTTCTATACCAAATGTGTATGATTAGGTCTGATTTGCCAGAAACACGGTTAATGATTCTGAATAGGGTCTATGCTTTGGTCTGTGTACCTTAAGCATTGTGTTGTGTCTTTATATTGTGTTAACGTCTTACCCACCAAGATAACCTTGGCCTATTTTGTAAGCGTTTCTTTTCAACCATGTGTATGCTACAGGTTCTTTGTACTTTCCTACAACCCTCTCTCCCTCCTAAAATAAGCCTGGCTGCTCCGTCTACGCTACCAAATACTGAGCTGGTACAGCCTTATATTAAGAGTAGAGTTGTGTACTGTCTCAGTTGTATGGTTTTGTGAAGCCCTTAGTTGGACTTCAGAAAAACTGCCCTAACACCATTTATCACAGGTGAATTTTATAAAGGACCTTTCCTTTGTCCAGATCCTCAACCAGAATAAGTAATTCTGGCCTGGTCTTGAATGCCAACACCCTCCCCCCTCTTAAACCATCTATGCACCGTCCTTCCTTATGCATTGAAAGAATACGATTTATACAGAATCGAAAAATGTGCAATGTTGCACATCCATAACAGCCTACAGCCCTACAAGGCTGTACTAATATCAGGCATCCACCATACAAACGACATGCAACAGTGTGCTCTGCACTGTTGATACATGCGGCATGGAATGATATGCAATGTTGTTTTACTTGGGATCTGTGTTGGCTACGGGGGAACAAAATATCTAAAAATGGTGAAACCACCCCGGTGTCACGAACCTCAGCCCTGATCCCCACTGGCAAGCCCATTGGCCAGGTGGAATCAGGACTCGGATCACTAATAATGCCTGGCATCCACTTCTCAGGCCCTCTTGGCGCCAGGCTCATCAGTAAGGAAAGACATCTGCTTCAGGAACTACTTTATTTAGGCTTTCAGCCAACATGATTCCTAGAACCAAGCTATGCGGTCTAGTGTTTTAGGTGTGGTGGCCTAGGGACTACTTTACCTGGACTACTTTACAGGGACTATTTAAACCACACCCGAACAAGACAACACGCTTCGCGTTACTTTGCTTCTAGCAACGTGACGCTAACACCGTGTCCAGCTTTCTCACGAGCCTGGTGAATTCCGAACCTGCAGAAAAAACCAAGA
Organism: Ambystoma mexicanum; assembly: GCF_040938575.1. Classification (NCBI taxonomy): domain Eukaryota; kingdom Metazoa; phylum Chordata; class Amphibia; order Caudata; family Ambystomatidae; genus Ambystoma; species Ambystoma mexicanum. The sequence goes on along the minus strand of NC_090934.1, from coordinate 1,358,058,917 downwards.
ACATCATTAGCAGCGAATCTTACCTGCATTCATCATCCTTCACTGCTCGCAGCTCCTGTGCAGCTCTGTTGGTGGAGTTCACCGCCCGGATCGAAGGACCCGAGAAAAGGAGAATGACATAATTAAAGGAGGTAGTGGAGACATTACAACCACAAAGCGCTTAAAGACTTACTTGGTTGGTTACTTTTCGGCCGGCATAGCTCCGGAACTCCATCTGCGCTGGGAACTCACCGCGACCTACGAAAAGAGAAAATCACAGGTCAGTGAGGACAAGACATTGCTGCGCTACGCAAAGCGCCTCCTTACCGCATCATAGCGCTATAGCGCGCCATAACTCCCGGTGAGAACCAGCATATCCAGTTCTCCAAGTGGACACTCCGCACTCCTAGGGAGATAAAAAAAAGACATTTAGAACAGAGAAAAGGCATGCAAGAATTACGATGCCATCAATCGCAATAAGACCTACCTGAAAGACACTACAAGGGCAGCAGTCAGTGAAGTAACTGGACCACCCGCGCCCACAAAAGACAACGCGCCCCTGTCCAGAGAGCAGGACGGCGAGCCCACGGATTCTGACAACCAGGTTGAGAAGAGAACCTGGAGGGGCTGGAAACACAAGGGAGGTGGGGGAAAACTTACCTTGGTCGCCCACTCCTAATATAGTCTTCATTTCCAGGCGGAATCCCATCGACACCGAGACCACACCAGGGAATTATTGGGAAGGGCACCAACGATCAACTGGCCGGGTGGCATCCCCGTGGATACCAGGTGAGCGTAACAGAACGCGAAGCCCCACATAAATAATCCACCTGGGCGCCATGGAAACATCAGAAATCGACCAATTGGCCCAATTGTTGGGGGACCTTCGTGCTGAGGTTCATTCAGCCCGACAAGAGACTAATGCACTCCGGAGAGACCTAAATAGTGACCAAGGAGCGCACCGACGAAATCAGCAGACAATTCTTGCAATCGCAGGCAGGGCAGACTCCTCTGCCTGGAGGAAATCCACCGATGCAAAATCCTATCTCACCATCTTATACCCCCCACAACAGTATAGATCACGCTGCCTGGAACAGTTCCCCTGGCACCACCAGAAAGGTTTTCGGGCGACCCACGGAAGTAAGCAGCATTCATAAATCAGTGTCGCCTTCACTTCCTTTGTCGCCCTGGGGCATTTCCAAATGACCAAACTCGGGTAGCTTTCATCCTATCATACTTGAGTGGAAGTGCAGCGGATTGGTCGGTGCCGTTGGTGACCCATAATGATCCGTTGTTACAGGACTATGGGGGTTCCAGAGAGAAATGGAAAAACTGTTTGCTCGCCATACCCAGGAACAAGCAGTGGATAACACACTTTTATCCCTCCAGCAGGGGAACCAAGACTTGTAAACATACATTGCGACTTTCAATAGACTGGTTGCTGAAGCCAGGTGGCCAGAAAACAAAAGAACCATGTTATTCCATCGAGGCTTACGAGGCAAATTAAAGGACGTCTTGGGCCAGGTAGTTGATCCCCCCCCCCGCACCCCCCCCCCGCCCCCTAGACTGTACCGAATTCATGAATCTGGTCTTGCAGCTAGACCATCGGTTGCAGGACCGGAAAGCAGACCGGTCCAAAGCAGACTCTCGAGTAGTTTATGTTCAGCCTAAAGACAATGCGCTACTTGCCGCTACCCTTTGCCTCTTATCCCGGAAATGCTAGACCAAGTCAAAGATGCCCAGATCTATACCAAATTAGACCTTCAGGGAGCATACCACCTGGTCCGGGTCAGAAGCGGAGATGAGTGGAAAACCGCTTTCCGTACTAAATATGGCTTGTTTGAATATCAAGTCATGCATTTTGGCTCATGTAACGCTCCCGCAGCGTTTCAATATTTCATGAATGATGTCTTGAGAGAACTGATTGACGTTTGCACCTTAGTGTACATTGATGACATCTTGGTCTACTCAGCCTCAAAACAAGATCATATCAGGCATGTTCGTTCAGTCCTCACCAACATCGTTTGTATGCAAAGCTGGAGAAATGTTTTTTTCACGTCACCAAAGTAGAATTCCTTGGTTTCATCCATTCGCCGAAACGCATCAGAATGGACGTACATAAGGTTGACGCTATTCTAAAATGGCCATCACCAACATCTCTGAAGGGGATACAGAGCATGCTAGGCTTTTACCGCTGGTTTATCCCAGACTTCTCTCAGGTTGTGCACCTGATCACAGTACTGCTACGAAAAAAAAAGCAATAAAAAGTTCACTTGGACTGAGGAAGCAGAAAGAGCCTTTCAGGAACTGAAAGAAAGGTTCACCTCTGCTCCAATCCTGCGGCACCCACGTCCAGACCTCCCTTATGTCGTAGAAACTGATGCTTCCAGTATGGCAATGGGAGCGGTCCTTTCACAGAGGGACCCAGAACGTGGCAAGCTGCATCCTGGTCAAAAAAATTCTCACCCCCGGAAAATAAATGACACTATCACGGACAAAGAACTCCTGCTATCAAGTCCGCTTTCAAGGCGTGGCGACACTATCTTCTGGGAGCTAGACACCATTACAGTGATCACAGACCACCGGAATCTGCAATATCTCAAAACAGCCAAATCCCAGTCTTCACGCCAGTTACGGTGGGCCCTCTTCTTCGCCGAATACGACTACGTGATCACCTTTTCGACCAGGGGTAAAGAATGGGAAAGCCGACGCCTTATCGCGAATGGGCATCGATGAAACGGTGTATACAACTCCAGACCCGGTACCCATCATACCTGAAGACAAACTCTTGGGTATCACAACAGCGTTATATCAAGCCGAATTAGGAAACAAAATTCGACAGTCAATTAACCCGGATGCTTTCCTCGCATGGCAAACTCAAGGAGAACAATAGTGCATCAAGGATCAGTTACCTTATTTTAGGGACTGGCTATATGTACCCGAGAAAGAGTTACAACAGCATATCATTTCAGGTTATTATGACTCTCTGATCGAAGGATACACTGGAATCGCTAAAACTTTAGCCAAGGTAAAAAAGAACTTTCGGTGGCCTACCTGGCATAAGGACATCGTCTAGTATGTTCAGTCCTGCGGCGTCTGTGTACAAAATAAATCACAGAAACCATCGGGTCTCCTACAACCAATTGACATCCCTCCGCTCCATGGCACACTCTTTCCCTCGACTTTATCACTGATCTGCCACTGAGTCAAGGCTTTAACACCATTCTTGTAATCGTGGATTTGTTCTCAAAGATGGCACATTTTATTCCTCTCAAGGGCCTCCCGGACGCATCCACCCTAGCAGAAGTATTTCTGGAGAACATTGTCAAGCTGCATGGCTTTCCATTAGTTCTGGTCTCCGATCGAGGTAGCCAATTTGTATCCAATTTTAGGAGAAAATGCTGCACAATGGCACAGATTGACGTCTGGCTATCCACCAGTCACCGCCCCCAGACAGACGGCCAAACCGAGAGGACCAACCAGACCCTCGAGCAGTATTTATGGTGCATGCTGCATCATGAATTGAGAGATTGGAAGGACTTACTGTGGATAGCCAAGTACGCATATAACAACTCTGTACATTCTAGCACGGGCCAAACACCTTTTTACACCTTGTATGGCAGACATCCACGTACATCAGAACTTGACCTTCCTGCCAGCTTGGAAATGCCTGCAGTAAAGACTGTTCATACAACCATCACTCAGGCGTTCAGAAAGGCGAAGGAACATCTTATTGATGCTAAAGAAAAACAAAAGCACTTCGCCGACCAGCATCGGAAAAAAGGCCCCAGACTATCAAGTAGGAGACCAGGTTTGGTTAGCCGCCAAATACTTACCCATCAAAGGGACCCGGACCTTCCATCCTCGATATTTGGGACCCCTATACCATCAAGGCAATTATCGACTCAGCAGCCGTCAAATTGGACTTACCACCTAATCTACAAATCCAGCCGGTATTCCATGTGTCCCTCTTAAAACCAATGCAACCCGGTACACGAATCAAGACACCACCTCAACCTATACTAATAGATGGAGAACCAGAATTCGAAGTCAAGGGCATCCTGGACTCTAAGTACTCTAGAGCCAAGTTGTACTATCTCGTCGACTGGAAGGGGTTTGGGCCTCAAGATAGATCCTGGGAACTCAGTGAGAACATCCATGCACCACGTCTGATCAAGAAGTTTCATCAGAACTTTCCAACTAAACCTGGACCAGGCAGGAGACACCTTGGGAGAGGGGGCCTTGGGGGGTAGGGGGGAGTGCTGTCACGACCCTCAGCCCTGATCCCCACTGGCAAGCCCATTGGCCAGGTGGAATCAGGGCTCGGATCACTAATAAGGCCTGGCATCCACTTCTCAGGCCCTCTTGGGGCCAGTCCTGGCGCCTTTTGCGCCAGCCTCATCAGTAAGAAAAGATATCTGCTTGAGGAACTACTTTATTTAGGCTTTCAGCCAACATGGAGGCATCCACATAGCTTGATTCCTAGAACCAAGCTATGCGGTCTAGTGTTTTGGGTGTGGTGGCCTAGGGACTACTTTACCTGGACTACTTTACAGTGGCTATTTAAACCACACCTGAACAAGACAACACGCTTCGCGTTACTTTGCTTCTAGCAACGTGACGCTCACCGTGTCCAGCTTTCTCACGAGCCTGGTGAATTCCGGACCTGCAGAAAAAACCAAGAACATCGTTAGCAGCAGAATCTTACCTACATTCATCACCCTTCACTGCTCGCAGCTCTTGGGCAGCTCTGTTGGTAGAGTTCACCGCCCGGATCAAAGGACCTGAGAAAAGGAAAAAGACATCATTAAACGAGGTAGTGGAGACATTACAACCACAAAGCGCTTAAAGACTTACCTGGTTGGTTGCTTTTCTGCCGGCATAGCTCCGGAACTACATCTGCGCTGGGAACTCACTGCGACCTACGAAAAGAGAAAATCACAGGTCAGTGAGGACAAGACAACGCTATGCAAAGCGCCTCCTTACCGCATCATAGCGCTATAGCGCGCCATCATCTCCCGGTGAGAACCAGCATATCCAGTTCTCCAAGCGGACACTCCACGCTCCTAGGGAGATAAAAAAAAGAGACATTTAGAACACAGAAAAGGCATGCAAGAATTACGACGCCATCAATCGCAATAAGTAACTGGACCGCCCGCGCCCACAAAAGACAACGCGCCCCTGCCCAGATAGCAGGACGGCGAGCCCACCAATTCTGACAACCAGGTGAGAAGAGAACCTGGAGGGGCTGGAAACACAAGGGAGGTGGGGGAAAACTTACCTTGGTCGCCCACTCATAATATAGTCTTCATTTCCAGACGGAATCCCATCCACACCAAGACCACACCAGGGAATCATTGGAAAGGGCACCAACGACCAACTGGCTGGGGGCGTCCCCGTGGATACCAGGTGAACGTAACACTCGGTTTCAAAAGTGAAAAAAAGTAGTATTGGAAATGCTAACAGTTTTGGCTGCTGTATTGTTATGGATTGGCCATGATGGTAGCAGCTGCAAAATAGTGCGAGTAGCTGGGCATATAATACTAGTGCAAAACAAAGGAGGTGATGACTGTAAGGTTTAGACTTCATCTTAACCTCTGCCATTGCTCTGGGCAACCTTCCATACCATTGTTCGACTATGCCTGATTTGCATATGGTCTTTTACCTTCTGTAATGGCTTGGCAGGCTGAAGGGTTACCCAGAGCAAGGCCAGATGTTAGGATTAGATCCAAACCTTCCAGCTATCACCTCTTTTGTTTTGCATATAATAGTGCCTGGCACATTCCTAATGCTGTTACGCTAGCCAAACTGCTTTGCTAGTGCTTGTTTTTAACATCAGTGAAGGACACACATTGGGCCTCATTACGACCCAGGCGGTAAGGGGTTAACAGCACCGTAAAAGGTGGCGGCGCCGTTAACCCCTTACCGCCTAATTACAAGGTCCTTTTGCGGGTCCCTTAACGGCTGGTTTTATCAGCCGTTAAGGATTGGACCCCCAAGGGGACCTTGGAGGCAATTACGGTACCGCAATTTGCGGTACCGCAACTACTGCCTTCCCCATTTCCATTGAGCCCTATGGGGCGAAAATGGGAATGTGGAAGGGCCAATGGTGAATGGGGAATTACTGCCCCGCCAACCTTGGAATGGGGCGGTAATTCCGCCATTCACCATGGCGGAATCGGTAAAATACCGGCGGCAACCACGGCGCTACTAGCGCCATGGTTACCGCACGGGTCGTAATGAGGCCCATTGTGCTTATAAATCTAGTGGCTACAGGCAGACCTGGTTAAGCCAGTTTTATTACACCAGTATCATATTGACAGCTCCAATTAAGTAATTAACTCTCTGGAAGACTACTTTGAAAAAACACTGACTGGCACTTTGAGCACAATGTTAGACAGTGAGGCTTGATAAAGCTATCTCAAAGAGATCACAGGGGAATGTATTTACGGCAGGGGGTTAGAAAGTGGATGGGAACAGCCATGGTGATTAACATGGCCATGGCAGTCAATGGGTGGGTAGAAAACGAAACATCTACAAGTTGTATCCCCCTCCCCTCATATGCCATTTCTCCCTATGTGCACCATAATGTAATTGTTTTGGCTTCTAATATCCAAAATGAAAAAGAACCCAGTAATAAATAAATGTTTGAAAGCGAAAAAAGGCAATGATCATACCAATCATAGAGTCATCTGATTATAGTATGCCATTTTAGGCTGTAATACTATCTTGCTAGATCATATTAGGTGACATATGGGTAGTGCATTTATAAAGGGCACTATTGCAAAACAGCATCTTGGCGCTGAACTACGGAAAGAGGGCAATGTACACAGTAAACAAGAAATCAGCGAGAAAAGAAAAGTTTCAGCCGATGGCAGAAAAGGACGAATTTGTCACAAGAGTTCAATTTCAGGAGTTCATTCCATAGGGTGGGAGTAATCGTGAAAGAAGCTGGGCCACCTTTGCAACTGGGAAAATGGAGGTACAACTGGACAGAGTTATGAGATCAAAAGAGGCACAGGAGTATAAACAACCAGTTTATCTGTAAGGAAATAATGGCTTGAATTATAGAGTGCCTTTTGAACAAAACAGTCCTAAAAACGATTTGCCAACTAGGCAGCCGATTAATGTCTAATGTAGAAGGAGCAGAGTAAGAGGAGGGCCTTCAAAGGGTTCCATGCGATAATGTCCCTGCAAAAATGTAGCCATACAAAAATGGTGCCTTTTTTGCGGCAACATCATATGGAACCTGCGGGGGACACCCACAAAAACCCCTTATTTTTTAAAATGGAACAGGGGACACACCACAACCCCCACATTTTCTTTAATGGAACGGGGACACCCCACAATCCCTGCTCCCATTTACCCCATATATTGTCCCCATAAATAATGTGGCCTATGCACTTTCCTGGCGACTATATGTATGGGGACAATATTACCCGATACCCTTCAAAGGTAGAGGTGTTGTAGTATTCTGTATGTCTGATGGTGAGATGAAAAAAAATAAATGGAGGTAGTCATGAATACAAGGCATTGCAATAACCAAGACGTGGCAGAAAAACAAGTTACTCTCTTACCTGGTAACGTTCTTTCGATGGGATGGTCCGACGACGTATTCCATATCTATGACAGGTAATGTCCACAGCTGTGCTGCTTCGGAAAATTGTCTGCGTCCTGCGTCGATGAGCCGTCCCAGAGGACCTCCTCCAACGGCCGACGTCACCCGATGTGATAAGTAGGACACACGACGACCGTATCCTCAGTTGTAGTTTTTTCCCCAGAACGTGACACACCAGTTTTCTGCCAGTCAGACACACAAGGCCTTGCGGAACGCAAGCTGCAATCGCATAAGAAATTCTGCAGCGGGGAAGGTAGGGAGGGAGCGATATGGAATTCGTCGTCGGACCATACCATCGAAAGAACGTTACCAAGTAAGAGAGTAACTTGTTCTTCGAGGGGATTGGGTCCTCCGACGTATTCCATATCCATGACAGACTCCCAAAGCAGTACCAAGCAAGGAGGTGGGAAAAGAATTTAGAACACAAATTTAGCATGCCCAATCAAATTGCAGAATAAAGGATTGCCTTGCCAAAGGCCAGATCCTGCCCTCGGATGGAATCGAGGGAGTAGTGACGTACAAAAGTATGCACCGAAGCCCAGGTGGCTGCATCACAGATGTGACGAATAGTAACACCCCTCTGCAGGGCAGTAGACGCAGCCACACCCCTGGTAGAATGGGCCCGCAAGCCAGCCGGAGGGTCCTTACCCGCCAAGCGGTAACACTCGGAGATAGCTAAAATAATCAAATGAGACAGTGTTTCGTCACAGCTTGTCCCAAACGCTTTCCAGCGTAACCAATGAAAAGTTGATCGTCCACTCTTACCCAGGACATGCGCGAAATATAAAAGCTCAATGCTCTCCTAGGATCAAGCCTATGGAGCCTCTCGTCTTCCTTACCAGGATGTGGAGGAGGATAGAATGCCAGAAGAACCACCTTCTGGCTCAAATGAAATTGCAAAACCACCTTCGGAAGAAAGGAAGGACAAACTCGAATGACAACCCTGTCCTTGTGAAACACAGTGAAGGATGGCTTAACTGAAAGTGCCTGTAACTCACTCACTCTGCGAGCGGAAGTAACCGCAACCAAAAATACAGTTTTAAGAGTTAACAGTCTCAAAGGGCAAGAATGCAAAGGCTCAAACGGAGCACCCATAAGAAACTCAAGAACAAGGTTCAAATCCCAACCGGGCACCAGAGACGGTGACGGAGGGAACACATTAGTGAGCCCTTTCAAAAACTGAGAAATTAAAGGAATATTAAAATAGGAACATCCTTCAGCCGAGCACTTAAATATGGACAGCGCCGCCAGGTAACCTTTAATGGTACCCACTTGCAAGCCCCTGTGGGCCAAGGAAAGCAAAAAAGACAGAACCATGGGAATGTCGCACTCAAAAGGATCCATATTCTTAACTCTGCACCAGTCGCAGAACTTACGCGAACGGCAACGGTAAAGAGACTTTGTTGCCGGCCGTCTGGCCGAGAGCAACACCTCCAACACGTCTTCAGGGAGGTCTCAATCCTTATACCTCAACCTTTCAGAAGCCAAGCGTGAAGGTTGAGGGATCTGACCTCTGGATGGAGAACCTGACCCCCCCCTCCCGTGAGAGCAGATCGTCTCGGTAGGGTCGAGATGGACAAGTCGAGAAGGTCCGGGTACCACGTCCTCCGGGCCCACGCCGGAGCAATGAGAATCATGCGGGAACCGAACCTCCGTAACCTCCGCAGTACTTGCGGGATGACGGGGACTGGAGGAAACGCGTACAGCAGTGGGAACGACCACTCCACCACAAACGCGTCTCCCAAGGCTCCTTTTGGAGGAAATTCCCACGAGAAGAACCTTATGCACTTCTGGTTGACACTGGAGGCGAAGAGATCCACTTGAGGGGTCCCTCAAAGGGCGAAGATCTCCAGGAGAATCGCCTGAGCCAGCTCCCACTTGTGAGAGATCGTGCTCTGCCTGCTCAGAGCGTCCGCCGTCTTGTTGTCGTCTCCGGCCAGATGAACAGCCGAGATCGAAACTTCCTGCTGGATGGGCCAGAACTCGAGCGGCATCGCCTCCCTGCACATAGGAAGTGACCCTGCCCCCCCCTTTTTGTTGCGGGCATGGCCACTGTGTTGTCCGTTAGGATCAGGACACTCTTTCCTCGCACAGTCGGCAGAAAAGTCTTCAGGGCTAGCCTGACGGCCCTCAGCTCCAACAGATTGATATGGAGTCTGGACTCCGACGGAGACCAACGACCGCTGACTGTCAACTCGTTGGCATGATCTCCCCATCCCGTGAGGTATGCGTCCGTCACGACCATCACCTCCGGCCAGGGAAGCCAAAACGGGGGTCCCCTTCATCAGATTGCCTTAGACGGCCCAACACAGAAGATCCTGGGCGACCGAGGGCGGCACCTGAACAGGGTCCGACATCCTGCCGGAAGATTGCAACCACTGCATCTTGAGTGCCCCCTGCAAAGATCTCATCCGCAGACAAGCCTCTGGCACCAGAAGAATGCAGGATGCCATGAGGCCGAGCAACCTCAAGAACTCGAACGCCGGGAGCGTCTGGGCAAGTTGAAACTTGTGCACCATCTGCTGAATGTGAAGAGCCCTCACCTGGGGAGGAAAACACAGCCCCAGGGATGTGTCGAGCACCGCTCTGATGTACTGGAGCCGCTGTGTTGGCGTCAAATGGGACTTCTTTAAATTGAGGGAGAAGCCCAGCTTGTGAAGGGAGTGGCAGGTGACGGACAGATGATCCAGGACTTGCTCGGGAGAGCTCCCCCTGATCAACCAATCGTCCAGGTAGGGGTAGACGTGAATCCCCCTTTCCTGAGATGCCCTGCCACCACCACCATGAGCTTGGAGAAAACCCTTGGGGTGGAGGTCAATCCGAACGGCAGGACCCGAAACTGAAAGTGCGAGTTGCCAACCGCGAATCTCAGGTACTTCTTGTGCTTGGGATGGATCAGCACATGGAAGTAAGCGTCCTTGAGGTCGAGAGACGCCAACCAGTCCTGAAGTTGAAGGGCCTGGAGGACTTGAGAGAGAGTAACCATCTTGAACTTGTCCTTCCTGAGGAGTTTGTTCAAACCGCTCAAATCCATGATGGGTCTCAATCCCCCGTCTTTCTTCGAAATAAAAAAATAAGGGGAATACCATCCCTTGTTCCTCTCCGCTACAGGCACCAGTTCTATGGCGCCTTTCTCCAGCAGGGCTTGAATCTCCTGCGCAAGGAGCGGATCCAGACTCTTCAAAGAGAGGTTCCCAGATGGATTGTCGTGAGGCCTCTGCCAAAAGGGAAGACAGTAGCCGTGGGTTATGATCTCCAGAAACCACACATCTGAAGTAATGGCATGCCACTCTACAAGATGCTGCGCCAGCCTTCCCCCAACCGGCGAACCATGGGACCTGGCCTCATGACTGAGTGGTAGCGGCTGCGGCATTGCCTGAGGGCAAAGAGGCAACTGCCCGAGCGGCCTTGGCACCTCGAGTACTTTGTTTTCCACCTCTGGCACTCTTACAGTGGTCCCTTTGACTGACAGATCCTCTCGCTTTACTGAAGGACGAGTAATAGCGAAAGGAACCTCCCCTCCATTTTTGTCCCCTAGGACGAAAAGGCGGAGGTTGTCGAACTGCAGCACCCAACGACTTCGCTGAAGCTTTGGAGGTTTGCAACCTCTCAAGGCTCTCGTCAGCCTTGCTGCCAAAAAGATGTTCACCGTCAAAGGGCATGTTGAGGAGCCGGGACTGCACATCAGGAGCGAACCCCGACTTCCGCAACCACGCAAACCTGCATATTACGGTGCTCGCCGCCATGGACCGGCTGACACAATCTGCCATGTCCAAACCCGACTGAACGGCCTCACACATGGCATCCTTGCCATCCTGAACCATAGCAAGGAAACCATCCCGTTCGTCCCCTTCGGGAATATGTTCAGCCGCTAATGCAACACAGTTCCACAGAGTGTGTGTGAAACGAGACAAGGCACATACGGAGTTGGCCGCCTGAAGCGCCATACCCCCTGAAGAAAACACTTTTTTTGCCCAGCCATCAAAATGTTTGTCGTCCCTATCCGGAGGGATGGTAGGATACGACGCCTGCTTTGCTGGGGCCGTAGCCGCCTGCACCACCAAACTCTCCGGAGTGGGGTGCCTGGACAAGTAGCAGGGGTCGCTACTGGCTGGACGGTATTTTCGCAACAAAGACTTGCCCACTGCCGGGAGACTCTCCGGAGCAGTCCAAGCCGCCGCCACCCTTCTCTGCAGAGCCATATGAAACGGCAGTACTGGGTCAGTGGGGGGGGGACCAAGATCAAGGATGTCCGTGAGATCATCCTGAACAAACTCCCCTGGAGAAGCCGACCATCCCAAGTACTCGGTGACCCGAGACATAAGGCGCTGGTATGAAGTATCGGCATGAGTGCCAGGCTCCGGCCTACAAAACTCCACCTCTGGAGAGGTGTCCAGTCCACTGGTATCATGCAGTGACGGCCTCAGGTCATCAAATTGGCTATGGCCCGAGAGAAGCTCAGGCACCGTAACCGGAAACCAAGCCCTCATCAGAGCCCTCATCACCCTCTGAAATGTACTCCAGGCGGTGAGAGGAAGACACCTGGGGACCAAAGCTATGCCAGGACCTTAGCCAGAGCTTTTCTAGGGGCTACCCCCGTGCCACGGGGCCCATCCGACACCACCGCCTCGAAAGGCGTCGACGGCGCCGAACGAGTCGGCGCCGAGAGAATCGGCATTGAGCGAATCAGCGTCAGCCACACCGCCGCCAGCATCGGCAGTGTCGACACAGGCCTCGAAGCCAGGGCTCTGAGCATGTCCTTCGACGACCTCGGCGCCACAGGCTTCGACGTTTTCCTCGAAGACGGCACAGGATCACGCAGTCTCGAGCGCGTCAAGGACCGGGACCTGGAACGGGCATGGCGAGAACCATTACCCTTGTCCGAGCGGGACCTCTCCCGCGAACCGTGCCGACCACCTGAGCCCGAAGGCGTGCGAGCGGTGTGTCTCTCGACCGATCACGACCGACCCCACTCGGAGGCGCGGACGGACCAGTACCCTGCGATTCAAGAATCGCCAACATCTTCTTCCCCAAAGGAAGCCCATTCCTCCGGTGTCGCTTGCATGGTGAGATAAGCGACCCGCCGACGGGTGGAGTCCTCGGAAGAGGACAGGGGAGGTCGACCGATGCTGGCGCTTCCGGGAATGCCTCGAAGAGGCAGAGTAGTGGCGAGACCGACTCCTAGAAGGAGACCGACTCCTAGAAGGAGACCAACTGGACCTCCGACGATGACGCGGAGAGTCGCCTCTCGAATCATCCGTCGAAAGCCCTGCAGACCTCGACTTCCTGGGCGTAGACACTCTACCTACTGACAACTTCTTCTTGCGCTCCCGCAAAGCCTTGGCCGTGAGCGACTGGCAGTCGACACAGTCATCTGTTTCGTGGGCCTCCCTGAGGCACCAGAGGCAGGCGTCGTGCAAGTCTGTTACCGACATCTTGGACCCACAGCCCCCGCATTTCTTGAAGCCGGACGCGGGGTTGAAGACGAGGTAGACATTGTCACAAACAGGTTTTCACAAAAACCGAACAGGTTCAAAGAACCGAGAAGAATACAACAAACTCCAAAGAGTCGAGGCGTACCGAGATTCACAAAGCAAACACGTTCGCGGACAAAACGTAACTGAGGCTACGGGCGTCGTGCGTCCTACTTATCACATCGGTGACGTCGGCTATCGGAGGAGGTCCTCGGGGACGGCGCATCAACGTCATCGACGCAGGATGCAGAAAATTTGCCGAAGCAACACAGCTGTGGACATTACCTGTCATAGATATGGAATACGTCGGAGGACCCAATCCCCTCGAATGAGGCAGATATGACAGTGGGCATCTAGAGACCATTTGTCTCGGCCCGAAGAGGCAGTCAAAGATAAAGCTATTTATGTAGCACATGGCACTAAGAGGACCAAAACAGGGGATCACAAAATGAGTGACTGACACCTACAACCATCACCTTTGTTTCATTAGTATTGAGTTTAAGCCAATTTAAAGCCATCCATTGGTCAATGAGATGCAAGGCATCAGCAAATCGAACAATGACACCCATATCGTGATAAAGACAAACAAGGATCTGTCCATCATCCGCATGTAAATCAAAGTGCAAAACTGAAATCATGCAATGGAAGAGCAGGGAGGGTCAATATTAAAAATGCAAGGAGAATGAGTGGACTTATGTGGCATTGTCTAAGGAGGACAAAGAGTTGACAGTAAAAAGGGTCTAAAGAGATAGAATGCTTATGGAGGTAAGAGTAAAATGTGGCCATGATCAAGCATAAATCAAGGGCAGTGGCAAAGCAGTTATCTACTGGCGGAGGCTATTTGAAATGACAACAAAAGCAGACTCAGTGGAAGAGGCTTAACGGAAGTTGGGTTACAGGGTTGTACCACAAATCCCATTCATTTGCCGAGCACCAGGGGAAAAGGTAGGCTGGAAAGCTGTGTGGTTCAAAGAGCTTTTTCAGTAGTGGAACTAAAAATTATGATTGTTGTCAGAATTAAGCCTTCCTGAAGGGTAGAATTAAGCAGAGCCAATAAAGTAGCAGCAAATAAATCAGCAAGAGACCCCCCCCTTTTTTTTCATCATCCAGCTCATCTAGTCACTAGGACAGTGACCCAGAGTAAGGATGGGGTAGATGTGGACCAGAAACCACGGCTAAATGCCGGTTTGATGTCCGTCAGGGCTTTGGCGGGAGAAGAGGCAGTGCAGCCTTCCTTGAATGCAATTGTAGCTTCTGTAGACTCTTTATTAGTGGTATGCACTAATATGGGCAACCAAAAGGGGTAAAATAAAAACAATGTTGACTAAGATGGTAGATCTGGTCCTAAATTAATGTGATTATAATGTGGAACCACAGGATACATGTATTCCTGCTGTTGATTCTGTGTCTGATTTTATTAGACTGTGTAGAGATTTTAAATACTCACTCGCTACTGTTAGTTGTATTTTAGAACCATCCTGAACTACTTTTGATCTTACGAGCCAAGTTCAGTCTGTGCCAAGGATTGAACATGAAAATCCTGACTGTGAGGTGTCCTTATTTTGTGGAAAATGAGACTGAAGGGCAAAGGACACTTACTCCCAGCACAAACCTACCAAAGGAAAGAAGAAACTAAAGCGTGAAGGGAATGCTCTGCCCTATGCATCAAGGAAGATACTTCCTAACTTGCAACACAGTGGAAACCAAAAATAATCCAATTATGATGGAGCCTCTCAGTAACACGCTTAGTAATGGACTGTCAATGTAACCAATGATGAGCGTTTATAATAGTCAAGGCCAAACCAGTAAAACCGTTATTACCGTCAGGCAGAACATTAGTATGTGTCAGGTAGATATTCGAGTCCCTATGTAAAGATGGCTACGTTTGAGTTGTAATGGTGCACAACCAGAAAATAAATCACTGCTGTCTACAATAATCCTTCATATTCATAATATAATTAGCGATTAATTCATAGCATCAGGTACCGGGGATAGGATTTGAGATTCTAAAGGGGATACCAATTTACAAAATATGGATGCCAATGTGCCCACTTTGAGCCCAAATGATTGGAAATAGGTCTAGTCAAACTGTAGAGGAACATAATGACAAATTGTTACCCTTGGGTAGAGAGATAAAGTTGGAGGAATTTATGCCATTTACGTCTAGCTCATTTTTAAAAAACACTATTAATGAGCTTGGAAATGCAACATTGGAAACAGACAGTACAAGATTGATCAGTGAGTATACATCTGGTGTACATATATAGTCACAAATCGTTAATGAGCAACGGAGCAATCCTTTAAAATATTCAGGGAAATGACATCAACACAAGTATCATGAATATAGCAATACGTAGAAACTAAACAACTTCGGGAGGAGGGGATGATGACTCGTTGACCTCATCCCCCAGAATTGCCAGACAGGGAGGAGATGTAGGAGCGGAAAGGGCCCCACATGTTACTTGGTCTAGCTCTTATCGGTTGTAACATTAGCCAGCACTCTTCGGTGTCAGCAGCCCATGTGGCTGCGCAGAGCCATTGTTCATGTTAGGGGGGGTGGTCTAGGCCGGAGCCAGAGTAAGAGGATGCACCGTGTGTCGAGAAGCAGGCACAAACTTGCCAGTCTCCTGGAACCGCAGTTTAATGTGGGAAGTTCGTAAAAGAGACACGTCAAAGGGGCTGGGGTGATGGTGCACTCCAGCATTTCAGAGAGGGATGCACACACTTCGGTCCAGAATTTGGGAAGTCGCAGACATGACCACAGCATGTGTATATAGTCTGCGTTATCAGAATTACATCTTGGGCATGTGGCTGGGTGGTCTCGCAACATGCAGTGAAGCCAGACCAGTGTATAGTGGAACCTGTGTAGGATCTTGAATTGCATAAGTTTAAAACCGGAGTTGAATGAGATGTCGTGTGTGCGGGTATACATATGCTCCCAATGCTGGTCGGATATCTCGGTTCCCAGATCCCTGGCCCACAATCCCCTGTGCCTAGCGAGCTGTGAGGATATCCCACACTGAAAGGCGGTGTATAATCTGGATACTTTGCCCCCGAGAGCCGCAATGTTTAATAGTTGATAGTATTGGGTTATCTTGCCGAAGTGAAGTGAAGTCGGGGAGTCTGATCTTTAGTGCGCATCGCAGGCCCGCATAATGTAGCCAGTGAGGGCATAACCCGCAGGGACCCCGGCAGATTGGCCCATTCAGTCAAAATGCCCTGTTCAAATATATTACTAATAGTATTCAGGCCGGTTTCCTCCCAGCAGTTCACGGTCGCAGTGTCAACCTGAGGGGTAGTCGGGTAAAAAGTTCCAGAGGGGAGCTCGCCGTGGAACGGCCATATGTCACCAGTCTGTTTCCATATCTTGGTTAAGGCTAGAGCTGTGGTGCCTACAGGACTGGCGGGTTCGAATCTGGTATCATAAGGGGTTAGGACTATGGTACGGATATCTTTCGCACCCGCAGCAAGGCTCTCCAGTTTGACACAACGGGCAGGGTCGGAGGGCATAAACCAAAACTATGCAAAATGAGCTTGAGCAGCTATCCAGTACCCCTCAAAATTCGGAGCTCCGAATCCTCCCTTTGCTATTTGGGCAGTTAGTATTGCTTGTTTTAGCCAGACCGCGCCAGAGTGCCACAGGAAGGCATTGATGGTACGAGTGAGTGTTGCAAAGAATTTATGGCCCGGCCACAGTGGGAAATTTAAAAACCTGTAAAGTAGTTGCAGCAGCACCACCCTTTTGAGAATGCCAATCCTGCCAGCCAGGGTAATTGGCAGGTTTGTCCAACCTGCACACTTCTGGACTAGAATGGCTAGGTATTTACCGAGGTTAGCATCATACAGTGTGGCTGGATCACGAGCGACCACTACGCCCAGATATGTGATCTCAGTCTGGGCCCATGTGAACCCCTGGAGATTCATTGGCAGTGTGGTGATTCGGTCAGTGGGAATAGTATGGACTTGGTGCAATTAATTTCGAGGCCCGACAAACCAAAGTGATAACGTCTTTTAGTATTGGGGAAAGGTTAAGCTCAGGTTGGCGAACGAAAAGAAGAGCATCGTCCGCATATAGAGAAATGATATCCCATGGGCACGACAATCGTATGCCTCTGTGTGCATGCCTCTGTGTGTATGCCTCTTGCGTATCCTGTCAGCTAGTGGTTCAATGGCGACGGCAAAGACTAGTGGTGAGAAGGGTCAGCCCTGTCTAGTGCCTCTTCTATCGGGAATTGGGTCGAGCACAGGATGTCGGTGCGGACCCTGGAAACAGGGGAGGAGTAAAGCAGTTTCACCCAAGCTCTGAAACTGGGACCGAATTTGCATTTCTCAAGTACCTGCATAGGTATCCCCATGATACAGAATCAAAGGCCTTCTACATATCTATTGTTGCTGCAACTGCTTGAGTGCTGGGATCAATGCGAGTCAGTACATTACATAGTTGACGTAGATTGAAGGAGGTAGAACGGCCTGGAATTTGTATTTACTGTTTTATATAGCGCCTTAATCCAAGGCGCTTTACAATGAACAACAAAATATACATTAAACATGGAACAGTAGAAACTATAAAACAGTAAACATGAATCAAACCAGAAAATCAGCATGTAGAACAATTTACATGAGAAAGAAGAGGCGAGGATGGGGGGTGGAGAGAAGGGGGAGAGACAGTAGTGAGGAAAGTGAATAGTAGGAAGAAGGGAGATTTAAAATAGAAGGGGAAGATAAAGAACAAAGAGAAGGGTAGAAGAAAGAGGGGAAGAGGGGCAAGGGGACCCGGGAGGGGAATGAAAAAAGAGATTTCAATAAGGAGTGGAAGGAAGAATAGGAAGGGGAGGAACGGATAGAGAAAGGTTGGGAGTTCCAGTGTAAGGGGGCAAGGAGCTGAAAGGAACGGAAACAAGAAGAGGCATAAGAGGGTGGGGAAACTGAAAGTA
Organism: Ambystoma mexicanum; assembly: GCF_040938575.1. Taxonomy (NCBI): domain Eukaryota; kingdom Metazoa; phylum Chordata; class Amphibia; order Caudata; family Ambystomatidae; genus Ambystoma; species Ambystoma mexicanum. Next base: position 1,358,040,912 of record NC_090934.1, on the reverse strand, counting down.
AGAAGAGATCAGCAGAACAAAGGGAGCGAGGGGGGTGTAAAATGAGAGGAGAGGTAAGGAGGAGCAAGGTTGTGAAGAGATTTAAAGACCAGACAAAGGAAGTGATATTTAAGTTGGGAATGGAAAGGAAGCCATCTGAGCTGAGAGAATGAGTTGGAAACGTAGTCATGAGGAGAGGTGCGGATGGCAGAGTGATAAAGGGATTTGAGGGGAGCAAGGTGGGAAGCGGGAAGACCATAGAAGGGAGAAGAACAGAAAAGACGAGAAAAGATCAGGGAGGAGATTAAGTTTGGTAGCATTGTGGGATGTTTTCACCCACGCATCCGAGCCCTACAACATCACTTTACGTTGCTGATAGCATAAAAAGCAATGCTGCCCACCAGAAAAAGCGCAGTGAAAACGTGACAGATAAGCCACCATCCACTTTTGACAATTCCCAGACTCATCCTTTGGTTGCACCCAGAGCTGTTCAAAAATTCGTTTCATTGGTGTCAAAAGTTGCTAAAATCATGGCCCACAAGACAACTATAAAGATCCAACTTCTGGTGGGGCGTTCTACATCACTCTACTGCAAGGATGCCCATCAAAACGATGTCAGCTAAAATCATATGCGGTCAAGCTAAATCCCCTTTTTGAAAGACATTAATTCAAGACAGCTGTCAAAAATGGGTGCAGTACCATTGCACGCCACTGAACGGCGCTGGCGCTCTATAAATCCTGACAGGAGAGCCGTCTTGCAGAACTGTGCATTGATCAGAAGGTGGTCTTATGTAATTAAAAGTTCAAAAGACTTGCCCGTCCATGGGAAACATTCACACCTGCCCTTCCCAGCAACAGCCCAGGATATCATATGGCCCTGTTGATTGGGAGGGAGGGGACTTGCCTGCTGCCTGCAGGACACAACACAATAGACTCTTTCAATTGAATAGAATATGCTGATTTGGGTGTTAACTGTAAACAGTGCTCTGGCAGGAAACAGGCCATGTGACCATCTGACTCACCAAGCTTCTGGGGGCGGACCCAGACACTTGTGAATTGAAGGCAAATATATGTTTTATAAAAATACTGATAACTAATTGTAACCAGATGACAGAAATGTACAACTTTGAGATTCTTAAAATGACAATGTTACTCACGGTTCAAGACTCAGCTGGTCGCTCAGTGATGTTCTGAGGCAAAACCCCGGGAATTATGAATATTGTAGACACTGCGTTTATGCTAGAGACATAGTAATTTACTGTAATATGCCCAGAGAGGGGGTGTACCTCTGTGTAAATTTGGGTAAAAGTCCAATATGGCAAAACCCACTAAAAATGAAAATAAGTTGTCATTTCAGAACCCAAGCTCTTAGGAAGATCGGAGTTGGGCAAGAATGTACCTTAATTCATCTGCAATGTGTACATGTAATTTCAACAACTTGTGTATCTGGGAAGCATGTGTGGTTATGAAAAAATCATTTTTCTAAGTAAATGCAAAGGGGAGGGACTTCAGCCAGCCATAAAAATAGCATCACTCTGACTCATCCCGACTCACTACTTAGTTCCCCAGTGAGAGCACAGAGAATTCTATAGCCTATCCGGATCATGAGAGGGTGGGGAATAGAAAGTCAGCCTCCCCACCCACTTTCAAAAAGACATAAAAAGAGCCACTAAGACCCAGGAAGGGACAGTCACTTTCCACTTCAAACTGATTTCTTGCGAAGCATTTTTCCGGACCAGACAATATCCAGAAGACTCCAGAACCAGAACTTAGAATCCAGACTCCAGAACTTGTAGCAGAGGGGCCTGAACCACCAGCTGAATCCTTTTTCAGCAGGCCTCAAAATCTTTTGCAACCTAACTCCACTCTTCAACAGCCGGGCTGTGCTGTTTGATTCTGGCTAGAACCCTGTGCCAGTACCCAGAAAGCAGTGCTGTATCCAGAATCCACTTGATCCAGACCAGCAGAACCAGAGATCCAGACCACCGTGCAGTGCCAAGTGCCAGACCAGACCAGCAGAGCAGAGCTGACCCCGACCACTATATTCAGAACCAGTACCAGAGACCGTCTGTGGCGAGTGAAGCCCAAACCTGACCAGACCCTGATGGCCTATTTCAAATTTATAGTGCGAGTACTCAGCCAAAACTGTGCAAAACCAATCTCTTTTTAAAATAATCTAATTAAAACTATTTTAACCTATTTAGAACTGCATCATAGAATTGTGTGTCCATCCAGTTGATCCAAAACCTTCCACATCGCATCTGTCATTCTGAAACTTTAATTTTACTTCTGAAAATCTACCTCCACTAAATCATCCGCATCTTTGGAACCGTATGTGCTTGGAACGAGATTTTATAAAGCTAAGAATCTAAGCTTTCCAACAAGCCTAAAACCGACTTTCTACATAGTTTTTCCGTAATCGCGCTCGACGCACTCGGAAAAAGTGCCGCGAATTGCAATTTGACTAATTTCTACACCTGTAAAAATATAGCTGCTTTTGCATTGCATTGCTGAAATTCATTTTCAACCTGATAATCGCTCATGAATCATTGCTAGTGTTGACCTGAACTAATTCAAGTAGCTGTCACCTACCCTGAATCTCCTATAGGGAATTAAAATCATTTTAGCATAGTTTTCACTTCTTTGCAAATCCCATTCAAAATATTTCTGCATCTTTTCAAAGCATACCGGTTGCTCTAAGCTTGCTAGGGGAGAACTGAAATTTGTATTGCATTGTGTTTGTATTCCTGAAAATTGTGTGCTCTCCTTCCATCTCCTTATATTGCGTAGGGGGGGGGGGGAGTGAATTGCCACAAAGGGGAAAAGTGATTATATTTTCTCTGGTTGAAACCATATCAGTTTATTTCTGTACTGCATTCCTTTCCATCAGTACTTTTCCTTGAAACCATAAAGCATTCTCAGCTATTTTATCGTTTCTGTACCAACTCCTAACTGATAAAAAAGTGTGCTAGTATCCATCAACATTATCTTCATAAGTGTGTTATCAAATATTAAATTATTTATACAAGTGTGATATATATATATTTAATTTTCAAATAAATCTTTTAATTTGCAAAACAAACCTACTTCTTGGCTCAGTGAGGTCAGGGGGATTCAAAGAGAGGGGTGTTATACAAGGGTTTATCATCCAGATCTATGAACTTGTCATAAAAATATATAAATAAGGGCTTCCCTTGGAAATCCCAGACTAGGCACTGACTTAGTTGGAGTACTGAATTGAAGTCCCTTAACAGCATGGAAGGTGAGAGAGGAAAAAACTTTGCGGATGTTAAAGAAATGATAGCAACATGCCCGAGAGGTGAATGAAACCGGATTGGTCCGGGTGAATAATATAGTGCATGTATGGGGCCAGACGCAGGGCTAACACTTTGGCGTAAATATTAACGTCACAATTGATGAGTAAGAGAGGGCGATAGGAGCTGCACTGTGTGGGGGTTTGCCCGGTTTGGGCAAAACAGTTATTACCGCTTCATGGAGGGAAGGGGGCAGGGCTCCCACAAGGCACACCTCGTTCGATAGCGCCCGTAGTGGCGAGACAGGATTTGTAGTGTTTATAAAATTTGATAGGGAGACCGTCTGATCCGGAGCCATTCCCGAAGCCAGCTGGTCTATGGCATTAGATATTTCATCAGATGTGATCGGGGCATCTCTAATTGCAAAAGGAAGAACGGAGAGTGGGAGACTGTACAAGAACACCCCTATGTCAGCTTCACTGGCTGTTTCAGTGTTGGAGTAGAGCTAGGAGCGGAATTCAGAGTTGACTTCTTGCAATGTCACAGCCAGAGTACATCAGCTCTCTCTATTGCCGGGATATGTGATGCACCCTGCTCAAGTCTGATCAACCTGGCGAGAACCCGACCAGCGCATTCGGCCTCCACGTATTGCCTTGCAGCCTGGGGGGAATCTAAGAATTTCAGCTCCCGCCCAGCATGCGCGCGGAACATATCTAATTCAGTGCCAATATCAGCCAGCGTGTCGATTGCGTAGCAGCATATTGAATCTCGAGGAGGGAGAGTCTCGTTTCACTTTTATTAATGTCCCTTCTGATAGTCTTAAGGATCCCCGCGTCCTTCGAGATCGCTGTGCCCCTATTATAAGCCTTAAACGCCTCCCACAGGGTAGCCAGGGATTGGACAGTGCCCGTGTTTAAAGTAAAGAAGTCCTCTATATTGGTGCTCAGTTCGGATTCAAAGGCGGTATCTAACAGGGAACGCGGTTTGAGCCCCCACGACCGGGTTTTGGGTAAGTGGTCCACCACAAGGAGATTGTCACAGGGGAGTGGTCAGAGTATGTCCTGGGGAGAATAGACATATGGGTAACGCTCTTGACTAGGATATCTGTGAGGAGCCACCTATCGATGCGAAAGTGGGAATCATGCACCAAAGAGTAGAAGGAGAACATCCGAGAGTCGGGATAAAGAAGACGCCATGGGTCGGTATAGTCAAATTGCGTTTGTAGTTCCAGGATAGTTTTAGCTGCCTTGGACAGTTGATGGGGTTTAGAGCCTGATATATCATAATGGACGTCATGAATAGTATTGGAGTCAGTCCCCCAAAGAATTGGAACAAGCGGGAATCCAGTCAATAGTGAGGAGACATATGTATAGAAGTCAGGATCATCAATATTGGGGCCATAGATATTAAGCAATACGATTTCCTTTCCCTGTGAGGACCCAAAGAGTAGGACATACTGCCCTGCGGGGTCTATGTGCGCTTTCTTCAGTTGAAATTGAAGACCTTTATGGAGAAGTGTCATAACACCTCAATTCTAGGAGGATTAAGTAGTATAATACTGTTGGGGGCCCCAGGATTTCGCGAATCCCTCAGATGTGCCTGTAAGGGCATGTGTTTCCTGTAAGAAAAGCAGGTTAATCTGGTGCCATTCAACATAGAGTTGCAGTTTTCTCATCTTGGCATAATTGCCCATCCCCCTGATATTTCAGCTCATGCATTGTAAGCAGTCAACCATCTACATATCGGTAGTACAATTCCAGGAACAAATGGTCTCAGCCGAGGATTGGGGTACAGTAAACCGGCCAATAAGCACAGAGCAGAGATTTCACCGATCTTGTCAGAAAGAATAAGGAGATTCGAGTTCCCAGTCACTTGCCAAGCCTTTTTCCAACTATAACTCCCTCCTCTTCCCTCCCCCGCCCACACCTCCCTCCCAATCAGAGAAGTGATACCCAAACGCAACTTAACCCAAAACATAACCAGTGGCGACATTGCCTGGGGGGCTTAGCGCCATTCGAGCAGTAACACGACCGTGTCGGGGTATTGGCTAGACATGACGCAGTGCATATCATAGTGATATTGCAATAGTTGCAACAAAAAGGATCGAAGTAGCGAGTCAGGGCCAGTAGCCAACGGGCTCACCACAGGCGAAGGCCCCCCCCCTCAAGGGAGCCGACCAGGGCCAGACCCAAAGTAGAAGCTGAACAATAACATTGGAAAGGTTTGTGGCCACCTCTAGAGCTCCATCCCAGGTGCTGGCTACACCGGGGAAGTGTTCCTCGATGAACTTGGATGCCCCCTCAGGGATGGTGAAGAACAGGACTTGGTTAGAGTGTTCAATCCTAAATTTGGCGGGATACAACATTGAGTACTTGACTCCCAGGTCCCGCAGTCTCTTCTTGACAGCCAAGAAGGTATAGCCCAATTATGAATAGAAGTTTCAATATGGATCTCCTCCATCGAATACCAGCACTTAGGAATATACGTGGAATGGATATAACAAGGATTGTTCTTCCAACTTTGCATAGTTCCACAAATTGGGCCTGGTTGAATTTATTTCTCCGGCCATTACGGCCCTTTCGAATCTTTGCTATCATGAACGAAGACAAATGGGCTTCCAACTTACTGTTTGTCGAAAACAAGCTGGGAACTATTTTGATTCTGAATTATCTCCTAATCAATAGCAACTGATGATTAATCCTTGTTGTCATATGGGCTGTATTAACTCAAATGTTCCAGCAAACAAAATTGGGTGCACGTGCCTGGGATGTAAAACGACTATGGAAGCAAGTTTCCCTTAACTATTTTAAATTGTGTCCTACATGAATACCTGGATACCAAACTCAATTACAATGGGCTTCATCGAATAAGAGCGGTTTTAACTCTTTATTTTTTTATTTTGATCTAACATCAGAAGATCCTTTTGCAGGAAACTTGGTTAACTGAGGGTTTTGTTATTGATGGGTTTAACATCATTTGTACTCATGCAAAACAAAATATGCGTGGTTGCCCAATGGGTGGCTTGGCTATAGGGGCAAAATCTTTCCTACATTTGAAACCCTTCTTGGGGGACAAATCTTGTTCCTATGTCTCATCGGCAGTTCTTTATGATGTGAGTCAGTCACAAATAATGACTAATCATAAATGTATATAAACCACCAGGGGAGAATAATAATGGTGTGATATGAGGACATTTGAAGGAATTGCTAACCCATTGGTACACTTAAAATCTGTTAGGGAGGGTTGTTACCGCAGGCAATTCTAAACAGCATAGGTTTCCGACTGAGGGGAGTGATGAGACTCTAGTCACTAATGATGGACCTAGTCTAAGAGCAGGCCCCATTGTAAAACAAACAGATGGAGACAATATCTAGAAACATATAATTAGTCTGCCTCAATCCCAAGGCAACATCCCATTCATCCGTAGGTAATAGATAGACCAATCAAACTTCTTCATGTATTGATAACACATTTTTGTCCCCCCCGACCCCCCAGCAATATCTGAAATGTCGTCAGGCCTAGTACGATAGTTGCTTGTTTTGTTCCTCTCCCTCCTATGTCCGCCCCCTTCCCTCACCTCTTGTTAATCTCCGGCTCTACCAGAAATGCCTTCAGGCCTTGTACGGTAGTCGTCTGTTTCCCATTTCCTTCGTATCTGTGCTTTAGCTCCTGCACTGTCTGAAATGTTGTAAGGCCGAGTATGATAGTTAATTTCACATTCTTGTTGTTCATGGCCTGTAAGAATGTCATTGTATTTTCCCTTGTTCCCTCCCTTGCCGTGAAGCGCTTTCAATCACATTGTGTATAGGCGCTATATAATCATATCATAATTAATTGGTGACCCCAACGCTAGGCCCACAACATGTAGAGCAGCTATCTCTTCCACTGAAAAAAGTAGGAACAGGTCTTAATTTGAATGGCACTGGTTGAGAGGAGGGAAGAATAACATTAAGAGTTGAGTCAACATAATGTCTTGCAATAGTGTAAAAAAAAAAATAGTTTTGTCGTCTCAGAGGAGGGGCATAGTGTTCACCAGCCCTGTGAAGGAAGAAGTAGAAAGTTCCTTCAAAACTACACATGTAATAAACAGATTTTGTCTTGAGCAGGTCTTAACAGTGGTGCTCCCACACTGATCTGCAAGTGGTACTATCAATAAAGAGATGATGCTATTGGCCCTGTGATTGTTTGACTTCAAGTCTGAGGGTATTAAGGTCCCTGTTAACACCAATGCGTTGATGGCACTGAAGACTTTCACATATTACCAAAGAATATAGTTTTTTTGACGTTGTGGAGTAGTTTAACAGCATTGCTGACAGTGTAGCGCCTAGTATTAAGAAACCCCTGTACAATGTCTGTTAATAGGATGGGCTACACTATCAGCATTGCTCTCAAGCTACTCAGTAGCTTTAGGAAAATATTCACTGGCAATATGCAAGTTAAATTAAATAATTGTATAGAACAGGCTTTAAAATAGTTTCTGGCAACATGTTAAACAAGGCACGTGAGGGTGCTTTATAGAAAAAGAATGAGATAAATGAGTGTTAGGACAGTTTTTCTGAAGTCCAACTAAGGGCTTTGTTAAACCATTCACCTAAGACAGTACAAGACTCCACCATTAGTATAAGGCTGTACCGCTGAAGTATATGGTAGCACAGACAGAGCAGCCAGGCTCATCTCAGGAGGGAGAGAGGGCTGTAGAATCGGTACAAAGAAATGATAGTACATCTATGATCCAAAGAAACACAAACACTATGTATTGTAAAAAAAATGAAGTGTTTATTTAAATACAAGTAGGCCAAGGTAACTCTTGTGGGGAAGTACGTACGATCACAGATCATAAACACATAAAGACGCAACACTATGCTTTACAATACACAAACCAAAGCATAGACCTTATTTAGAAAACTTACAGTATGTGTAGGTAAGCCAGAGCTTATCAAACATTTAGAATAGTGCACACCTATTCATGGGGAGTAAAACCATTAGTTACTTTCAGATTACTTTACAGTAATTCAGCTATGCAGTGACATTTAGTGGAGAAATTACATAATCAACCAACACTGTTACCAGGATACTTTTCAGAACCGTGGAACGCAGATTCATGGAACCGTATATCCCTATAAGTAATTCAGGATAGCACAGTTATACTAGGTGAGTAAGACCTGTTGGTGTAATATTCAATTACAGATGCCTTTCAGCTCAGTGGAACACAGACTGAGGTAAGCAATAACTAACTTATTTTAGGATGCCACACGGCCAACTCAAGGTTAGTAAAACCCATATAGTTTTCAAAGGAGCCATCAGCAACTTAAAGGCTTGTATAGACCTAAGATCGTTTTAGCATCTGTATAAAATAGACAAGGGAAAGCAAACCCCAATGTTACACTTTTTGAATGACTCAATGTTATTCTAGGTAGGTAAACCCTAAGGCAGGCTTATTCTAAACCGGCTACACAGCAAGTTAGGGGAAGCAAGACCCAGTTGAGGAACCTATGCACCTATTCTCTGAAAGAAATACGAAGCCAACAGCATTACTTTTGGAAAGAGGCACCAACAATTCACAGGGGAGTAAAATAAGGTATAAGTTATTTACCTGTATCTATTGTTCCCCATGGTTCTCCATGGTCTGGCATGGATGCACATCCTCAGTAAAAGAAAAAACAACTTCACTTGCACTTAAAAACTATATTTCTCCTATAAACCAATCACTGTCCTCTGTGTCAAACTGCCCCATCCAATGACAGTTCTCTCCCTAAGCCCCTCATCTGGCAGACATTTTCAGATTTGGTAAGCACGTAAATTGGCAGTATGACACATGTGAATCAATGCCAGACCCATGCAGAAGAACAATAGTTATAGATAAGTAACTTAAACCTTCTCCAGCATGGGGTCTGTCATTGATTTACACGTGCATGAATAGCAAATGCATAGCAGTACAACATTACACAACCACGGGAGGTGGCAAGGCCCAACAAAAGCAATTAACTCTTAACTCTGGAACAGACTCGCCTCAAGCAAACAGGTTGCGTAGCACTGCTTGGCCGACTCTGGACTCCTTCCTGGAATCCCTGTCGACGCAGTAGAACTTTAAGGTGTACGTGGACCTCCACGTAGCAGCCCTGCAGATGTCCAGGAGGGGCATACCAGACCGTAACGCCATTGTCGCAGCGATTGCGCTGGTGTAGTGTACGTCAACCAATGACAGTGCATGATGCACCCGGAGAGCCACCTTGATTTGGAAGCCTTGGACAAGGCCTTCCCATGGTTCACAGGACCAAAGTTCACGAACAGTTGTAAAGTCTTCTGAAAACTCTTTGTGCTTGTCACGTAGAACTTCAGGGCACAAGCAGCGTCCAGTGAGTGCAAGGCCCTTTCCACCAACGAGGGTTTCGGAAAGAAAATTGGTAACACCAAAGGCTTGCTGAGGTGAAATTCTGACGGAACGTTCGGCATGAAAGAGGGGTGCAGACTCAGTACCGACCTGGATTCGCGCAAAGTCCGATACGGTTGCTTGTATGATGGGGCCTGGATCTCACCCACCCTCCTGGCAGAGGTGATTGCCATACAGAAAGCTATCTTCCACAAGAGGAACTTGAGTGGGGACCGACGCATAGGCTCGAAGGGGCCCCCCATGAGCCTTGTCAGTACCACGTCTAGTTCCCATGCCGGGGCGGAAGCCTTCACCGAAGGGAAAGATCAAAAAGTCCTTTGAAAAATTATTTGACGAGTCAGTGGGACCAAAGTGAAGATATTCCTGGAGACCTAGTGTAGATGCACCTTGATCGAGGTGTGCGCCAGTCCAGCCTTGGCCAAGGATAGCAATTATGGAAGCATCTGCAGGGCCGTGACCCTCACAGGTGAAGGTACGCATACATATGTAATGTTGTGCTCACACTTGGAGTTTGTACTAATCACCATATGTGTTAAAAGAATGTACCCTTTTGTTAAAAGAAGAGGCATTCTCTTTATGCAGCGGCGTTTAAGACCTGTTGACCTGGCAAGAACTTGTTTTTAACAGAAGAATTGTGTTTGGTCACTGTATGTCGAAGCATGCTGAGCCTGCTAAAACTATCTGCAGATTACGGGTGGGGGAAGGAATGAGTAAGCACAGCCTCGTGCACAGAGATAAGGACACAGAGGGGCACGAGAGAGAGCGAATAACAGATAACAGGAAACCACAATAGCAGATGTTGAACTGTTTACCGTTGATGCAAAGTCATGACTGGGAGGAACCGCCTTGTGGTGGACATAATCTATGTGCAGCAATGTATGACAATGTAAAACAGATGGGTATAAAAGGACCACGATTTGCAAGGGAAAGGGCGGTACTTTGACGACTTGCTTTGCGAGACGGTTGAACTTGTGGCCCATTCGCGAATGCTTGTGTGTTAATAAAGCAATGTTTACTCAACTCTTTTCTGTTTGAGTTTTTATAGGGTCCCTTTTGTACTGGTTATGGTGACGGCGAGAAATCGCACCCACACAGGTAATCTTCTGAGACCGGCACCACGTAGCGAAATGCTTCCACTTGTTGCCGTAGAACTTCAAAGTCGACAATGCCCTCGCCTTGGCGAAGACCTCCCTGCAGTCCACAGGCCACTCGTATCCCCCAAACTCTAGGGCTGCAGGAGCCAAGCCCTCAGGATCAGCGATCCTGGGTCGTGATGACGAATTGCACCTCCTTCTCCGATGAGAAGATCCGGAACCACTGGCAGCTTGACTGGAGTATCATCCTGCATGGACACTGTCTCATTGTGTTGATGAGTTATAGCAGGAGCAGTAACGGAGGAAACGTGTACAGGAACAGCCCTTCCCACAGGAAGGAGAATGTGTCCCCCAGGTTCCACGGATGGTGGAATATGCTGGCGAACTTCTCGCACTGGAGTTCACCGCCGTCGCAAACATATCAATCTGTGGCCTGCCCCATTTGACGAATAGTTGGCCCACCTGATCCAGACGAAGCTCCCACTCATGGAAGGAGCACAGTTCCCTGCTGAGGGAGTCTGCAATGGTGTTCGACTCCCGCCAGGTGGAGAGGGACGAAAAACATCCCCTGTCCGACAGCCCAGCGCTGCAAGACCTGCACCTCTTTGGAGAACGCCGGGGATCGAGTGCCCCCCTACTTCCTGATGTATAACATGTTGGTGGTGTTGTCCATGAAGATCCCCATCACCTTGCCGTTCAAAGATGGTAGAAACGGCTTGAGGGCTCAGAACACTGCCCGTAGCTCTAGGATGTTGATATGAAGATTCTTATCCTCCGGCAGTCACATGCCTCTGGAGTGCAGACGTCCGTGGTGACCGTCTCCTGGTATGGCAGGCCTTAAAATCTCGTGCCCTGGGCGATGTTGGAGAGGACGCCTCACCATCCTATCGCCTGATGGAATTCATCGTTGAGAGCTTGCCTGTGAAGCTTCCAGATACCTCTATCCAGCGCATGTCCAGGAACTCCTGAAGGGGTCGCATTGGCAACCTGCAGAGGTAGATGCAGGACAACATTATGACCAGCAACGACTTGATGGTCCGCACAGTGGCAGTCTTCTTTTCGACGATTGAGTCTGAGCGGGCGTGAATCAGCCAGTCGTTCAGGTATGGGTATACGTGTATGCCCTGTAGACGTAGCCGGGCTGCCACTGGAGCGAGGCCTTTCGTGAACACTCTGGGGGCTGACTTCAAGCCGAACGGTAGAGCCTTCAACTGGTAGTGCTGTCCCTGCACTATGAAACGTAGAAACTTCCGATGTTTCTTGTGAATGAGGACGTGGACGTAGGCATCCTCCAGGTCCAACGCCATCAAGACATCCCCTTTTTCCAGTTGGACGAGCACATGTTGCAACGTGACCATCTTGAACTTGGGATTTTAGGTATTTGTTCATACGCCGTAGGTCTAGGATGGGCCTCCAGCCCTCTGTCTTCTTTCTGACCAGAAAGTATCTGGAATACACTCTGGAGCCCAGGAGCCATTGGGGAACTAGCTCCATCACCTTTTTCAGTAGCATGGTCTGTACCACTTCCAGGAGCTGAGCGATGTGCTGCTCATGACATGCAACCGGAGGTATCCCCTGACACTTGCGTTGAAACTCCAGGGTGTGTCCTTGGGCAAGAGCGTCCAGCACCCATTTGTCGGTGGTAATTTTACTCCACTCGCTGACAAACCTCATCATCCAGTCCTCCCACTGGGGTACACAAGTGGGGGCCCGATGCCCCGGCAGGTTCAGGCTTGCTTCGGTGCCGGACTCCTGCGCTGCGGGCAACGGCGATGCTGTCCACCGCTACCATAGGCCTGGGAACAGCCTCTGCAGGCTTCCTGGGTTGTGGATCTGGAAGGCTGTCGGTATGATGTTGAGAAACCTTTGGAAGACCTACTAGACTTTCCTCTGGAGGAGCGAAAAGAAGAGCAGTGCTGCTGGAGAGTGCCCGGGAACGGGTTGTCTCCGTATCCGCTTTGATGGCATGGAGGGAATCATCAACGGCCTTCTCAAATAGATTTTCTCTGTCGAAGGGCATGTCCAGCACCTTCGCCTGGACCTTCTGACGGAAATTCGTGGCTTTCATCCAACCTTGGTGACGAAGGCAAACACTGTTCCCCATCTGTCGGAACCCCATGTCAGTGACGTCCAATGCCACTGTGATGGCGTGATCCGGGAAGGGGAAGTGGCATCGGAAGGGAGCGATTGTCTCCATCTTCTTATCGTCGGGGAGGAACTCCAGAATCGGCACCAGCTTGTACTACAACTTCCTGTCATACCTGGCCAGGATCGCCAGTGCGTTGGCCGCCTTGATAGTGGACGCTCCGATGTAAATCATCTTTCCCATGGTATCCATCCTCTTCCCCTCGCTGTCTGGAGGGACCGAAGACAACGAGGACTGGTTGGCCCACTGTTTCCTCGCGGCTGCTGATACCACCAAATCTGGCAATGGCTCGGACCTCAGGGGATTCTGGCACCCGATATTTCTTCTCCAGCCTATCCCGCTTGGCTGGAGCTGTGCAAGGGTTCTTCATGAGGGCCAGGCCCTCTTCCCAAACATCATCCAGATGGGGCACTGCCATGATGGTCTTCCGCTTGGCCTTGCGCCTCTTGTACAAGAAGCCCTCCTTCTTGGTTTCCTCTGGCACTAGCTGGAATAGCTCGGATGCTCTGGAGATCATGGAGTGGAATGATCCAACGTCATCCGGTGGGAACACCCTACGTGGAGCATCCAAATGGGGAGATTCACCATCCACTGCGACAATATCGTCATCCGTCGTTGTGGCTGTATCCAGCCCCGTACCCACGTCTGGGTCTGCTGGAGGACTCCGAGGGGGAAAATCACTGAATGATGCTTCCTCTTCTTCGCTAGAGGCTGATCGGGACCTGGGGGAAATCACAGGTACCAGAGTCATTCTCATCTGGAGCTCTAACACCAAGGTGTGCAGGGTCGACAGAATATCCAAGTAAATGTGCCTCTGCTGAGAAGGTAAAACAGAAAAACTAGGCACTGCGCCATCGTCCTCTTCGACGTCCTCGTGGATCTTGTTTAAGGACTCATGGTCTTCATCGTTCGTGGATGCCTAGGAGCCCTGTCCCCTCCCCCCCACCCAGAGGGTCTTGAACCAGGGCCTTAGCCTGTTTCCCCCTTCTGGCACGCCTACAGACTTTGCCAAAGTTACTGCGGCGGTGTTGCACCTTGGGGGTAGGAACACCTGAGCCGCGGGGGCTACCCTTGCATGATCAGCACCCTTAGAGGTTGTGGCAGTAGCAGTAGCCTGTGCTGGTTGCGCTGTTCTGCCGCCTTCTCCTCAGTCCGCGGCTTCTCGGATTTCTCACATAGTTTAGCCAGGGTAGAGGACTTCCTCTTCGAAGAGGAGCTTGATTGCCGCTGGAAATGGAGGCGGAAGGTGATGTTGATCGCGCCCTATCCACCTTGGGACCGCTTCCGATGTTAACTCGGTGGACTTGCAGCTCTTGGCCTACTCTTGTGCCCCCGCGGATAAGGAGCCTTCAAAGGACTTAGAAGACCGCTCCTTGGACCGGCCGGTCCCGGGTGAGGTATGACCCTGCTGGGAGCACGGGTCAGAGGCCTTGGCATTAAGCCATGCCGCCAGTCTACCATGCCTGTCCTTCGTCATCTTCTTGGAGAAACTGAGGCATATCTCACACTCCACCTCTTTGTGGTCCGGGTGCAGACAGAGGCATTGCAGGTGCTTATCCTCCACAAACACATTCTGTAGTCTCCATTTGGTGCAGGGCCCTGAAGAGGGACCTTCCCTCGTTCTCCTCCATCATGGTCGGGGTGGGGGGGGGGGTGGTGAAGTGGGCACAAGGGCCTTCTAGAATCTACGATGATCTTCGCCCTTAAGGGGTGCAGAACTTTACTGACAATGGGTCCCCACCGTCAGCAGATGAAGCAAAGGGCACACGGGCCTCTTTGAAACAAAAATAGAACTTTTTCCATCAAAAACACATGCAAATAGCTCAGAGATGGCTGCCGCAGGAGGGGCTTAGTGAGGGGACTGCGATTGGAATGGGGAGGAGGGACAGTATGACCCAGGGGACAGTGATTGGTTTAGAAAAGAATTACAGTATTTTAAGTGAAAGTGAAACTTTTTTCTTTTACCAAGCATTCCCAGCCTGACGGGGAATATTCTTGAGCATGTAAATCCATGCCAGACCCAGATGCTGAAGAACCTTGGATATACTTTTCAGAATGGCACTACACACATTTAGGTAGTAAGAACTTTAGTAACTGCTCACTCTCAGAGTTAGTTACGAACAAACTCTTTCACAAGTACTTTGCACCACTTGTTATACTTTTTAAAACGGAATCCTCTTCTTATTCAGTCCATCCCTAGTTTATTGAAGAGTTCTTTCAGAGACAGAAGAGGGACCTTAGTGGTCTAGGTGCCAGCTGTAGGCAGGGTGAGATAGGGTTCTGGTGCAGGCAAAAGTAAGAGTTCCTGAAGTAAGTAGTTCACTTTAAAATTAGTTAGGGTCCAGGGACTTCAGAGAAGACACCATAGGAGGAGTCCAGCAGTGGGCCTGGGTGAACTGGATGAGAGGACTCCCAATCACAGAAAACACCCAAAAAGCTTTACAGAAAACAAACAGGCTTACGGTAAGTAAATACCCCAGCCAACACAGTACCTCAGCACAGAAGAGTTGCAGCAGGAAGACTTCAGGATCTGTAGTCAAAGACCCAGTCAATGTATTCCTTTGTCATGAAGACGTAACTTTGGAAGGGAATTTTAAGGAGGGATCAAGGGGGAAGGCTCCAGGCAAGAGTATCCTTGCAGTTGGATGCATCTCTGGCTTTTGTGCCCTTTTCAGGAGCCAGAAGAAGACTGAATATTGCTGGTCGGATTCTCGTCGTTTACAGGGTCCAGCACTCGCAAGAGGGGACTTTTAGGACTAAAATCCCATCTCTGGATTTACAGCAGGATGCCACCATAGTTTCAGCTCGATTCAGCTTGATTCGGAATTCGGAAGACATGCACCGCACAATTGCTCGAGGTCCCAGGACAATATGGGATGGCTCAAAGTGCAGGCCTTCTTAAGTCTAGTGGATCTCACCATGCTATGGGTCAGTGTCATCAGTTTTCGGGATTCCCCCATGTCGATTGGAAGGAAGGGTTACAGCAGGCTCCGGTTACACATCAGGCTCTCCGGTCGCTGGAAATCGCTACAGCCTTCGATTCTCCATCTTCTGCTTTGGTTTCAGCTCCAGAGTTCGACTTGTTAGCAGCTTCCAGATTCTGGATATTTATCAGGAACTCCTTGCTTCCTACCTTTCCAGACCTTCTGGACGATGGGCGGGGAATCCAGAGGATTCCCGCCAAAGACAAAACAGCCATTGAGGTTGTTCCTGCCTAGTATGGGAGAAACAAGGAAGACCTCAGAAACAGCAAGAACACAGAAAATGGCGAAAAAAGGAGTCCACCATTTTAGAAAAATGGTGGCCCTTCTGTGCATTACTGAGGCTGAATTAAAACCCTGTGAGTAATAAAGACAAAGTCATAGAGGTGGCCACCAGCCATTCATGTAAAACTCGCAACTGTAAAACTGTCACCAGGTAAGTAAGAAAGGGGATACTTTGTATCCCCCTAGCACTCCACATAAGGTGAGGTGTGCTGGCCCACTATATAAAATGTAAAGGGGGATGAAAATCCCTCTTTACTAGTTGGGAAGAACAAGTTACTTACCATATCTGGTAAAGTTCTTTCGATGGGATGGTGCTCCAACGTATTCCACACCTATGACAGGTAATGTTCACAGCTGTGCTGCTTTGGAAAATTTTCGGCAGAGGGCGTCCTGCGTCGATGTCGATCCGTTGTACGTCAAGGGTCGACGTCACTGGATGTTATATATAGGATGTACGGTGCCTGTAGCCTCAGTTATAGTTTTTATTGCGAATAGAAACGCCCCTCTGTAGAGCAGTGGAGGCAGCCACACCCCTAGTAGAGTGAACCCATAAGCCTGCTGGAGGGTCCTTTCCCGCCAAACGGTAACACTCGGAGATAGTCAAAATTATCCATCTAGACGACGTCTGTTTAGAAACAGCCTGGCCTAAGCGACTTCCATCATTACCAACAAAGAGCTGACCCGGGACATCCGTGAGAGATAGAAACTCAAAGCTCTTCTAGGATCCAATCTATGGAGCCTCTCCTCTTCCTTACCAGGATGTGGAGGATGATAAAACGCCAGAAGAATCACCTTCTGGCTCAAATGGAATTCCGACACAACCTTCGGGAGAAAAGACGGCCGCACCCGCAGGGCAACCCTGTCCTTATGGAAAACAGTAAAGGGTGGCTTGGCGGAAAGTGCCTGCAACTCACTGACTCTGCGTGTGGAAGTAACCGCAACTAAAAACAGTTTTAAAGGACAACAGTCGCAACAGACAAGAATGTAAGGGCTCAAAACGGAGCTCCCATTAGGAACTTTAAAACCAAATTCAAATCCCATCCCGGCACCTGGAAATGCGACGGTGGAAACACATTAGTTAACCTTTTTAGAAACTGAGAAATCAAAGGGATCTTAAAATATGAACATTCCTCAGACGAGCGCTTAAATATGGACAGCGCCACCAGGTAACCCTTAATGGTACCCACGTGCAGGCCCTTTTGGGTTACAGAAAGCAAAAAAACTAAACCAAAGGAATGGAAGATTGGAAAGGATCCACATTCTGTACCCTACACCAGTCACAGAACTTTTTCCAACGGCAACGGTACAGGGATTTCATTGCGGGCCTTCTGGCAGAATGCACCACCTCCATCACGTCTTCGGGGAGGTCCCAATCCTTATACCTCAACCTTTCAGATACCAAGCATGAAGGCTGAGAGACTTGACCTCTGGATGAAGAACCCGACCCCCCTCCTGCGAGAGCAGATCGTCTCGGTACGGAAGACTGTGGAGGGTAGATGGACATGTCTAGAAGGTCCAGGTACCACAATCTCCTGGCCCACGCCGGAGCAATGAGGATCATTCGGGAACCAAACCTCTGCAACACTTGCGGAATGACGGGGACTGGAGGGAATGCGTACAGCAGTGGGAAGGACCACTCCACTACGAACGTGTCTCCCAAGGCTCATTTTGGAGGAAATTCCTGCAAGCAGAATCTTTCGCACTTCCGGATGACACTGGTGGCGAAGAGATCCACTTGTGGGCGGTTCTCCAAAGGGCGAAGATCTCCAAAAGAACTTCCTGAGCCAGCTCCCACTCATGAAAGACCGTGCTCTGCCTGCTCAGAGCATCCGCTGCCACGTTTTCGTCACAATCGTCACCTCTGGTAATGGCTGCCAATATGGTGCTCCCTTCATCAGACTGCCTTCGTCGGCCCACCATAGAAGATCCTGGGCGACCGAGGTCGGAATCTGAACGGGATCCGACATCCTGCCGGAGAACTGCGACTGCTGCATCTTGAGAGCCCACTGCAGCAATCTCATCCGCAGCCTGGCCCTCTGGCACCAGGAAAATGCAGGATGTCTTGAGGCCGAGCAACCTCAAGAATTCGAACGCTGGGAGACTCTGGGCACGTTGAAACTTGTCCACCATCTGAAGAATGTGATGAGCCCTCACCTGGGGAGGCGAACACTGCACTAAGGATGTGTCGAGCACTGCTCCGATGTATTGGAGCCGCTGGGTAGGTGTCAAATGTGACTTCTTTAAATTGAGGGAGAAGCCCAGCTTGTGAAGGGAGTGGCAGGTGACGGACAGATGATCCAGGGCTTGCTCGGGAGAGCGCGCCCTGATGAACCAATCGTGCAGGTAGGGGTAGACATGAATTCCCCCTTTCCTGAGATACGCTGCCACCACCACCATCAGCTTGGTGAAGACCCTTGAGGCGAAGGTCAATCCGAACGGCAGGACCCGAAACTGAAAGTGCGAGTCGCCAACCGCGAACCTTAGGTACTTCCTGTGCTTGGGATGAATCGGCACATGAAAGTAAGCATCCTTGAGGTCTAGAGACACCAACCAATCCTGAAGTTGAAGGGCCTGGAGGACTTGAGAAAGTTACCATTTAGAACTTGTCCTGCCTGAGGAGCTTGTTCAACCAACGCAAGTCCATGATGGGTCTCAATCCCCAGTCTTTTTTTCAGGATCAAAAAATAAGGGGAATACCATCCCTTGTTCCTCTCTGCTACAGGCACCAGTTCTATGGCGCCTTTCTCCAGCAGGGATAGGATTTCCTGCGCAAGGAGCGGATCCGGACGCTTCAAAGAGAGCTTCCCCTGTAGATTGTTGTGAGGCCTCTGCCGGAAGGGAAGACAGTAGCCATGGGCTATGATCTCCAGAACCCACACATCTGAAGTAATGGCCCGCCATTCACCAAGATGCTGCGCAAGTCTGCCCCCAACCGGCGAACCATGGGACATGGCCTCATGACTGAGCGGACGCAGCTGCGGCAGTGCCTGAAGGCAAAGAGTCAACTGCCCAAGGCAAAGAGTCAACTACCCCGAGTACCTTGCTTTCCACCCCTGGGACTCCTATGGTGGCCCCCTCGATCTACCAAAGGAAGAGTAGTACCGAAAGGAACCTCCCCTCCATTGCTGCCCATTAGGACGAAAAGGTGGAGGTTGACGAACTGCAGCACTCAAAGACTTTGCTGCAGCTTTGGAGGTCTGCAACCTCTCAAGGCACTCGTCAGCCTTGTTGCCAAAGAGATGAACACCATCAAAGGCAATGTTCAGAAGACAGGATTGCACATCAGGAGCAAACCCTGACTTCCGCAACCACGCAAACCTGCGTATCAAGGTGCTCGCAGCCATGGACCGGCTGACACAGTCTGCCGTGTCCAAACCCGACTGAATCGACTTGCACATGGCATCCTTGCCGTCTTGCACGAGGGCTAGAAAACCATCCCATTCCTCCCCTTCGGGAATATGCTCAACCGCCAAAGATGCACAGTTCCACAGAGTGTGTGTGAATCTCGCTAAGGCACAAGTGGAGTTGGCTGCCTTCAACGCCATACCCTCCCCAGACTAAAAAAACACCTTCTTCGTCCAACCATCAAAGTGCTTATCCTCCCTATCAGGAGGGATGGTAGGGTACACAGCCTGTTTCGAGGAGCCTGTAGCCGCCTGCACCACCAAACTCTCTGGAGTAGGGTGCGTCGATAAGTAGCAGGGGTCACCACTGAATGGGTGGTATTTTTTCGGAAATGACTTATTAACTGCTGGTAGACTCTCCGGAGCAGTCCAAGCCGCTGCCACCCTCCTTTGCAAAGCCATGTGAAAAGGTAATACTGGGTCAGTTGGTGGACCTTGATCCAGGATGTCTGTCAAATCATCCTGAGCAAAATCAACAGGTGGAGCAGACCACCCCAAGTATTCTGTCACCCTTGACATGAGACACCGATAGGAGGAATCTGCATGCGCCCCGGGCTCAGGTCTACCAAACTCCACCTACGGAGAGGTGTCAAGGCCACTAGCGTCATGCAATGACTGACAGAGTTCCTCCATCTGAATATGTCCAGACAAAAGATCAACAGGGACATCAGGAGGCACAACCAACTCCTCATCAGACAATCCCTCATCCTCTGAAATATCTTGCAAAGGTTGGAAAAAGTCCAATCTAGGAGGAGGAACAGAATAGGGCGCAAAAACAAGCCTCACAGACTTACTGAGAGCCTTCCTCAGAGGTTCCACAGCCCTCGGGGCACCTCCGGCAAATCCTCCACAAACGGCATCGAGGGAAATCAGCGTCTACATCGACCGAGGCGCTGACGACAACTTCGAGGGCAGAGCCTCGAGAGAGCCCCTCGACGGACACAGCGCCAATGACGTCGACGCCTCCTTCGAAGGCTTCACAGGTTCCGACGGTCTCGATGGCATCGAGGACCGGGTCCTGGATCTGGATCTGGCACGGCTATTGCGATCTCCCTTGTCCAAACGGGACCTCGACGGCTCCCGATGATCGCGTCCAAGCCCAAAGGCGTGCGAGTGGTGGACCAAGCCCGTTCCGTGCCGGCTTCTTTCGAAAGCGCGGATGGAACTGTGCCTTGTGATTCAAAAATCGCTAACATCTGCCGGCGGAATGAATCCCATTCGGCCGGCGACGAAGACTTGGTGGGACAAGTCAACCGTCTGGCGGAGTCCTCCGACGAGGAAGGCGACCGGTGATGGCGCATTTCATACCGGGAACCACTCCTAGACTGAGACCCCCCCTGGATTTTCGCCGACGCGGAGAGTCAGCCTTTGAGTCCTCGGTCGAAAGCCCAGCGGACTTCGATTTATGGGGCTTAGGCACCCTAGCTACCTTCAATTTCTTCTTACGTTCCAGCAAGGCCTTAGATGTCAGGTACTGAAAATCCTTGCAGTCGTCGGTGGCGTGGCTTTGCCCAGGCACCAGAGGCAGATTATGTGCGGGTCCGTGATGGACATCTTCGAACCGCAGTCCCAGCATTTTTTAAAGCCCAACTTCATCTTCTTCTACTACCCTGAAGACATTGCTTTTGAAGAGAAAAATCGAGCGCGCCGAGATTCTGAAGAAAAAACAGAACTGAGGCTACGGGCACTGTGCGTCCATTATATAACATCCGGTGACATTGACCCTCGACGGAGGCCCTCGAGGGACAACGGATCGATGCAGGACGCCCTCTGCCGAAAATTTTCCGAAGCAGCACAGCTGTGGACATTACCTGTCATAGATGTGGAATAGGTCGGAGGACACAATCCCCTCGAACTGTAGTTCACCCAAGCCCAAAGAAATGAATAGGGGAGCCCAAAGGGTCAACCCAGCCTAAACCCAAAGGTTGTAGGAAACTATAACTTCAACCATACACTGTGGAGAGACATAACAAGGTCACCCATAAAAGGAGTAAAAGACTAGGTGAGAGGGGAAAAAGATTCCCATTCACCTAGGGACAAGGTAAAATAGTTGCAAAAAGATAAATGACCAGTTGTTTATACGCGCTCTCCCTTAAGATTTCAAAGTTAGGTTGATTATTTCAAAGTTGGAGTAGTTGAAAGCCATTAAATTAGGAAAAGTTATTGTTAAGTTTCAATAGTTAAAGTCCATCTTGATATGTGTTCCAATGTACTGACGAAAACATCCATTTCAGGTTGGTAGTGTTTATTTTATAAACAGTTCAGCCGACACGTGTTTCGACAATGATGTCGTTTTCAAGGCTGAAAAACACCAACAGAAAATAATAGGAATATGACCACGCTTATCGAGTGTGATAGCATTCACAATCTAATGTAATTCCTGGACATCCAAGTTATCCAAGAGTGTTTGGACAGAAGAGTGTGATGGTTGTCCCATCATCCTATATACCCAACATATCTAGCTGAAAAAAGCAAATGCACTACCTATAGGAGAAAAGCAACAAATGCGAAAGTACCATCTAAGAACTAATATTATGTACCCTCATTGCCTACGAGCCAAAACTAATTTTGGAGCCATCAGCTCTTTCTTGCTGCCTTTACCATGCCATCCCCCTCACCACATAGTAGTTACCGATATGTCTGCCTCACAAGGTGGCTTTAAATCAACAGATGTAAGGTCACGATCTCCTCAAAGATGACGACCCATCAAATCGATTTATAATGTGACAGGATAGCTATTGCTAGACCTATATATGACTGTCACTGATCTTTCGATTTGTATATCTCATGTATATGCATCAATGTTCCTCAGGTTTCGCCTTCATTGAGTTTTTCTCTCTCATGCCCCACTTTGTAGATTATAGACATATGACTACAATAATTATAGAGTCCTACTGCTATAAAATGTGAAGATGCTCATTGTATGAAAAATGTAGTCCCTACCCTTTTTGAATATTGTATTTACTTTAAACAAAATAAAAATCATTCATAAATAAAGACGGAGCACAAGGGGCGTAATTTCTGACCAAACACTAAACAGATTTCATTGGAAAGGTATGAGGAAATCTTGAACTGGATGAAATCACGGAAGGCTGGAAGACTGAAAGCTGTGGGGAGGTAATATGCACACAATCATGGTTCAGTAAGAGAACTTTATGTTAGTATGTCCGATTATTTCCTTTTTGTGGCGATTAAAAGAGAACAAACTCTGTATAGTGCCGGAAAAGGAAAACAGCATGAGAAAATTGTGCAACTCTTACCACGTTGAGATCATATAGCCCTCGTTAACGGAACAAACCCTCCACTCGGACGCACCAGTCCTTTTAATTTCTCTGTCCCAGTCAGAGTAAGTTTCAAACAAGGGTGTTTTTGGGCCGCCGCCACCTCCTCCTCCTCCTCCAGGATCTACACCATTTGTTTTGTCAGCTAGAACGAGAACATGTATGGAGTCAATATTCCATAGTATCTACTTCTTGTTTGAAGAATTTGTCCTTTCATACTAGCAGAATTGGCAATTCTGATAATCGAAATCTTGCATGCTTTCCTGAATATTGAGCAAACTCCTCGTCATTCTCCTAGCTAGGGTTTCGCAGGAGTAAGCCATCGATGAGCAAGGTCATTGCCGCATTATCAGTTTGTTACATGCAAATGCCCTCAACCTGGAAAGAAGAGTCCACAAAGAATTGAAAAAACAATGTAAATATTAACATACCTGGGTTTTGGTACGTCTTTCCAACATACTCAAATGCAAAAAGAAGCTGAAGATCTGTTGGCTGGGAGTAATGAGCAAGAGCGAGACAAACCTAAGAGAAGCAAATAAATTACTGTTTACTGGAATACACATTCTCAAAACAATTGAGATGCAATTTTGGTTGCCATATGAAAATAATTCTTTAGTTGGATGCGCTATGTAAAAGCAGAGAGCGTACAGAAACACAAACATTTATGTGCGGTCACACAAGTACCAAGTATCATCAAATTGTAAAATGAACTTATAATTAAGCAATGCTGTGGTGGCATATGAAATCAGTGGGACACACAAGCAGGACAGTATGGCGACGTGGTAACATTTTTACTTCCGTAAAAACAGGCAGATAATCCCAACAAACTAGCGAGAAAAATAATTCAATTGGGCAACATCTTCTAAATCCCAACAAAAAATGTAAAACATACACATAGGAGTTGGACCTCTGCTTCCACCCTCAACTCCACAGACATGGCACAGGAAGGCCCTGCATCCACACTACATGATCAAAAAAGGAATTTAAGAAAAGGGTAAAAATGCAAATAGCTAGACATTCAGTTGAAAGATGCTATTATGTGAACATGGAAGCTGGGTCTGTGGTACAGTGGACTAACTAATCCACTACAAGGATCTGTGCTAGACGTCATGGTCACAGATTTTGAATCCTGGCAGGACCACTTAGCCATTCATACTTCTGAGGCTGATAAAGAGTACCATTGAGTTGGGTAACAAGAAGCACTGGTTGTCAGTCTATCGCACCAAGACGCCCTGTGGGGCTGGATGTCTGCACTACAAATCCAGTTAGGTTAAACATTTCTGGGATAGAACAAAAGAAAAATAATCTTGGAAAGTTCCCAAATGCCAGAGCATCCAAACATAGATGCACTGCAGCGGTGGTGTGTTATGTATTCTTCGTCCAACACTTAAATCTCATTATGCAAAACAGGCACTGAGGCATTGCTAAGACTATCACTGGAGGGATCAGCAACTGCTATCAGGGGATTTCCTCTTTAACTGCTCATACTCCAAGGCCCCAGAGTGCCACTGCCCACAAGTTCTTTAGTCCTAGTACATACCAACTCCCGACCTGTTACGCACCCAGTGTCTAAACGCTGGCATCATGGCCCTCCCCTCTCGATAAAACATATGGAAATATCACCACCACAAACCACTTCGAATTATACTGGCACACAGGACTAGAGGACTACAGGCTTCAGTGCAACACAAGTACCAGCAGAGTCGATAAGCACTGGAGTCTGGATCTCCACTCTTTGATACCGAGGCAACAGGCCGGGACTATCTATAGGCAGCGTTTAGATTACATGCATGTGCAGCCTCCCATATTCAGAAAAGCATGCTCAGAAGGAAAAGGGCTGTGTCCACACAGCACTAGAATCATCTGGACAGTGTGGTTTAAAGCTACTGAAGCCATCCTTTCATTGTCAAGGGATGCCATTATCCGACTTCCCCATCTTCAAATTTGGGAGCTTGACATTGGTTGTGTACAGATTGCTATGGAGGTATTAAATGCTCATAAATAGAGCAATGCATATAGGTAGGTGCGGGTACTCCTGTGGGCAGCCAGAGATGCAAGTCCATTAGGGAGGCCCAATATTGTATTGCTAAAATGAAAGTAAAAGTGTCAGCCCTCTACAGCAGTCTTTGGAGTCTAATAGGGGCGGCATTCAGGGTATTTTCATGGTTTTCAACAGACGTCAAATTTTCAAGCTGCAGGTTCTACACAGGCCTACAAAATCCTGTGCCACCTCAATACCTCCATGCACACAGCACACCATTTCTTACTCATTAAGAGCAAATTATCACTGGTTAATGGCAAGCGCAAATTTATTTTGAGGCCAGTTTTAAAGACAAAGCTCAGAACACATGGCTGGTGTGATAGTGCAGGCTTCCAGTGAAGGCATGGCATCAATAGATTACAAAATAATATATTTGTGGCTGACAGGGATTAAACAGTAATCAGATCCTTCTGTGTGCATTCTACTACAGTTGCCAAACACTAGAAAAGAATAATAGCATTGAGGGAAGTTTTCTATGGAACGGTATCTTTAATATATCTTTTTAAAACAGGTCATAAGTGGGGATACAGTGTGTTTCCATATGGTCATCTTCAGAAAAAGGGATGTCAATTTAAAAAAAGCTAGACTTTGGGGCGTGACCATGCAGGAAAGGTCTTCCTGAAAGCTCCTGGATTGCTCCACTACGAATGGTTCACTTTGCGATACAAACTCATGCCAACAGACCCTGGCAGCAAAGACCGTAAGCTCTTGCCATTGTTCAGGGTAACACAGTGAAGCACTGATTACCCATAGGCAGGCTACTAGTGGAGTTTTAAGTGGCTACTCCTGTAGAGCGGCTGTGCTGCTAGTTTGCAGTCATACAGCTCCCGTGAAAGCTTGGCTATTGGTGTTTGCACAAGACATACTACCGCCTCATAGGAAGAAAGGCAGAGCCTGGACTCTCATGGTGACCTGGTAATCCTTTGCCGTCCTATACTCCAAACACACCACTCTAAAGATGTTCTACCTTGTTTAAAGAGCTGTGGCAAGTTTCCCATTTGGAAGGTCTATTTGTTTTACTTGCATTGGGTGTAGCCAAATCAATATATATATAACAGTGAAAATGTGTTTGTTTGTGGAGGCGTTTGTGGCGAATCGTTGTTCCTTATAGCATTCCACACCGTTTCACCAATCTGCACCAGATTTTACATAGTTGCTGTTAGGACCCTCCAGACATTACTAGCTACATGTCATTAGTACAACCCACCCTTTTCCCTGGATTTCAGCACCTTCACACATGACGGTTGCCTGAAATCAGCAAAACATCAATGAGGTGGTAGAAGAACTGGTCCAACACGAAGAACAAAACGCGAGGTCCAGGCCCTAGTGATGCACAATTTCCAAGAAATTTGCACCGCAACAAACTGCACCACGTCATGGTGAGGCGAAAGGTGGGGAGAGAACACAGAAGGTCCCAGTATGCAGCAGCACACCAACTCTCGCGCCCCCCCCCCCCCCCCCCCAACATATGCTCCGGGGTAGGTCAGCCAGCCACATGCGCCCATTCTCAGTGCAGTTTACTTCAGGGTGCAAATTACAACAAGCGAGAAGAAAATCGGAACAGTGACCTACAGGATGAGCGTTATTCAAATAGTACAGTGAAACCGAAGGGCTCATTTCTTTTCTATGAGGAGAAAATAAAATAAGCTAAAGGTCAGTTAAAAAGAAACTACGGATAAAACTGATGAACTCGAGCAGTAAATGGTTGAGGGATTAACCTTTTTTCAGTGGTCAAGAGACAAAGTGACTCTAGTAAAAAATGGACACATCACAAAATAATTGAACAAAGGAAATGTGCCAGAGAAAGTGTTTGTCTACAGTAACTAGAACTCTATCAAATCCAGAGAGATAATTTAGGGAGTTTCCATGGAGGTAAAAAACTAACCATCAGATGCATTTATTGCAGGTTTCCAGAGGCCAGAGGTTCTGAAGTTGGAGGCTTTCGGAGGAGAGCTGATCTTCTGTTATTTTGTCCACTTCCCCCTTTCCCCCCCAGTCTGGTTAGCTCAATAGTTGTAACTAAAAGACTGCTGGAAGTACCGGGCTAAGGGGTCTGGAGGACTGTCTGCTCCTGCAGGATTCAGCACTGGGACCTGATATGGTGGCAGTAACTAGTGCCCCACACATTTCCTTAAGTTAAAAAATGTATTGATGATCACATTCAATATTCTGGGGGTTTGACTAACTGGAAATCAAGGTCTGGTTTGGGTCAATACCTTTATTACTCTTACTGCCATTAAATAGGTGTTACGCTCAACTGGTCTCTGCATAGGCGTTGGGGCACGGTTGCAGCCCTCCCTGAACTTGAATCACCCCCTTCAGGCCTCTCCCTCATTAGAAAAGCTGTGAGCGGTGGTCCGTGGGGATACTAATCCTGTGAATTATGGAAGATAAGCTCTCTGTCCTGCTACTTCTGGCAGGGGCGCGGCGAATGGGATCTAGTTCCTTCACCGATCCCTGAAAAGGATTAGTCCAGTCCAGCTGCGACTATGCTTCTCCTTATGATTGTTAAGTCTTTCTTGAGCTCTTGTGATGCTGTTCGTTCTGTTTAATGTCTTTATATGTTGCTCCTATTTATGCCCGCACTAATGTCTCTCCTGTTTTCTTCCCTTATATGGAAATGCAGCCACAATGTAGCTGTGAGACACGAGACGCGGCCGGATGGAAGATGGATGCGACTGCAATGTTCGACAGCAGTTAAGGGATGGTTTAAGGAAAAGCGCAAAGTGTGGTGAAGCGCAACCTTAAACTGACAGTTTTTTCGATGTCTAACTTTGTCTTCTGTTTTTCCTTGCAGGCGCTGCGGTCGACGAAGGAGCGTGTCGTGCTGCGGTGCCAAGATGAAGATTTTGGCGTTCCGGAAAGTGTAAAGTTGAATACTTGGTTCACCGAAGATATGTACAGGTAAGAACAGCTTCCCTCAGTTGGTTAAGTATGCTGGCAGGAAGCAGGATGTCCAGGAAGCAGGATCTTCAAAGGTAAGTCTGACCTCAGGCAACACTGAGTGTTACGCTGCTTGCAAGTGCAGAATAACGCAGTGTGTCTTGAGGATCGGGGTAGCTTATATAGCAGAGATCGTGGGCACGCCCATTAGGGCCGACTTGCCAGCCACACCCTGCCACTCTTAGAGAGTGAGCACGTGAGAAGGCAATCCATAAGCAGCCACACCCAAGAATACACTTGGGGCTGCTTAATGGATGGAATGTTCAAGGTTAATGCATCCTGCTTAATGGATGGAATGTTCAAGGTTAATGCATCTGAAGTGCTATGTCCATAATAAAAGCTTTTTGGTGTTAAATGGATGTTCTTGTTTACTTTTGTTCATGAGCCTGGCACCAAAGGCGCCAGGACAGTGTCCACGCAGGTCTCTTGTGCATGCGACCCCTGCATGCCTGTGCCCCTGACTTCATGACCATGACAATAAGCTTTGCTTGCGTGCAATTCCCTCTATTTCGGCATAGTTGCAGTCAGCCTTATTAATTTGGAATGCTCATGTGGATAGGTTTTTACCGTGCATGTATAGGGACAGGTCACACTGCAACATCCTGGGCAGAAATCTTGTATTCTTATTATCAAGAATGACGTTTGTTGGCCCGGGAGCAGAGCATTTTATGGCAACCCTAGATCTTGACGTAGGTGTATGATGTCACGATATGGCAAACCGTGCGGTTAACTGTTTAGAGAACTCTTCCGGGTTCCTCTGTGCCGAACATCACCACCTTCTGCTAGAGACAACATTTCAACATTAACAAAATACTATTTACCGACCAAGGCCGCTCAGCCTCACCACCTGAACATCAAACTACCCCTCAATTTATTTTTCTCCTTTGCGTAACTGAATACTCCAACTTACTACCCTTAACCCCTGGCTATCTTCAAATCTATAGTAGCTCTTTGCATCAAGTTTTTACACCGCTCACTCCACTTCACAATGGCTGGTACCCTCTCCTTTAAACAGGGCACTGTAATCTGCTTCTTGTTATAAAGCGATTAAACAGGTTTATAAAAATCTCCCTTTTCATCTATTCCTAAAACCTACAGCACAATCTTCATCATAACTTTAATATCCAAACTCCTTGAAAATGTTTCCACTAGCCAAATTCAATACTTCTTTGAAACAGCCTTTTCAATGAAAAAGGGCTGGCTTCCGCCTCCCCCGAGGAACTAAATAAGTCATCACCTCAGTCTTTGATAATTTTCCCCCATTACCTACATCAACAGGATCAATACCATTACTCTTCTTAATCTACCAGGAGAGTTTGACACATCGACCACAGAATACTACTGGTCTCCTGTCTCTGCACTACCAGAGTTCAAGGTGTTCCGCTCTCACGAATCTGCACCCTACAGAAGCCTTTCTCTTCCCGTTTGCAATTCCAACCCTGAAGACCTCACATGGGTGTTCAAGGTTTACCCCCCTCCTGTTCAACACATAAGGCCACAAAATGGCTTCAACTCATTCACTCATTTGGTCTAACCTTTTATCCTTAGGATGATGAAGCCAAATATTGGTCATTCCCGGACGAACAAACTACTCCCCATTCAGGGTTCTCCAACAAACCAGCAATGGATAGAAGCTATTCATAAATGAATGCAAGACAACTGGGTCAAACACAAGAGCAACACGATAAACATCTGCATCAAAAACAAACTCAAACAACTGTGGACTTCCTCCAACAGGTCACCTTTTTTGGGTGTTTGTAATATGTAAAAAAAAACTGGGCATTCTCAACAAGCACCTCCCACCATCTTACCAGAAACACCTACCACGAAACACCATCGTCCATTCCAACTTCTACCTCCCTTAAATGCACGAAAATCCATAATTTTTTCATCTTCTTGATCATTGTCAAAATTTACATCACAATAGGTGGAATATTGTATACTTCAGCCTTCCTTAACGACATACGACAACTTGAACAGAATGATTCAGCCCGGCTTCTCAGCCCCAGGAAAACTGAGCACAGCTCTCCAACCCACTCCTCCCTTCATTGTCTTTCTGCAACAAGACATTTACAATTGTAGTCTTCTACCACTTCGGCTCCCTTCCATTTCTTCCTAACTAAGCACTATTCCCCATCCAGGAACCTCTGCTCCTTTTCCAACTATCTTCTCTCCACTCCATGCTTCAACAAATCCTGCTACAATAGACCAGTTTTCTCAGTCATTCCTACTCCTAAGGAACTGCCTCCATGCATGAATAAGAACCAGCCGACCACCTCACCGCCAGCAGGGATCTAAAAACCTAGCTCCTGCAGAAGTAACCAACCACAGTCTGGCCCTCTTGCCTATGTCAACGTTTTCACTGGTGCCCCCATTTTCGCTCCTCGTACTGAATTTGAGCCCCTCAAGCCCCACACGATCATCCCTCAACACCGGGCCCCTGCCCGTGTGCTTGCAATCCTGCCCCCCCCACCCCCGCGTATTCAAGTTAAGTAATTCCTATACATACTATTCAAAATAGCAAAACATAGATAAGCTAAGTAATAACTTTTAGTAACTTTTTGACCACCGCACCATTTAGATCCCAGGGCAGGTGAGCGTGTTGCCTTTTCACTGGTGCCCCCATTTTCACTCCTTGTACTGAATTTGAGCCCCCCAGCCCTGCGCGCTCATCCCTCAACACCAGGCCCTTGCCCGTGCGTTTCCAACCCTACTCCTGCCTCCTGTCCCTGCCCCCTCCCAGGATTGGCCTACGGTCCCCTTATACATCCTAGTGTTAGGGCAACCCTCTGCCCGTTGCAGTCCTTGCGTATACATCCTAGTGCTAGGGCAGTCCTCTGCCCGTTGCAGCCCCTGCGGCTAAGGGCCAGAGGA
Source organism: Ambystoma mexicanum (assembly GCF_040938575.1). Classification (NCBI taxonomy): domain Eukaryota; kingdom Metazoa; phylum Chordata; class Amphibia; order Caudata; family Ambystomatidae; genus Ambystoma; species Ambystoma mexicanum. The sequence continues at coordinate 1,358,010,239 of NC_090934.1, read as the reverse complement.
AAAGGGTGGTTCCTATAGTGGAAGCTCCAGACTGTCTGCAGGTATCAGCAGTGGAGGCCGTGGCCAGCAGCGACCATCAAGGTAGGTGTGGCCTGGGTGGGGAGTAGAGCAATCACTGTACTCCGGATGCCCCGCCACTCTACCTACCCTCAGAACATAGCACGCCATGGTGTTAATACTAACCAGCTTAACTAGATATAACTGTGAATATTAGCCTATGCCACACAAAGACTGACTGCGAAGATTAGCCTGTGCCACATTGAAATAGAACTGTGAATATTAGCCTGCGCCACATTAGATAGAACTGTAAATATTAGTCTGGGCCACATTAGATAGAACTGTGAATATTAGCCAATACCACATTGAGATGGAACTGTGAAGATTAGCCTGCGTCGCACTCGGAGAGAACTGTGAATATTAGCCTGCGCCACACTGAGATAAAACTGTGAATATTGATGAAAGTCCATCGTCAACACAAAATGCTTTCAAAACTTTTCATACTGTGAAACCTAGGCCTCTCTCCCACTATATAGGACTCTCAATTCTAGGTGTGTCCCCCTGTACCCAAATTGTATCTGAAACCTAGGCCTCTCTCCTAGCATACAGGGTTTTCAATCTAGGTGTATCCACCTTATCTGCCTATTATACGGTCTAACCTACTGTATTGTGGAACCTTGGCCTCTCTCCCACTATACAGGATTCAAATCTAGTTGCGTCTCCCATACCTGTATTGTACTGTGAAATCTAGTCCTCTCGCCTACTATACACGGTTCTCCGAACTAGGTGTATCCACCTAATCTGCCTATTATATTGGGTAACCTATTGTATTGTGAAATCTAGGCCTCTCTCCCACTATACAGGGTTCGCTAATCTAGGTGTATCCACCTTATCTGCCTATTTTACTGGGTAACCGACTGTATTGTGAAACCTTGGCCGTATCTGCCTACTATACTGTGAAACCAAATGTATCTGAAACCTAGACCTCTCCCATTGTACAGGTTCTTTAATCCTACTATATAGGGTCCCAAAATCTAGGTGTATCCACCTTATCTGCCTATGATACAGGGTAAACGACTGTACTGTGAAACCTAGGCCATGTCTGCCCTCACCCATATCTGGCCATATCACTCGCCCTCATGGCTCAGACTCTTGCACCAGAGAGACCAAGAATAAGGAGACCAGGCAGTCTGCACTGGACAAAGATAGCTGCAAAGAAGCCTATGGTACGTATACCTCACACCACGTCTATGGACACAGGCCACAGGCCACAGGCACGGCCAAGCATCCATGCACGATAGAATGCAGTTATGGCTATGCTCATCCGGTCTAGCAACGCATATAGCCGTCCAAACTGAAACACCCAACGTACCTCAACACCTCTGCCACTAGCATACAGCAACCAAATAAATGAAATTCGGTATAGCTGGCCACACATAGACTCTTTTTTAACAAAAGCACTATCGCAAACCTCCAACAGTGCTCACCCACGTTCCTGACCTATTTGGGCTGCTTAGTCGAGCCTAGCCAGCCAGCCACCCAAGTCCTAGACCGGCGAAAATGCACACACACATCTCCTAATCTAAAGCTCTTAGAACCTCCAGCACATTGACTACGGTCACGGAGGGCGTTCCAACCACAAAGCGCATTGAGGCCATACTCATGGGGAAAGAGCGCTATATAAATAAGCAAACAATACAACACAATGAGACTGCCATCATGATGATAGTTGTGCTATGAATGTTAGAATGAGGATGATGAGGATTCCAGTATCTGGCATGTGATAGGTGTACCGAGGCATTTGATACAATACGTGGTTAGTGGAGTCCTTGCCTAGGAGTAGGTTGTCTAACATGGCACATGGACTCACCCAAGAACAGAACACCAGTGTGTGGACATACAAGGCTGCTCCTAGCCCAACGAGTCCAACCTCCTGTTATTCTTACGTGCCCTATGGCCTGTAGCCTTCCCAATATGACATCTGGTTGTGTGATTTCTCCCTTCTTTCATCACTGTGCACAGCCTACCCCTGGATTATAAACAAGCAATGCTCTTCCCCATACAAACAGTAATTATCGGCTCTGCCAACAATAGTTTTAAAATGCTGGGTGAAGTTCTGGGGCCAACGACTCAAGCTGCCAAAAAAAACAAGAATGGTGTTTTTAACAGTTAAACAATCATTTAAAAAAATAACATTGATATATTTTTTTTTTTTAAGTACAGCTCTGTTAACCCACAAGAGTGCTAAAGAGAAGCCCCACAGATCTTTTATTTGGTTGAACCAATGTATGTCCTTATTTAAAAGTTTCTCACCATAATGCAAATATCAGATTTCGCCACATGACATGTTTTTGATGCCGAAAACTCCAGTTTCTAACTACGCGGCTGTTAAAATAACCCATTTATTTTAGGAGCAAGTCTGACAGAGCTCAAAGAAAAAGCTGCTCATGGGACTACTATTTCCAGCTATGTAATTGCCTTAGTGCCATGTGCTCCTCCTTATCCTATTAAAAGGCCAGTTTAATCCATCACCGTGAACGCAGACATAAGTCTCTAATTGGGCGGAGCCCAGGATCAATTACCTCATGGTTACTACTCCCGGAAAAACAAGCCAACAGCTACTATACATCGTGTTCAAGCGCTACTTGATGTCATCAAATCCCACTTCTTAAAGCGACCATGTTTTCATCTATAAAGAAATAGTTATTTGCGAACAACAAGCGAAATGATCAAACTGGGAAAGGCAGATTGTTGGACTACACTAAGCAGTCTTATATGTTTATTGAATGTATATAGCGCTTCAAGCCAAAACGCTTGCATAAATTAGTCAAGAATGGGTGAGGCCGTGAATATTACGAGTATGAGCTGTGCACGCACGCATGCATGCGCTGCACGAGCTTTAGACAATTAGGCCCTTCTCTTCTTGCTGCCACTCAGCTAGAAACGCACATCGGTTTAGTGGTGTCCAGTCCAGGGTTTAATGCAACATGGTGGAAAATGGTAATACAAGAGGGGAAATAAAAAATGCATCCGAATCCATAACCTTTCATGCAATCCTGATAAACAAGTTAGTCTGAAAATGACATGGTAAAACAGTACATTGCAGGAAAAGGATAATACATGATAAAATGTACAAATGCAGGAGCTCTTTGGCAGAGTCGACTAGTACTAGCCTATGGCGCTATATTTAGAAGAGTTTGTTAATGGCAGTTTTGTAGAGTGGGCGGGGGGGGGGTTCTACAACTGCACATTGCATGCATAGTCCAGTTGCAGGAAAATTACAATTGCTTTGGTGTGATGACAAGTACTGTAAAGTCAATTTAAGAGGTTTATTGAGTTAGTTGTAGGGTGCTGTGTCTTTTCCAATGTCAAAAGGGTTCCTAAGCAACTATAATACGAAAAAGAAAGCGTTCCTCCACTATCATGTTGATCCAGCTTCTACCTAGACAGAAGAGTTTTTCATATCTACAAAGAACTCGGGTGTCTGCACCAGGATGCTTGAACACCTCAGACACTTGAAAGCTTTTTCAGACTCCCTCTGTTCGTGGTTGATGCAATAAGCCCTATTCTCTTCCATCTAATCACTGACCTGGAATTATCTGAATGTCCTTAAAGCCTGTGAAAGATCACATTTCTCATTCAGTTTCCCTTTTGCTTTGGAGGCACTACGAAACGGCTTTGCCCATGGCTGGTGCTTTATAAAAACTTCAATGAAGAAATTAAAGAAATGAGTAATTACTGGCTTGAGCCCTGAATTTAGTCATCAGGCTCGGCCAACTATTATGGGGACATAGCACTAAAAGGTGGATTGAATACATTATAAGCTGCAACTATTTAACCATGAATTAACTGACTGCAGTTGTTGGCTCCGCAATTAAATGATAACATTTACTTTACATTGCATGAAATGTTGTGCACAGTTTATAGAGTACGCCAGCACCTTTTTCTTTTACCAATATTCTTTTTTTTTTAATTTGAACTTTACTCAGTAAAGACTGAGTTTTGTCAAAAACCTTCTCTATCTTGCATATCATAAAAGAAGGCGAACCCACGAAGGGTAGCTTCTCCCAAAAACCTCCCCTAGAGGCTGGCAAACCGGGCCACAGTCCAAGTCCTAAACCCTGTTCGGGAAGCTAAAAGGCCTCATTCAGCAGGGTCAGAGACCGTCACCGAAGTATTTTCAGTCCGAAGACTGTTAATTTGTTCAAATACTAAATCGATGAGTTTGGCCAGAGCCAGGGTCCATCTTGTCTTCTCGCCAGATATCAGTCTATTCCATAGTTCATCTACTTGGAAAATCCACATATTTTCGGCCAGGCAGGGGAGGTATAGCCTTCTGTTTTCCATTGTGTTGGGACACTCGACCACGAGGTGTTTTAAAGTCTCAATAGCGGACTCGTTTTTACATAAACGGCAGCGGCTTTAGGTTCCATTTCTTCTTAAAGTTATGATCTCTCTCGTAGGGAGGAGGTTGAATCTGGCTCTCATGACAGAAATTCTCAGCTTCTTATTTGGAAACTTTACACAGTACTGGAGCGTTTTTTTTCCCCTTGTTGAAAGTGGGTGGGAGATGTTTCAGGAGTTTGTTTTCCACCGCCTTTGCTGTTGTCACAATCCAGTCCATGTTTTCCGTCTTTTTTTTAATTCTTTCTGGGTTTTCTATTAGCTCTTTCTCGGTGCATTCAACTTTTCTCAGATCATTCTTTCTCGCTTCCACCCATTTATTCAAAGCCGTACATTTGCTTTACCAATATTCTGAATCGGACCTCATCCTAACAAACACTGCCCTAAACTGCACAGGAAAAAAGGGTGCAAACCAAAATAAATTGTAGAAGAGATTCGGAAAAATAATTTTTATAGCTATAATCTAAAGGTTTTGTGCAACTACAATATCACTGAAGCCGCCTAATAGTATTGACAAGCAAGAAAATAGCAAAATAAAAGTAACTGATCCATTCGATTGCAGCAATGAAATTGGAATAATGCAGGGTGGGAGAGGAATGATTCAGTAATTGCCACAATATTTCACCTCTCCCTCTCATTCTGCCTGCCTCTTTATGAATGCTTTATTTCCTCCAGTTCTACAGTTTACATTTCAGTCTTGAGGGCTGTGCCTTCATGTCTGCCCTGTGCCCATTGACAAAGCTCCTCTTGCAAGGTACTGAATAAGAAAACGCATATGTAATGCCCTCCATGCTCACCACTCATACTCAAATCAATGTATTTCCCCATCTTGTGTTTTGCCCTCCTATCTTCTAAGAACTCCTTAGAAGAAAGCTTTCAAACCTGTTTGATGCAAAGGTGTGTTTGCACCTCCTCCAGGCCTAAGCCAGGGAAGCAGTAGCGAAACATGGCAAGGGAACTATTCTGAGTCAAATACTAACACAAGAGCACCTGAAGCACTTGTGTATTGGCTTTCGGAAAGAGATCCGTAATCCTCACCATCAATTATATTTAACGGTAATCATTCAGGTATGAATCCCTTTCCAAAATAGCCTCAGCCATGCAAATAGCAGTGGAGAGAAGGAATGTCACATCCTATACAAGAGATGGGGCCTCTGCCAAGCAACCTCTAGAGAAATGACATTCAGGCATCACCACAACCAGAAATTGCAGACGCTCAGTGGGAAGACCTAGTAAGCACTAAGCCACAAGTTGGCAACATCTTTAACTATATAACAAAACAGTTAAAATCTTCCCCGCCTTCTTCATTGGTAAACAATAAAAATCATTTGTTTGCATAGTCTTATACCTACCAAACGTAGTGATTATGCAATTTACTCTTTATTATGATCTCTGGCCTTTATGAACAGGGCTCTCTTTATTGAGTAGTGCCACAATCACACAAGTGGTGGATTGAGAATTCTCTGTGGCTGTTGTAACAATGGTCGCAGGATAACAGAAGGGCGTGGCAGGGTTTTGGTAGCTTGAGCTTGAACGATCATTCAATTTCACAAATACATTCCAAAACAACCATCCTTGTAGTACACCCCAGGCTCCAAAACAAAGCAATCCATTGCACCATGGGCCATGTCTCCCAGTAGGAGACCGGTGAGTATATGTACAAGACTTTTGCAATTCGTGGACTACATTGGTCATAAGCAATGAAGCAAAAGGGATAGTTATTTGAGCGTAGACATTTCTGGGACACGTTGAGGGCCAAACTCTCAGGCAAAGTGTATGGAATGAAGGAGGAGAAAACTGAGAATGCCAACATGCTCCCAGTGAGTTCCTTTGACTGTTGAAAGGTGCCAGCCAAAGGCTTGCAGCGAGTTCTCAGGATTTTCACCTTTCACAGCATCATAAGACACTGAACAGGTTTCCCACAAGTTAAAATCTAGTTTGCATGAAATAATGCTGTCACCAAATATTTTGGTGGGAGTAACTTAATCGCAACTTCATTGTTTCTAGCTATCTATCTTGACCTGTAACAAAGTTGAGCATATTCTTGTCTTGTGCGCCCTGATGCTCCAGGGCTTGGCGCGCCCTACAAATAATAAACTAAACTAAACTAAACAAGTTCTACATCCTGCTGCAAAAAAGCAATGATTGGTTTTAAACATGGAATTGTTTCATCATTATTTGATCATAAGTAACAATTTAGCACACAAGCACTTTATAAAGAAAAATGCCAAAAACAAAGCTCTAGTGCCCTTTAACTAAAATGTAGATTATTTTACTAAATCCACCTATGCTTTTCCTATGTGCAATTCTCTTAATGTTGGAGGCATTGGAGACTCAATGATTTGAGAAAGCTTGAGAAATGAAAATGCAGCAGCGATGTGCCAAGAAGTGCCAATGAATAGACCTCTTGTTCGGCCTGTAATGAACTCCATGCTGGCAGGTTTGAACAAGTTCAGAATGTGATGCTTAGGCCAGAGAACGCGTACTATTCAAAGATCGCTGAAGTTGAACATGAACACTAGTTTCCTAAGCTTCGGGCAACTTGTGCATAAACATTCCATGGCCCACAAAATGGGACTGAACAGTTTCCCCATCGTCACAAAAAGAGGATTCCAGAATCTCCACCGGGGCAAAGAGGGGATTCCAGTTTTACAGGTGCGCTTAGATTGAACAGCTAGAGGTAGTTTTAATAAACCGGTTCCACCAAGATTCTCACAGAAATAATGGCAACAGTTCTCCAAACTAGAAGACAGGTACACTTTACAGGGAGCATATCGTTAGGGTGCAGAAGTAAGGCTCGGACACAAAAGGTGGCATAGTTTTGGTCAACACTTTTATTAACCAGTAAAAGGGTTGGAAATACAGCCTCTGTCCCTTAAGCTAAGAGGGGTTTCCCTACCTCAAGGGAATGGTAGGCACATGTCAGGATGTCAAACAAATAGTCACTGTTGTGTCCAAAAACCCTGCTTCTGACCCTAACATTAGTAACTTGCATCTAATGTGCAAGGACGTTTTTTTCCAGAATTAAAGTGGTAATGACAGTTCTTGGCAACAAAAACGTTTCCAATGTCTCGGGTTGTCAAAACAAAAATAATGTTCCTCTTCCTTTCTTCCTTTAACATAGTACTCCAATGATTAGAGGTTCGCTCCTTTCCCCTGGATTCTTTCTGGTTGATAAGTTAGGAACTTGTATTCTCCTTATGTGATTTCCTGTACTGGTTACCGCCTTGGGTCCCAGACCCTCTACTTTGTTGAATGAACTTGCCCTTATCCTCAGGGTTTTCTGTGGGTGCGAGCCCCAGACTCACAATTATTTATTATAACAGCTTGGTTTACTCTCCTGCCAATCATGCAAGTATTTCCTTGTCTCACTATTCCTCTCAGGGTCCCAGACCCTTTTTATCTTGTGGTCTGCTATTGTTCACAGACTCTTCACGCACCACTAGCACATCTCGGTCTACCTGCGTATCTGTTCCTGTGATTCGTGTCTTCCAGGCAACGGTGGTCTGCTGCGAGACTCCAACAGCATTCAGGTCTTCTGTCGGGTCGGCGGCAGCTCTGCAGGTCAATCCTTTGGGCTGGATCCTCAATGTCCAGCCGTGTTTGGGTTTCTCCTGTCGACAGCGGTTGCTCCGCCAGATTCTGCTCCCTTCTCGGGCTGCGGTTCTGTTTTCCAGTGGCTCGCCGGATTTTGGGACACCTGGAGGGTTTAGTGATCAGCGATAGCTCCTACGTTCTGGACCAACTTCCTGCTCCTCTTAGCCACTGTGCTCTGAGTCTCGTGGTACGCTCCCTTCTTCACCGGGTCAGCGTCTCCCAGGTTTCGTCAGAGGATGGCTCTCTCCATGTTGGTTTCCCTCTCCTATTTTGTATTGCCTTTGACCAAGCAAATGCTGTGAGAGACTAGACCATTCACTCCGGTTCTCTGGAGTGATCTTCATACTCCTGGGTCGTTATCCTCTTCACAGTACTTGTATTGGAACTACATGGAAAGCAATTTGTGTTCCCAGGTGCTTTAGTCAGCTCCAATATACTGGGTTGGCTGACCTTACAACAAAAAATACAGGCCTTAGTTGGAGAGACGGAAGGAGAGTTTGGTAAGGGCAAAGAGTGAGGGTATACTAAAGCAGACTTATGCTGTGTTCTCCGAGAATGGTCATCCCTTATCCCATAAGGGGCTTCCTCTCCCATGCGATCATGGGGGACTATTGTACTGTGGGGGCACAACCCAGGCCCCCATGGGAAAGGTCTCCTCTTAGGGAAGAAGGGACAACATCCAGAAATTTGTCACAATACGTAATCACATTACTGCCCCCTTTCTAGAGTATCAAAGAGAAGATGTTTAAACCTAATATAGGCATAAATTACCAATTCTATGGTTGAGAGGAAAAGAGGACTTGGCCAAAAACAATTGCAAAAATGTGCTCGACAGAAAGGATCCTGGCAAAAAGAATACCGGAGGAAGATCAGGTTACTTTTTTTCTTTTACTCAAATGCATGAGCTTTCACTTTCAGGATAAACAAATGTAACCAACAGATTGTGTGCCATGTCCCCATAAACTAGCTTTTACAACAAATTGATTAATCAAATCAGTCTTATTACAGTGGCTAAATATATTCAATTTCTTCCTGAATGCAATAGGCTTTATAACCAAGGAAGACCTGTACCTATATAAAGCAGCGCGCCAACATGGAATGGGATGGAAAGCAGATTGCGGACTATAGATACAATCACACAGCAAGAAGCAGATAAAGGATTGCTTGTGGATTCTTGATATTTGCGTGAGCAATTATCTCCTCTTCCGAATCTTTCACCTGCGACAGTACTGCACCAATGCCATTGTCACTGGCATCTACTGTGACCACACATTCATGTGTATCAAAACTTCCCAGAGGTCATGCCAAGTCAATGTCCTCCTTTATCAAGTTAAACTCATCCTCACATTTTCTTTTCCACTTGAAATCCACCCAGTTCTTTAGTAACTTTCTAATTTTGCCAACTTTGTCAGCATAATTCTTTACAAATGTCATACCCAAAAACAAGCGCAATTCCCCTTTTCATTTAGGCCTGTCCACCTCCCTTATGGCACACTCCATACTACTGTTTGGTTTCACGCCATGCACCAACACTTTGTGAACAAGATACTCAACTTTATTCACTTTGAACGTACACTTCTCCTCCCTGAAAGTTATTCCTCTACATTCCAGAATGTTAAGAACTTCCCCCAAACCCCTGTCATATTCAATTTCCGATTCACCACACACCAATACGTCATCCTGGAAGCAGAACACACCGCTAATCCCTTTGAAGAGCCTATCCATTACTTTCTTGAATACAGAATATGCAGAAATAAGGCCAAAAGGCATCCTTTGAAACTAGAATACTCCCTCATGCGTTATGAAAGCTGTCAACTTTCTACACTCTTCAGCTAGTTCAACCTGATGATAGGCTAACGCCATGTCCAATTTAGAAAATACTCGCCCTTGGCCAACAATATACAACATTTCCCCCATGTTGGGTAATGGATGTTGATCCATCATCACACACCTATTCAATTCACGCAGGTCCACACACAACCGCAATTCACCCGATGATTTCTTTACACCAACTAAAGGGGATGTCCACTCATCTCCACCAGCCATTAAAGGGGATGTCCACTCATCTCCACCAGCCATTTCAATGAGGCCCATTCGCAAAAAATTATCCAACTCCCTTTTCAAACCTTCCCTTAAGGCCAAGGGAACAGGCCGCAATTTGGCTGCAAAAAGGGACACTTCCTTTTTAAAAACACAATTTGATGTTGCATACCACTCACTTTCCCCACTCCTTTCCTGGACACATTTCTGAATTTTTCGCTCACGATGGATCCCACATGACCTGGTCGTCGGTATTGGGATCCAACCTTATAAGTCTTTTTCGATCAGCCATCCGAGGAGCGTCATTCCTTTTTTGGTCACGTACACTTTTCCTTGTGCACATCTCCCTTTGAACTTGAACTTAGCCTAAAAGTATCCAAGATAGTCAATTTTATCCTGGTTGTACCCCCCAGGATCAACATCTGGTTCTAACAAATTCCGAATATCACCTTCCATATCTTGCTCAAACACCATCCTAGACAGGAGCGATATCTTCGAACCAGAGTATGCCATCATTGAAACCGCCCTTTCATTCACTCTCACACTTGCATACGGATATTCACACTCCTCCTCATCCACACCCTGGACCATGTTACAGTAACATTTTCAACATGGCATCCACCCTCCTCCTCGGAAGAGCTATGCCCCTCTTCTTCATTTACATAACACCTTCTTCTGATTAAACTCTAAGTTCCTGTAGTAGTCTCGTCTTTTGCACTTTGCACATGTAACTCTTCTTCCTGGGCATGACATTGATCCGGCAAAGTGTGAGTTGCTGGTACACCACAACATAAATGTTCTCTCCTTTGCGCTCTTGATCTATTGTTCTTGGAATCAGTTTCCTTTCGCCACCGCCTTTTCCTTCGATTTCTTCTTCTGCTTTCCGTCCACTACACTTAACACCTCCACTTTAGCTTCACTGCACTCCTTTTCCGACATTTTTGCAACAAAGGCCAACGAGTGTTCAACCCGCTTGGCATTTTCTAGCACCTCATCCAATGTGGGTTCGTCTTTCAATCATAGCTCCTCTCTAATCTTATTGCAATGGATCATGAATTGATCACGTATGTGATCATCAAACGACTCTGAACTTGCACGACTGACCTAAGTGTCAAATACACCTTGATAGTCTCGCCCTGCTCTTGTAGTCAGACTCCAAAATTGTACCGCTCTAAAATGGTGCTCGTTTTGGGGTTGAAAGTCCAACTTGAGCAGCACATTGCCCAGCTCATTTGCACTATCGCCACCACCTTCATTTGATAGAGGAGGTAAAGTATCAAATATGCGTTTGCCCTCATAGCCTAGGTAGTGCACTAATAGCAAGACTTTTTAATCATTTGAAAAAGAGATTCCACAGGCAGCTTTTATGTTGTGTATGAAATCTTTCTTCCATTGTGCCCATTTCACTTTTGCAGGGCCCGGAAACGCCATGATACAGGAGGACCAGGTACACCTGGCATTGCCATTTCACTTCTTTACTGCAGTGTTCAGTAGCGAGGAAATGTATCCTTTTCCTTTATCCTTTTGCCTTTTACCATTCTCCTTGGACAGTTAAGGGTTAATATGCTGGAGCCAGGAGGCAAGGCGTGTCACCAGGGGAGCACGCAGTAAACCGTGCAGGCGCCTTCATGTCCTTAAGGAGATGAAAGCAGTAGAGTTGCTATCATAGTACTTTGCGCATGCGCAATCTTCCTCTGTCCCGGGCTGCAAAGAAAGGCAGACCTGCACATGCGCGAGGCCCGCGGCTCGGTGATGGGATCACTGAAGCTATCCGGGGTGCGAGTGCACTTCCCCGGGGGTGCGAGTGCACTTCCCCGGGGGTGCGAGTGCACTTCCCCGGGGGTGCGAGTGCACTTCCCCGGGGTGCGAGTGCACTTCCCCGGGGTGCAGCCTTCCTCGGGACGCTGGAGAGGGCCAATTACCTTACTTCTGGGGTGGCAGGGACCTCCGTAAGCCCTTGCCTCCTCGCATCAACGCCCAGATGGGTGGTGGAGCGGCTACTTATAGATAGGTGGGCACACACCCATTCCCTCACTTGCCACATCAACCCCGTGGAGGGCAGCTGAGCGGCTCTTCTTCGTTTCTCTTAACAGAGTCTCGTTTTGCACGGTGCCAGGGGTCTGAGTCTTTAGAATCTTCATCGCAAATGTTAAGATATGAACCATGGACACATGGATAGGTTTGTATCTCGTTTGAGTAATACAGCAACAGACCCCCAGCCCAGCTTCTCTCTTGGTCACCTTCCACTAACTGCTGTGCCTGGAATCCTCACCATATCCATATTCTATATAATAACATTCTTATATGGAGTGTTGCTGTAGGCAACACTACTTACATAGCAAAGTGCATCATAACAGTTAAATGGCCAGAAAAGGACTATAAGAAGGGTTCAGCTAAACAGGGGATGCCAGATAACGCATGGATATTTGTAGGACTCTACCAAAGGGAATCTTCTATATATGTCACTGTACCATGGAAGTCCACCCTCTTCTCCCCCCCCCCCACACTACAAGATGTTTCCCTAATGTACGCAGATATTGAAGGAGCACGTTTCAGCACTCTAGGCCTCATTACGAGTTGGCAGTAATTCTGCCAAACCTGCTATTACTGCCACTTGATCCCATGGGGTTACAAGTGGTAGTAATGCCTCATTTTGGCAGATTTACTGTGTGGTAAATACACTGATTTTTGGAGGTAAAGTGGAGTAGCTACAACCCAGAAGTGAATCCGCTAATTTTCCTCCAAAAATCGGTGGATTTACTGTGCAGTAATTTCACGAAAATTATAATTTGGCAGTGTGGGAAAACCGGTGGTAGTTGAGTTACCACCATAAAAAAGGGGCGGTAATACAATTAACGCCACTTTTATCCTGCATCGACAATCTTGTAATAAAGCCGTCAATGTCATTTATCTTAGATGTTCTGTAATAAAACTGAAAATGACAAACTTACTGAAACATGCCACTCAAACATAAGAAACTTAGTACATTTTGGAAGATGGCACCAACTGTCGGTTACATTTCGATTCACAATTGATGCTTTGATGGGACATTAGACTAAAGTAACAGGAAAAGTGAGAATGGGATGCCTGCCATTCACTAAATCATTAGCGAAACCATATCTAGACCAAAGTGCCCTTTTCTACAAACAAACTCTTCAAAAGGAAAACTCTTCAAAGGAAGATTACAAATAATATAAGATACAAAAAGAACTGGAGGATAGACACTAATTCTAACATAGTAAATGTGCACCAACACAACTTTCATGTTTTTTGAGGGCACAGCAATCAGAGGAGATGTGATAAGAATATTTAAACAGCTCAAGGTAATGAAAATACACTGATTAATTCCCCTGCCTGGTTCTCTCAACAGGCAAGGTGGTGACTCGGGGTGGGTAGATTGAGGGTTGATGGGGGCGGTTGCCAACCAGAGCCAGGCGATGTTGGGCACAAGGGTGGTAGGCCAGAGTCACCTGATCACTCCACCTTAGTCCCACCACCACATGACAGGGGACAATGAGTGTGCCATACCCGAGACCTAACTGGGGAGTGTAAACCGACCCCTCCCTACTGGTCCGATAGGGCAGCCCTGTTCAGCCAGCTCTGGCCCTACTCAAAGCCCTGGAGAGACCTTTTATTATATCAGACTGCCCCCCCTGTCCAACAGAGAACCTGAAGCCCACCCTCAGCAGACCAAAATATAAAAGTTACAAAATAAGCTTTCCATTTAAGAGTGTTTCTATGCACTCATTATGTTCTTCGATACAAGGAACTCTTATGCTGGAGTTTGCAGAAATGCCATGAACTCTGCAGAACCGCAAATACAACCTTGAGAGTTCACGACTTTACCAACGCCGAGATTGTGCACAAGAAGCGTTTCATCAGCAATGTTTCACGGTAAGAAACTCTCACACTTGGGATACAATGGTGCTAGTTTCCGATACACTTCGTGAAACAAACTGCATCTCAAACTTAAATGCTGGAAACACGGATGAGCTCAGCACAGTCCAGGAAGCAACTGGGAAGGTCCGAGGGGAAATACCAAAATCTAAGATGGCGGAAAGCACAACTACAGCATCAGTCCAACCAGCGGCCAAAACAGCCTTAGGCATGCACCGGTTGGACAAACAATCACAACTCTCACCAAATGACTAGCATCACATACAGACTCACTAAAAGACCCAATGGGGGGGGATGAGGGAACAAACTATAAAAGGATCCAGCTTTGGTAAATGTGTGGGCAGGAGGGTCTCCTTTGGAGAAGACTGGAGCGTGGAATGTGCGGTGGAATGTGCAGAGGCTGGAGAGTCGAGAGCTTGCAGCAGTGGAGAGCAGGAAGCAGAGCTAAGAGGGTCAAGGAGAAGGTGGAGGTAATCATAAAAGGGAGATGGTAACAGAGTGAGGAAGAGGGAAAGAGGAGATGATGAGCAATAAAGCATAAGTGCGGTGGTGGTAACATCAGGACGGTGGCAGATTAAGATGATAACATTTAGACAGTCAAGAGGAGACGTTAAGAACATGAAAGCAGGCGAAGTGGCAACATCAGAGACTGATAGTGACACAGAGGAAGCAACATCATGGGGACAGACTGAACTTAAAAAGGCTGAAGGGATAAAACTCCCCTGAGGAAGAGGTGACCGTAATTCCAAGGGTGGTACTAAGGGAACAACATTGGGAGGAGAAAAGGAAGCTCAGACAAGAACATCAGGTGGCGAGGCAAGGGACCAGGAGGGGAGAGAGATGCCAGATCTAGCTAGTAAAACAGGCAGGTTCCGAGGGGCAGCTGGTGTCAAGAGGATTACTGCAAGTTTAGAAAGGTAAGGAAAGGCACATCAGGATATGCTTAGGCAAACCTCTCTCGGACCCCTCTCTAACATATATGTCCACTGATCCGCCTGCTCACAAGACTATCATGGAGTGACTTCAGATAAAGACAAATAAATGGTTTAAATCACTCTAAAGCCTTCAATGCCACAGGGGGTGAGGTAACCTCTTGTGAACTATTGAAACAGGACACTTGTTTTGAGGACCGGAAGGGCTAAAATATCCACAACTGGCAAGCAGACATTTGGAAAGGGGTAAGTGTGGTTCACTCAGCCCCAATGAGGAGAGGACCATCCAAACTCTTAGTTTGAGAAGGTCAACTTTTTATTTTGAGATATTCTAAAAGATTGCGGTTATCTTGTACAATCCCCAAATAAAATACAGTAAACATGGACATAGGGTCTTGATGTACTTCTTGGTCACAGGCAGGAAACCATGTGAATACATACATATCTATATATCTATTCAGTGAAAAAACGTTGTTAAAGAGACGTTATGGTTAAGTTGCACTAGTAAAAACGTATATGAAATTCAATGGAAATACGTTGTTACAGGGACGTTATGGTTACAAGTAAAACCGATAAACCCCATAAATGTGCCAGTTATGGTAAGCTAAGAAACCATAACTTGCGCTAGCACTGTGCACCACAAGGACTAACACCCATGACATGAAATATAACATCATAAATGTCATTGATGACATGTGTATTTAGTTTTCATGAAAAGCCTTCACAAGGAGTTGTCATTGTAATGTTGGAATAAAACTATCAGAGATCATTGGAAGAACTATCATGAGATAAACAGTTAATTAACCAATGTATTCCTATAAACACCATTACATTACAGAGTTCTTTCCAGTACATGACCCAACTCATGTAGAAACGTAGGCATTGCCTGCAGCATGCATCATACAGGTGCACTATTCAAAATGTTCCCATGTTGTATAGTAAAATGATGAATGCTTTCGTTTCAAAGTTTTGTGTACTGTGCAACATTTAATAAGTTGCAAAGAATGCCTCACTTACTACATAATTGTACAAATATACACAAAACAAAGACAACGACGCATACAAATAGGAGCATATACAAGGAAAGGAACGTTAGCAAAACAGTAGCAGTACTACGAGAAAGTGTTCATACCCTAACTGATTATCTTCATGCACAGAAATGATTGCTGATTTTCAGGCTTACTTCTTCCCCTATGTATGTATCATATCATGTGCCCGAATCCTAAGGAAAGTCGTGTAAGACCATGAGAAGGGTAAGGTCTACAAATATTGTACCTTTTCAATTTTTTGTTCCCGACTCTCAGTGAAGAAAAGCACCTGGTGTACATGTCACTGAACAAAAAAATAGGGCGCCACACGTGATGTCATCAATGGCATTTGTGATGTCATCTTTGATGTCATGGGTGTTAGTCCTTGCAGTGCACAGTGGTAGCGCGAGTTATGGTTGCTTAGCTTACCATAACTGGCGAATTTCTGGGGGTTTTCGGTTTTACCTGCAACCATAACATCCCTGTAACAACGAATTTCCATTTAATTTCATACGTTTTTACCAGTGCAACTTAACCATAAAGTCCCTTTAACAATGTTTTTTCACTGAATTGCATAGGTTTTTACCAGGATACCCTTTGTAAAGATGTACTGTACAACATACTGAACCTGCTGGCACCATGTTAATGCTTACAGCAATCGCAGATTATGCGTCTGGTTGCGGACTTCGGGTGGCATCCAACCTGCTCAGAAAGGCAGGGGCTTTCTTACGTAGTGGTACCATTCAGCAAACACAAGGAACAATAGAAACAGCACCTTGTACATGAATTGCAAGGGAAAATAGAGTAGGTCTGCAAACTGTGTACTTATTAAACAAACAGCACAAAGGCATAGAGAGTACACCATAACCGAATGCACCAACAAGAGAAGTGACTTCTGCTGCCAAAAGTCTTACCGCACTGCTACTTTACATGGTAACAAAGAACGAACAGGCAGAGTAAGGACTGGAAAGTACTAAGAGCAAAACGGCACTACAAAGTCTTAAGCACAATAAAGTTTGTCTGATAATTGCACAGGTGGTGCAGTATACAACAGCAGAACAGCATAATGTTTATTTTTTTACGCAGCAATGACAACCACCTTAGAGTGTCTGGAAAAAAACTTCCCTCATGACGCAATGACTTACGATAGTAACCCCATTGGTACGCACCGGAGTTTAAAACATAAAATATTTAATATCTACTGCTTCATGTACACCTAACAGATTTATTTTTATATAAGAACATATTGGAAAGGAAAGCAAGGCAACACAAGTGGCAACCCTTCCACAACAGCATACCGGCACAATAAAGGAAAGAAACTCTGTAAATAGCAGAGTGGACAGCCTGGAAGGCAAAATGGAAGATAGTTGAATAATTTTGCCGCCTTAAAAGAGTATGTACAAGGACATATTATGGACAAAATCAAGTACCACTGCCTGACCTGCATGTGTACCCCTTCCCCCATTTCACAGTCCGCCATCCCTCCAAATTCCATGAGATTAGAGACGTTACGCTGATACCTCAATCCCTTCCTCCCCTTAAGACGAACTTGTGGGGAATTGGAGATTTGCACAATAGGTATGCACTTCTGCTACCCCCTCCCTTTTGTAATGGTATGTATGAATGTGTGAAAGTGAACGTTGATATTTAAATTGCTGCTGAGTGTTGTGGCCTTTCCCTTTGTTGCTAAAATGCCGTTATGACTCAGCGGTACACAGTACTGGTAGCAATGACCACAATTAAGTAAAAGGGAGGTGTCCTACGGACACCACACCTGTCCGACCTATCCGCAATCACAATGGAGTCATCCGTACCACGCCTGGATGACCCGCATGTTCGCTTCTTGTGAACCACCTATAATTAGTTGTGGTAGCGGAAGTTTGTCTGTTGCATAAGTACACGCATGCGCATCTCTTCCTCTGTCTCCTGGTGACACCACCCTTTTGCAGCATATACAAACTTGTGACAAACTTTAATTACATGAAGCCGCCCACCCACGTCCTACAGGTAGCTGCACGCATAAACATCCCACCTGCTATACCCTATAAACACCCAGCGTGTCCCAAAATGGTCAGCGCATGTGTGTCACACTATTGATCAGTCCAGAGAGCCCAACAGTGTGCATAGGACACCTATGCAAATGCGCACAAAGTATTCTGCCCGATCGAGAACATTGGAGAGGTCACCATGCGATCACACCACAGCTGCACGTGGGCCCTTATTTTGTGGATACGATCCGGACCCTCAGACAGCAGAAAAGTACAGTGTTCTGCAATCTACGGAGTGCTATTGGGAAAGTAAACGCTTACAAACACCCTACATTGTGACAATGCACATGTATGTATTTGTTTCAACGATTTGGGCCTGTTTTCTGGGTGCAAGGTCTCCACAGCAGCCTTACAAAAGGCTCTGCAATCTGTTTGTAACTTTTCAGAACAGAGTAGGCGGCCCACATAGCTTTGAGCTGTAAGTGATGTCGGACCAAATCTGCTCTGCTACATTACCTTTGCAAGTAATGTCAACCATGTCAGCCCGGTTCACTATGCACAGTAATGGAGAAAAGTATTAACGGCCCTTCCTGTGACCCACACCCTCAGTACCTATAGTCCCCACTGTCCCATTCCCATGGACAGCATGCTGAAGACGGTAGTATGTGGCACGTGCGGTTCCCCAAGTACAGCGAGGGCCTCGCCCAAATAAAGCAGAAACAGTCCTTCCCTTTCCACCATCTTCTTTCCATCACGCCCTCATTGGGTACTGTTAAATAGTCACACGCAGCCACCAATCACATTGTAGAGCTCTCCATGTAACAGTATTAGGTCTGTACAATAGTCCACTGCGTACACACCACACATGGAAAAACACTGCATTTCGAGAATTAATGATGTCATTATTGCAAAAGAACATCCCACTAGCAGACAAGCATGTGTGTGTTTTTTTTTTTTTTATTTTATGTTGACAAGACTCCTTCCAGCCTCTAGCTGGGAACAACATACATTAGGATAGTCCCCTACTCTTCTTGGTGGTATGGCTCAGAAAACCACATTGCAGTGGGAAAAATCCTCTTCACTGTGTTCAGCAACCTCCTCAGTTGATGGAACAAACGTATATAAGCCATGTAACCCAAATGCATGCCACCATAATGCACAATGGCTACGTAGACAGTAGCCGAAGTGGCCAATTGTCTGCAAAGTGCAAACATATTGCTGAAACTGCGAACATGGACGGCGCACCACGATGCGTCCACTCCTTTCAAACCAAAATCACCATCAAAGTCTCTTTCCTGGGCATACTTGTGCAGATCTACCACAAAGGCATCATCCAAAACCAACACAATGTGTTTCTCCATATCAGCCCTCCTCACTATGCAGAGTAATGAAAAATTGCATTTCCGCCCTTTCCTGTGAACCACACCCTCAGACTGCGGCAAGTGCCCTTCCGCAGGTACTGCTAGGGCCACGCCCCAGTAAAACAGGACCAGCCCTTCTTCACTTTCCACTATTTTTTTTCCAGTGCTCCCTCATTGGGTACTGTTAAATCGTCACACACGCATCCACCAATCACATCGAAGACGTCAGCATGCAATACTGTCAGTTCTGTACAACACTTCATATGTACTGTTACACAGAGTGCAAGTGTTGTGTGATTCGAAAGCACCTCCAGTAGAAAGGTCTGTAAAACTATGCAGGATTACTGCATCCACATGGCCACCTATCACCACAAAATACAGTTAGAAATATTTTCTGTACACTATTTTTACAACTCTGTTATAAGTGCCTCTAAGCAGGCCGTCTGCACTGACAAGACGTACTGTTCTTTCTCCCATCTAGTGCCACTGCAAAGGAATATGCTTTCAACGTTTTCTTTTACCCATATTAGCCATTCTATATCCAAACAGTAACTGTCTTCTTGCCTTCCGATAATGCAACAAATTTTGTTCCGCACTTACCCATCTCCTACAAAATTCGTAAGAATATCGCAGAAAAGCAGCATTCAATGTTTCTTAGCAATGTATATCAAGTGTATACAGTGCATGCATACAAACAAGAGGCCTTCCACTTAACTTGCACACTTCTACCATAGCCTTTTGCAGGTCTCTGTACAAATAGACCTTCTGCCACAGTTTTTGCGTACACATCACAACCACAAACCTGCATTGAGCAAAGAGTTTGCCTCCACAGTCCCATTTCCATGCCTGCCGTACTGAAAAGGGCCAGATGTGGCATGTGCAATCCTGAAACTACTGCGGAATCAGTGGCGTTATCGTGCTAGGAAGGGGAGGGGGAGGGGAAGAAATACAATTGAAACATGGTGGGGAGGCTCTGAAAATAATGTTTTGTTTGTTTTCTTGGTTTTTACGTGCTTGCAAACAACCTTTTTTTTTTCTTTACACATGTTTCTGATTGCTTCTCCTCTTTACATTTTTACCGAATTCTGGTCAACGCTTCTTGCAAGTGTAAAAGAAAATTGCAAGTCAAATAAATGCCACTTCTATGGAACCACTGCATATTTTGCGACCTCATAGTTATGATCTCATAGTTGTTGGAGAACATCCCAGCAGTGGGCTTACATTCACACATGCTTCTGTTTATAAGACACCTTCCAGGTTCTGGGTGGGGATAAACTACACCGGCATGATCCCATACTTCTCTTGGTGTAATGCATGAGAAAACTACCTTGGCAGTAGGAAAATTCTGAACATTCAGCAATAGGTGACGGAGAAAACATCCACATAACATGTAACCCAAATATAGACTTCCATAATGCACCACAACAACATTAACGGTAGCCACAGAGGCCACTTATCTGCAAAGTCGAACCATCCCGCGGAAACTGCACTCAGACTGCCCCACAAAGCATCCACTCCCCCCAAACCCGAAATTAGCAGCAACGGCTCTTTGCACGGCACACCTGTGCAGATGTTGCACAAAAGTATCACCCACAATCAGCACTGTGCGTGTCTCCATCTCTACCAACCTCACTAGACAGAGTATTGGGAAAAAATAAATCTGCCCCTTCCTGTCACCACACCCTGAACACCCGATTGGATAATCCCCACAGTTCCATTTCCATGCCCATGCCCACTTTGCTCAGAATGGCAGGATGTGGCACATGCGCTTTCCCAGCTACAGCGAGGGCAGCACCCCAGTAAAGCACGGACAGTACTTCTTCCCAGCACTCCCTCATTGGGTACTGTGACATTCACACACTCATGCACCATTGACATCCAGACCTCTGCATCCAACAATATGATTTCTGTACAGCACTCCATATTTACCGTTAACCACTTCGAGTGCTCGTCGCATGTGTTTCCAAAGCACCTCCAGTAGAAAGGTCTGGGAAAGAATCCCCGATTTCAACACCCAAAATCATCCAGAGCGCCAACAATCACGACTTTGGCCATACACACAAAAGTCTAGGCCTTGCCCACACCCAGCACAACATAATGGAGCCATGCATACGAACATGTGGCCAGATACCAAACTCCACAAACGTTACATATCTAGTGGCACTTCTACCCAACCTCCGCATCATAAAACAGCGATGCATGGAAACATGTAACAGATAGCAGAATCCACAAACATACTACAGCCTCCGGCACCCCTACCCACTTCCAGTCACTAAGTATTGTTACTGCCAACCAAACCACAAAATCTTCACAACATTGGTCCTACTCCCACCAATCTGCACAAACCAGAGTAGTCAAGCACATAGAACACCCACTTCAACTCTATCCTCTTCTACACTGACAGTACAACACTGCACCCAGTGGCCACACTGCAGGACTTGTCACTGCACCATCTCCAGACATACAACGAAAACTGTAGGATGTTCCAACAATGACCACGCCCATGGCACCAACAATGTACGCAGGTCAGCTCACTTCCGATGCTCTATCCAGTCTAAAATGCGCTCCACAACCATTCTGTACAGGTCACCACCCTCTGACTGATGCAGAGTCCAAACTGCACTGCTTCGGTGGGTGTGGTCAAAGCCTTTGCTCTTGGGTGAATGGCCTATGGCCTTTGGCCATGCACCCAATAGTTTAGGCTTTGGACACGCCCACCGCAATGTAATGCAACCATGCATGCCAACATGTGGCCAACTACCACAATCCACAAACATTCCACAGCCACCGGCACTCCTTCCCAAACTCTGCACTGTGATACAGCTATAGATGGACACGTGCAACAGTTAGCAGAATCTACACACAACACAACCTCCGGCACCCCTACCCACTTTCATTCACATACTATGTTGTTACTACCAACCAACCCAAAACATTGTTCACAACAGTGGCCCTGTTCCCAACACTGTATTCAGTGCACAAAACCAATACTTCACAGTGAAGTATAGTAGTCAGCACTCCGCACAATGGGCACTACCCAAGCCCATAAAATAAGCAGTTCAACCCTATCCACTTCTATGCACACACTATTAGAACATTGCACCCAGTTTGCACTGCAGTATCCAAGCACAGAAGATGCACTTGCACCCTACCCTCTTCTATACTGAAAGTATTCCAACTATGCACCCAGTGGGCACACTGCAGGACTTCTCACTGCACCATCTCCAGCCAGACACCTAAAACTTTAGGATGTTCTAACAATGACCACACCCATGCAACCAACAATATACGCATGTCAGCTCACTTCTGGTGCTCCCATCGAACCAACAATGTATGCAATGCTGACAAACCACACACAAGGCAAGAATGTCAAACCTACTTGCAACCAGGGCCCATAGTTGTTGGTGCAAGGCCTCCAGCCATGCATGGAAGGGGCTACAGGCTTACCACATGCAACACAACATAGCACACGCTATGTTACAATGTTTATGTCAAGTGTAATGCACTCCCCTTCTGCAATTGAGCTGCCACCAGTCACCACGCTAAGAGGTTGCGGCACAAGCTACGGTGCCGTAACAAAGGCTGCCTGCATTCTCCACACATGGTAGTCACCTGTGGAGGGACCCATGAATTGGTGGAGTACACATGGATACTGCAGGCACACCACCGTCTTATTCCACCTAACACCATATCTCAGATGAACCACTTGTCACTCCCCCACCCTTTCCATCCCTTCTTCTCACCACCACATGGCGTAAAGTATGTTTGCAAGGCCCTTTTGGCGCCGCACTATCCTCCGATACACCATGTTGGCATTTCCCAAAAATGTTGACGCACAGCACGCTTCTTTCCAGCCAACCAACGGCTGAGTTCAATGTTCGCCGACATCACGGCATACTGCAAGTCAATGAGCCTTTTGTCCGCAGAGCGAACAGGGAAATGGGTCAGCGGAGCCAGCCATCACTAATTTTTTGCAACATACATTTCAGTTCTTTGCAACAAAAGTACTGGTCGGATTTCCACCAAACACAAGCACGCTTTCTGAAACAAGCCCCTGCTCCTGCCGCAAATTTGGTTAAAATCTGTCCAGCCGTTCGGCCTGTAGGCGTGAGCCAAGTTATTGCCCATTCAGTTTATGGGAAAAAATAGAAAACTTGGGAGCCCACCCTATAAACTTGCCCCCCCCCTCCACGAAACCTCTCCCAACTTTCCAGAAAAATTTCAGAGCGGGCCATATACCAGTTTTGCAAAGTTTCGTAATTTTGCAAAATGGCATTTGGATACTGCACATCTTGAACTGGTGCGACCTGGTAGTGGTTTTCAAATGTCCATAGTGCATTGGTGGAGGCGGAGGGTGGGTAGGAAAGTGCATCATACATGGATAATGCTAGCTATAAGGCAGGTGGACCATTGTGGTTGCCAAAGTCATGTGTAATAACAAAAGGCATTGGTCATATCTATCCTACCAAGATGGAAACTTAGGTTTAGAGCCTGGGTGAAGATGCTTTAGTGATGCGGTTTATATTGAACTGTGTGTGTGTAAGGCATAAAGGCCAAATGTGCTGCAAGTGGGTGGCTTGGGCCTGCCATGCGCAAGTGGCATGGCTGCGACAGTCTGTGTTCTTAGGATACGCAGAGATTGTTATTTTTCCACATTTAATGTGTGCATGAACTAGCATTATAGATGGTTGGAAATTGCCAAGAACACGAAACAGCTGCTGGCTAATTGAGCCGATATCTGTAAGTACCAGGAATAACTGATTGGTTGATCATCTCCTTAATTGCCTAATTAGAACTATTCAGTAAATGGGGCAAGGTTAGGCATATCCATGTTAGAAGACATTTATAGAATGAAAAGTGGTCATTGACTATATGCCTTTAAATTCACTGAATCTCAACTCACAGATTCTCCGGCCATCAGATTCCAGGTGCACACATTTATTTCAATGTTCAAAGGAACAGTGAGCAATTCTAATTTGCCAGAACTGGTTCATCTTCAGTGCCATTGTGGGGAAGGCTGGGCTGGACGGGACAGTCTGTGGCTGCTGCTTGCACTGGTGGCTGGCATATCAGGCAAACACAATCATGACTCGATGCAAGCTAAGGTAAGTGCCAGAGTGAAGGGGATGGAAACCCGGTGAAGTATGTGGGTCAGGTATTAAATGAAACGAGAGAGTGATATGTGGGTGAAGGGTGTGTAGGAGCAGTGACACCCATCCAATGGTAACAAATGTGGCGGATCCAGTGGGGCAGGATGTATGCAGAGAGGATGAAGGGTTTGGGGTACAAGGGGAGGGTGGGCAACAGAGATGGAAAAGGACACAGCGGGGTCATATTTCCCCTACTATGTCAGGGGGCAGATTTCAGCAATGAGAATTAGTAAATCATCCCTTGATCCATAAAAATGAGGCCATACTATGTGAACGCCACCAGGCACCCCGCATCACTGATCTGCAGGCCTCCAGATAAGGTGCATACCAGGCCTTTTTCCGCATGAAAATCTTGTAAATACGACAGCTTTATTATTTTCCTGTGTACATTTACACACAGGTTTAGAGCAGAGGGCACTGCTAAGGTCAGGTTACTTGACAGAAACAGAACTCTTGATTTTTATCTACATGGATGTAATTTAAGCCATAGATAAAAGTCTCTGAAACAGAATGCACTTCTCAGAAGCCTTTCAAAAAAAGGAAACTGCATGCTGTGATTAAAGTAATGGTTTCTTTCCATTCAGCTTTTGCTGTGGTGTGTGTGGAGCAAACAGATGCACTGTTCCTATTTATTTTCCTAGAATTTTAGAATTGTATATTTAATAAGATGGAAAAATAAGATGCAATCGAGAATTTATATTTTGTAGTGAAAGCAAACTAGTATTACACAATTGTATTTTTCAGAGTTCCGGTGCTGTGTGCATAATCATGCGGAGGCAGATAATTTTTACACATCATAAAATGTACACTAATTATAAAAACAGTGTGTAAAATGATGACTATGCACGGTCTAGTTTACATCCATTCAACAATTGTCACGGGAGGATAGGTCAGGGGCAACGTGCCCGCCTTGGAAACAAGACGACACGGAGCAACACAGGTTCGATCCATGGGTCCGTGCTTAGAGACCTCTGGGTATTAAGCGCGTTATAAATAACCAATCATATCATATCATATATCAGATGAACAAAAGAGGCAAGTGGTGCAGTCAAACAGACAGACTCCCATACCCCAAATAACTCAAAGCCCTAACACTATCAGTTACCAGACAACCCTTTGCTTTGGAAACCGAAAAATCTCAGCCTTGCTGCAAGCTGCACCAGAGAAAAAAAGCTAAAAACTGCTATCCTGACAAACATGTCAACACACAAAAATGACAACACTCTCAGAAGCTACTGTCACTCAAAGTGATGGGATCAATTGACTATTTAGCCTACCCTGAGTGCTAGGGGTTAGACCAAGCCTCCACACGGCCTGCCCACCATTCTGGAACCCCCCCGACTGCCACTGCAGGGAATTGCTAGGAAGGACACAGCTGCCCTGCTTTCACAGCATGTACAATCAATGGTGGCAAATCACCATAAACTCTCTAGTTCTCCCAAGTGTCTATCATTGGTGAAAATACAACGGTCTCTCTTGCAAGTGAAAACTCTGCTGGCAGACAACAGATTGTGAAGACTGCATCTGTTGCTTGTGTAAATTCTGCTAGCGAGTAGTAAACTGGCAACACTGCATCACGTGTGTGAACTTTAATTTCACTGGACCTTTTAAGCAAGTTATTCTCGATCATGGGAGCTTTGGTTACAGTGTGAGTTTGAAAAGTATCAGGATTATAAAGCTGAATGGCAAGGAGACAGTGCAATTGTCCATTCTCTCTGGGACTTTGGGTCAGGCTAATGGGACCCTTTAGCCTGCTTGAGGAAGGGGCCTGTACAAACTCGTCCCGAGACCTTCCACTGCCATCCGACAGGGCCTAATGGAGTTCTTCCCAAACCTCCTCCCCCCACAGCCAACCGACCTCTAGCCTGGGGAGACACTCAGTCCTCTTGTTCACCCCACCATATATTCCCAGAGGGACAAGGGAGACTATCACAGAGCCCTCAAAGCATATACTCCAGAGGTTTGTCACAACAAGGTGTCTTGAAGTCAACAGCCCTAAAACAAACATTCAAATCGTATTGATAGGACAAGCATAGCAAGATAGGCAAGTTTCTTTCAGTTTAAAAACTAGAAGCAATAGCCAGGGGATGTTTCAAGCTGAATCATGTTTGAGTGCCTAACTAGACCAACGAGAGCATGGCAAACCTTTGTTAACAGCTAACAGTCACACAAATGAAAAGATCAGTAGGGGAAAATCCCCACAGAAGCCTTTGGTCACAGAAAATAATAAACTGGTTTGGCAGGCATTGCATAGTAGTCACCTGCATTGCATATTTACAACCAAAACAAACAGTAACACGTACATAAGATGAGAAAAAAAGTTTGATTTTTTTTGTATTTTTAAATACCTTTTTTGCACTCTCAGGGCCTGCCTCATCAAAGCGAAAGCGAACAATGCGAAAGTCTTTACAATAAATAATTAGCTCAGTCGGGTTGAATTTAAGTTTGTGGTTGGGTGCAAGTATCTTCTGTTTCCTCTTTGTGTCGTTTACTGCAAGTGAAATGAGAAGAGATTCAAAAAGGACATTGTGATTATGTGAGAAATAACATTTGTCTCTGGCATTAGCACATGCCCAAATAAAAACTAGTATGAGCAGTGTAAGCAAGTTATGAAGAAAGATACAATACAACTAATTGGCCTTGGAATCCTAATTGGGAATGCAGGAAAGTAACAGGTACATTTCGTAACAGACTCCATCTGTGCTGAACGTAAAGGCCCCCCCCATACAGATGCAAACTTTGAATTTAGTAGTGCCTGCAAAGTATTATACACACGTTTCAGTGAGACTCACAACCATCCTTTTGTAGCCAATAGTTTGTAGTAGTTGTACAATGCATTCTTCTGCAAGTTCGCCATTAAAACAAAAGACAATAATTAACTGACTCAAACAAGAGAACACATGTTGTGAAATGTACATCCCCCACTTGCCACCCGCCACCTGCATAACTTTTGAGAGAATATTTAATTGGCTGGTAGCATGCAGCTCAAATACTTTTTTTCCACGGTCTTGTCTTTTTATATTTCAAAATCACATTTTCAGTTAGTGATTGAGTGAAGATTCTCTTAGCTCCAACAGTTCACTAGGTTTCATTCTGGTTACATTACAATCCATAGCTAAGGTAGTAAATCATGTTGAGTCATTTCCGTACTTGTGAGTCTCAAGCAGATCGACACCAATTGAAATATTCTTTTTGTAATGTTTTGTCCTAGGCAGCAGTACCATTTCACATGAGCTGTGACATTTCCCCGCTTTATATGCCTTTTAAGGTGTGTATCAATGTGATGAGGGAATGAAGGACGAGCACGGCTGTAATCAAAAGATAAACTACTGTTCAGCGCTGATGAAGGACTGGGCAAGTGTGCTTGGTGGGATTTCTTCATCATGTCATATTTCCTTAAAGAAAAGAAAATGCCTAGATGTTGAGGTAGGTCAGAAGGAGGACACAGACTGATTAGACATTTTACTGATATGTTTATTAAAGAAAGTGAATACAGTCTATCTTTCCCTATTCTACAAGGCTTCTCTACCTCATGAAACTAATAAGTGAATGTCTTTAGGAAATTGTCCACCGCCCAACTCCAACCTATCTGACCCCAACGCTATTTTTAACAACTCAAAGTCAGGAGAATGTCTCCCTTTTCCCGAGGTTTGTTGGCTCATCTCTC
Organism: Ambystoma mexicanum; assembly: GCF_040938575.1. Classification (NCBI taxonomy): domain Eukaryota; kingdom Metazoa; phylum Chordata; class Amphibia; order Caudata; family Ambystomatidae; genus Ambystoma; species Ambystoma mexicanum. Next base: position 1,357,982,178 of record NC_090934.1, on the reverse strand, counting down.
AGTCACTTTTCACTAGATGATCTTTAGGTAGGTTCTAGTGATAGTTTGTATCAGTTTGTATAGTTCATTTATTATTGTCTTGGACTTTTGTTTCTTCTCGTTTTCTTCTATGAGGAGTGATCCTTTTCTCCCCTCCCGGTAAACTTATCCAATAAGTATATTTTCCTTCTGGGCTATTTCTTATTTTCCGGAATAGTTCATAATCTTTGATTTCCATTTGCTCTTTGTCTGCATATATTTTTTACAAAGTCCAGCTTGTTCTCAGTTTTCTCTTTTAGAACCCGCTCTTCTATTTTACTTAGGCCTTCTTGGTATGAATTATTATTAAGTGGGTAATTCCCAGAATATTTCTCTTTCAATTCCCTTTGCACCGACTGTACAACTTCCTTCTAGACAGATGAGTATGAGCATTGCAATAATTGTTTTAATTCACTCACCGGGGTCTCCAGTTATCCCCATTACCTTCCGTTCATAGGGTTAACGTCACTGGGGTTGTCATTCATGGAGGATAGACTTCCTTTCCTCCTAACTTGGCATCTCATCTCCTTTCACCAGCTTCTCCTCCCTCTGTCTTGGATGGCGATCCGGTATCTCAGGTACCGGCTTGTCCAGAGACTGTTGTGGCATAATTGTTTTAGCGTTGTTGCGCTGACACTTGGTTTACCACAGACATCCTTTGGTCATGCTACTAGTCTCAGCTTCTTTCTCGGCTTCAGTTTGCCTGGCTCTCTTGCTACCGATGGTAGCATGCCTGTCATCTCTCAATCTCTCCCAATGGCAGGATGCTGTGCGGCTCTTCCTTCATTTTCTCAGGCACCTCCTGGATTGAAGCAGCTGTGGGGCTTTGTCCATTTTTCTTTTGTGGGTTCTCTTCTCCTTCAGATGTCCTCTTCGTCCCAGTGAAACAGGACCTTAGAAAGAGGATTTCCATTTCATGTTGGCAAGAACACATATTGGCCTGCTCTTCACAGAAATTGTCATCAGAAAGATTTAAATATGTTATTTTGGAAGGTCCTTTAGGGAGTTCCTCCTGGGAACAGGAGTTTGTGTCCCCAAAGGGGGAGGTCTCTCCCAGTGAGGTACCAATTGCCTCTAACCCAAGGGAGGGTATTGCAGAGCGGGCTGACCTCCCTAGCCTCATAGGGGGCAAGGGGGATGCCCCTTGGGGAGAAGGGATGAATTCCTGCGATTCATCACAATGCCTATAAACCAGTTTCTGGAGAAAGCAAGCAGCCAAGCATAGGAATGGAGAGAAAGTAGGGAGGTCAGGCTCCTGGTGCAGTCAAAAGAGATTCTCTCCTTAAGCAAGAGGCACGAAAGGGACCAGCAATAGAACCAGTAGATTAATCTGTTTTTTGATACGGAACATAAAAGCAATGTTGCCTGGCTGGATCCAAACTCAAAGTTCTTTAAGCCATGAATAGGGCATTTACCAGGATATCCATTTACAATTTCCTTACGTGGGCCAGCCAAAAGCTGCAAGTCTTCTGAATGCAGCAGAGAAGCACTTTTCAGAAGTCATTAATGATAGCCTAAGAATTTGGGTGAAGTGAATCCACATTTAAAAAGGTTGGTTCATGGGTCACTGCTTCAATACGTGCCAGACCACACTGTGAAATAAAATCTGTCACTTTGGGGTCTATTCCTGGATCCAAGAGGAAATTAGATGCAATTGAAACTTATCACTCTTCGATGGGCATGGAAACAAAAACACAGTGAAAGACATGCTTCTGCTGTCATGAAGGTGTGCTGGTGGGCAGGCACTATCTTTTCTATTGAAGGAAATGCTGGTCCCAACCTGCTGTCAAGCAGTGCCTAAAAAGAAAACAAATGATCGTCTCGGAGATGGAATGATGCAAGACTTGGCACGTTAACTCACATTGCCATGTAGAAAAGTGAATCCAAGACTCTACAGAACAAATCTGTCAGTCTTTGAAACTATAGTTACTCGACTTATTTATCTACACAGTGGCAAATAGCTTTGCCCTCCTTATGGAGATGCAGCCACTGCAAAAATCACTTTCTTGTTTACAGTCTGGGCAGAACTCGACAGTGGCGGAGGGTAGACAGAAGATGGCAGGGCTGCACTGCAATTGAAATTTATACCTTTTACAGGGATTTCAGCCAAGGTGAAATTGCTTACAGAGTCAGAACAGTTTTTAAGTTGAAATGAGAAGAGTCACAGGAGATTCTTTTTGCAAAGATATTGATGACCGGAAGTCTGAGGTTCACTCTAGAGAAGCAGGGTGAGCGGTCTAGCATCTCAGGATATGTAATTGGCTCAAAGCAAATCTAGCGGAGACAGAGAGCTGTCCACCGGGGAGGAACTGCGGGAGCCGTGCACCAGGCGAGCAAACGAAAGCCGAAAGGGAAGCCATGAACAGTGGTGAAGGAGAACCCAAACGTAGTCCAGGATGGAAGGACTACCTGGGCTACTGCACAGTCAAACCTATGGGCTCACCAGGCCTCGGGAAAGTGCCAGAGAGGGAGGGCACGCAGTCCGAAAGAGAGACATTTGCCGAGTCGCTGCAGACCTCGCCGCCAGCCCAAATGCTACCAGAGGCTCGAGAAGCAATGCAGCTGCTCAGGAAAAGCCAGTACCTACAGGGCAGAGCAGCAGGCATGCGGGTTATCCGGGAGGTGCTAGAGTTCCAGGCAAGCAAAAGGTTGAAAGTAGAAGCTGGAGTGAAAGGGTCTAGGACCCTGAGAAGAGATTGCGAGTCTGGGACATGCACCTATATGGAAGTATAAGAGGGTCTGGGACCACGAAAATTATCAAGCTAGAGAAAGAGGAATCGTAGGTTTGGTAGGAGAGTGAACCAAGCAGATACAACGATGAACTGAGGAGTCTGGGACCCACACCCATATGAGAAGCCGAGAATAAGAGTGTGTGACCCTCACTGTAAAGAAAGCAAACAAGGAAGAGTCATCTGCTTGGCAGGGGAGTAAACCAAGCAGATGTAACGCTATATTGCAAGTCTGGGACCCGCACCCACATGAAAATCTGAGGATAAGAGGGTTGAGAACCCTGGGACTGAAAATGAATTAGAAGGAACCCTACGCTCGGTAGGGAAGTGTGCCAAGTTGATGGGATAAATAACTGCATCTGAAATGCATATCTTTGTGAATTGCCCAGTGGCATTTACCCAAGAGGCTACGGGACTCAGGAGCCCAAACGGAAGGAAAGTAGAATAAGAAGTAGTCTAGGGGAAAGTACCTCAACCCTAGCCTTGGAGCCTATATTTGTGAACATTGTTTATTTCATCAGTTTGGATTACCCGAGAGACTGGAAACTTTTCGGTTGGTTTATTTATTTATAGCATTTTTGTAATGCCCAGAGCCAAGGGTTTCTCAGCGTTTGTACAAATAGGCATTGGTAAGACGGTAGAATAGCAGAAATTACAAGCAGGCGGACCAGTTAAATAACCAGGTTTTGACCAGTTTCTTTAAGAGGGTGCAAGAGGTTTTGTTACTGATAGACGGGGGGGGGGGTGAGAGTTCCAAATTATGGGGCAGTGACTACGAAGCAGACTCCTCCTGCTCTGGACTTTTTGAATCTTGGAATAGTAAGCAAAGTACTTTGAGATGAGCAGAGAGCATGGAGTTTTAGGGTGAGGCTCTTGTTCAAGTAGCTGGGGACTGCATTGTAGATGCAGCGGTGCGCCAGTGTCAGGGTTTTAAACTCTAGCTTTGATGGGAAGCCAATAAGCTTCACGTCTGGAGGAAGTAATGTGATCAGAGCGGCGCAGGCCCAATGCTGCACAGAGGGCTTTATTTTGTAGGATCTGCATCTTAGCTAGGTTTGTTGAAGTGCTTGAGAGGAGGACATTACAGTAATCGGGCTTGCTGCTGATAAGAGTTCTCTGTGAGGCAGTTTTCTGGGGAGAGGGATTGCCGACTCAGTGCTATGAGTTTGGCAGCACAAGCAGTGGATGAGGCTTTGGCGTCAATGTGATTGGTCATGTTGAGTTGGGCATCCAGATAGACCCCCAGGGTTTTGATGTGTTTGAGAACAGGGATAGAGGTTCCGTCAATGGAGAAAGTGAAGAAGGATAATCGCTGAGGTGGACTGGGGAGCCCACAATGAGGAGTTCAGTCTTATCATTCAAGCAGAGGTTGTGGGTGACCATTCAATTTTGTATGGTGGCGTAGATCCTGTTGATGGTATCCTCCTCATGTTTGCCAGTGATGGGGATGAGTATTTGGGTGTCGTCAGCAAAGTAGTGTATGTGATTTTGAGGGAGTCCAGGTTGTCAAAGAGATGCGTTGTATAGGTGTTGTGGAGGATCGGTCATAGGCAAAAACCTTGGGCAACGCACAGGGGTGCAGGAGTCGGGTCAGCTGCTGAATTTCCAATGCAAATTCTTGAGATGCAGTCTCCAAGGAAGGTTTGCACCCAAGCAGTCTGCACTTTGGGCATCTCTGGGTCTGCTCTCAAATAGTGTCGCTCCCATCTTTCGCAACAGACTTATTTCCGTTACTTGGACTGGACACTCTTCTCCCTCACTCACTCTTCTCTATGCTGTCCCTCAAGGCTCTGTACTGGTCCCTCTTCTTTTCTCTCTAGACCGCTCCTCTCTCTGCCCTCATTTCCTCCTTTCACCTTTACCCTAATGACACCCAGATCCTTCTCTTCCTTTGATTCTGCCCAGCACTCCACTGTGTCAAACTGTCTTTTAGCTCTTAAGAACTGAATGTCTTCCATTTTCTACATCTCAATCCCTCAAAAACTGATGTTCTGTTCTTTCTCTCTTTCTTACTATCTCTTACACTCCATCCCCCGTTATCTTTCCTTCCCCCATCCTTCCTTTCCTTTTCACCTTCAGTGGGCAACCTCTGATCCTTCCCTCTCCTCACATCTCCTCTATTGCCCGCTTCTGCACCCATGCTCATTTAACATTCAACGTGCTCGCCCCCATCCTTCCTTTCACGCTAAACTTCTTCTCTTTTCTCTCATCTTTTTCCATATCGACTACTGTTCATCTTTATTATTGGTCTCCCTGCCTTCCACCTTTTCCCTCTTCGTTCTATCTAGAACTCCTCCGTTCTTCTCCTTTTTTCTCTACCCACTTGGTCCCCTATTACATTCTCCTTGCTCTCAATTTCACTACTTCCTTTCGAATCTCATCTTTTGTATCACTTTCCCTCGATCATTTTCAAATGCACTGAAGGCCTGGTCCTGCTCTACCACTCTTCCCTACTCTCCTTCTATGTCCCTCCATGCCCCTTACAATCTCAGAATCTATTTATTTTAACTGTTCCTATGCTTCCCTGTGCCTGGTCTCGTTTCTGCTCTTTTTCTCTTTTGTCTCCTAAACATTGGAATGCTCTTGCTCCTCCTCATCTCTTTGCCCTTTCCAAACAAATCTTAAACTCTACCTTCTTTACTCTTCTGTTTTTTAAAATGTATTTGCTTTTTCCCTCTGCCGATCTAACCCTGCCTCATATTGCATTTGTATCATTTGGATTGTACTGTTCTTGGATTCTTTTTTTTATTGTTCAGCGCCTTTCGCCAAAGGCGCTTTATAAAAATTCAATAAAATAAAATGCAAGGGCTTCCGAAGAAAAGTGGAAAGGCCAAGGAGGAGTATGGCTAGATTTCCTGATTCACAAATGCTAACCATCTGCTTTTTTAAATCTAGCAGGGCAGTCTCTGTACTGTGGTTAGGTCGGAACCCTGGTTGCCTGGCTCCAAGCAGATGATTGGCTTCTAAGAACTGTTGCACTTGGGAATAGGCGACCCGGTCGAGGATTTTGAGCAGGAAGGGTACGGTACTGATGCAAGGTAGTTAGTGGGTATGGTAGGGTCAAGTGTGGGGTTTTTGTGGAGAGGGGTGATCCAGGCAGCTTTAATGCTTTTTGCGAACAACACAGGCATTGAATGAGATGTTGACAAAATCTTAATAATTGGAGCTATAGTAGGCACACACATGGTTACAATGTGAGGTGGGCAGGAGTCACCATTGCATTTAGAGGGTCTGAGGGATAACAGTCTTCAGTACTTGCTCGACAGGGACTTGTGAGAAGGAGAAAGGTATGATGTCAGTGGGGAGAGGAGGGATGGGGTGGTGGTGTCAGATGCTTTGGGGTTGGATTTTCTTGGCATTGATTTTGCTCCCAAGTAGTTTCATTTTGTTGGCGAGTGCATCCTGAATGGTTGTGCACCAAACTTTATTGGATCTTGCAATCGTGTTGGCACTGGGAGGGTTCTCTAGTTCCTGTAAAATGGTGAAAAGTTTTTTGCGTGAGAGCTAGCGTTGGCAATCCTAGTGTTGTAGGAGTAGGCCTTGTGGGAAAAGACAGCTTTTTTGTAATTTTTTGGAAGGTGAGAAGATGCCGCCATGGTTGGCTTGGGAGGGGAGGAGGTGCTGTAGAGATGGTCACAGGATTTTTTTGTTCAGTGGAGAGCAACTAGCTCGTCAGAAAACAAAGCGTTTGAGGGTTCCGCAGTTGGGGGGTTTTGGATTTGAGCGGGCGTGTTGATCGATCGTTAGGAGGTGGTTCTGCAGGCAGTGGTAAGCGAGGGCTTCAGAAGTGTAATTGGAATGAAGAGAGGAGGAACGGAAGGAGGAGAGGGTGAGGCATGAGCAACTCCTGCATGAGATTCCGGGTGTTGCAAACAGGATTGGGCTGCGAGCTGAAATGGTCATGGCAGGAGGGGTGGGAAGAGGTATAGCAAATTCAATGAAGAAGTGGTCAGATCAGGTCACAAGTGTGATGGCGGAGATATCAATGGAGGTGTGGCTGGTGAGAATCCAGTCAAGCATACGTCCCTTACTGTGCGTATGGGAGTTGACCAATTGTGTGAAATTCAGCTCCTGGAGGAACGAGTGAACAAGCCTAGCAGCTTCAATATCACTGGGGTCATTAAAATCTAGGTTGAGCTCCCCTAGTATGATGAACTTTGTGGTGGGTTTGATCAAGGGAGTGATCAAACGTGGGATGTCAGAGTCCGCTTGGCCAACATAATATGGATGGTGGTAGAAGAGGAGGAAGTTATACGTTGTCTAAGGGTTGAGGGCAGTTTCAGGAGAAGAGATTTATAACGTGGTAGGTAATTGGGGAGTCTCAATGAAGCTACTGCGGAGAGCAGATTTGGCAATCAGTGCTATGCAGTCTCCTGGTGTGCTAGTGCGGTCTGTCCTAAAGATAGAGTAGTTAGTGGCTAAGGAAAGTAGTGGCCCGAGGCCTCGTGCAGCCATGATTCGGGGATTGCAAGTCGAGGTCGGTAGTCAGGTCGTGAATGTCAATAGCATGTGCCCCAAGAGAGAGCGTGTTGATCAGTGCGCACTTTAAGGATGCATCTTTGCCGTTGGGAAAGGGGCTAGGGGACGGTGAGGGCCCAGGGGTTGATAGTGCAGCAGGATAATCTGCCATTTCGAGCAGATCCAAGGATGGGGCAGGTGGGCTCAGTGTAACTTGTGGGAGCTAGTGAGGTTCACACTCGCATTCTCTGGAGGCTTTTGGTTCCAGTAGTGGGTTGAGGTGGGTCGGAAGGGTGTTTATGGTGAGCAGGCAGGGCATTATGTGAGCAGCCAGTGGCTGGCAAGGTCAAAGAGGAGGTGATAGCGGGCAGGGGGTGGTTGTGGGGGCAGTGGTAAATCCACTTACATTTGGCGGCTGCCGCAGGAGTTGATGCCATGATAAGCAACACAACACTTGAGACCATGGTAGGCATAGCAGCAATTGAGGGAATGATAGTCATCGTGGGGGGCAGCGGGGGAGGAATCAGTGGAATTACCCATAAATGGAAATCTTTCCTAACAAAGGCGCAATGCTTATGCAGGTAGGTGGCAAGGTGGGTTCTGGGTCCAGTGTGCCAACAGGTCTAGGGCAATGGAGAGGTTTGTTTCATTGTGGGGCATTGGAGTGAGCAGCGGGAGAGGAGCAGCTAGTTTTTTGCGGGTGGCATAAGTGGCCTTATCAGTTTCCGTGTGGACTGTAGGAAAAGGGGCGGTTGGAAACCGTTCCTGGAGACGTGCGCGTGCGTGGCTGTCTGGGGTTGGTCAAAAGGAGGCTTGCATGAAGAGAAGCAGACGAGACGTGTACATCCAGGGTGGGCGGACTATTAAACGAGCTGTATGCAAGTAAGACTTTTATTGTGAGCGCACAATTACGGTTTCCTTGCATGGTATCGGAGTATGGTCGGAGCTGCCTGATTTTGGAGGGTGGGGCGAGGGAGCTGCCAAACGAGAGGATTACAGGCAATGCAGTGAGGCGCAGCATAGTGGGAGCAGAGGGAAGGCGTCCATGATCACCCTGGGATAGACAGGGCCAGACAGGAACAAGAGGCCTTGGTGTTTGGACTTGGTGGGGGGCCGGCGTTGCCTGCAGGCTCAGTGGAACTGCAGTATTGGTGCTGCAGGGCGGCCAATCGGCTGTCAGGGGAGACGGGAGCAAGGTGGAGCACATCTTGAGTTCTAGGCCCTCCGACATGGCGTCAGCCATTTTAAGAGGTGTGGCTGCCTCTGATCAATGACTAAGGGCTTACCTGGAGTATGGCTTAGGACTCTTTGCAGGATGTAATCAAGGGGCACCGATGCCCATCCGAAATCAGTCAATGTAGGAACTACCATGAACACTTTCCTTTGGGAAGACATCCTTGCACAGTTGTTTTGAGTTAGTGTTAGGAACAGAGGTAGGCTTTAGAGACACGACAGTGATGGATTATTTTAGTTTTGGACTTCCTGGCAATTGCACTAGTTTTCTTTGAGGAAAGGAAAACCCTCTTCGGTTTAGGGATAGACATTTTTCCAACTTTCTTTCTTTGATCAACAAAAGTCTGTATCCAAACATATGCCACTATTGTGTCCAAGCCTTACACTTCTGCACCCTTGCAGAAGTCAAAGACCACTCTGACACACGTGTCCCAAACGTATATCTCCACGGAAGCACAGAAGAGAAATGGAAGAATGACAATGCATTACTTACCGTAAAAGCATTTCTGATGGTTGCATCTGCTTAGATTCACATGCTGTGCATAGGTCCGACATCCAGTGGTCACTGCGGAGTATTGCATTTTGTTTTTCGTAGTCGAAAAGGGGACGTCGACAAGGCGTGTCTGTAACACTATCCCTATAGTGACATGTGTTGTACCCATAATCCCTCACGCGTCGAGGTCCCTCTGTTTGTATTTTTCTGCCCTGAGGGAGCCTTCTAGACGTGAGTGAGTACAGAAAAGAGAGTTATAGAAAAGGATGTCTATGTTCCTTCCATCCGAGCGGGGAGGAAGGGTGGGCGCATGTGAATCTAAGCAGATACAACCATCAGAAATGCTTTTACGGTAAGTAATGCATGGTCTTCTGATGTTTGTTAATCTGCTTAGAATCACATTCTGTGCATAGACTAGCGAGCAGTACCCGGAGTTGGAGGTGGGTTGTGAGAAGGAACAGTAGAGAAAAGATGTCTTAATACTGCTTGTCCCACCTGGGAATCAGATCTAGAGTGGGCATCTAGACAGTAGTGTTTTGTAAAGGTGTGTACAGAACTCCAGGTTGCCGCTTTGCAGATGGACTCAAGGGGGAACATTTGCAATGAATGCTATGGATGCCCCAGTGCCTCGAGTAGAGTGTGCTCTTCGCTTGAAGGGTAGTTCTCTCTTAGCAAGAGTGTAACAGAGAGTGATGCATTGTACAATCAATCCTAGTTAAAAAGGCGGCGGACGCCATGATTCTCTTCCCAAGTGCGTAGAGCTTTTTGCCCTCTTTGTCAGGTGGTGCCTCACTAGTGGATAGTGGTACCCCTGCTCTTTTCCTTGTATTAGTAACTACGAGGGAGTCCGGAATAGAATGGCCTCTGATGTACAACGGGTCAGAGGGCGAAGGGCTGAAGAGCTTTTCTATCCGAGGGTTGACCCCTCTAACTAAGGCAGGATTGGAAAGGGAAGGAGTTATTCTTCTCTTTATAGAAGCCAGGAGCGGAATAGACTGACTAACAGGGGCTTTTTCTTTAATAACTTTCTCTACAAAGTCTATTCAGGAAGAGTCTCCCCTGTGTCTATTTCAAAATGCGCTGCTACCTTGCGCAATAGTGCATTAAGTGAAGGTTGGTCATCTATGGGAGAGGTGTTTCCAATAGGTGAATCCTTGGGAGAAGGGTGAAAGACATCAGGGTCTGAGTGCACTGATGGGGATTGCCAAGGCTGCAAGGTAGCTGTATCTTCTTCGAAAGCTCCTGCACTAGTGTAAGGATCTTCTTCAAACCCCTCTTCCTCATGTTCTTCCTCTCCACCCAAACACTCCTCATCCTCCTGGAGGTATTGCTCCTCTTCCGGGAGGTCATATACGTCTGTAGAAGGAGGAAACAGCCTAGGTATTTTGACCCTAGGGTCATCCTGAGGCCATTCTCTTAGTCTTTTGGGTGTGGGTGAGTTTTGGTTTCCCAAAAACCTTTCCATTTTCTCCATACAAGAATGGAGCCTTTCAAGGGTCTCATGGGGGACCCCTGAATAGTCTAGAGGGGGGAAATCAGTGTTTTCACCTTCAAAACGCTTAGAACGCTCCCACAACGTCGAAGAAAGGTTTCCGCCGTCATCTGAAAAGCCCTCCGGTAGTTCCGAAGTGCCCTTAGATGAAAGGGGCAGTTCCTGGCTACTCTTATGCTTTTTCGGCGTTTCTATAGCTTTTTGTGCGGTATTCGACGTTTGTTTCGTCGTCCGCTTACGTGTGTCTTCGGAAACAATTCTCGCCAGGCTCGACAACGAGTTTGTCAGTAGAGGACTCTGGTGTCGACGTTGCCTGCGTTACGCGTTGTTCCTCGACGGCCGCTCTATGGAGCGTTACGTCGGATGATTTTGGGGTAGCGCCCGTGTTTGATGAAAGCCCAATCGCTGGTCGCAGCTGCGTTTGCGGGTGGGGCTTGAGACCCTTACGGTCTGAGGTAGACGCCGGAGTGCCCTGCGTCCCCTTCGGCGCTGATGGATCCTTCGTCTTCGACGAAGAAGAGCCGTGGGTTGTGTGCTTAGGCCTATGGGGTCTGTGTGCGTCCTTGTCGCCGGGGTGTTCATCCCCATGAGCAGGGCGTGAGCCGAGCCCGTCACGGCCGGGGACGGACGTTGAGGAGCGCAAGCGCTCCTTCTGGGGGTTAATGACTTCCGTAATGGACGTCGAGTTATCACCCTCCTCGTCACTTTCTGTAACAGCGGCGGCGGGTGAGGAAACTGACTTCGACATAGCATAGTCCGCCCACCTCTTAACTTTGCGTTCTTTAAGAGTTCTTGGTTTCAAGAGGTTACAGGCCGCGCAGCTGTCCTCCTTATGATCGAGGGGCAAGCAACAATTACAGAGCTTGTGTTTGTCCTTCCAAGTGTATTTGCCCCTACAGCGTGGGCAAAACTTAAAAGGTGTCCTCTCCATAGCTGAGGCAATAACTGGTGATAACAACCCCAAGGGAAAGATAGGGGAGAAAGAAAGACATTCTCAAAGAGAAGATAAAAGTTCGAACCCCCACTCTCCCTACTGTATGTTGGCCGGCGAGGCCAGGCCACGTGTTCGGCAGCGCCGAAGGATCTCCTCCGTCTCTTCCCCTCCGTCGAAAACTTGCTTGGCGGAGAAACAGCTTCACAGCTAAGGTCGAGGGGAGGGATCTTTAACAATATAATAAGTATAATTAAGGACCAAGGTCCGTAGTAAGTATTTGCAATGTCTCTCTAGGAGCTCCACGTAAGGCGACCAGAAGCTGGGCGGATAAAAACAATCTAAGGGACCTCGACGCGTGAGGGATTATGGGTACAACGCACGTCACTATAGGGATAGTGTTACAGACACGCCTTGTCGACGTCCCCTTTTCGACTACGAAAAACAAAATGCAATACTCCGCAGTGACCACTGGATGTCGGACCTATGCACAGCATGCGATTCTAAGCAGATTAACAAATCAGAAAAATAGATACAATTTGGAGCCCGCAGCCAGAGTTAAATTTTAGGATTATTTGCCTTATGCTTTCAAAATCTCTAGTAAACCCCCATAGATGTATGCAGAACCATTAGCTCAAACACAAATATATGAAAAACTGAAAGGCAGTTCAAGGGGGTCTCGGAGTTGTGGCCACCTGGGGTATGCCACATATATTTCATCAGGAACAACCAGACTGAGCCGGAGCACTCTTCTGCAATTGGCCTGCCTGGGTAGAACCGCTCAGTAAGCCAGGCGGGAGGCAGAGGGGTCTACAAGGAGGTAGGGAATGAAAAAAAGAAGCCATGCTCACCCGATTCATCACACGCCTTTTCTAATCTCCTTGTAGTGGCAAAGCCAGAAATATAGGTAGAGGTTCGCTGGAAAACGTCTTCTGTGCAAGGAATGAAGGTGTGCATCAGAGGGGCATAAATGGGCATGGTCTTAGATGGTAGCACAAGTACATTGTACCCGTGTACAACCAAACTTATTCTCAAGCAAAGCCACCATTCTATTCTCATTGCCCAACTAAATAGACAAGAAAAATGAGCATGCCGGCTTTGACATTGTCTGTTTTACTCACCAGCAAGGAACCATTTGGCTCTTGGGGGCAGGAGTGAGCCTCTGCTTAAAACTAACCAATGAGTAAATCTGTCCACTTACTGAAAGTTGGAAAAACATACAATTACTAAGTATAAAAGAAAGCCCCTTTTTTAATTCCTGCAGGTTGATTATTGGAGAGAGGTGCTTCTTTTGTCAGCTGAAATGATATACCCAAGACGCTCCGCTTCATAAAATGTATGTAGTATTAGGGATGGACTCCTTGGAAAGGCATCCAAAGGGTGGATTAGACAGCCTTGTCGAACAAAGGTGTAGTGCTTCCAGACGAACAACAATGGCAAGGATCCTGAGTAAATGTATGTCTTGTGAGCTTGCAGTGGTTATAAGGTTGCTACATGCAATACCCTTGAGCTTCCTCCCACAATACCCTTTAATCAACTCGAATGGGGCAGGCACAGGGTGAGCTTACACCATCAAATGTCGGACTATATGAAACTAGTGGTAAAATGTACAGTGTAAAATCCCAACAAACTGCTTAGCACGCCACTCAATGGGTCTTATGGAAAGTCATGCTCGATTCATATGTTGTAATGTAATTTGGCATTTGTATTGTGCCTTTTCCCATTGGGTTGGCCTCAAAGCGCTGTAGGTAAACGCCCTCGCGGGAGTTTAGAATGCATATGTGCCAAACTGTAAGGCCCTTCATAACCACCAAGGTACAATTATCGATCAAGGAGATGACTACACTCATTCTTTTTCAGTCGCACACCTCTTGAAAAGGCATTCCTTTTGACAGCGGCAGGCAAAGCTGTGAAAAGTATCCAGTCTATGCACACGTCGACATTTTTCAGTATATTTTACTGTTCTTTCAAAATGATCCGTCAGCGCCCAGACTTAGTTAACATCTCAACTGGAGGCAGCCACGCCTTAGTCTCTTCAGAGAGACGAGTGCTGCAACAGGAGCGTAATGCCTCATAATTACCGGCTCTTGGCAGGACATGTGTGCGAAGCATAGTTCCAGATCCAGGGTATCGAATGTTGAGTAATCATCCTTACCTACAACTATTTGTTCGATGCATGTTAACGGAACGTCGTGTTGGCCCAGGAGGTGGTTCTTGTAATGGTATTTCTGTTCAAAGACAAAAAGAGATATATTGGAATACAATGTTTTTTCATTCTCGGAAACAAACGAACTTTGTATAGAGTAGATGTTTAACAAAGTGTTGAGCCAATTGCAGAACAAAGCATTGCCAAGTGTTGTAATACAGGGGTTATTCCAGACAAAATTAAGCAACTTCTGAAAAAAAAGATCCTGGATTATGGGGAAAGTAGCAGTTTATTTTGGGTGGAGCGTGGGAATTCAGTAGGAGGCAATATGTTTGCATTGCTAATACAATCACACGCTTGGTATGGAGTAAGTCCAAGTGAGTGTTGTCAATGAGGGAGTAGCAGTGGTTTGGTTAAAAGTTACTGGGGTTCACAGAGCGCAACCCCCCAGACTAAGCCAGGAGCAGACAGAACTAATCTCGACTGTGCAGGCCCGTGCAGTAGAGCACAGATGTGTGCAGATGATGGACGGAGTTTTCAAGATTTCCTTCCTAAAAGATTTTGGTTTTAACTACTCATGCCATGGTTTAGACCTGAATGTGGCCAGCCAATGCATCAGAGCACATGAACAATAAGATGGCAGACTGGTCACGCTTACAAGAACCATAGTCATTGAAGTATTGCACCTTGCAGAAAACGAACAAAATCGCATTTTGTTCTTTAAAAATCAATAGAGGCTTTCACGAATGAAATACAGACTAGATTTTCACGGTATATAGGCTGGCATGGACACACTAGGAGAAAACCAACAATACAGACTGCAGCCTGTAGCTTTCAGCAATACATCCTCTCGTTCTCCCATCAGGGTCCATAGACGTGCATTTTATTTACACATATGCAAGTCACATGATTGGCTAGGCCATTCGGTCATTCCCAGGAATTATAGATTTTCAAACAACGTGAAGGACTAACTTTTTTTAAAAAACACATCAAAAATACATTGTGGAGACACGCAAACACATGCACACATTAGGATGGCTGGACCGACAAAAGTCAGTCAAGGGTTCGCTTCTACACAAAACCTTGTTCTCAGTGTTTGAGACTTAAGTGACGGATTATTATATGTTCTGGAATCTTGACGTATTAAACTACCAACCAACCAAACAAAGGGTGCACAAGTCAAGGCAGCTTGGTCAATCCACTGATGAACAGGCAGGTTTATTATAAGTGCACGGATGACCCTCCATGGCCCGAACCTGACCAGGAGAGCAGGAACGCTGAAGCAGCCAATACAAACATGGTGCAGAGACTGCCCAGCAACGAATGGACACAGCAAAAAGAGTACACATCAGCAAAGTGGAGGTTTACACGGACGTGCAGTCATGTTCCAGAAGTATGGACCAAAATTAACTGAGGGCAAACTCATTCACAGGATGTTGGAGAGGTAAGAAGTGTGAGGGGATCCAACATGGGCAGGAGAGGTGGGCTTTATGCGCTACCCCAACTATAGGTATGAAAACGAGGCGAAGGCTTGATCTAATGGATTTATATTATAACCTGACTGCATAAAGGCAGGGAAATACGGGAGGGAGAGCCCCAAAAAATAGCACAGGACAAAGGGCTATCAATAGAAGGAAAACAAGAGGGGGAGTCCTGTCTATGGAGACAAAGCTGATTGCAATTTAATTATATGCAAAAGAAATTTGAAGTGTATCTACTCCTATATTGTAGCATGATTTATGCATATCCAAAGGATGGGTATACGAACAAAGGGAAGGTAATACACGCACTCATGTAAATTAAATTAAATAGAATCTGAGAATAGTTTTTTATTGTCTCTTCTCAGTCATTAAACAAAAACTGGATTGTAAATACCAGTAGGTAAAGCAGACATTGCATTTAAACAATTATACAATTATTCCGCATTACCAGAAAAATGCTGCATTGAAAACTTTTGCGGCACATGCATAGCGGACCTGGGTTAGTGAATACATGCAAATACCGTATAATGACATTTCAAGGAAAAAAACACATATACAAGCTCACATTTATTTACTTTTAAGTACATAGCTTGTTCTTACTTCACCTAATGGAAATACCAGGTACGTTACACCTTTATCACAAACGTATAGAAACAACATGAACAGTTATTGCTCTAAACACAGCACATCTTGCACACGATTCTTTATTCTCCTTATTCCAAGTTAAAGGACTTTCTCAATTTAGTCCATAGTTTATTTTTATTTGTCCTCATTGTAAAAGGATTTCTGAGGGATCCAGCCAGATGCAACTAAAATTGAAGACTTTCTTTAAGAAACTCCCCCATCCTTGTGTTCCCCAGAAACAATTTAATGCCCCCAACTGACTATTTTATTTGAATTAGAAGATTGAGGCTTCGAGTCCTCTGTGGTCACAAAATAGTGGATCGTAAAAGACTGGCCTATGAATTAAGGGGCCCTATGAACTTGCTGCACAGCAGCCCAAAGGACAAATAAAAATAAACTATGGACTAAATTGAGAAAGTCCTTTAACTTGGAATAAGGAGAATAAAGAATCGTGTGCAAGATGTGCTGTGTTTAGAGCAATAACTGTTCATGTTGTTTCTATACGTTTGTGATAAAGGTGTAACGTACCTGGTATTTCCATTAGGTGAAGTAAGAACAAGCTATGTACTTAAAAGTAAAAAAATGTGAGCTTGTATATGTGTTTTTTTCCTTGAAATGTCATTATACGGTATTTGCATGTATTCACTAACCCAGGTCCGCTATGCATGTGCCGCAAAAGTTTTCAATGCAGCATTTTTCTGGTAATGCGGAATAATTGTATAATTGTTTAAATGCAATGTCTGCTTTACCTACTGGTATTTACAATCCAGTTTTTGTTTAATGACTGAGAAGAGACAATAAAAAACTATTCTCAGATTCTATTTAATTTAATTTACATGAGTGCGTGTATTACCTTCCCTTTGTTCGTATACCCATCCTTTGGATATGCATAAATCATGCTACAATATAGGAGTAGATACACTTCAAATTTCTTTTGCATATAATTAAATTGCAATCAGCTTTGTCTCCATAGACAGGACTCCCCCTCTTGTTTTCCTTGCATAAAGGCAGGGGCTATGCTGCATGCCATTTGCTATTTTCCCCTCTCTTTTTACTGGCTGGTGAATCACATTTCCTTGCCACCCCCTAATCCCTAGGTTTCCAGGAAGACCATAAGGGATGTACACCCATGTGGATCCTAGGAGCCCATTGGCAGGGGTTACAGCAAGTTCCACAGCCCTCTACAGGCAAGTAGCCCCACTTCTATGGATTTAAATAGTCCATTGGCAGTTTCTATTGTTTTCAGGGGTACCTCAACCAAAGATAGCATTTCAACTTTGTCATATTACGAATTTGAGTGCAAGTCGAGCATCCGCGCGGAGAAAGTATTTGCCATTAGTTGTTATTTTACCCATATAATAATAATCTCTTACTGGAAAAGTATGCAGTCTCGGTGTGATAGGCAAACTATGGGACGAGTGAAAGTTACTTTCTATAAATGCACCCCATCATATCGTGGATCACCAGCGTTTTTAGCCAACTAATTCGAGGCCATTTAATATATATTTAAAGATCTCAAAATGAGCTTGAGATTAAGGGAAACTGAATGTAGAAAAGATAACCTTGTTTTAATCCGTGTGTGTGTGGGATGTGCGCCTGTGTTGGGGGCGTGTGCCTGTGTTGGGGGCGTGTGCCTGTGTTGGGGGCGTGTGCCTGTGTTGGGGGCGTGTGCCTGTGTTGAGGGCGTGTGCCTGTGTTGAGGGCGTGTGTGTGTTGGGGTGAGGGCGTGTGTGTGTGTTGGGGTGAGGGCGTGTGTGTGTTGGGGTGAGGGTGTGTGTGTTGGGGTGAGGGTGTGTGTGTTGGGGTGAGGGTGTGTGTGTTGGGGTGAGGGTGTGTGTGTTGGGGTGAGGGGGTGTGTGTGGGGGTGGGGGGGTGTGTGTGGGGGTGAGGGTGTGTGTGGGGGTGAGGGTGTGTGTGGGGGTGAGGGTGTGTGTGGGGGTGAGGGTGTGTGTGGGGGTGAGGGTGTGTGTGTGTTGGGGTGAGGGTGGGTGTGTGTTGGGGTGAGGGTGGGTGTGTGTTGGGGTGAGGGTGGGTGTGTTGGCCGTGTGTGTTGGGGGTGGGTGTGTTGGCCGTGTGTGTTGGGGGTGGGTGTGTTGGGGGTTTGGGTGTGTTGGGGGTTTGTGTGTGTTGGGGTTTGAGTGTGTGTGTGTGTGTTGGGGTTTGAGTGTGTGTGTGTGTGTTGGGATTTGAGTGTGTGTGTGTTGGGGTTTGAGTGTGTGTGTGTTGGGGTCTCTGTGTGTTGGGGGTCTGTGTGTGTTGGGGGTCTGTGTGTGTTGGGGGTCTGTGTGTGTTGGGGTCTGTGTGTGTTGGGGGTCTGTGTGTGTTGGGGGTCTGTGTGTGTTGGGGGTGTGGGTTTGGGTGTGTTGGGGGTTTGTGTGTGTGTGTTGGGGGTGTGTGTGTTGGGGGGTGTGTGTTGGGGGGGGTGTGTGTTGGGGGGTGTGTGTGTTGGGGGGTGTGTGTGTTGGGGGGGTGTGTGTGTTGGGGGGGTGTGTGTGTTGGGGGGGGTGTGTGTTGGGGGGGGGTGTGTGTTGGGGGGGTGTGTGTGTTGGGGGGGGTGTTTTACAAGCAAGTTATGGTAGAGTACTGCTGTGTACGTTGCTGCATTTTATGCCAGTGAAAACCCTGCCTATTAAGCAAGCCTGTCAGTGCACAAAAGAAAGGATACAATTTGAAAAATTAATGATGCAAGCTTTCAAATCAAAAGTTATTTACCAGAGATACCGTGATTATTACTGCAACCCCACCCCCCCCCCCCAGCCCCCCCGCCCTGCTCATTGTTGCATTCAAGTTTATGCACAAATATAGGTCTATAGACGAAATGCTGACCTGCAATGGCATCGGGTCCTCGGTGATGAAGGAAAGCTTAAAATTGGTACAGACCAGTTTTCCCCACAGATCATACTGACTCGTGTCGGTGGCTATGCATTTTCTCACAAAGTTGGCTTCATTCACTACAATTTCTCCTGCAGAAAGACAAGGTGGGAAAACATGAGCGGTCCAAGAAAAACATAAAAGTTCATATGAAACATTGCCACGAGAAACTGTGGACTGGTCAAGGAAATGCATTGATTTTAGAGAGCGGGCAGCAAAGTAGATTTGCATTTAGGTAAAACATTGTACACGGTCCTATCAAAGCACGCGTTCACAGTGTGACAATTTTCCTGAAGACATGGTCAGACACCTTACAACTCCTCTTGGGCACTCTTCATGGCAGGTTAGGACACTTGTGGATAACCCCCCGCCCCCCCCCCCATCATCATTTTGCTGATTTATCAAGTGGGGTACTTAACCACGAGACTAACTTTGGACACGTTGAATGGTAAAAATGCATGGCAACAGTTCTAGAAGCACCGCCGCCCTTTGTTTGTACCCAACTCCAAACACTTGCAGGCTGCCAAAAAAGGTGCAGTGCAGCACTGCACACATTCTTATATAAAAGTTACATATTACTGAATAATTGAGCGTCTTTCCCCGATTTAAGCGCAAATGTAGCCATAAGCAGCTCTACAGAGAAGGAGTGTATTCTGTGCCTACTTTCTAAAATTAGGTAAAAAGTCCCCAAAAATACATCGAATAAGAGGTAGGCAGGCGCCCCTTTGCGGATTTCACATCAGAAGCATCAGCAAGAGGCGCTCCATTATTATATGGTCTTTGTCTGATCTGAAGAGAAATTCCCAAACATCATTTGTATGAAAAGAAAGTTAGTATTATGGCAAAATACTTAGGGTTTTAAAATTACAATGTATTTGTATTTCCCTAATATACAATGTTGCCAAAAAGGTACGTATGGCTCAATGAAAAAGACATCGAAAATTGAGCCTTGGTCATCATGTGTTTTGCAAGTGAAGGCTATTCCAACTGCTTATGACTGCACAAGTATCTCGAAACACAACCCCAAGTCTTAGTAACATAATTTTTTTTTTTGGTTTTTTTGTTCATTTATATAGTGCTACGAACCCTCAGGTATCTGAGCGCTGCTCATTTCCCACGATGTGTGGTGCACATTTATCGACCTCGGAAGGATGAAAGGCTGAGTTTGGCCCTGCCGGGATTCAAACCTGCGTCAGCAGGCTCTGCACGGATGTGAAAGCGAGCGCTCTACTCGCTGTGCTATCTGACCGGCTATGTCATAGTAATGTCATCTGTAATGCAATTTGACAGTTGTATAGCGCCTTTTCCCATTGGCATGCCCTCAAAGTGCTGTAGGTGAACGCCCTTGATTTGTCAGAGGAGTTTGGAATGCTAGTGTTCATTTTAGGCAATACGAAGGTAGGTAGGGGTGGCCAAGTCCCTGCTAGCGACCAATGTCCAGCTGACTTGTGGATGGGTGGTGTGTGGTTGTCGGGAGAGTATGCAAGTTTAGGAGACTGATAATGTGTCCAGCGAGACCACATTCTTTGTCCTGAGACGCAGCGGCATTCTAACGGTAGAGGTGTTGTGCGATGCATCTTCAAATAGCATAGGACAGAGGAAGCACGTGGGTCGGTGGCCGTGCCTGTGGCTTTCTTTCATTGACAGAGTGCAATACGTACCTGTGTGTTCTGGCTGGTTTCGTAGGCATGGTGTGGATTCTGTCCTGTGGTCTGCTGAAGTATATCATCTACGACGATCAGTACATTCTATGAGGGGCCAGTCGCTGCCCATCTGACAGGGGGGTTAAATAACCCAAAGTGCGGGTTTGTCAGGATGTGTGGGGGCAGGAGGGAGCCAAGTCTTGATGGCCTTCCAGAAGGCAAGGCAAGGTGATTCTCTAAGCAGCAGATTCTAAGAGGAATGGAGTTCCATATAGTGGGAGCAGGAGGACCCCCCCTAATCTTGTCGATTTGAAGGGGGGGTGGCACGGAGGGGTGCAGTGCCTGATCACATGTTTCTATTGGGTTGGTAACAGGTGAGCTTGTGCTGAAGTTATTCTGGGCCTGTTTTGTGCAGGGCACGGTGGGTGATGCACATGGCTTTCAAAATGGACCGTTGCCCAACAGGGAGCCAGTGGAGGACATGTAGGACGGGTGTGATGTGCTCTTTGGGGCCAAGGGCTAGGAGGAGCCTAGCTGCAGTGTTTTGAACCCACTGGAGTTTTTTGAGTTGATCTACAGAGGCACCCAGGAAAACAGAGTTAGCGTAGTCTAGGCAGGAGAGGATGATAGCCATGATTGCTGCGACTGTGAGGGTAGGAGAGGTAAGAAGATGCATCTGAGAAAGCACAGGTGTAGATTGCAAGATTTAGACAGAGGTGATGTGGTGTGAAAGTGTAAGATCTGGAGTTGGGGGTGCAAGTCGTCTTAGGGATCTTGAATATGATCTAGGTGT
The DNA here is from genome assembly GCF_040938575.1 of Ambystoma mexicanum. NCBI lineage: Eukaryota > Metazoa > Chordata > Amphibia > Caudata > Ambystomatidae > Ambystoma > Ambystoma mexicanum. The sequence continues at coordinate 1,357,961,266 of NC_090934.1, read as the reverse complement.
CATTTGGTAGTTGTAGAAGTGTAGGTCATGTGAGCGAATAAGAGCAGAGAGGGGGCTCAGGTAGAAGTTGAAGAGTAGGAGGGATAGTGAGACGTCCTGTGTTACCACGTTGATGAGAGGGCAGGGTGTCGAGAAGGGAGGACTGAGGGTGATTTGTAATCGGATGGTGAGGAAGAAGAAAATCCACCTTAAGACTGCCCCAAATGCAGAGCGAGTGGTGTCAGTCTGTGAGGATGCAGTGGTCAAAGGCCATCAAGAGGTCGCAGAGGGTAAGTGTGGCACATCCTTCCGAGTCTGCAGTTCTTCTGAGGTCCTCCCAGAGGGAGACTAGGGATGATTCAGTTCTTCAAGGGCGTCTGAAGCCGGACTGGGCGGGCGTCGACAAGTTGGTTGGCTTTGGTGAATAGGCAAAGCTGGGGGCAGGCCGCTTAGCCAATAAGTTGGGCTATGAAGCGGTGGTTAGCGATGGTTCTGTAATTGGCCGGGATAAGGGGGCGAGGGTTCAAGGGAGTTTATTTTTTTTTAGTAGGGGTTTGATGTGTAATGTATTGATAGCTGCAGGGAATGTGCCTAATGTGAGGGAGGAGTTGATGATCGATCTTGTGATGCTGCTTGCACAGGTTTAGGAAAGGATATCCATCTTTAAGGAGGACAGGATGGCATGATCTCCTGGGGATCCAGATGGACGGATGCCAACAAGTAGCTTCAGGAATTTCGGTCGTGAGATGGGGGGAGAAGGAGGAGAAGATAGGGCAGGTGAAAGGAGAGTATGTGGGTTTGGACGAGAGTGGACGATGGAGAGCCCAGCCGTCCAATCCTGCAATCTGTGAAACATTGTTTTGTCCTTTTATCAGTTTTTCACACTTTTCAATGGGATTTATATTACTCAAAATTCTATAACTTTATACATGGGTGTGGATTATCATAAGGGATGCATGTACAAAAATTTGTATTTGCAACATGGATGCTGCTTTTGTAATCCGCAATACTTTGTCACTTCTGTTCCCCATGCGGCAATGAAGTCTATGACATCTTGACTGAAAGCCCATAAAATCATATTTAAACTATAACATTTTCTCATTTTTACAAATTCCTGCTGCAGAGATAAAAAGTCTTTAAAGTTTATTTATAAAATAGTCTTTGGGAGCACATGGCAGTCCTTTGTCTTGCACTGGACCATTTATTTTTCTTTTTCAGCTACCACCCACTGTCACTTCAGCCCTGTGTGGGGTGGGGGTTCCTAGTTTGATTGAAGTTTTTATGGCCCTGTTCACTTCACAGGTAGGTGTGCCAGGACTTCTATTATCCCAGTCTGGAGCACAGATGAATGCCCAACGAGCGTGTGAACTTTCTTTGTCCTGGTCCATTCAAAGTTTTTCAAGCCAGCAATTATCACTTTTGTGTCCTGGAAGTTTATGGTGTAGATCCCTTCCTAGGGGGAAGCTTTAACTCTGCCAACCGGAATAACCTGTTTTTGACAGCTTGCAAATCCAGCCAGGACGGTTTAAAACCTTTATTTTCTGATATTTGGTCCTGACTTAAAACAAACCTGTGGAATAAAATAGCCCATCTATGTATTTTCACCAGCCACAAAGCCCTTCACATTGCTAGGTAATGGCATGGTTTCCTTCAACAAGTTACTTTTTAACCGGGCCTTTTTCTCCTTTAGTTTTGCAAAAGCTCATTTTTACACATTGGTTGAAAACTGCTAGCATCTCCTTTCAAATTCGATTTTGCCATCAGACTTCCCAATATTGCCTCATAGCCATAGTTATTTTCTTCTAGGCATTAGTTTATCTGAAGCACAGATGCATTGAAACGGATATGGCTCAGTTAGCTGGAGTCTCTTTTGAACTACTGAGCTTTGATACATTTGTAAAGAAATGAACGCGTTTTCCTGTGCGACTAAAAGTGAAATTCCTTGTTGATTTCTCTCAGAGTTGATTTGACAGGGCCTGTCATTCAGAAATCATGCCTGGTTTTGCTGAGGCACAATAAGATACTGAGCATGGCAGGGCCTTGTTATTCACAGTGATTTAAGGAAGAACAGATGGAAATATCGTCAGCAGCATCATTTTAAAGGTGAAAGGTTTCCTTTATAATGGAGATCTTGGGCTTTCAGCAAAGCAGTGCTGCCTTTTCACTCCATTTCTTTTGTACAGGTAAGAAAACACTGGCACACTCCCTTAGTGTGTCCCCTTGTTCTATCCTGCCCCTGTGTGCTGGGCAAGAAGGTGCAGCCATCTTTTTGTTGCTGTAAAAACGCAGTTTTGAGGCCATAGTGCTCACAGGAGCCAGCGCAGCCATTTGCTGTTTTCTGCAGAAAGGTAGCTTGGTGATGTGGAGAAATACTGTTGAGTGGGTCAATATATCCCACAGCTGCAATGGTCTGGAACACTACAACCGACCTATGTATATAACTGTATGCAAAAAAAAAAAGTGTGCTGTGGATCAATTTTTTAGTATAATAATCCATTCCTGAATTGGGCGAATTGGACAGCAATCAAATAACCTAGCCTACTTAAATGGGCAACAATAACATAGCCATAATTAAAGAGACTTTCACTAGTATGACAGACAAGTTCCCATCACTGGAAAATTACATTCAAACAAATCCCACATTCACATAGGCAACAAAAAAAACAAAAAACAAGTACGTCCCCAACAGTAACTCATTTGACAGCAAGCGCCAATGTTTCACCCACCTGGGCTTTCTCTAGGTAACTCAGACTGGTTTCTTATTGCACAGTAAGATAAATTTGCACAATTTTGAAGAATGTATTGAGTTCATAGATAATTGGCTAATAACATTTATAGTCAGTTTAGCAACACTCTGAAACTAGATATTTATATGGTATGCAAGAAAGGAGGGGAAGGGGTGAGATAAAGGAGAGAAAGACAAAAAAAGAAAGCATTACATTGAGCAGACCTCATTTTCACTTGACGCTACAGTATTCGCCAGCATTCTGTACCTGCATGATATGCATGTATTAGACCATTGTCAAATATGACTGCCTGTTAATTTATTCAGCTCAGGGTGCACACAAAACACATTTAGAATACCTTTGGTCATTAGTTGTGCCCATTAAAAATAGTACTACTGATGTTTCAGAAGTTCTCCTGATGTTTGGTAATCACATATACTCTCCTTAATAGGATTGATGAAATGAAAGGGGGTTGGTGTAAGCGAACATATGCCAATATACATGTGCACACATAATGGTGTAGTATTTTAGAATTTTGCCATGATTCAATCTGTACCTGATTAGCAATGAGATTGTAGTCCTCGTGGAAAAGATAGTGTTTCTGGCGCATGGTTGCCATTTTAAAACTGTATTTAAAGCGCGCCCTTTGTGCACCGATTACAGACATCATGACGCAAGTAGCGTCATGATGTCATCACGTGCTTGCCGTCATCACGTCCTCTTGTGCTCGAGCGCGGGATGACCAAGCTCTATCCTCTTACCTTCTCAGAGTTGGCATAATTGAGAATGGAGCACCATGAAAACCTATCAAGCTGTAAATTCCAAAAATTGGAAAGAACTTCAGTTATTGGAACATGGAAAGAAGATATATATTTTAATTGGACCAATCATTAAGTGGGATGAGGGTTCACACTTGTACTGTATTGAACCCCTACTTAATTCACACAGTTTGGTTCAGACTGAATCTTTATATGAATAGAATCTTAAAAGACAGTGCAATTTTTTTATGAATAATTATCCCAGCCCTTATTGTGCTAACAGGACCCCACTTGCTGCTCATAGTTCGATTAGTACCAGATTCCAATTTTTTTAGGAGTCAGTAAGTGGCCCCTATTCAAAGAAAGAAATCAGCCTCCTGTTAAAGTGCAGGCCTAATTCCAATACCCTTGGAGTCAGCAAGAGGTCCCATTCACACACAAATATCCTGTTAAGAGTGCAGTTCAACACAGAGGGCAAAGAGCCCAAAACAAAGCCAGATCCTTTCACTATACATCTCTTTCGTTATTGCCAGAAAATGTCCTCACACGAGATACAGACAGTTATGAGGCTACTTATTTAAAAGCACCAGGCCGTTTTGTGCCTATTGCATCTTCTTCTGTTCGTCGGCTGGGTAGGAGGCCATCCCTCTCTGAACACGACACCTGCAGATCAGCCGCAGTACGAGTTGAAGCAGCATCCAGCATGCTCACAGCATGGTAAGCAACCTGCCACACCACCCTGCCCAGAAGGACCTGATTGCCTCCAGCTATGTCCCACGATCACATTTGGGCTTTATTGATCCATTTCTCCTGCAGAACCGCGTGGAGCTCCTATAAAATGCCCACCGCCACCATGTTGTCATTAGTTGCCTAGCAAACTACTCCGTCACTCATTGGCCGAGCTACTACTTTTGTTCAGCTCAGTTCTGCTGGAAGGCATGAGCCGGCACCTCTGTTAAAGGCACCCATTTAAGGCACAGGCCTGTCTGCACCTGTCCGGGCCGTGCACAGCCGCCGGCCAGCCACGCTACCCCCTGCCACCTCGCACACAACTGCCTTCACGCTACATTTGCGCACTTCTTCCATACGACAGTAGAGGACTTCACACCGGTCGGGGCGTGAGCTGCATCTGAACCGCATAGCACAGGATATAGACCTTCCTAGCCTGTGCCACGGAACATTACTGTATGATAGAGTCACATAAGTCGTCCCCTCCCATAGTATAAATGTACTTGTTCAACCCACCATACGTACTTTCCCACTACATCAGCATCAGGTGTGCTATAGAATCTAGATAATGTTATTTATATACAGTTGGTATGATATGCTTCTTTAAAAAGAAATAAGTACCACACCTCTACTTAACAGGGAACATCATCGTAGTCATGCACTATCCCTCATATGTTTAGCAATATAGTAACTAGCTGTATGAAACTTTCGCTGTCCTACTCATGGCGCTGTGTCTCTTGCGTCCGTCACTTAGCTCTCATTTGCCACCACATGCAGCATCAGTTCTCTGTTTTAACCCAGCAGACCCACTATGCTCTGCGCCAAGTGTAAAGGTGACTGCATGGTTTAATACCTTTCACTCTCCAGTGTCCTTTAGGTCCTTACCTTGCCAAATAAGCTCAAGCTTATACTAATTGTACTTATTACTACTGTCCGACGTGCCTTCGCCATTGTTTAACAAACATTACAATGTTATCTACCGAGGCCTACGATTCCCCATGAACCAACCAGACCAGCGCACTAAAAGCGAATTGTTTTTTTATGTAATGTGGCCTACCAGCACCTCTCAGTTGATGACTGCTTGCTCCATGTGACAACCAAAACTAAAATAGACCCTGCACACGTGTATTTAGATATCTGCATGCATAGCTAATATAGTAACTTAATTGCACAAGGATTAGTATCACCATTGTTGCCTAGGTAATCTGATTAGCTATTTTAGCACCTTAGCTAGGCACACTTCGGTACTATGCACGCCTCCAACTACCTGTTCCTAAAAGTGTTGTGCAGCTTACGGGCAGTTCGACACCAGGCCAAGACAGTTTTTTCTATTGACCTAGGCTCCGAGTTTCCTGCCATGCCTATCCAACCCTCATCCCTACCTGGGATCAAACCTACAACGTTCTTGCCCCCGCTCAACTATGATCGGCAACACACTTCCATCAAACCCACAAAATTTCTCCCAGAATTGAAAGAAAACACTAATCTCTCCCATTCTGAACAGAACAAGGCCCTGGTCCCTGAACACCAACAACCTATCAACCCAGGTAGCAATACATCTTTCACTAAAGTGAACTTACGGTGCGATACCAAATTTACCAAAGCCAACATAACTTGTCCTACCAGTACCGGAAATAGCAGACTTTAGTTCAAGACTATTTTACACCCCATCGGGCAGTACTTCAAAGGTTCTCCCCCCCCACAAAAAGGAATAACTATTATGCCAATATTAATGGCTCTACTAAAAACAAAGCCCTAGACAATAATTATAGATCTAAAATCAGAGACCCTAACAATAACAGCGGAAATCAGAGAAAAATTAGTGCCATCTTTACCAACATCGCAACCCCTACCATCAAGGGTGCTCTAATTAACGCCAGGTCATTGGTGGCTCCTGCTACCGACATAGCAGACCCGATTACAGCTGAAAATCTAGACTTCCTTGCAATCACTGAGTCATGGCTACATGCAGCTGCAGGCCCTGCCATCTCATTTGCAGTACCTGAGAACTACAACATAATAAGAGAAGACAGAGTAGACTCCAGAGGCGGAGGAGGTATTGCCATCATCCCCAAAGCCAGCTTAGATACGAGAACAGCCGCCTCTCCTACAGTCACGTCCTGTGAACTACTTTCAGTTAAAATACCCATCTCCAATTCCAGACCGTAACTGCCTATGTAATATACAGACCCCCAGGGTCCATTGGCCTGTTCGAGGAAGACATCTGCATAATACTATCGGACAACACAAAAGCCTCCTCACAAATAATACTGTTTAGAGACTTCAACCTACGTTTCGATGATCTTACTGACCAACAAACACTAGCAGTGGCTAATGTGCTCACTGAACTTGGTGTCACCCAAAGAGTGACCCAGCCAACCCACGACAAAGGCAGAACATTAGATTGGGTAGCTGATCTCAATTGTGAAATCTCTATCACCTCCATTACACCTCAATCCTGGTCCGATCACGCTCCTATCGCCTTTAACCTCTGCCAATATCCCCACTACCAAAGAGAATCTCATTGCACCACCTCTCCATACGAGAAACAAAAAGAATAGTACAGTGGATAAGATCCTACCACTCGTTATCCCTACCCTAAACTTCTTGGCTGATACCACCGATCCAGACACATTAGTAGATGTATATAAAACTACTATTGCTAAACCCCTTGACAGCATCGCCCCGCTCAAATTGAGGAAGAGCAAACCTGGAGCTCACCTGAACTCATGGTTCACTCCCCAACTAAAAATCCTGAGAACTGAAAAAAGGAAAATGGAAGTCCTATGGACACCTACCAACCGAGGAGAACAAAACAAACTTGTTAAATATCTCTGCCAATACAAAAAAGAAATAATACGCACTAAACAGGAAACCTACGATAGGATTATCAAAGCGAGCTCTAGCACTAAAGAATTCTTTGTTATCTTAAGAGAGCTGGAAACTCCCAGCCCTCCTACAGACGCCTGTGAGAAGGACAAACTCTGGTGTACTAACATCCAGAACGCCTTAACAAATAAAATTGCCCTCCTCCAATATAAAAACGCAGATAAAACAGCAACCTTACCTAATGTAGGCTCGCAAGCCAGAACGCCAGCCTGTACCCCTCAACTTCCCCAAAACTTCAAATTCTCCAAAGTCTCCATCCGCGATATAGAAAATAACATTGCCTCCTTTAAACCGTCAAGGTGACAGTTGCCCAGCTCAGATAAATAAAGAAGCGGCCAGAGATGTGGCACCCTTTATCTCCAAACTAATTAATGCATCATTGTCATCTGGCACTGTACCTAGTAACCTAAAGGAATCCTGGGTTTTACCACTCCTAAAAAAACAATTGTTGGACCCTACCATTCCTACTAATTACAGGCCGAACACAACTGTCCCGTTCTTACTAAAGATACTGGACAAGGAAGCCTATCTCTAGATACAGGAATATCTAAAGGCCAATCATCTCTTAGGTGTCCGATAATCAGGTTTTAGGCCACAACACGGCACTGAAACAGCACTGATTGATCTAAAGACACAAATAGACAAACTCAAAAACAAGGGAAAAAGGGCTGTGTTACTACTTCTGGAGCTGTCTGCCGCCATTGACTTGGTAGTACTTTGTGGTCCATGCAAACAGCTTGCCTCAGATGCACACTTTTCGCAGGATGCCATAGCTTGGATCCAATAATTTCTAAATAGGAGCACAAGAGTCTTCTCTCAATCAGCGGCTGAAGACCCCATCCCAATAACCTGTGGAGTGCCACAAGGCTCCTGTGTTTCACCAACAATGTATAACATATTCACTAAGCCATTGTTTTATTACATGGACCATCTGGGTGTCACCTACACTAACTATGCAGATGACACCCAGATCCTCATAACCCTCAGCGGGGACTGACATGGACGTGGCGTTAGTGAATAAAATGTATCTAATCATTGAGGCATGGAGGGCCTCCCACGGTCTATGCCTGAATGACAATAAAACAGAGCTCCTCTTAGCCAATCTCAACAAACTTGGTGAAACATACTCCTCATTTCACTATTGATGGGAACAATATTAAAGTGGTAAAAGAGGTATTTTTTGAGATATTTAAATTTTCGGGGTTAGCAGCACATTTCTGTTTGTATTAGCCACCTTGGATTTGGCCAGATTTATAACATTCCTATTGTAACGCTATTTGTAAAAACTCCCCTCTAAGTGATTTCTCTTCCATATGTTCTCTGACTCTTCTACAGTACCGCTTAGCACATAGAAATTCACCTTTTGGAATGTTGTCTATGACACTTTTTTGTGACAGCTGTCAGAATATAAGATTGAGTTGACTTCAGTGTCCTTTATTCTGTTCAATTAGAATATGCAAGTCCACAAATGTTTCTTTTCCAAAGTGAGTTTGATGCTAAACTTACTGTCATTAAGATATTTTTTAAAGGTAATAAGATACTCTTCAGTGCCATTCCATATCAACAGTATACCGTCAATATATCTGATCCAGATACATACTTTATTGACCACATATGGGTATTTTAAGGTTCTATTTATATAAAGATTCGGTCTGAAACTATTTGCTTAAACATTGTAAAGTAAGAGATAAAGGGAACAAAACAGGGAAGGAGGGAAGGGAGGTAACCAACATTTGGGAAGGGGTGGGGGAGGAGGAAAAAACAACCAAAATCCAACCAAGTTTGTTAGTACGTGATAATTCTGCACCTCTCGGTTCACTCACAACACAAGAAAAGGGTCTGTAGTTAAAGTCACAGTCTGCATGATAAGGGGCCGATATGGTATACTTTACAGGTGACAAGTTACGCAATCTTATGGAACTCAAGTTTCATTTTTCTCTGTGAGAGTTCACGGTGGTTTATCATCAGAAGGGTAGAGAGCAGTATTAACCAGTGCCTTCTAGGCCTCAAAAAGGAGCCCTGTGTCCCCTCCGTGTACATTTATGGCATGGCCCCAGGCTGTTGTCTCTGCTGTGCTCCAGTGCTGCATATCTTTTAGCCATACTTCACACAGAGGGCCCTTGTTTGATTTCCAAGTCATGGCTATGCATCTCTTGCCTAATATGCAGGCCAAGCCCATGAACCTGGTGATGTGCTTGCATTTACTATTACTGGTGTACATACCCAGTCATTCTAGACCAAAACTTTCGTACAGCATCACATTCCCAGAACATGTGCATTACATGGGTATCGGCTCGATTACATCTATGACAGGCGGATGTCGCTTCCTTATTAAATTTAGCAACCCTAGCGGGGGTTAGGTATGCGCGATGGAGGACATTTACATGTAGGAGTCGGAACCTTGCGTTTCGTGAGACACTTTTGCCATGACTGAGCGCCCATGCCCACTGTGTCTGTAATTTCTTCTCCCAAATCTGCCTCCCATTTGGCCGTGAGCTTTGCTTGGTCTGTGATCGTGTTATCTACCAAGGCCTTACATACTCTGGACACCGGACTCCATACGTCTTCTAAATCATCTAAATCTAGTGGTAGTATATAAAGCATTGGAGAGAGAGGGCACCCATGGCGAGTCCCTTTCTGTATGTCCCATAGTTTGGATACATAACACCCGGTTCCAACTCTAGAGGTAGGAGCAGTATATAGTATCTTAATCCATCTTCTGAAATGTGCCCCATTTGTCTGGAAGGTTCCCTGTCTCAAAGGTTTCCTCGAAGACCTTCAGCAGTGTCAGGGCTACTGTGTTTTGATACGTTTTATAAAACTCTTCTGGTAAGCCATCGCTGCCCAGGGTTTTTTTTTCCTCCCACGGCAGTTGCTGTGATTGCGCTTTGTAATTCTTGTAGGGAGAAGGGTTGGTCTAAGAGTTCACTTTGGGCGGAATTGAGTGTAGGGAGCTGAATTTCTGTGAAAGCTTGTTCTATTGCCGTATATAGGGATCTGGTTATTGTAACTATATAATTTGGCGTAGTAAGTGGCAAAGATGTAATTTATCTTTCAATAGGCTGTATAGTCAGATTTGGATAAACGCTCCCACGTGGTTTGATGGTCTTGTCGGGCTTCTCGAAGAGTCTGCTCATCGACTCCCCCGTAGGCCGTCTCGTTTCTAGCTCTCTCACTTTACGTTCCAGAGCTTCAAGCTCCGCCCTTAGTGGTCTCTGAACTCCCCAGCCCCAGCAATTACCTCTCCTCTAGTGACCACCTTAAGGGTTTCCCAGACTGTCCTCCAGGTTTCTACGCTACCACCATTTTCCTCGAGAAAGCGTGTCAGTGTGTCCTTGAGGTGTTCCTTAAAGGCTAGTTCTGACAATGCATCAGTAGGTATACTCCATGTCAGGACGGGGGCTCGTGGTACCTCAAATGTCCACATCGCGATGAGCGGGGTGGGAGGGGGGAAATGATCAGATATTAAACGTGCCATGTATTCAGCACCAGCAAAGTTTTGTAGGTGTTCAGCGCTCACAAAGATGTAATCTAGTCTCGTGTGATGGCCATGTGGGGAGGAGTAGTAGGAATATTCTCGCAGGTCTGGGTGATCTCTCGCCATACATCTGCTAGGACTAGTTCCGTCATGGCAGTGTTGAGGGCTGCCGTTGCCGGAGAGGCCTGGCACCTAGGTGGGATGGACCTATCTTGTGTGATGTCATTCACGCAATTAAAGTCCCCTCCCCATATGAAGAAGACCTCCCTGTGTGGAATTATGCGGGCTACGAGTGTTTGTATGTAGGCTGGTATAGCATGGTTCGGGAAGTATGAATTGACTAACTATTTGCATATATCCTATATGCCCATGTTGAATGACATATCTGCACTTTGTGTCGGTATCACAACTGAGAAACTGAAAGGGTAGTGAGCCATCAACCCACATGAGGACGCCCCTCACATATTTAGAATATGGGGACCCATATATTGCACCTCCCCAGTATTTTGCCACGGCTTCTTGTTCCTTGCCCGTCAGGTGGGTCTCATGTAAAAGGGCTATCGAGATCTTTTTGAAGATATGACTTGACCCCGTTTCTGGGACATATGCCTAGACCCCTGACATTCCATGTGGCAATTTTAATCTGTGCCATCTTTCTGTGTGCGTATTGCTGGATGGGAGGTGTTAGTGGTCTGTTTGTCAGGGTGCACTAGAGTGGGATCGCGAGCAGTGTGGTACCTGCTTTTCACAGTGACTTTCTCCTTCCTCTCATATTTCTGCAGTATAAGGCACAAACCGTAATTAACAGGATCTGGTAGGAAGTATATCAGGGCATTGCTGGTTGTGAAAGTAAGGAGAATACTATACATATTTCAGACGTTAACCAATGTTGCGTACCTCTCAGTCTCATGCAGTGTGTCGAACAATAAATTGGAAAAAGCACTTTGGTTGGGTAAAACAAGTTAAACTCAAACAACGAACCTTGGAACATGGGGTACACAAACTATGCTCAACAGGTATGATCTGTTCGAGCTCACTGGTTTCTGCTTCCCAAAGCAGGCACCGGCCAAACGTCCTCCATCGAATGTCCATCTGGATCAGGGCAAATTCCATCAGAGCTCAGTGGGCTTGGTTGTAGGCTCCGGCATTTTAGCTGCTGATTTCACGGCTTCGCATATACATTATTTTGGGATGCTGCGCGGTAGTTGGCAGAATCTCCGCTAGCGCTCCCAAATGCGCCATCGTCACCTTTAAAAAACAGAGGGTTCACTTCATTTTCAGTGTTCAATCGTCTGCTCTTGACAGGGTGCAGTGAAGTCCTTCGGAGTTGGCCATCTCAAGGAGCTTCTGTCCCCGTCTCTTGCTGCGTGGGATCATTATGTGTGTCAAGGTTGTTATGCTCTAGCCACACTGATACTGCCTCTGGGCTCTCAAAGAATCTCGACCTCCCTTTGTGTATCACTGAGTCGTGCCGGATAAGTGAGCATATATCTGATCCCCTTCCGCAGCCTAGCTTTAATTGAAATTAATCGGTTCCGTTGTGGTTGTACCCATAGGGTATAGTCTGAATAAATGGCTACATTCGAGCCCCCACGTTGTATCACTCTGCCATCTCTAGAGAACTGTAGAAGCACCTCTCAGTCTCAGAAGTTTAATATTTTAGCTATGATCGGGCGGGGATGTGACCCGGGTGGAGGCCTCTTTTGTAGTGATCGATGAGCCCTTTCAACCGCAAATCCGTGTGAGTTTGCCTCGGCCAACCTCATGCAGGAACAAGTTTTCGATGTAGGTTTTCGAGTGTCTGCCCTCTCTGTCTTCCGGTATAACAAGAACCCTGACATTGTTTCTGTGGGAACGGCCCTCTGCATCTTCAGCTCTTTGTTCTAGGAAGCGATTCTTGGTCTCAAGAGTTTTTAGTCAGGTGGCTAGATTGGTGGTGGGGGCAGGAGTATCTTTTAGAAGCTCCTCAGTGGTCATGACCCGGTCTGCCAGGGACCGCACATGGCGTTGTAGCTGCACATCTATTTTACACTCATCAATCTTGTGCTCCAGAGAGGTTCTGAGTGCCGCAATGGCTGCAAACATTTTGTCTTCTTGTGGGTCTGCATGTGCGTCCGTTTCCGCTGTGCCCACAGCACTGGGCGCCGGGGTCGGCGACTGTTTTTCCAAGTCCTGCAAAAGAGTCCATAATGCTACCCTTCTGCTTACTCTTTGTGGAAGGCAGAACTACTGTTCTGTGGCGTGTTGCTGGTTGGGCTGCTTGTATGACTTATTGACCGCTGAGCAGCATTTTCAGGTGAAGCCCAATCTCAGGTTAGCACCCCCTACCGATCCGTGCTAAATTATTATGGTTTGAACTTTTTTCACAGGCGATTTAGCAGACTCCGCCGCTCAGTGGATGTTGTTGCGTTGTACTGCCAGTATTTATTTAACAGAACAAGTGGTGCATCTTCACATTGCACACATGCTCATTATGGCTGTAATAATATGCCAGGTACACAGACCTAGCAGCCTTTAGGATCAAGTCAAGCACTTGAGGTTCGCAGAGTCTACAGCCCAAGTTGGTTTATGCAATGTCAATGGTCTCTTGGAGGGCTGCTCATTACTTTATCAGTTCTCCTCTCCTCTGATGAGTTATGTGCAAGTGCTCTGCAGCCAAACAAAGAATGATTTGCGCAGCTCCCAGCGAGAGTAGCGCTTTCGCTAACGGGTGCTCTGGGTGGGGCCGGCCGTGCCAAGGCTTTGCTAGCACGCTACGCCAAGCGCGAAAGGCTAGACCAAGGTCCAGGCATAAGGGGCCTAAAAGCTTCATACAGGGCGGCACCAAATGCGCAACTTTGCAGAGTAGGCAGTGCAGTCACTTACCAGGGTTATCAGTAGTACCTTGATGCGACCATTTCATGACGACTCACTGCCACCACCAGTAGTGAAGTTGGATGTTAGAAGCACAGCTGTGGGGCCAGGCACCTTTCAAGGAAGTGAGGGAAGTCGTGTGCCGTGGGTGTGTGCAGTGTCCGTCCTCCAGCGAACACTTCAGGGAGTCCCGCCGACTGCCTAATTGCATACACTCCTCCTTTCAGTATCCGTAGCGCAGTACGGGCAGCAGAGCCTCCGTTCAGAGAGGAGGAAGTCGAGCTCAGTAGTCCAGTTGTGCCCATGTGTTCCACGCAGGGAGCTACTGCGTGTCAGCTAATCACCCACTGACAACAGTCTCTCAGGGACCGATGGTATAATACCATCCAGTACCCGCTATTCGGCGCAATCAGTTTGTGCCCCGCGGGGGACTTTCAGGAGGGAAATCACTGATCGCCGCAGATCTCACCTTAGATAGGGGTGTCGGCTGTTGGCCGTTCCACCACACCGCCTAGGTCAGTGGAGCTCAATTCAATAGCTAGGCACTCCCTCAGGCGAGTGTTCTTTGTCTTTTGCTTGGGGTAGCATATCCCTCAGCATGTCGGCGTGAATGTAGTCAGCTGCTTCTCCACGTTCATTTCTGCGCTGGAGCGCTGTCCACATGGACGGTCGGCTTTAACATGGACAGCTGGCTTTATATGTTCCCACAGAGCATTCAGGTCTCAGGCACCATATCAGGGAAGCCGCCAGTCAGCTCGGCAAGGTGCAGTCCGCCAGTGGTGAGGATTTCGTCTCGCCCGCATCTGGACGCCTCCTTTTTACTGCGCAGCAGTCCGAGTCTCGATCTTTGAGTCTCGATCTTTGATGCAGTCTCGGAGGTGACAGGCATGTCTGAGACGGTCCTGTTGTCAGCAGCGGAGGTAGCGAAGTCGATGCAAAGGGAGAAGTGAAATGCAAGTGAAATGCTATATGAAGGATCTTTGGAGGATTAATGCTGGGGCTCAACACAAACAGCCTCACAACATGAGCCCCAGGCCACGCCCCCTTCCCATAAACAAACTATGTGAATTAAATAGGGGTCCAATACAGTATAAGCGTGAACCCTCCTCCCACATAATGATTGGTCCAAGTGAAATATATACCCTCATATCTTTTAACGATGTTCCAATAACAACTGAAGTTCCTTCCCATTTTTTACATTTACAGCTTGATAGGTTTTCATGGTGCTCCATTCTCAATTATGAAAACTCAGACGGTAAGCGAACAGAGCTTGGTCATCCCACCCTTGAGCACGGGATGACGTTATGATGCCAAGCACCCGATGATGTCATGACGCTGTAATCCGTGCTTGAACGTCACGCTTTAAATTCAGTTTTAAAATGGTGACTGTGTGCCAGAAACACAGTCTTTGCCACGAGGAGGTCAATCTCATTGCTAATCAGGTACAGATTGAATCATGGGCAAATTCTAAAATACTGCACCATTACGTGTGCACACGTATATTAGCAGATGTTCGCTTACACAGAACCCCCCTTTCATTTCAGCAATCCTATTAAGGAGAGTATATGTGATTACCAAACATCAGAAGGACTTCTGAAACACCAACATCAGTAATACTATCTTTAAGGGGCACAACTAATGACCAAAGGTATTCCAAATTTCTTTTGTGCGCACCCTGAGCTGAATATAGTAACAGGCAGTCTTATTTGACAATAGTCTAATAGATGCATGTCATGCAGTTACAGAATGCTGGCGAATAGACTATAGATTCAAGTGCAAATAGGAGGACTGCTCATGATTACTATTAGGTAAGGACCTATTCTGAATGGTCGGATTGGGGGACCTTTATAGACTCATTTATTTTTTACAGTCTTGACTACAGAATTTAAGCATGACCAATGCGGACAATGAATTTTACAATATCCCTTCTTTTGGGGTGCAGTGATATTGGTATTGGCACAGAGTCTCTTTCCAAACCCATATCCCTAGACTTAAATGTTAGTCTAACGTTGTATAAATCTGCAATTTAAAATGTTTAAATATGGAGGACCCGCATTTGTGTCTCAACGGAGACAAAACAGAGATCCTCATGGTAGGCACGAACAAACACTTAAACTCTCCCCCCCAATACAGCACCTTCAACATCAACAATACCACCATTACTGCGTCATGATCAGTAAAAACCCTAAGGGTATATCTTGACTCCTCCCTGCCTGACACGCCAGGTCAGTGCGATAGCCTCCTCCGCTGCCCTCACCACAAAGATCATCAACGCAGTCAAGCCATTCCTGTCATTCCTGTCAATAAAAAACCGCCTATCAATTGCCAGAGCCACAGTAGACATCAAGCTCAACTACTGCAATGCACTCTCTTCCTTGGCACATCTGCCAAAAACCTCAGTAAGCTCTAAGTAACACAAAACAATGCCCTGAGAACAGCATTGAGCATTCCCAAAAGGGAACATATCTCCCAGGCCAGGAAAGATGCGCACTGGCTACCGATTAGAGAACGCATCTTCTTTAAAACAATGGCCTTCACACACAAGTGCCTGTCACTTAACGCCCCTCCTTACCTTTCAGAAAGAATCACCCGCAACACCTCATCCAGACCCACTAGAACACATCTCTCTAACCAGATCCATGTCCCCTCCTTCAAAAGGGCTAAAGCAGGAGGCTCCAGCTTCCAACACCTAGCCCCCAAGAACTGGAATGCCCTCCCCACTGCACTCATAATTCAACAATCCTATAATGTCTTCTGTAAAATGCTAAAAACCAAATTGTTTAACTAACCATGTTATGTTATGTTACTTGGCATTTATATAGCGCCTTATGTATCATTGGTATGATCTGAAAGCGCTGGTAGGTGAAACGCCCTTGGAAGTCAGTAGAGAGGGAAGGGGTCATAAGGTGCATGTGTGCACCGGCTATGTGTGCAGCAGACGTGGCAGTTGCGTGTTAGCTGCTTCTTAGCAGTAGGTGTAGCGGTTGGGAGGTCAGGCATATGTTCATTCTGGGGGGATGACGCCCAGACTGATTTGTGGCTGCGTTCGGCCTGAGACGACGCTTAAGCTAGCGGTGTGCTCAGCTGATGTTTAGTCAGGATGATGGGGAATATGCGGCGGGTGTTAGTATTAGAACAGCTATACCGAATGTGTCATAGTATCGCTGTGTTCTAGAAGGGTGTTGGTGTGTAGGAGAGAGTAAGCATGGTGGTGTGATATGGCGGTTATCAGTTATGCGGATGAGTTCGGGCACTCCATCTGCACCATCCACCCCATTTGTTTTCTCGCCTCCATAGGTTTTATTCACTCTACCTGATCCATCCACTGTACTAGTTCCATCACTCTACTTCTCGCATCCGTTCCATCCTTTTAGTAGCCTCCATATGTTTCCATCCACTACTTCTCCCATCCACTCCACCCGTTCCATCCACTCCACCCGTTTAGTATCCTCCATATGTTTCATCCACTTTACCTGTTTAATCACTCTACTTCTCCCATCCACTCTACTTCTCCCATCCGTTCCATCCACTCCACCAACTCCACCCACTCAATCCATTTAGTATCCTCCATATGTTTCATCTACACTACCTGCTTAATCACTCTACCTTTCATCCGCTCTACTTCTCCCATCCACTCCACCTGTTCCATCCACTCCATCAGTTTAGTAGCCTCCATATGTTTAATCACTCTACTTCTTCCATTCCACTCCATCCACTCCGCCATCCACTCCGCCATTCACTCCATACCAGTTACATCACGCTACCTGATTCCATCCGCTCTACTTGTCCCAGCCATTCTACCTGTTTTAATTACCCTGTTCGGCCGGTCCACTCCACCCGGTCCGTACACTCCTGATCGGACCATCCCGTCCCTTCATCCGTTCCAGCCCCTTCATCCGTTCTATTAACTTTGTCCGTTTTAATTAATAGGCAATTTATTTTCTGTTTGTTCTATCGGTTACCATGGTGGATTTTATTTATTTATAGGTGATACATTACTCACAGTAATCGTATTTCTGATGCTTGTATCTGCCTATATTCACATGCCGTGCACAGTTCGACATCCAATGGAAGCCGCAGAGCACCACAGCTGCCGTCCTCGAAACACGAAAATGGACGTCGACAGGGTGCGCCAGCAACACCATCTGCAGTGTGACGTCCCCTGCACCGATGATCCCCCACGCGTCGAGGTCCCCCAGACTGTTATTTCTTCGGACATGAGGTGTAGCGCGAGTACAGCTATATCCAAGCAGATACTATTAGACAAGCTCATAAGCATCCATGCGCCTTCTCTCTGAGGGGAGGAAGGGTGGGTCGCATGTGAATCTAAGCAGATACAGAATCAGAACTACGATTACAGTGAGTAATGTAACCCTTCTGAGGCTTGTGGAATCTGCTTAGATTACATGCTGTGCATAGATTAGCGAGCAAAGGAGGTGGGACGTGAGAAGGTTCATGAGCGAATAAGTATCTTAGAACCGCTTGGCCCACTTGTGTATGCAGTAGTGCTGAGTGAAAGTATGTATAGAGCTCCATGTAGCAGCTTTGCAAATACTGTCTAAAGGAACATTTGCATGAAAGCCAGCGTGGCTCCAATACTTCTTGTGGAGTGGGCCCTGGGCGTAAAAGGCAGTGTCTTATTTGAAAGGGAATAGCACAGTTGGATACATCCGACTATCCAACTTAAGATGGCGTTTTTAGAGACGCAATCTCCTTCTCTGCCTGGCGCTTTGGAGACAAACAGCTGGTCTGTTTTTTTTTTTAGCGGTATGGTCTTGTCTACATAGTAGAGGACCGCCCTCCTCACATCTAGTGTGTGGAGTTTTACCTCAGCTGAGCTTTTGGGTTCGTGGAAAAAAGCCAGTAGCTCAACAGACTGGTTAACGGGGAATTTTGAAATAAACTTAGGTGAAAACATAGGGTGAGTTCGTAGAACCAGTTTGTCCTTATGTATAGTAAAGAAAGTATCCTGCACTGACAGAGCTTGGATTTCACTGACCCTTCTTATGGAAGTTATAGCTACTAAGAAGGCAGTTTTATAAGTCAAATGTTTGAGACTAGATTTGTGCATGGGCTCGAAGGAAGGCCTCATGAGTTTAGTAAGTACCATATTAAGGTACCAGCCTGGTGGTGGGTTAGAAATTGGAGGGTGGAGTCTCTTTACCCCTTTCATAAATGCTTTAACTACTGGCACTTTTGTTATCGGAAGTGGTGTAGGCTGATAAAACTTCCAGGTGTACTTTAAGTGAGTTAAACACTAAACCTGCATCCAATAGGAGGAGCATATAGGTGACAACATTAGAAGAAGGAGTACAATCAACTGGGTTGATTTGTTTGTTCTGGCACCAAATAACAAATCGTTTCCATTTGTCATAGTAACAGTGCCTTGTGTTTGGTTTTCTTGATTCTTTCAAGATATCCATACATCTCTGGGGTAAATTGAGATATCTGAACTCTAGGACTTCAGGTGCCATGCTGCCAAGTTCATTGAGTTGGGCTGAGGATGCATTGTTAGCCCCTCGTGCTGGGAGAGTAGGTTGTACCAGCACGGGGGTTTGATGGGGTCACACACTGCCAATTTGCGTAGGTGTGGATACCATGGTTGCCTCGTCCACATAGGAGCAACTAGGATGAGCGTCATCGGTTCCCAGTGGATCTTGTTCACCACTTTCCTCATCAGAGGGGTTGGTGGAAAAGCGTAGGCAAACATCCCTGACCAGTTCATCCATAGGCGTTCCCCTTGGAGCCTGGCTGGGGAAACCTGGACGCGAAGTCTAGGCACTGGCGATTTTCACTTGTGGCGAATAGGTCTATAGTTGGAGAACCCCACCGGGAAAAAAGAGGTGTTCTACAACCTCTTCGTGTAGACGCCATTCGTGTTGTTCTGGCAGGGGCTCTCTGCTCAGTGACTCTGCTAGAGCGTTGAGTTCCCCTAGAACATGTTGAGATGCTACGAACATCTTCCGTTTCAGTGCCCATCTCCAGATTTTCTGTGCAAGTCTGGATAGATTTGGAGATTGTGTCCATCCCTGGTTTGTTGATTATAAAACATTGCTGTGGTGCTGTCTGTTAGGATCTGCATGGACAGACCTGTTAAATGGGGTTTGAATGCTTGTAGGGCTTTGAACACTGCTAGAGAAGTTCCAGCACGTTGATGTGGTTCTGCGGCGTAGTGTGACCACAGACCCTGAGCTGTGTGGTGAAGGTAGTGTGCACCCCACCCTGCTAGTGAGGCATCTGTTGTGACCACTGCTTGTACCTCCAGATCGTAGAAGGGATTCCCCTTGGTCAGATTTTCTCTCCTCCACCAGCAAAGGTTTTGTATTAGTGTTGGCGAAACGACCACTAGATCGTCCCACGGACCGCTTGCCTGAGACCATTGTTTCACCAACCACTCTTGTATGGGACGAGTGCACAGGCGCAGGCGCGTGTGGAACCAGGTAAATGCAAGATGCCATCATGCCTATTAAACGCATTGCTTTGCGTACCCTTATCTGCCGGCCGGCCCGATAGTCTGGTATTTGCAGTAACAAGTTCTTTACTCTTTCCTCTGAGGGGTAACCCTTCCTCTGTGTTTAGAATAGCTCCTAAGAACTGTTTTGAGGTGCTGGGCCCCAGGCTTGATTTTTTCTCGTTGATCGAGAAGCCCAATTGAAAGAGGGGGTTGATTGTTGCTTGAATGTTTTGTCTGCAAATCAGAGGTGATTCCCCTGTTGTGAGCCAGTCGTCCAAGTAAGGGTACACTGGGATTGCCTCCCTGCGCAGGTGCGCTGCCACCACCGCCAGTACCTTGGTGAATACCCTTGGAGCCGAGGCTATTCCGAAGGGCAGCACCTTGAATTGGTAGTGCTGGTTCGCTATCTTGAAACGCAAGAACCTTGTGTGCGCTGGAAATATTGGAATATGGAAAAGGGCATCTTTCATATTCAGCATTGCCATGTAATGCCCCCTTTTTAGCAGTGGGATTACTTCTTGTAGCGTGGTCATGGGGAATTTTTGTGGCTTGACATACTTGTTTGCGGGCCTTAAATCTAAAACAGGGTGCATTGTTAAATCTTTTTTGGGTACAAGGAAGTAAATTGAATAAATACCCTTGTTTACCTGGTTGCCTAGGACCACTTCTATGGCGTCCTGTAATAGAAGCGCTGTAATTTCCTCTACAAGAATTCGTTGATGTTCTTCTGAGTCTACCTTTTGTCTCAGGGGGTGATTGCAGAAGAAGTTCTACACAGTAGCCCCCTGCTGCCATTGACAGCACCCATCTGTCTGATGTAAATACCCTCCCATGCGTGGGTGAAGTTGGAAATTCGTCGTCCTACTGGAGATGCATGGGAGGGTACCTGGAGCGGAACGTCACTTGCTCCGAGGTGGCGTGCCACCTCGAGCTTGGCCTCTGCCACGAGTACCACGACCTCTTTGTTGTCCTCGCGGAAAGCCTTGAAAAGATTGTCCTTGGTCATTACCATAGGAACTCTTGTATCCAGATCCCCTTTAAGAATTTTGTCCTCAAAAACGGCAAAAATTGTAACAGATGTAACTGCCAACAATTTCACTGGCACACAATGCTGTTCCTCTGTAACAAAGAACATGCACATCGTCCTTTTTCTGTATATAATGTACTTATTGTCCATTTTGCTGTATGGTTTGACTCACCTATGTATGTATTAAGCAAACACTATGTAACAGCGCCACGATGCCTCAGGGCCGCTATGCGCTATATAAATTCAAATAAATAAGGTTTAAGCTTTTGAAGCATTAAGCTCAATGTAAATGTTTCTTTCTCTACTTTATATCACCCCTTCCCCTTCTTTCCCTCCCTTCTCGCATACTAGATAAATATCTAGGTTCAGAGTGTTGCTGAACGGACTATAAATGTTATTAGCCAATTATCTATGAACCCAATACCTTCTGCAAAATTGTGTGAATTTATGTTACTGTGCAATAAGAAACAAGTCAAAGTTACCTAGACAAAGCCCAGGTGGGCGAATGTGGGATTTATTTTGATGTATTTTCCCAGTGATGGGATCTTGTCTGCCATACTAGTGAATGTCTCTTTAATTATGGCTGTGATTGGTGCACATTTAAGTAGGCTATGTTATTTGATTGCTTTCCAATTCTCCCAATTCAGGAAACTATATGAAGGGTCTTGTCTGTGGGAGGAGGATCCGCTGGGGGAGAGTGGTTTGAGGGCATTGGAGAGCCATAGGTCAAAAAGGATGGAGGCAGACCTCTCTGGAGAGGAAGCTTGGGAAGGGAGTCAAAGTTTGGAGCTACTACCAACTCGCCAGACTAACCAACTCTGAGAAGTTGCTCCTTCAGGTAACATACAGCTGTGTACATATAGACACACCCAATTAGACCAGACTTTGAAGAGGGCAGAGCTGTGCACGTCTTTCTATATTCATTTGTTATTTAAATGCCACAGGTTCATACCGCTAAGCTTAGAATGACCAGGCACTCCTTTGGAGGACACAGGAATCTGCATAGCACTGCATGTTGTTGAACAAATGCAATCAGGCTACTCAGTATAAGCATTAACAAAGCTAATAGCATTTCTTTGTATAGTGAAAAGGTTTTCTGCATTGCCAGCTAGTGACCTATGCCCAGGTGGTCACAGTTTACCAGCTGCTGCAATCATGTGTTCATGCACTTGAGCCAAATGTTGCATTTTCAAATGCTATGCAAGGATTTTCCATCAAATACCTAAACATCTGTCTTCTGCCAGACATTGTCATCACGTGCCAAATCTACAGGTACTAATTAGCCAGGTATTAGGAACATGTATCCAGTTAACCAAACCATTTCTGAGCTATTGCCATCATATGAGGGGTACAACTGTTGCTAGGAATGGACATCAAATTCCCAGATACCCAGTTTACTTTGCCAAGAGTTAGTACACGAGTAGTACTCTTAACGGGAGCCCGTTTTCCATTCACCATGTACTGGCCTCAATTACAAAGCTACTCACACCACTCGCCAGATACTGACAGGATATTCCCAGGTTCTAAAATTGCGGCAGTTATTAAACACATCACCAGCCATATGCTCATGTATGCAGATATGCCGGCTAGCAGGCCCACCACTCTCCTATGTCAGCAAGGGGAGAAGAGCGCAGTACCTCTACTTTCCTCCTACCAGTCCGTCTCTCTCTGTTCCTGATACAAAAATATGATGTGCATGAAGATGTGGGCATGTGAATGAGGCTACAGAGTTGTTGCACTCTGCAGACAGCAGGAGAGGAGCCAACTGTCCCCGTTTACCCGGTGCCAAAAGTGTCCTCTTCACTTGTCTTGCCCTAAACACAAGAGAAATCTTTCTGTTTGCTATCTGCTTTGTATACCTGGGACCAACTATAATGCAGCATAAATCTAGATAATATTTCAAAGGGTGGTGCCATTGATTAGCTGCAATGTGCCCAAGCTTCCACGGAGCCCCAGCCAGCACTGAAATAGGTTGTGGGTGTTCTTATGAATCATGGGTGTAGACTCTAGAACAGACCATCCAGCTTGCAGCCATTTGGCCAAATGATCTTACTTAGTGTTTCTCTTTCCTTCATCCATCTATCTATCCTTACCGTCGGGGCGATTTGAATCAGTGTGCGTCTTGTTAAAACGCTGCACACTCCGACCGAACGGCATTACCCAGCATCATTGTAGTTCGCTGCCCCTTTTATTTGGCTTGCATGCGCAACTAAGCTTGTTCGTGCCGGTTCGTATCTGGTACGCGTGTGCTTTGCTGACTCTGGGTCGTTATCCCCTCTTATTGTACCTTATTGGATTTTCGCATCTTGTTGTTGCTTATTTAACGTGTCCCCATTGGTTTAATCTCGAGCATTCAGAGGAATCTGAAAGCTAGGCTTGCAGCACAACAACAAGATGATATAATAGTTGTCTCACTGTCTGAGCCCTCCAGGTATCCTCCCTCTCACAACAATACTACTACTCCTGGTTACCACAAACCACCCCTAGATTTAGACTGTATGGCTGACCTCCCTGCTACACCTCATATGTGCTAATTGCCTGAATTCAAGAATGACCGACTCCACTGATCCCTCAAATACTCTGCTTAAAGTTATCCGACACCTGTACAACTAATAACGCCAGTGTTGCAAAGTCCCCTCACCCTGCCTCTACTGTGGCTCATTCGGTCCCCATTACTGCCTCTGGGTATTTGCTTCACTTTGCCCTCCTCAATACCCGCGCCCTTCTGTTACATGGAGTGGAGATCGCGGATCTCCTCACAGGCTTAAGCCCAGACCTCTTAGCAATTACTGAGTCGTGGCTCAATGAAGCTACCTCCTCTGAAGCCGCTACACTATCACCTGGTCCCCCATGAGTCCCCGGATGACTGTGAAAGCCTCAGTGCAATTAAAAATATCAGACAATATGTCACTCTCCATTATTATCATTTATAGCCCCCCCCGCCCCCCAGGGCTCTTCCATCTTTTGAAGAACAGCAACTAAGCCTCCTGAACATAATCAATAAGACGAATTCGCCAGTCCTGATTCTGGGTGTTAACCACTGGGCCGACGTTCCATCTAACTCTGCCACAGCTTCCTTATTATGCGCTCTTGGTGCCATAGGGTTCCCTCAATGGGTGTTAGGCCCTACACATATTGCAGGGCATACCCTTGACTGGGTCAACCCACACCATCTGACAGTAACTAACCTTGTTATTTCTCCTTGTATCTGGTCCGATCCCCATCTGCTTACCTTCTGTGTTAACACTCCGGGGGCCAGCAGCAAGACTAGATACCAAGCCTAGATTAGTTATTCAAACTCGGAAGAGCATAACACCCACAGAGGGTTTGGGGGGTGTCCCCCACAGATTCCATGCCTCAATATTGGCGCAAAAATATGTCAATATTTTTGTATGGCGATATTTTTTTTGCGGGGATATTAACACATGGAACCGAAAACTTGGCATGTAAAAAGCGAAACTCTGAACAAATGTTAGTTTAATGGCACCATCATCCACCTTAGACAACAGAAACGGTCTGTTGAACGCTGTTGGCGTATTAACTCCTCACCCTCCACTCTGGCCGCCTATAAACTACTTGTCAAACAATTCAAGGAAGCTATCATTTAAGCCAAATCCACCATCTATAACTTCCTGATTTTACAAGCTAAATCCAGTTCCAAAGAATTATTCACCATCTTAAATTAATTTAAGGGCAAGCCCTGCACTATGCCGGGCCCTGTGAAGGATGATTGGTGTCAAACTATCCATAATGCTTTCACTGATAAGGTCACTTCGTATCAAAGCTCCATTCAGTGCTTCAGGTACTCACGTAATTAGATGGAAGATTCCACCCCTGTTCTCTCTGAACATAACTCCCCCCCCCCCCTGAAAGCCCTCAATACACCCTCTTTCGCATTTGCCCCCTGCAATGACTGTTATTTCTCAGATCATCACCAGTATGAAACCTACTTCATGCCGGGGGAGACGTCTGCCTCTCTAGTCTCCATTAGTTGTACTGATGTGCTTTGCCCATGGGTAACCAAGCTAGTCAATCTCATTGCTGAGGGATCCATCCCGCTCTCTCTCAAGGAGGCTTGGATCACTGAAGGACGGACAACGTTCACCCATCATCCTTGGAAAATGATTGCCCTATAACAGGCATTCTGTTTCTTCTTGAAATCCTTGACAAAGTCACTTACTTACAATTTCAGAGATTTATTGAACAAAACAACATCCTCGCCTCCCACTAGTTAGGCTGCAGAGCCGGTCATGGCACTGAGACTGCCATGTTAAACCTATAAGCGAACTTACTAAACATTGTTGACCACAGTCAACCAGCACTCCTAATGCTCTTGGATTCAAACTCTACATTTAATCTTGTGGACCATACTATCTTGGTGGACAGAACACACTCCATAGTAGGCTCTTCCAGCCTGGCTTATCATTGGTTTGCTTCCTTCCTTTCTCAGCCCACAGAATGCCAGAGTGACCATTGGGGGGCCATTACTTGTTACGTGCCTCAGGGGTCTTGCATCTCGCTGTCCCAGTTTAATATCTACATCATCCCCCTCTTGAGACTCTTAGACGATCTGGGTGTCCAGCACACCAACTATGCAAAGGATACCCAGGTCGTCATGAAACTCATGGACCCAGCCAATCTCAACATTATCTACTCTGCTATGCATGATTGGATGGCTACTAATGCTCTGGCTCTCAATGCTAAGAAGACTGAACTTCTGATCGTGGCCTCCTGCCTGAAACTTAAATCCCTACCACAGGAAAGAGCTTTACTATGTTCAACATGGTCATCCCTGTAGCCAAAAAGGTGAAGACTTTTGGCGTCACTCTAGACGCTGAGCTAACTATGAATCAGCATGTCGCCCAGATTTGTGCATTGTGGCCTTGTCAATAAATTACTCGAACATCCAGTCTTTTGTGTCACATGATAATGCGGCCATCTTAGCTACCGCCCCTAGTCAATTACCACCCTGGATTACTGCAACAGTCTCTTGAGCGGATGTTCCTAGCTCAATCTAACCTCCCTTCAGATATCTCTGAATGGAGCTCACATGACAGCCTGCAGGTGTGATCTTCAATGGCTCCCTGTCAAGCACAGAGTTACACATAAGCTTCTCACGCTAACTCACAAACGTGTACTCAACACAGCTCCACAATAGCTCACTGATCGCCTTCTGCATTACATCCCCCGCACACTCCTCGATCTAAGAATCAACTTCGACTAGTGCAGTCAAGGTTTAGGCTGTCCAAAGCAGACGGTCGCAGTTTCGATGTCCTAGGCCCTATTGCTTGGAACGCACTCCCGCACCACCTCAGAGCCACGGTTCCGACTGCAGAGTTCAAAAAAAGGCTGAAGACTCATCTCTTCAACCTTCCTCCTTACTAATTCCACTGCTTTCTACTACTGCCTTGCTCCTCTGCCTCCTGGATGTCATAACTGGATTTCCCTTCTCCCTACCCTTCCCTGTCGGCCTGGTTCTGTCTTTTGTGCGCCCTGAGGCCTCCGGACGTGTGGCGCAGCATACATTTCAAATAAAGAAGGAAAATTATTATTTTCAAATGTGCCGCATGCAAGAAGCCCAAAAATGGGAAATGTAGCCATCTGTTACTCGTTTTAGTCTCAAACAGCTGATGAGGGACACTCACAGGACTAGTGGCCAAAAGCCCCACACAAAATTGAAACCAGGGAGCTAACCACGCAAGAACTGAGAAGGCACAATAGGATCATCAGCAGTTAGTTCACTTTTAGAAGTTTAGTGGGTCCCATTAATGTCTAAATTTAGCCGCAATATTTGCACATTTGCAGCATAACATTTATTTGCTGCCGCAAAATGTGTAAACCAATCGCACCATGCGTGTTGGGTTGGGGGGGGGGGTGTCTTCCTAGTGCACAAGAATTCCCCCCCTTGCCAATGGGTTTTACATTTGATGTTGTAACTATTCCCAATTCAATGAGGAACCGACCAGAAGGGCTTGATGTCAGGAGGAGGTTGGGCCACTGAAATGCTTTGAATGCCAAGACGTTCTACCTCATAGAAACCACACTGTGTGACCGGCGCTTAACCAGAATAATGTCCACAGAGGGGTTCATTCAAACAACTGGCAAGAAGAAGACAGTGAAACATTATTTCTCGGTGTCACACACACACACACACACACACACAGACACCCCCCCTCTCCTAACCATAGCCACCACCATGCGTCTTTAGAATGCATTGATTCCTGCAGACATCAGTCCCTTAAAGGGGTAGTCGGGTCAGAAATATTTCTGTCCCAATCGATCCGCATGTATTTTAGATTATACATCGATTGTTTCGGACAATTACATTTCTGAGCAAACTACCCCTTTGAGCACAAAGTACTAGAAAGGATGGCGCGCTGCCCTGTGTGCTTGCGCCCCAGCAGGCAGCGTGAAAGGCGTGCAGACGCAGGAGGCCGGCTCGAGCGACTTCTGTGGATCACGCAGCACACTGCAGAACTGAAAGGATTGGACAAATAGCACCCGATACTGGGATCGCAGAGGGTTTCCCGTACTAGGCGATGGATTAACCATTCCATTAAACGAAACTAGTGTCCCCCAAGCTTCGAAAAAACAGGAACCTCAGAAACATTCTTTTTTTTGTGTGTAATCTTTTTAGATTTTTACAAAATGAGTGTCGTTAGGAAGTAGATGAACTCAAGAAAGTTACCACAAGAGCTTTGGTCGTCTAAACTTTGATCGTCTAGACTATGCAGGGAGATCTAGATCATCGTCTAACTCATGGATGCGATTTCACGTTGGCATCAGTGAGGGTTGATCTTTTCCATGGCGATGATTAGAAGTTTAGACGTTGGAATTAGCCATCTAGTTCGAGCTCCTGTGATTAGACGGTTCCACCACGTATCTTCATCATCTACGAAAGAGTTTATGCGCAGAGGGCCAAAGAAGGCATCCCTTTCTTGTGCAATCGCCGGGCAGGCCATCAGGAGGTGTCTTATAGTTTCTCTTGTTCGCAGATTTTTGCAGAGTCGACAAGTTTTGTCCTTAGTTGCTGCTCTGATAGCTAAGATTTCCTGGGTGGGTAGTAGATTGAGACGAGCTTTTAGTAGAATTTTCATTAGCAGTTTACTTGGATACTTTATGCAGTACTCCATTGGCTGTCTAAGCTTGTTAGGAGCAGGTGGCAGATGGCTTAGCAGTTTGATACTGCTTTTTCGTTTGTATTTATCCAATCAAGCCATTCCTTTTTCGATTTGATTCTCAAAGGGTTTTGGAGTAGTTCTTCTGAACAAGCTATCTCCTGCAATGTTTGTTGTTGAATTTCAACCCAATGTTTTAGCATCTGGTTGTTTCCTTTGGTAATTTCTTCGTTGATCATGCAGTATATTTGGAGGCTCTCTGGGTGTCGAATCTTTCTAAATAGCCGAATTGTGCTTTGGGCCACTATTGCAGTCAAAGAGAGCAGGCCGAGTTCTCGTCTTATTGCTGCAGACGATGTGGATTTTGGAAGTCCAAGAACTGTTCGCCAGATAAAGCCTTCCAATTTAGGCCAGAGAGTGGACGGGATTGAAGGTGTTGCATCCATGCCGTATACCAAGGACGGAATTACTTTTGCCTTGTAAAACTGGATTGCAAGTAACAGGCTAAATTTGCCATGTTTCCTATCAACTGCTCGGAGCTGGGCCGTTAGGTGTTTGGTCTTTGTCCATAAAGATTGTTGCATGCTAGATGCGTTCTTAGAGCTGTCGATTTCGACCCCAGGTATTTAAACGTTGAGACGACTTCGATTTTTGACTTGAAGAGGAACCACTGCAGGCTTTTTCTTTTTTCCCTTTTTCTGCATAATCAAGATTTTAGTTTTTGATTTATTTATCTCCAAATTGTTGTCCTTGGTATACTGTGCGAGGTTGTCCGGTTGGCGCTGGAGTCCGACCTGTGTGTGGTCCAGGATTATCAGGTCGTCAGCATATAGAAGTCGATTGACCCTTACGTTGCCGACTTTAGGTGGAAATGACCAGATCGTATCTTGAGAATCTTTAAAGTCACCTAGGAAAGATATGCAAAGAGCGGGCACTAGCCGGCAGCCCTGTTTCACTCCATGGTGAGAAGGTATATGATTGGATAGTAGACCTTGGTTGTTCAGACGGACAGACATGCTGATGTTCGAGTGGAGGGCGATTATGGGAGCCAGGATTTCGTCGGGGCAGTTCCAGGTCTTTAGTTTATTCCATAGTTTAGGCCTGTCAACTCTGTCGAATGCCTGAGATAGGTCGACGAATGCGAGGAAAACTCTTGGTGCTCCCGACAAGAGGGTCTTTAATGATACTCAGGATCATTATATTGGCTGCAGTGCTTGTGTTTTTCTGGAATCCAGTTTGCAGAGGGTCAGTAGAGGGAGAAAGCCGTGCCCATTTCTGAAAGTAGCTCAGGAGGATTGTGGCAAAGACCCTGCCTATGACATCCAGCAGGGCTATAGGTCGATAGTTGGAGGGGTCCTCTCTGACGCCCTTCTTGAAAATGGGGACGATAACTGCCTGGGTCCAGGAGTCGGGTAGTGTCCTTCGGTTTTTGCAGTCTTTGAAGATCAGACTCAATACCGCTGACCAGTCATCTGGGTGTTCCTTTAGATCAGAGTTTACTAACCCGACCGGTCCAGGGGCTCTTGTTAGTTTCAGCCTTGTGATGACTTTTTTTTTATCTCGTCTTCATCTGAGAGGTCCACCCAATTTCCCTCTAGTGATCTCGTTGGTGGGTCAATAGACGTTGAAGGTGAGTCAAAGAGTTCTGAGAAGTGTTTGACCCAATTTTCTTCGGTGACAGAGTTAATCATTAGGGTTTTGGGATGACAGTTTGTTTGGTTGACCATAGACCAGAATTCCCGAGATTTTTTGGTGGCTAAAGCCTTGAGCATGCTCTCTGCATCTGATTGATAAAGGTCACATCTTACATTTCTCAGCCATTGTTTGCAGTTTCTCCTCTCAGTATGGTAAGATTCCCACAAGGTTGCTGTATTCGACGCAGCTGCTTCTTTCTTTAATTTCCTTAACGATCTACGTTTGGTTACCAGGGTAGCGTTATACACATGGTTATGATTAGACCTTAGATCATTGGTGAGCTTCGTGGTTTTTTTAAAAAGGAAGGAGCAGAAGAATGAAGCTGTCTCTGAAAATTGCATCTTTCGCTTCAATATCAGAAGTTAGGCTTTTGTAGTTATCAGTAAGAGTTTTGATGTCTTTGGAGGACATACACAAATGGGTAGCCTGGGAATTTGTCCTGATCGATGGTTTGTAAAATAGATGGTCGCGCACACGGGTGTTACATTTAAGGTTCAATAGGTTGTGGTCGCTAGCCTTTGTTCTAATTATTTCAAAGGAGGTTATGCGCTGGTAAACCTTTTCAGAGACAAAGATGTAATCGAGGGTGGCTGATGAGCTATCACGTTCCCAGGTAGGTATCAGCATTTGGTCGTTTATGATATTGGCTGCGTTGTGGAGGTTCCTAGAGGTCATTAATGCTAGCCATAGTTTTCCCCTTGACTCCGCCAGAGTGTAGGGAGAAGCATTCGTCTTTGGCGCGGTTAGGGCTACACAGTTTGCGTTTAAGTCCCCACAGATGAAAATGTTTGGGGTTTGATGTTTAATTCTGATTTTGTCAATGATATTGGCGGCTGCATCGCAGAAATTTTCTGGTGTTTTTTGAGGGTTCCAATAGGCATTGATGATAGCAAGGGGCTCTCGAGAAGATTTTTTCCACTACGATTTCGTCCGTCCATGTGGCAAGGACAACCAAGAATCCATAGGTTGCTTCTATTTTCTTGATGATATGTATGCCTGAGCCTATGTGGGTAGCTGTTAATAGGCCAGATGACGGCCGACCCAGTGGGCCTTTGTAGGCAGGAGAGATCTCTATGTTGTAACCATCCAATACCGGTTTGTCCAACAACCAGGTTTCCTGGAGGCAAAGGATGTCATGTACTCCCAAGTTGTAGCTGTCAAGTTCAGTTAGATGCATATGGCCTCTGGTGTTCCATGAGGCTATGGAGAGAAACAAGTTTTCCTGAGCTTCTCGTTTTGGTCGCGGGGGTGGGGGAGGGAGGGGGAGGGAGGGGGGGGGGGGGGGGGGGGGTCGATGGACTGGCGCCGCCCCCTATTTGCTGCTATCTTTTGATACCTGGTGTTAGGGCATCCCGTATCCATGACCAGCTGCCCTTTTTTGGCACGACGTCTGAGCTAGTAATGGGAAGGTCTAATCTTTTTTTTCTACTTTCAACAGCGTGTTCCGGAGAGGATCAATGGTCTTGATGTCGAACTCTTGAGGAGTATCGGGGAGTTTGGTGTCTCCCTTTGTCGTCGTAGTTTCTGGGCTCTCTTCTTGTTAGGGTTCTCCCATTTCTGGATGGACCATGTTTCGATTTATCTGGTGTGTTTGTTCGTTCCCAGGCTGATCTGGTATAATTTTGGATGGTTTCTCTCGACTGAGATGAAGTTTTCCTCCTTCTCGAAGATCCGTATAAGTCCTCCGTTCGTGATTTGAATCTATATTTTTTAATGTCTGAGGTCTTACAGTTCTCTTCGTGATTGCTACTTGTGCTCTGAATTGGGACCTCGTTGAGTATAAAGCCCAACTGTTCTAACTCCTTATAGACGCCCTGAGGAATTTCACGAAGTGCCGAGCTCCTGATATGAAGATATACTTTTGCTTGCTTGGACCTGTGGTACGGCTCGATTAAGGTGAAGTCGTTTGAATTTAAGGCCTGTAGCGTGTGTACTTGTTTTAGAATCTTGAGCACTGTTCTTCCGTTTAGAATCATGTAGTGTTCCTCGGTAATTTTTTGTTCCATTTTAAATAGACGGGTAGCTCTTGTTGTGGGAACTTTTGATCTTGAAAGGGTCTCTTTCTGGTTTGCTGACGACGATTTCCGTTGCTTAGAGTAGATCTGCTCGGGAGAAGTTGCCAGGCAACTTGTCATCTCTTTCTGTTGTGGTTGGACGGTTCCCGAGAGCTGCGATGTCGTCGTTCTATCCTTGTTCTCAGATTTGTGATTTAAGGATGTTTCCTTGGTTTTGTCGTTCTTAGAACTAGGAGGGGCCTTTGGTGCTTCAGTCTTTGAATTGGTAGCATTTTCAGCTTGTGATTCTGAGTTTTCTATTGTGTCCCAGTGCTGTGTTAAGTCAATCATGGAGCTTCGAATCAGGAAGTCCTCCGTAGTCCTGGGGGAGGGGGTATCGTGTGGCTCCGCGTTGTCATTGTGCTCTGGTATAGAATATCTTGATTTTCATCCGTCGTTTTTGTTGTTTTTTTTTTTTAGTAGTTTTTCTTGAAGCCAGCACTAGATCAAGCGCTGACACTGTTTCCGAGTGGGAAGAGTCTTCTTGGACGCCTGAAGCAAGTTTGAGCACAGGATGGTTTCTCGTGGCGGCCGCCGATTTTAGAGAAATGTCACTTGGTGGCATAGGTTTAGGTGCTTTAGTTGGCAAACAAGGATGTTTATCAGTTGTTTTTAAGAACACCGGAGCCAATTCTATAGGCGGAGGTGATGGCGTTGTCTGGGTTTCTTTATCAGCCATGCTTCGTTTGGCTAGAGTAGTAGATTTTAAGGAGTTTAGTTGTTCATCGAGCGAAGCAAATTTCTGATCCCAAGTGTCTGTGTCTCCTGTTCCTTTGCTCCAGGGCTGTAATGAAGCCTTCGACGAAGATCAACTTGGTGTGCATCATTCCTGTTGTGATGTGATCTTTTAAAGAGTCACTGATGTTCTCGTAGAGTTTCCCAAAAGGTGCTAGTGCTATTGTTATAGCCGACATAATAGTTGTTAGGTCGGGTTTTTTTGAAAATGGTTCCTTGGTGCTTGGTGTAGATATTTCACTTAACTTCCTATTTTTAGGTGGTGATCGATCTCTTGTTGTACACAGCGATGGTGGCACTGTAAATGCAAAGCTTTCGTCTGTCTGGATTGATCTGTTCAAGTTTTTTGGTTGGAGTAAAGGTTGGACAGTTTCCAGTTGATTCTTCGATGGGCTGCCAGGAACGCTATACTGTCTAGAGTGGTGACAGTGCCGACTTTGTTTTAGTAGGTGAGTTTTCTTTTGGTGGGTTCTCAGTGGCTCGTGGTTGTGCGCGCACCTTTATTTCTTGTTCTGTAGGTGAAATGGGTTTATTGATGTTCTCAGCTTGTATTTGCGTTTGTTTGGTTTGAGTTTGTTTTGGACAGCCCTGCTGCGGTGATTTTAACTGGGGACTGATTTTTCGCGGTATCACCAGGCGGGTTTGCCGTGGGCAGATTTTGGTCATCCGTAGGGGGTGAGGCGCTATTGGGGTTAGCGCTTCTTTCCAGCGTAGATTTGCCATAAGTTGGTAGCCGGGATGTCTTTTTTGCATTTTCAGTCACTTTCCTTACTTTGGGCACTGGGGGTAGATCTTGGATAGCCTCCAGAATTTCCACGTCCGAGAGTTCTTGGTCCAGCTTTCTTTTACATTGTTTTTTGAAGAAGTCTTTAAGAGCGACTGATAGAAGCGGATGAAGTTTTTTTATTGCACCTTTTTTTTGTGTTTTGACGTTTGAGAGTTTTGTAAGCAAGACCTAGATTCCTTCAACAATTTTTGGCGCGATGGTTTTGGGGCTTTGTCGAGTGGAGTCGGTCTTTTTGACTTTTGGTTTTTCTGTGTTTGGGTATTCTGTAATGTAAAGAGCTCTACTACTGTAGAGTCAAATAGGTCTTTTTCTGCATATTGTTGCTTAGAAGAGGGTGCTGAAGGATTGTTTGTAGTAACAGAGGAGTGGTCTGTGGGGGATTGCACGCTTGGAACATTTGTTTCAGTGTTTCCTGGAAGGTCTAGCTCAAAGATTTGTTTGGTCGACATGTGCAGTCAGAAAAGACTCTAAACTCATTTAGAATGTGCTCAGTCAGGCCAGAAGAGGCTGAGCCTGCAGCCTCAAGCCTACACCTGTGGCAGAGATGGTTAGCTAACCATTCATGGGCACATCTGAAAAGACATTCCAAGCAGAGTCCCTGCAGGTCAACTAACAAGAGCACCTGAGCAGACCTGTAAAAGAGGATGCCGTTAAACGTTCAGGAAAAAGTTTTCCCTAGCCAAATTGAGGAATGCCTCAATGGGACAAGTACATTCCTTAACTCCAGCAAAACACCAAACACAGGGAGGAACCACAGCTCCGCAATGCACAACTCGATGTCCTGCTTTAGATGCTTAGGCTCCTGTGGGATGCTAAATCCATAGGACGGCTTCAGGGCTTAGGGGCATTATGCTGTGCAAAATTACAGGTTTTTTTAAACGTACATTTTATTGGCATTTGTGTAACAGCATAACCACAACTTCCCTCCTCCTCCTCCCTCCCCCACTCGCCGCTTCCCAAATGCCCCTTTGGTCCCCATACAGGACCAAGCAACCCCATTTCATCACCCATAACATCCAAACTTTCCCCTACAGTTCCACATCCTCCCCACCAAACCCCGCCCCGCTGTACGCTACCTCCAGTTTTCTTCAGAGCCTGCTCCATTCAACTCAGCGCAACGTCCCTCTTCCGATTCAAGGCCTCCCCAGCTCCACCCACTTCTCTCCATGTCACACCCTGGCCCTAGCCATTTTGGGCCCAAAAAGCAGCCAGCCACATTCCCCTCTTTGGTCGCTCATACATGTTCAAACCAGGCCCAACAACTGCATTTTTCAAGGGCACCAGACACCTCTAGAGTCCTTTTTGAGAAATTCCAGAACTACGTCCCAGTCCAACAGGAATTTCTGATGGACCCCCTGAATTCAGCAAGTCACCCACTCTAGAGCCACAAAGTTCCACATCTTTCCCACCCATTCATGCTCTGACGGGGCACTCATCGGCTTCCATTTGTGCGCCACCAACAGCAACACCACCACCATCATCAGGACTCCTTCTATTGCGCCCATGTGGACAGGTTACCCAGAAACGTCAGTTATCCCCAACAAGATCTCCCCCCACCTCATCCGAAACCTAAACGCCAAAGACCTCATGTAGTACTGTGCAGATCATACCCGGAAAGGCTGTATTATTGCGCATTCCCATCAAATATGCTTCCATGAGTCCACCTCCCCACAACCCCTCCACCACAGCGCTGATGTGTGGGTTAGTACCTGTGAAGTTTCTCAAATGGAATGAGTTCCCGGCTGGTCCCGGTTCCGATAAAAGGGTTCAAGAGCCAGTGTCTCAGCGGCGAGTATCGATATCTCTCGCCTTGCTCCAGCCCAAAATCCCACTTGCAACTGTGGAATGTCTTAACTTCATTCCCTACGAACATATCTCGTAGTTGTAGGCATTCCGCCCTCTTCCCACCTGACATACGTTCCCTTTGCCTGCCCCGGTGTAATCTGTGGGTTCCTAAACAAGGGTGTTAACAGGGAGGCAGGGAGGTTAGAGCCACCTGCTGAACAAACTCATCCCAGGAATACCCCACTGGAGCAGTTATCCGTCTTAGGTACATGTTCTCCGGACTATCTCCAGTGGCTTACCCACCACCGCTTCGTCTATCCGGCACAAACATTTTTTGCGGTTACCCAAAAACCCTTGCCGGACACATCTAATCTGTGCGACTAAGTAGTAAAGCTGGAAGTTTGGCACTCCCATGTCCCCCTTGCGTTTAAGAGCCATCATTAGTTTCATGGACACCCTGGATCTTTACGATTCCTCAGAAATGCCCCCACATGTTTTTGGAGACTCCTACAGAAGCCTGCCACTGGGAGGGCCATAAAGTAATACAGTATCTAGGGTAGCATCAGCATTTCCGGCATGTTGACCCTCCCCAGCCACAATATGGAGAGAAGTCCTCACCTTCTCCAGCAGGGGAGTGTAGTTGGCCTGATACAGCAAATCCAGCGATTCTGCAATTTGTATCCCTAGGTATTTCACACTCTTGTCGGCCCACTTGTATGGCACACTTCCCCGCCCCCAGTCCCTGCGCCCTTAAGGAGGGGCCAGTCAGTTGCAACAGCTCTGACTTAGGAGCACTGATCTTAAGACCTGCCACTGCACCAAAAGGCCTGGGTTCCCTCGATATCACCATAAGTGTTGTGTCCGGCTCTGAGACCAAGAGGAGCAGGTAATCCGCAAAGGCCATAACCTTATGCTCCTTGCGCGTCACCCTGATTCTCGCCAAAAGCGGCTCCAAATATATTGCATGCAATATTGGGGAGGGCGGACACTGTGTTTGGTGCCCCTAAAAACTTTTATAGCCCTGGCAAGGTGTCTATTAAATTGGTAGGTGCAAAAGCGGCACCCGATAATTAGCTCCGACTAACATAAGGAAGTGGGATCTAAAACCCATGTTCTCCATTGTGCTGAAGAGAAATGGCCATTTGACCCAGTCGAATGCCTTCTCTGCGTCCAACTCTAGCATCAACGTGGAGGACCTAGTTAAGTTTACCTTCCCTATCAAGTGGCACACCCTCCTAATATTGTTAAAAGGTCCATCTTTTTAATGAACCCTTATTGGTCAGGGTTGATCAGCTTGGGGAGTAGTTTGTTAAAGCTTGTTGCTAACACTTGGTATACAATTTTACATCTAAGTTGATAAGCGCAATAGGGCAGTATGAGCCACATAAGGTAGCTTCTTGGCCAGGCTTCAGGAGCAAAATAACCATAGCCTCTTACATAGATGGGGTGATTCTCTCAGAACCCCCAAACGAATTGAGCAGTGACACCAGCCAGGGATTGTCGCCTCCGGAAAGATCTTGTAGAAAATCACTGGGAAATTATCCGATCCCAGGGATTTCCCTACCGGTAGGATATCTACTGCTATGCTTACTTCTTCCAGCGAGATCTCTTTGTCCAGTTCCTCCCTCTCCTGCGATGCAATTTTCAGGAGAGGACAATTAGCAAGATACTCCGCTGCTGTGCAATACCTGAGGGTATTTCACCTAGCAAACCTCAAGAGTCCCTTATTCAGGTGCCCAAGAAAGGGAGGACCTTCTCTTATCCTGTCCCGGAAGGCAGACGAGCGGGAAACAATCTCCTGGGTAGGGGAGCCCAGGGTTATGCTCAGGAGAATGCCGATGGGAGATGCGGTATCTTGCCAGTGAAGGAGAGGAGGGCGAGATATCTGAGGCATTCATGGGCTGTATTGCATCTGCCTCCCTTCCTCCCATTAGACCTCTCCTACCCCGATCCAACATCCCATCTGTACGTAATCAATCCTCCAAGGTCCCAAACCTGGTTACACCCAAAAAGCGTAACTCCCAGAATCATTGTTTCACGGGTCTCCATTCGAAGACTTTCCATCCTTCTTCCCTTCCCTCCGATGATCATTTTCTGCATTCCCAACCTGATTGGACAAAACACTACAATTGCCACAATCCCCTTTGTTCATGTCATGAACCCTGCAATTTCCACTTACCCAGCAACCCTGCCAATCCCGTCCCCTCCGACTCATCTTTGGGTGCTAACGAGAAGGGGCAAAGTCTTAAGTCCTGAGAAACAATGTTTTGACAAAGGCAAGGAACGTCCACTATGAACTATTTGAAAAGACATGGAGATGCTGAGGAGGGGACTAGAGAGGTACTCTGTCCCGCTGGTTGTTTGGAATTCGAGCCAGACCGAGGGAGAAACCAAGAGACACAGAAGGACAGGAGAAGTACATTGTCCCTTTTGTCATAGAGGTACTGAGCAAGAACGAGGGAGATGCAGGGGTGGAAGGCTAACACCCTAAAAATATGTAAAGCAATCACGTGAACCCAAGCAAAGGAGGTTCACAACGAACTGTTGAAAATACTTTTTTGTGAGAATAGCAGAAAGACTTGCTGAAAACTACAAGGAACCTGGCGGAGGGAGGCCATCAGTCGAGACGGGTCCAAGCCTGAACGAGGGAGATCCAGGAGGCGAAATCATCACCCAAAATCCATTAAGAAGAGGAACAGTTTTGAAGGGTTATCCCCAGAAGAGGGGACCCGTGGGTTATACTGGCCCTGGGCGCCACCGCATCTCGGTGCGCAGCCAGCCCCTGTCTCCCATGACTCCCCTTTGACCTGCTGGCTCTCCGGGGGCATCTGGCGTTACCCCCATCTCGCCACGCTGCTGGGGGGGGCCTGAACCTGGTCAGCCGCTACAATGACTGCGGTCCGCCCTGCTCTTCTCCTTCGATCGCTGTTCCGCTCGGTGTGGGGTGGCAGGCCATGCCTGCCTGCGCTTCAGACCTGCAGCTCACCACACGGCTGCACGGCCCTGGGCTGCTCCTTTTCCGGCACTTTGCTCCAGGGTCGTCCGCCTGCACTGGGGCTTTCCTGCTCCAGTGTTGGACCTCTTTCGGCAGTTTTCCCGCTTGGTTAAGGTAGCTGCTTTATTGTTGGCGCCGGAAAGATGAGAGCACACCCTTTACGCTGCTCTCCTCCTGGCAGCCAACTTAGAAGTCTAAAAGGACATTTTTAAAACCAATCGTTAACAAAGAGGTTCGGAGGAGAAGGGAGGCCTTGAATAAAAGCGTCCATGAAAACTTCACAAGTGGGTAAGCGGCATGATCGGTGGTCTTCGGCTTCAAGTGCTTAACCATCTAATTTCCTTTTCCTGACTTTCAGGATACGGATCTGATTGGCCCTTCCCCTTTTGTAAACAAGCAGCTTGGCGAATACACATGATAAATCCCCCATCTGGGCCCAGAACGCACTACCGTCATGCAAAACTTTTTAAATTCTATCATGATTAAGCCAGTGCAGGTCAAGGTGAACTAGGGTGGCGGACGCCTCCTCCCCCCCCCGCGCCCATCTAACCATAACTTGTCTGAAAACAAAGAGCCAGCAAGCAAGCTGGGGCTTGCATCTTCTTTTCGCTCTGTACCCACCAGCCCAAATTTGGTAAAGTAAAAACATATGCCATTTGGTTATCGTGGCACACTACACAGCTTTTTCACATTCCCCAGAAAATAAAATAAGTGTGTCGACTCATGTTGCTGCAAATTATCTCACATTTGGAGAAAGTTGCTTTTGCATCATTCACATGTCATACTGCTGCTTCCATTGTATGGAAATCAAGTGGCAAGGGCGCTGCACCGTCCTGCATTACCCCGGAGGTCTCTCTTGCTACCCCCCCAAAAAAAAAAAATAATAAATAATATAACTACTATATAACAACTTTTTTTTCTTTTTTTTTTTTAAATGTGGCTCTTTATTTTTGGAGTGACTGGCTTTCTTGTTCAGGCCTCATTAAAAAACAGGGGTTCCACAAGTGTAATACTTCGAGCAGTGACCCTAAATAAGAAAGAATAGGAATAACAAATAATTTGACTTTCTGGAATTCTACACAATTGCTCGACTCATTAAAGGTTTATTTCAGGCACACTTCAGGGGGGCGAGTCACTGATTTAGTCTGCTTAAATACCTCAACTCAGCCTTTCATCCTTCTGCGGTAAAAATGAGTACCAAAACAGGTTCGGTGATATTGTATGTATATTTATTCTATATAAAGCGCTTAACCCTAAGTGCTATATAATAACACATCATTTTCATTTGGCCTTGGACATTTGCTTGCATTCGTACTTATTTGGTTATATGGACCTATACACACTGATATTAACGATACATATGGTGATCCATTCTTCTATGAAATGTATATCACATAGTGATATCGTAACCATATTTCTCATAGTGTACTAGGAACAATGCTGTGTGAGGCCACTACCTGTTTTGTGAAGGGATGAAAGGTCGGGTTCCATCAGTTCCATGGCGTCACTTCAGGGTCAGTGTCAAATGAAATCACTTCCTGTGATGTCATGAGCGGTCAAAGGTCGTATGGCATCACTTCCGCTACTCCTGGCATTTTGGTGAAATGACGTCCCTTGGTATTAAGCATGTCAAATGACAAGTAAAAACTCAACCAAGGTTATTTAATAGAGAATACATTTGAGCCCTTTTTTACGAGTTGCATGTCAGTTTTATTTATTTATTTACTATTAGATAGCATTCCAAGCGCTGCTTATGTTTTGAACGGTTTGCATGGGAATTGAATACAGAAGAGAGGGAGGAAGTGAAGAATGTCACAGCCTCGGCCGTTTGGTGCTATTCCCACCACCTGCTTACATGGCTATGGTTGTCCTTATAACCATGCCCACCCACTACTTGCCCCTCCCTGCCTAAAACACACACGCACTGGCATCTCTTTGGTATCCCTTTAAAAGCACGCGGCGAGCTAGCTCAATGTTATTTCTGGGCAGCCTTCTGAAGGGTAATAGCTCAATTGCAACTGTAAACTAGCTACTAGTCTAACCAAATAAATGCCCATGTGCACAGTCAGTCACTTGATTCATAAGCAATGAGAGTGTCCGGACACTTGTCCCCTTGAATCGATTCCCCGCTAAAAAAAAACACACAAAAAACAAATAAAGCATTAGCAAAGCTAACAGGTCTGTTAACGGCATTAGATAGGCATTTGACAGGTACTGCCATAATACACAATGGTGCCAACCCCATCTTCGATCCTATGGTCAGGTAGTACCATCATGGCAGTGTCTGGAAAAAGTCTACCACATGCCTACAACAAAAGCCAAGGCTCTTGGCTGCCTCAGATCTAACCAGCATTGGCAAAGCTTATAAAAAGAGAAAGTCAGTAATAACTGTTTTTTGAAAATGATAAGCTAATGATCTAACTGAAGTAATAAAAGTGGGCTGCCATTCGCATTCAACCTGCAAGGCATTCCGAATTCCTTCATATCCTAGCAACATTGGACGAGTGGCTTCAGACTTACCGCAGCACTGTGGCAGACAACAAAGAAGATGTCTTAACGCATTACTATATAGTTACTATCACAACAAAGTTAGTGTTAGATCCTTTTCGTTTTATCAGATGAGGATGGGGGCTCTGTGCCACTACATCTCGCGGACTACAATGCTGCCGTTTACATGGCTATATCCATCATACAGCATTTTGCTTAAAAGATTAAACTAATTGGGGAATAGTGTACATGGCTAACCCCAGTCTGCCAGCTTTACAGGACCAGGGTCTCTTGAGGACTATTGACTTTCCTCGGTACAACACTGAGCTACTACAAAAAGGTAGGCTGCCCCGCACTGATGGTTACAGCCAAATCATTTTTGACGCATTTGGTCGTCCTTTCTGAATATACATGTCACACCCTTCTGTCTAATACACACATGTATGTGTTTCTTTTGTAGACACAGAAAACATTATTGTGCACCATATATTTGAATTTGTCCTGGTGAGGGCCGCGTAGTTGTGGCACCACACCTTTGGTGCACCCGACGGCCGAAACACACTGTCAAACAAAATATAGCACCCACTGACGCTGCCAAGATAGGGCAGGTCTTATGCAAAAAGAACAAAACTTTTTATTTGTCCTGCACTACGTCAGGATCTACATATGTAAACATTGCACTTAGAAGAGGGATCTATGTGAATAATAGATCTTAACTGAAATTAATGACTATTTGTTTGTCTGGAATATAGATTTGTATTTGTATGAAGGCCTTAATGAAGGCCATAGAATGTGTATAGGTGAATTGTTTTAAAATAAAATTGAGTGTTTGGTACAAGAAATAATAAACGTGTATTTTTATAATAAACAAAAAAGTCTAAATACAAATATTTGAACAATTGTGGTGTGACAAAAATAGCCTTGATCATTGATACATTTTGTTTTGCTTCATATTGTACAAGCAGTGACTGCAAAGATGGGCTGGGTAGACAGTCTGAAGCAGGTAGAATGTGCTCTGCCGGGAAAAGAAGGAGCTTAAAGCAGACCCCTTCAATGGCACAGTGCAGCTATGCTCTGAATAGTACTTTACTTCCACTTGGTAGAATGACAATGTTTGGAAGGGCTCGAAGTCTGAACACCCACTAAGGTATGAACACAGGACCTTTTGTTACCCTCCCCCACACCCGCTGGGCCCCACAGGCCTGGTATGTGGCATACACTTCTCAGTCGTATCAGCATTTCAGAAACAACCTATACTCAAGGTTTGCGGCCATGCAGCATGTCAAACAGTTGCATATCGTCCTCTTTCCCATAAACCCCCATATTTCCACCAGATAAATCCAGTTAAGTAGCCTTAAACAAGTAGCATATCCAGGCCCCAAAGCAGATATATGGAAGGAACTGGAAAAACTGAAAATCCCCATAACATCCTAAATATAATACAGAACACCATGATGAAATCCCAGAGAGGCAAACGGGATGGGTACCCAGTGCCTTAAGTGGCATGCCGAATCGAGCCGGGGCGCTTAGTGGCGCATGGTTGAAAAGGGGCATGGAAGATGAAAGAGGTTCCCAAAGTAGGGAACTCCCATCCCCTGCACACTATAAAATATCTGAAAAAACAGAACAATTATTTGTAGAAGTGGTATGTGATTGTCTGGTAATACACCTATTACCTAATGCAATTTGAAAATTAATAATGAAACATGTAAACATTAGAGAGAAAAACAGTCAATTTCCAAATAACAGTCTTCAGATTTATCACAAAAGCTTGAAATGTATTGTATTTGTTGGCCCACCGCGTTTCGAGATACTCAGGGGCAAAATCATAATTTCTTGGATTCTAAGAAGATGAAAATACATCAATCTTAGTATATGAACGTGTCTCCATTTTTCATAAATATATATCTGGTACATATAAAAATGCTATAAGAAGTTTTTCCATTTGCATCAATTTATATATTTAAACCCAGTGGATCATTGATTAAATTGCAGTAACCATATACATAGTTCAATATTTCACCTCTTTCAGGGTGTAGACCATATTGTTTTCCAATACTGCTAGAGATAGTTAGATTAGACCTACTACTCGAAAATGGTGGTTCATCAGAAATTAAAACAAAAGGAAGATATTACAATGTTCAATCAGAGAAAAATGCTGACCTTGTGGTTGCTTAATGGATGTAAATCATGTGTTTACGGGAGTAAACCTCATAATTCTGTGTGGGGAATGTCTGCCTATCGGCCTTGTTAATACCTGAAAGATATTAGTAACACTAATAAGATTTAGATGAACTTGAAAAACAGTATTGAGAGAGTTGATTGAAGGTAGCCTCACTTGCCCTCTGGGTTTCTAATCACCCCAAACAAAATATAAGGTGTGGTGTTCACGTGTCAAAAACTAATCGGAGATAACTTCCGGAGAGCAGGACAAGAATCATCTTGGTATAATCATGGACTAGTTCATAGGCCTGTGGAAACAAGAAGGGTTTCCCAATCAGGCTAAAGATAAGCTAAAGTGTTGAGGAGGCAGAAAATAGCAGAAGAAAATAATACTATCAAAAAACGTACTGAAAATGTGTAGAACAAGCCGGACAGAAGAGGCTTCCTTCACTGTAGTTACCGAAGCCGCGGAAGGAGACTGTCTTGTAGATGCTGTGGTTGTGTTTTTATAGCATCATAGCGATGACGTCATTTCATGCATGTGAGGTAGCGTCATGCCAATGAAGTCACTCAGCGCATGTGCGAGTGGCGAGACAATATATCGATCTAATGTTTAGGAAGAATTATAAAGATATCTGTCCGAGTACTTGAATGAGATGGTGCGCAAATGGGGTTACTAATTCCAAGATGAAAACCGTGATCTAGAAAGAAG
Source organism: Ambystoma mexicanum (assembly GCF_040938575.1). Taxonomy (NCBI): domain Eukaryota; kingdom Metazoa; phylum Chordata; class Amphibia; order Caudata; family Ambystomatidae; genus Ambystoma; species Ambystoma mexicanum. Next base: position 1,357,917,842 of record NC_090934.1, on the reverse strand, counting down.
ATAAACAATATAGGTCGTCACTAGACGCATGCGTGTTTACCCAAGATTACATAGATCTAGAAAAAAAGTGTATTCAGCCTGTTGATATGTACAGTGATCAGATCAAATAACCATTCTTAACTATAATATACTGGGATGTAACTCTTGTTAACTAGCAAATTGATATATATACATATTGTGGACATCTTACCGCGCGTGCGCTCCTGATGGAAGAGGAGGAATTTGTCTAAGAAAGGAAGAATAGTAAAATGGTCCTAAAGAAAGATTTCGGTGGACAGAGATTCATGGTTAGCGTATGTGTGCAAGGCAACAGTTGTTTGCACAGAATAGAGTACTTAATCACACAGCACTTAGAACAAGATGTATTCCCTTTGTAATGTAATCAAACTGACCCATCAGGGGTGTACAATCTTACAATTAATTATCTTATACTAAACATTTATAGAGCACTTTGCAGAGTGTGGGGCATAGGTAAACCTGTGGTCCTCTGGGTATCCTCTCTGCAAGGACAATCAAGAGTTTGTAAAACATTGGGAGCAGATACCGAACACATTAACAATAGAAGAGTTGGCAAAGTCATTAACACAAATCAACCAGGAAATTGACGGTATCCACACAACTCTCTAAACTAAAAGCAGCCACAGAACTACAAGCAATTCTAGAGGATACCAACAACAAATTGGATAGTTATAAAAAGGAGATTGAACAATGGAAGATCAGAAGATTCAGACGTGACACACTCGATTATGCACAAGATATTGTTTACTCTTGGCAAGAGTTCTACAGTAGGAATAGACCAACACCTACCCCAGCCAGACCACCTAAACCACCATCCAATAACAACAATACAGACAGGAGCGAAGTCACTAGCGGTGAACTAGAAGAAAGACCTTCAACAAGCGGAACAATAATCCCAACTCCAGGCACAGCCAACACACAACCAGAACCTCCAAGTACAGCTGCTGGAACCATATCAGTACCAGAATGTTTTTTAGGAAAAGGAAAGCCTGACTGAGGACACACAGGACAAGGAGACCCAGACTTATCTAGAGATGAACAGTAAAAGTAACTTTCACCCTCAAGTCAATCACCCTTTGGTCAACTTATTGAAAATGAAAACTACGAGAGCACTAAGATGTCTTAAGTATGCTACCTCGAATAAACAGAACATTAGGAAGCATCAGTTGAAAATGATCAAAGAATTCGCGGATGACAACAGCCTTACTATTAAATAGGCAGACAAGGGAGGTGCCTTGGTTATCATGGACACTTCCTTGTACAACAAAGGATGCTACAAATTGTTATCAGATTGCAAAACCTACTTGACACTAGATCATGACCCGGTTTTATCCATACAAAAACCCAAGTGCCATTGATGAAGCTCACGACATAATTTGGATCTCAGAAAGAACAAGTGAATTTCTGATCAATAAACATCCGGTGACTCCTGTCTTTTATGGCTTACCTAAAATTCATTAAAACAAAACAGACCCTCCCCTAAGGCCAATTGTAGCTGGGACAGAGAGTATCTTTCAACCTTTAGCTGTATACACAGCTTTACAACCGTTGGTACAAAAGACCCAAACTTACCTCAAAGACATGACCCATTTCTTACAAACTATCAGATCACTCAACATAGACCGACCCAACTTACTGTTGTTCACAATGGACGTCAGTAGTTTGTACACTTCCATCCCACACAATCAAGGAATCGAAGCCCTGGAATGGTTTTCACTGAAACATGAGGAGATCAACATTCAAAAAACATTTGCATTTGAATTCATAAATATCATTCTTTACAACAACTATTTCCGGTTCAATAGCCAGTACTACCTACAAACATCGGGGACCCTGATGGGCTCATCAGTGGCCCCTTCATACGCGAACATATTTATGTATCACTTTGAATTTACTCATGTCTTGGACCACCCTACTTGGAGACATAAGATCAAAAGCTGGCTAAGATATATTGACAATGTCTTTGGTATATAGATTGGTACAGAGCCAGAACTTTTGCTTTTCTGGGAATATCTCAACAGTTGCAATGACAGGATCAAATTTACCAATGAAATTGGCAAACCATCAATCAATTTCCTGGACGTAACAATTGAAATTACGAATCTGGGTCTGAATACTCGTATCTACAGAAAACCTACAGATGTGAACAGCTCTCTGCAACACAATTGTTTCCACCCTAAACATCTTAAGGAAAACTTGCCATATAGCCAACTTTTAAGGCTCAAAAGAGTCACCTTGGATGCAGAGAAACTACAAGAGATATATGCAGTCTTGAAATCCAGATTTACAGATAGGGAAGAACTTCTAGATAAGGAAATATTGAGAACAGAAGCATAAAGTCAGGAAGAACTTCTAGGCCCCAAACCTAGAAATTAAAAACAAATCTGATACATATGTTAAGATATTCTAGCCAAAGCTTTCAAATCAAGCACATAATACACAAAAATTGGGACATCAAGTCAGATCCAACTTTGAACCGACTCTTCCCAGAACAACCTATGCTTGCGTACAAAAGGGGTAGCAACTTCAGAGACAGACTGATAAAAGCTGAGAAACCCAAACCAACAACTCAAACTTGCCCAATTAGACCAAAATATTGCACATTCCCCTGCTTAAATTGCCAACACTGCTCCAGTGTAATCAAAGGAGACCATATCCGGCACGCAAACACTGGAAAGAAAATCCGACTAAACAATTATGCGACTTGTGATTCAGAAAATGTCATCCACACGTTACGTTGTCTGTGCGGAAAGTACTATGTGGGAAAGACAGCCAGAAAAGCAAAAAAAAAAGATGGACTGACCATAAGTCTAATATCAGGACTAAAAACATCAAGTCACCTGTATACAGACATTCCAGAGACCATCACCACAATATATCACAAATGAGAGTAGTGGTACTGGAAGTGGTACACCCACTTCCAAGAGGGGGAGATCTACAAAAATGTTATCCCAAAGAGAACTATACTGGATCCATCGTCTAGACTCACAAAACCCCTTAGGGATTACCAAGGATTATTACCTTGGCCCCTTTCTATAAATCATCACTAGGAGAGCATTAACAAACTATCTTCATTGTTACTTGTATTTTTTCCAATTAAAATAAATACATTGGCAGGATTTCTAGGATTTCCTGGGTTATACCATCTTCCATTATCTCTCAATTTCTGTGTTGTACTAGAAGACAATATCACTTATCTCTATCCTTTATCATTTTGATACCGCTGACAAACTGAATATTCGGTCTGCCATGACATCATAGTGAAAAGTAGAATGTGAATCCGGTTTGGAACAGTAAGGTGTGACTGAGGATGACCCTATGAGTTACTGAATTTGTTATGATTACCTATAATTGACATACAATTGCTCCACTTATTGTTTTAAAGACAATTGATAGCCCCCAACAGGGTTTATGACACACAGTATAAATCCTTTATGTAGATCATGAACAATATGATTTCCTTTCTTCAACCACTGCAGGAATCAATACACATGCACTGGCAGTGCATTATAAATGTTTTGTATGAGATAATTAATTGTAAGATTGGACACCGCTGGTGGATCGGTTTGATTACATTACAAAGGGAATACATCTCTGGTCCAAGTACTATGTGATTAAGTACTCTATTCTGTGCAAACAACTGTTGCCTTGCACACATACGCTAACCATGAATCTGTCCACTGAAATCGTTCTTTAGGAACATTTACTATTCTTCCTTTCTTATAGACACATTCTTCCTCTTCTGTTAGGAGCGCGCACGTGGTAACATGTCCACAATATGGGATACATTACTCACCGTAATCATATTTCTGATGCTTGTATCTGCTTAGATTCACATGCTGTGCATAGGCCGACATCTAGTGGAAGCTGCAGAGTATTACAGTTTGTTTTTTGAAACTCGAAAAGGTGCGTCGAACCAGGGCGTGCCAGTAATACTATCCCTAGTGTGACGTCCCCTGTACCCATGATCTTTCAAGCTTGTAGGACCCTCAGATTGTATTTTTTCTGACATGAGGTAGCATGAGGAGTAGCGTGAGTACAGAGTATCAAAGCTGATAAGACGACAAGCATCCATGCGCCTTCTCTCAGAGGGGAGGAAGGGCAGGCGCATGTGAATCTAAGCAGATACAAGCATCAGAAATATGATTACGGTGAGTAATGTATCCCATCTGAGGCTTGTGGAATCTGCTTAGAACACATGATGTGCATAGGTTAGCGAGCAGTGTTAGAAGGAGGTGGGATGTGAGAAGGTTCACGAGCAAACAAGTGTCTTAGAATCGCCTGTCTCACTTGACTATCTGTCTTGGTATGAGTGTCAATGCAGTAGTGCTGAGTAAAGGTGTGAATAGAGCTCCATGTAGTTGCTTTGCAAATGCTGTCAAGGGGTACATTTGCAATGAAAGCCAGAGTGGCTCCAGTACTTCTCGTAGAGTTGGCCCTTGGCGTAAAAGGCAGTGTTTTATCTGAAAGGGAATAGCACAGTTGGCTACATCTGACTATCCACTTAGAGATGGCATTCTTAGAGACGCGGTCTCCCTCTCTGCCTGGAGCTATGGAGACGAACAGCTGATCTGTTTTTCTTAGCGGTCTGGTCTTGTCTACATAGTAGAGGATCGCCCTCCTCACATCTAGTGTGTGGAGTTTCACCTCAGCAGAGCTCTTGGGTTCTTGGAAGACGGCCGGTAGCTCAATAGACTGGTTAACATGGAATTTGGAAATGAACTTAGGTGAGAACCTAGGGTGAGTGCGTAAAACTTTATTCTTATGAATAGTAAAGAAAGGATCCTGCACTGACAGAGCTTGCATTTCACTGACCCTTCTTATGGAGGTGATGGCTACTAAGAAGGCAGTTTTACAAGTCAGGTGTTTGAGACTGGATTTGTGGATGGGTTCAAAGGGAGGTCCCATTACCTTAGCAAGTACCACATTAAGGTCCCAACCTGAGGGTGGAGTCTCTTTACCCCTTCCATAAATGCTTTTACAACTGGCACTTTCCACAATGACACCAGTGGTTTAGGCTGATAAAGCTGCCAGGTGCACTTTAAGTGAGTTAAACACTAACCCTGCATCCAATAGGTGGAGCGTATAGGTGACAACATTAGAAGGAGTACAATCAAATGGGTTGATTTGCTTAGTCTGGCACCAAATAACGAATCGTTTCCATTTGTCATAGTAACAGTGCCTTGTGTTTGGTTTTCTTGACTCTTTCAAGATATCCATACATCTCTGTGGTAAATTGAGATGTCCGAACTCTAGGACTTCAGGAGCCATGCTGCCAAGTTCATTGAGTTGGGCTGAGGATGCACCATTAGGCCATTGTGCTGGGAGAGTATGTTGTACAGGCACGGGAGTTTGATGGGGTCGCACACCACCAGTCTGCATAGGTGTGGATACCATGGTCGTCTTGCCCACACAGGAGCAACCAGGATGAGCGTAGATTCCCTGTGGATCTTGTTCACCACCTTCCTCAACATAGGGGTTGTTGGAAAAGCATAGGCAAACATCCCTGACCAACTCATCCATAGGGCGTTCCCCTTGGAGCCTGGCTGGGGGAACCTGGATGCGAAGTTTGGGCATTGCCTATTTTCACTTGTGGCAAATAGGTCTATAGTGAGGAAACCCAACAGAGAGAAGAGGTCTCCAACGACTTCTTTGCGTAGTGTCCACTCTTGTTTCTTCTGGGAGGGGATCCCTGCTCGCAACATCTGCTAGTGAGTTGAGATCCCCCGGAACATGTTGGATGATGGGTACATTTTCCGTTTGAGTGCCCATTTCCAAATTGCTTGGACAGATTTGGCAAACGAGTGCCCCCTTGTTTTGTTTAGGTAAAACATTGCAGTCATGCTGTCTGTTAGGATCTGCACTGACTGGTTGGATAGGAGTGGTTTGAATGCCCAAAGCGCTCTGAAAACTGCCAGAAGTTCTAGCAGATTGATGTGGTTCTGAGCCACTATGTGAGACCAGAGACCCTGAGCTGTATGGTGAAGGTAGTGGGCTCCCCACCCTGTTAGGGAGACGTATGTTGTGACAATGGCCTGTATCTCTTCATAGTAGAAGGGTTTCCCCCTCGTAAGATTCTCTCTTGTCCACCAGTGAAGACTCTGTATTAGTGTTGGCGAAACAACCACTAGATCATCCCACTGACCACTTGCTTGAGACCACTGTTTCGCCAACCATTCCTGCATGGGTCGCATGCGCAGGCGCGCATGAGGAACCAGGTAAATGCAAGATGCCATCATGCCTAGCAAACGCATTGCTTTGCACACCCTTATTTGGCGACCGGCCTGATATTGAGGAATTTGCAGCAGATTTCGAATTCCTTCCTCTGATGGGAAGGTCAACCCCTCTTGGGCATTTAGGACAGCTCCTAGGAACTGTTTTGAGGTGCTTAGCACTAGGCTTGATTTTTTCCTCGTTGATTTAGAAGACCAATTGGAAGAGGAGGTTGATTGTTCTTTGGATGTTTAGTCTGCAAATTAAGGGTGATTCCCCTGTATTGAGCCAGTCGTCCAGGTAAGGTTACACTGGGATTGCCTCCCTGCATAGGCACGCCACCACCAGTACCTCGGTGAATACTCTTGGAGCAGAGGCTATTCCGAAGGGCAGCACCTTGAACTGGTAGTACTGGCTGTCTATTTTGAAACGCAAGATTCTTCTGTGTACTGGGAACATTGGAATATGAAATAAGCATCTTTCATATCCAATGTTGCCATGTAATCCCCTTTTTAAGTAGGGGGATTACCTCTTGTAGTGTAGTCATGCTGAATTTTTGGGGCTTGACATACTTGTTTGCAGGGCGCAAATCTAATACTGGGCGCATTGTTAAATCTTTTTTTGGCACAAGGAAGAAGATAATAAAATACCCCTGTTTACCTGGCTGCCCGGGACGAGTTCTATAGAGTCCTTTGCAAGCAGAATGGCGATCTCCTCAAGGAGGATTTTCTGGTGTTCCAAAGAGTGTACCTTCTGTCTCGGAGGATGGCCGTGGGGGCGCCCTAGTAGCTCTATACAGTATACTGCGGACACTGTGGACAATAGGTGGAAATGCGCCCCCCTACTGGGGATGCATGGGAGGGTACCCGAAGCGGAACGTCACTGTTTACTGGGTGGCGTACCACCTCTGGCGGGGCTGCCTCTACCCCTAATGCGGCCTCTGCGCTGCCCTCTGGGGAACCTTTGTGATGACTGATTGTTGCCCCATGAGGTTCCTTGATTCTGATGGTAGTTTGAACACCTCTGGGAGCTTTGGCCCCGAAGGCGATGAAAATTAGCGTTTCCCCTCTGTCCTGAGGGTTTATTCGCGAGTTGTCCGAGAGATTTTAAAGGAGAGTTCCGGGACTTTTTTTTTATTGTCCCTACGGGTCGGCCATGTGTTTGTAAGCATAAATCGGTAGATCGTAGGAAACTTTCCTATGGACCTTACCCGACTTTTCGCCCATTATCGCACTCGAAATCAGCCTCCATTTTGTGATAATCCTATCATTCCGCCGCATCGACCTGGCTCACCTGCCTTTGCGGCACTAAATCAAATCCCCCGCCCCTGAGCCTGACATCAGCAGACGCGTACTGCCCATTTCAAGCACGTCTCGTGTCAACAATCGCTGCGCCTCAGCTATTGACGTGTTGCCATGGAAATGGCAGGACGCCTCTTTCCCCAATAAGTATAAACAGACCGTTTCACAACACACAGCAGCAGATTTTCGATTCCATTCCTCTCTCTGTGTTACTTTGAGTATTCTGTGACTCGTTTCAGTGCTCTGGTCAGCTACCTTCGCCGCTTGTAGCCCGTGTGAACACCTGTACCATCTCTGTAAATTATTTTACTATCTTTACCGCACAATGGCCACAATAATGCCGTATATGTACGAGCCCGAGTACACCGAGGAAGAACTACTGGAAAGTCAAGCACGCGAAAACGATGGGGATTCGGACGGCAGTTGGGAGGACCAGTCAACGGATGAAGAGCCTGGACCATGTCGCATGGACGGCGTCTCCACCTGGTGCACGTGCAATCGGTGCGAGCTAATGCCAACTGAGGAGGAGAACTGCTGCTGCCGTGAAAATTCCGGGTGCTTGGCCTACATTTCGGAAAGCGAGCAAAGTCTGCAGGAAGGCGAGCAAAGTCCGCAATGCATCACCGAGCTGCCAGAGTTCAGGGAAGCCTGCCTCTCACGGACCGTGTTGAGGATGATGATGGTGCTTATGCACGAACTTCGCGGCACTGTTCGTCCGCGTAATCCGAGTAACGAGTAAGTATACTCTGTTTGTGATGTCAGTGATGCCACCACTATTTCATGGTCGTCTCCCACATATAAAATTACATTTACATATCATTCGAACGCATGTAAATTTGTTCCATATAGTGCATTTTCTAGATATAATTTTTTTCTAAGAAAAATGACATGTGTTACCTGAATCGACATTGATAAGAAAGTTTGGTCAGTTTAATACAGTTTGCATCTTTTTTTTTCACAGGTGGTACAGGCTGGTGGCCTATCGTTGCTTCACTTGGTGGCTTCACGGGAGGCTCGGACACCGCGTTCGGAGAGTAATACCTGCCTGTGCGGTACTTGCCATTAGACAACATTTCCCCAGTGACAGTGGACAATACCGCGGATTTTCCCTCGATGTGCTGCAACCTCAACTTTACAATGTGTAATGTTTATTATTTATGTTTAATTAAAATCTAAAATAAAGCCCAACATATATTTTAACAATGGTTGTTTTGATTTTTTAAATGAATCTAGTGTATATTCTCCTGGGAGGGTGAGGTATTTATAAACTCACCCCCCTGCATTCCATGTAGTAGATCCTGCAGCCATCCTCTTACATTCAGTTAGATGGCCTCTCCTTGGTGAGGCCCTGCGGCAAACGGGTCTTGTCTGCACGACCACCGCCCCGATCCACCCCCCGCCCTATCAAAGGCAGTTCGCACCGGGGTACTTGTGCTGGCAAGTGGAGCTGTCAGGGAGCGATAAAGGCCAAGAGGTGCCAAAGACCATGTACACTTCAAAGTGGTCTATAGAGCATGGGTTGTCGTTCCCATGTCTACCTCCAGACCCCGTGTCTCCTGCCAAGCATCCCCCCTCACGCTGGACGGCCCCCTGCAATCCACATAAGTGTGTCTCCATTCACGAGTCTTCCTGTGTCTTGTCTGCACGACCAACGCCCCGATCCACCCCCCGCCCTATCAAAGGCAGTTCGCACCGGGGTACTTGTGCTGGCAAGTGGAGCTGTCAGGGAGCGATAAAGGCCAAGAGGTGCCAAAGACCATGTACACTTCAAAGTGGTCTATAGAGCATGGGTTGTTGTTCCCATGTCTACCTCCAGACCCCGTGTCTCCTGCCAAGCATCCCCCCTCACGCTGGACGGCCCCCTGCAATCCACATAAGTGTGTCTCCATTCACGAGTCTTCCTGTGTCTTGTCTGCACGACCACCGCCCCGATCCACCCCCCGCCCTATCAAAGGCAGTTCGCACCGGGGTACTTGTGCTGGCAAGTGGAGCTGTCAGGGAGCGATAAAGGCCAAGAGGTGCCAAAGACCATGTACACTTCAAAGTGGTCTATAGAGCATGGGTTGTCGTTCCCATGTCTACCTCCAGACCCCGTGTCTCCTGCCAAGCATCCCCCCTCACGCTGGACGGCCCCCTGCAATCCACATAAGTGTGTCTCCATTCACGAGTCTTCCTGTGTCTTGTCTGCACGACCACCGCCCCGATCCACCCCCCGCCCTATCAAAGGCAGTTCGCACCGGGGTACTTGTGCTGGCAAGTGGAGCTGTCAGGGAGCGATAAAGGCCAAGAGGTGCCAAAGACCATGTACACTTCAAAGTGGTCTATAGAGCATGGGTTGTTGTTCCCATGTCTACCTCCAGACCCCGTGTCTCCTGCCAAGCATCCCCCCTCACGCTGGACGGCCCCCTGCAGACCGCATAATGCCACGACATATACACGTCATTCATTCACAAACACACCCCTGTTTCGAATTCTTTATAACCCACTTCATATTTCTAATGAGAACTTCTTTGCGCTTTGCTAGTCAACCCGTGAAGGTGCTGGTTATCTGCTCTTCGTCTCTGTGAACTTCCGTGACCACTTTGAGCAAACTCGTCAGTTTGCAACCTGTGAACTGCTCCCTGTTCTACGACAAGAAACTACTCTGATCCCTGCATCTAACTGTTTGTTCGTCAAGGTAAGTCCATGTACCATAATCATTTTGCGTCCAATTTTTTAATTTATATCTATTTGCTAGTAGTCATCAAATTGCATCCATGTTTTCTTTTCGTTCACGACAGTACATGCAAGGAACTAGTCACATGTTCTGAGTTTAGTCAAATTACTTTTTCTATTTTTTGAAAGTTATTGAAATACTTATCCGCATGTGAATAACATGTATAGTTCCAAGAACCAAAACGGACCTTGCATTGAACCTTTTATGTGTCATTTAATGTTTTAACACATTGGTATTCATAGAGAATTGTTGATCTTTACTTTTCAGAACTTTCCATAATGCCTGCCTGTTCCATTGGCGGTTGCCCTTCGAAGACCCATAACAAATCTGAAGGTACTATAATGCATGTTTTCCCTAAGACAATAGATCAGATAAGAGAATGGGTCCGATATTGCGGATATCCAGCCTCTGAGATAGAAAGTAGAGTCCTAGAAGTCTTTGCGGACAAGAGGGGTGATCGATACCGCATCTGCAGCAGGCACTTTAGCCCAGACATGTACTCCACATCATTGCTAATAAGGACGAAAACACCGCGAGCGAGGCGAAAATTGCTCTCAACCGCTATTCCCACTCTATTCGTCCACATCCCTCCACTGGTGAGTCAAGTTTACGTATTTATCTCTCGGCATTGCGGTAGTGTGTAGCATTAGCTAACAATAATTTCCCCATTTATGTATCCACTCAATATGAAGGCTGAAGATTCTCCATCCGTGTCGTTATTGCAGTCATCAGCCACTTCAAGCGCCTATCGGGTAATCTTACTTAGCTATTCTGACACTGACTTGTTTTAGGCATGTAAATCAATAGTTTTAATTGATCGTGTAATTATTTTACCTAATGGTACACCACAGTACTCGTCCTCTAGTCTTTGTTTTCAGTTATAATTATTGTTATCCAAAATAATGCAAGTACTGTCTTTCAGGGAGATGCTGAGGAGTCCAACGCATTGACGACAACCGTAGATGTCACTCAGATGCTCGAGGTACGTTTCCGGACAGTTCCATCGATGGAGATCATCAGATCTTGCATTCTTGTAGCGTGATTGTTACACACAATGTTTCTTTCGTTTTTAGCCATTGGTATGTCCTTCTGTCGTCGCCCTCCTATGTGTCTTCTTTTTTCAATATTGTGTTCATTACTAATGAAAGTCCTATGTTTCAGGGAGTCGATGGAGCATTAGTCCAAGAGGAAGGGGGAGCATGCAGTTACGGGTCGGCGCAACAGCTTGCAGAAGTGTGCACCGCAGTTACAGCGTCCCTTGATGTTCTTATGCATTTCGAGGTATGGATACTGACAGATCAATCATGCGAGATCAAATGACGTGATTACATCCGCTATACTTCCTTCTTTATTAACGCAAGTACTATGTTTCAGGGAGCTGACGGAGCTTCTTCAACAAGAACATCACCCCTAGTAGTTGATGCAGATCTCTGGGTGGTGACACTTCCAACGATGGAGCAAATCGAATCATATTTAGATATCCATTATTTATTTTAGACAACTGATCATTTGTGCAGGTCTATTTAGATGAGCCGTTGACGCCTGCAGAAAGTTTATGTTCTTTTAAACAAAATAGAAAACCATACTAATGCAATTACTGTGTTTCAGGGAGTTGCTGAAGCGTCATCTTCAATAATATCATCAATGGAAGTCTATGCGGAGCCCGAGGTATGGATCTTGACAGTTCAATCTAACTAGATCAACAATGCGTGAACTATTGTCGTTTGAATGTTCTACACAATGCGTTCATTCGTGTTTTGCTATTGAGATGTACGTATGGGTATTGGTCCCCAAGTACATTTTGTGTTTTCAATATTATTATACATACTAATGAAAGTTCTATGTTTCAGCGAGTCGATGGAGCCTCAGTGAGTGATGGATGTGCTTATCATGAAAGTATAGTCGTTGCAGCGCGAGAGGAAGTGGAGACATGCACACACGAGTCGGAGCAACAGCGTCCAGATGTTGAAGTTCGAGGAAAGAAAGTTTCAAAGAAAAGAAAGCAAAAGAAGGTTAGTGTCCTGTTCACTATATTATGTTGTCTTTCACTGTCAATAGTTCAATACTGTAAGTTGTGTTTAAACTGAACATCCCTTTTCTAATCTGTCCTCTAGTTGCGAGTGGGTGTAAGAACTAGATCTACACAGACAGTGAAGCGAACGAGAGATGTTGCTTGTCAAACCTTTTGGCAGGGACTTGAGACTGGAGATGCATCGTGCCAATGGGAAGAATATGAAGTGATTGACAACGGAGCTATACCACCACCAGCCATTGATAGTGAATGTCCTCCTGGTAGTTTGGATGCAGTCGTAGATCAATTCACAGAATCCACACCCGCAAAAAATAAGAGCACGCGAAAGTTGAAGACATTGTTTTTTTCTCCCATCTCCGGACAAGGAACAGATGTTGCAATGGAAGAGAATGAAGTGGACGACAATGAAACACCATCAATATCACTCAGCATAGCGGAAGACGATATCAGAGATTGTACCTTTCATGCGAGTGACATGTCCTCAACGTTACAGGCCGAACCAGCTGGGATGCAGAGTGACAGTATAAGGAAAGAGGCCAAATTCATTGTATTCGATAGCTGTTTGATGGATATTATTATGATGATGAAATGTGGGCATTGGGTTGGTGGGGAAGTATGTGGGGAGCCATTGATTAATGTGACTCGTGCAATTCGAGGCACTAACCTTAAAATACATGCCACCTGTACACAATATCATCCGTTCGCATGGTCTGCACAACCCATGCTGGGGCAACTGCCAGCAGGCAATCTACTTTGTGCAGCGGCCGCACTTTTTAGTGGTTCAAGTTTTAAAAAGTTACAGTATTTCTTTCAGTTTGTGGGAATCCATTTCATTGCGAAAAGTCAGTTCTACAAATACCAAACCGATTATCTATTTCCAGCCATCAGCGAAGCTTGGAGAATGGAAAAAATGTCAATGGAAAGTACATTCGCGGGCAAACGCTTCAGGCTAGCCGGTGATGGACAATGCGACAGTCCAGGATTTTCAGCCAAGTACTGCACCTACCACTTTCAGGACATGGAAAGTAAGAAAATTGTGAGTTCGGTGGTCGTGCAGGTGTCACAAAGTACATCCTCAGTGGCCATGGAGAAAGTTGGCTTTGTGACATCATTGCAAGAACTACAATCGCGGGGAATGGTGATCGACCTGATAGCCACGGACAGACACGTTTCAATTGCCAAGACAATGAGAGAACAGTACAAAAATATAAATCACCAATTTGACGTATGGCATCTTGCAAAAACAATCAATAAAAAATTGTCGGCTGCAGGAAAAAAAAAAGATATGCAAGGTATTTCACAGTGGTCCAAGTCAATCAGCAACCATCTTTGGTGGAGCTCAAAAACATGTGAAGGGTCGTTGGAAATTCTACTGGAAAAATGGCGGTCAGTAATGTTGCACTGTAGCAACGTACATCAATGGTCGACAAATGAGCATTTCCACAAATGTGAACATGGCCATTTGTCCACAGAGGAGGCACGGAAGAAGAAGTGGTTGATTCCTTCATCACCCACTCACAAGGCCATTGAAAAGATTGTATTTGATAAAACTATAACAAGAGATTTGAGGGGACTCACGGAATTCTGCCACACAGGAGATTTGGAGGTGTTCCACAATATGTGCCTAAAGTACAGGCCCAAAAGATTGCATTTTGGCATGGAAGGCATGATAAATCGGACTCTTCTAGCGGTCTTGGCACATAACCATAATGTTGGCCGTCAACAAAGTAGGACGACCGGAACTTTAGGGACGCTTCGCTACAATAAGGCCTTCACTAAAAGAAGTAAACAATGGGTGATCAAACCAGTGTTTGAGGATATGCAATATGAGTTTATTGAGAGACTTATCGTAGATGTCCTCGATAGGCACATACATGGAGTGGTGAACGAACCTATGCAGGGGACAACTGCATTGCCACCCAACATTGCCTCTGTTCCATGTCCACCAAAAGCAGAGCTCATTGAGAAATACACATCACGGTTTAAATGATTGTAATTCGATTGTCTGTTCTCTCGAGTCTCCTCATGTTGCAGGCCCATTGCAATTAAACCAAACAGTAATATAAATCATTTTTACAAAAATTATAGAATGTTTCCGTATTACAAACACATGGCCGACCCATAGGGACAATAAAAAAAAAGGCACGCAGACAAGATGCCCTTACACTAACTGGAGCTAACTAGAAATGTGTGCTCGCTCAAAGTGAAGGTCAGCTGCTTTGATGTTTTGCTCGGGTGGCGGAACGGCCCACGACCCAATATAAGGTTCTATTGTGATTTGACCTTGACAGGCCGGGACCATCCTGAAAGACTAAGAAAAGATAATGAATAAAATTTCAGAAACGAAACGATGAGCCACGTTCATTAGAAGAAGTAACGTCGGCAAAGAAGGAGTGGTGTTTCGGGTCTGCCCTACACAGAGACACAATGGAAAATGCAAATATAATGTAAGTAACTTTTGATGAGTTTATACCGCAATTTCATTACTATACAGTGGCTTTAAAGACGGGTTCAGTTGTACTTGTTCGTTCTATGTGGCATAGTGTTTTCTACCGCGCACTATCTGGAGGAGAACCATCTTCTTTTACTGAAGCACCTCAAAACCTTCCTCTTTGCTTCTGCTTTCTCTCTCCCTCTCCCCTGCTACAACTGGTCCACTGTCTGCGACCTCGGTCCTGGGCCCTTCCACTCTCCACCTGCACTGCCTCCCTGTCAACCCCTGCACTGGGGGACTGTCTCAGTATCCTACAGCCCCCCCTTCCCAGCACTTGTTCTGCACTTACCTTGCACTTGCCACCAGCTGGCCCTATTTATTTATTATTTTATGCTACTTACCTTGTACTCCACTCCCCCCCCTCCATGCCTCGCCACGCCTTTAAACACTTGTGTACACCCAGTAGCGCTGTCCTCGCTATGAAATGAATAATTTTAATAAGGATCTGATGGTGAGACTAATTTCATTTTTTATGTTTTTAGGTACATCATTCACTACTGTCTGTGTCACGAGTACCAGACACCGGCGGACGGCTTCTACAGCCGCCAGTTGCTTCTCCGCGTGAACAACGTTACCACCCTGACCATTTTATGGGACGATCGCCAAGTACAAGTATGCCCTTACGCGGTACTAACGGTTAGATGCAACATACCTACCGTTGTGGTGGCCTAGTGCCTCGTTGTTGGAACAGCCATGCGATTATCAGTGCGACAGAAGAGCTTATTTTTATCGTAAACCAACACCCTGTGTACTGCACACGAACATCGCTTCCCTCAAGACGAACTAATTTGGATCGAGAGCAAAGAAAAATGCAAATCGCTGAATATTCTCTAAACATTTGATGTCCAATAAACGTACTTTGCCAAATGTACAATCTTGCCGTTTGCTTTTAAACCACGGTTTCACATTCCGAATTGTGGTGCTGTATTGTGAGATGCTCTAAGACCCTGTGTACAGCAAAGGACCATCGCGTTCCTCAATACGAACTTTTTGGAACATGAGCAAATAAAAATGCAAATCGCTGAATATTCTCTAAACATTTGATGTCAAATAAATGTACTTTACCACATTTACAATCTTGCGGTTTGATTTCAAAGTACAGTTTCATATTCCGAATTGTGGTGCGCTGTATTGTGAGCTGATCTGTGTTGATTTCCGGGGTCTGTGTGGAGTCGCGTAGAAGACGCCTGGGCGCGTTTGCCTACGCAGCACAGTCACGTCACGGATAGAGGCGGGGAATATGAATGTTTTGATAAAGTCTGTTTCAGGGGCGGGGGATTTGATTTAGTGCCGCAAAGGCAGGTGAGCCAGGTCGATGCGACGGAATGATAGGATTATCACAAAATGGAGGCTGATTTCGAGTGCGATAATGGGCGAAAAGTCGGGTAAGGTCCATAGGAAAGTTTCCTACGATCTACCGATTTATGCTTACAAACACATGGCCGACCCGTAGGGACAATAAAAAAAAAGTCCCGGAACTATCCTTTAAGGTCTCGTACTCGTCCTTAGCTGTTTTTAAGGCTTCCTCCACTGCCTTGCAGAAGAGTACATTCGGCTCTACCGGCATGTCTATAAGGGTGGCTTGGGTTTCGGGTTTGAACCCCGACTGTCATAACCATGCGGGACGCTTTATTAGTGACTTCTGCGATTAATCTTCCAGCATTATCTCCTGCATCAAAGTTTGTTTTCAGTATTCATCCTGATACGGACCTACCATCTGCTGCCAGCAAAGCCAACTGGCCCTTCAGTGGTTCAGGTGCGGATGATACTAAAGCAGGTACTTCTTCCCACACATGGCAATGGTAGCTTGCGAAAAGAGTGGCACTGTTAGCAATTTGTGCCTGATAGGCAGAAGTGGAGGCAGCTTTCCTGCCCAGAGCATATAGTCTTTTGCTCTCTTTATCGGGAGGTGCTTGAGAAGCAAGTGGTGTACCTGCTCTCTTTCTGGTCGCTGTTACTACCAGGGAGTCGGGTTTTAATTGTCCCCTAATATACAGGGGATTGGAGGGTGATGTACGGAATAGTTTTTCAACTCATGGGTTAACTGCACGAGTAAGACTTGGAGTTACTAGTGAGGGGTCAATTCTACGCTGGATAGATTTCAATATAGGGATAGCCTGAGTAATGGCTCCTTTGTCACCTAGGATCTCCTCCGGAAATCCCTGTCCTCTTGGACACCTTGTGTGTCAATATGAAAATGGGCTGCTGCTTTAGCCAGTACCTCATTTAGGAGTGGCTGATTATCTACCGGGGGTCTTTGGGATCCTCCTCATAATAATAATAATAATAATAGACCCCTGTCTGGTCTTCCACCATTTGTGATTCTGTTTCCTCACAATATGACTCGGGATGGTAAGGTTCAATGACCAAAGGGTCTGTGACCAAGCCCTCCGCCCGGGCATTAGAGCAGAGTCTTTTAGCAGGGGGTTGAGAGGCCTTGGACCCCGAAGGGGCAGAGGTAGGTGGTGTGTTGGCATAACTATGAAAATAATTAGGGTCTTTTTGTCATAGAATTGGATTCTTTGGAGCTAGGGATAACCACAACATCTTCGGTTTCCTCTTCCATGCCCATATCTTGAGCAGTGGGAGGGACAATTTTACCTTTAGTGGGAGGGTCAGGGACCTTGGACTTTCCTACTGATATAGGGGCCTTTTGTTTCTCCTTATGAACATGGTGTTTGAAGGCTTTTTGTGTTGTTTATCCCCCTTCCCATGACTAGAGGAATGTTTCCCAATAGTTTTAGGGGCTTCCGAGGATCTGACGCCTTGCGTCGAGATTCGGAGGCGGCATCTGACACCTCGCGTCAAGAATCTCAGGAGTAGACGCTATGCACCTTGCCTGAGGATAGAGGTCAGAATAGTCTTCTGAATATCGGGCCTCTGGGAGTATTGGGAGTGCAACACCTTTACCAACCGCGGACGGTTGGTCTTTGTCATGAGGCGATCGCAAACACCCAGAGGGGACAGAATCGTTGGACCGCTCTCTCAGTGTCTTCCGTTGCCGATCGCTCGACATGCGTGTCGAGTCACGGCCGGGGCTGATGCGTTTAGTGGAAGTGGTGTGTATTGCGCTTATGCCGCCGGATGTTGTCCCCATAACTGTGCCGCCAGCCAGTCCTCCAGGGTCGGGGGCTTGCGTGTGGGTGTCTGAAGTCACCCCTCTGCCCTCGCCGTCCCATATGCTGGCATTTCTGCCATCGCTAAATGACCCTTCGGCATCCATGGCCTCTAGTTGCCTGCCGTAGTGGGCCCAGCGTTTATTGGAGCGGTCCTTAAGTGTTTTTCGGCTTGAAGAGCTTGCAAGCTCAACAGGTAGCCTCAGGATGGTCTCGTGGGAGACACAGATTGCAAGTAATGTGCTGGTCTGCCCAGGGAAACTTCCTGTTAGACTTAGGGCAGAATTTGACAGGAGTACTCTCCATATGTCAGAAATTGGCAGCGGGCTGGTATATGTAGGAAATAAATGTGGGAAAGTTAAGACCACCCCCCCACTCTTCCTACTTGTACAGGGCCTAGACCAGAGCCCTTCCGAGGCCCGGGCCGAGGCCAGAGGCCTTCCAAGGCCCAAAGTCTGTCATGTAGTTTCCGACGGCTGGTTTCCTCGATCTTCGCTGACGTCGATCTTCGGCGTAGGGTGGAAGAGAACGGGGACGTTTAACAATATTTTTGGTATAATTGGCTAATGCCAAGGGAACTCTGCAACATGCGTCCGACTAGTACGGCGGGAAAAAAACTATCTGAGGGTCCTACATGAGTGAGGGATCATGGGTACAGGGGATGTCACACTAGGGATAGTATTACTGGCACGCCCTAGTTCGACACCCCTTTTCGAGTTTCGAAAAACAAAGTGTAATACTCCGCAGTTTACACTAGATGTCGGCCTATGCACAGCATGTGATCTAAGCAGATTCCACAAGCCTCAGAAATAGATCAATATGCTAGTTGGCAAGAGTTACATCCCAGTATATTATAGTTACTAATGGTCATTTGATCTGATCACTGTACATATCAACAGGCTAAATACACTTAAGCCATACTATCTAACTTTTTTCTAAATCTACGTAATCTTGGGTAAACACGCATGCGTCTAGTGACGACATATATAGTTATCTTCTTTCTAGATCACGGTTTTCATTTTAGAATTAGTAACCCCATTTGAGCACCATCTCATTCAAGTATTCTAACTTGGAATAAGTATAGATATCTTAATAATTCTTTCTAAACTTTAGCTCGATATATTTTCTCGCCACTCGGGCATGCACGGAGTGACGTAATTGGCATGACAATACCGCGCATGTGCGAAATGATGTGATCACTATGATGCTATAAAACACAACCACAGCACCTACAAGACATCCTCCTTCCGCGGCTGCAGTAACTACACAGAAGGAAGCCTCTTCTTCTGTCCGGCTTGTTCTACACATTTTCACTAAGTTTTTTTATAGTATCATTTTCTTCTTCTATTTCCTGCCTCCTCAACACTTTAGCTTATCTTTAGCCTGATTGGGAAACCCTTGTCATTTCCACAGGCCTATGAACTACTCTGATTATACCAAGATAATTCTTGTCCTACTCTCCGGAAGTTATATCACATAGTATTTGAGACCTGAACAACCCCTTATTATTTGTTTGGGGTGATTAGAAACCCAGAGGGTAAGTGACGCTACAATTCAATCTACTCTCTCAATACTATTTTTCAAGTTCATCTAAATCTTATTAGTGTTACTAATAATATCTTTCAGGTATTAACAAGGTTGATAGGCAGACATTCCCCGCACAGAATTACGATATGGTTACTCCCGTAAACACATGATTTACGCCCACTAAGAAACCACAAGGTCAGCATGTCTATCTAATTGAACATTGTAATATCTTCCTTTGTTTTCATTTCTGATGAACCACCATTTTTGGGTAGGTCTAATCTAACTATTTCTAGCAGTATTAGAAAACAATATGGTCTACACCCTGAAAGAGGTGAAATATTGAACTATGTATATGGTTACTACAATTTAATCAATGATCCACTGGGTTTAAATATACGAGTTGATGGAAATGGAAAATCTTTTTATACAAATGCTCTATGTACCAGATATATATTTATGAAAAATGGAGCCCCGCTCATATGCGAAGATTGATGCATTTTCATATTTTTAGAATCTAAGAAATTATGATTTTGCCCTGGATGAAGAGTGAAATCTTGCAACGTGTTGGGCCAACAAATTCCAAGCTTTTGTGATAAATTTGAAGACTGCAATTTGGAAATTGACAGTTTTCTCTCTAATTTTTACATGTTTCATTATTAATTTTGAATTGGATATGAATTTTCTCAAATCAAGTGGTGGTATGCATTAGGGAATGGGTGTATTACCGGACAATCACATGCCACTTCTAAAAATGATTGATCTTTTTTCAGTTATTTGATAGTGTGCAGGGGACGGGAGTTCCCTACTTTGGGAACATCTTTCTTCTATATTATTTCCAACCTAAATGCCAAGGTTGAGACCATCTCCCCCGCACCTTGAATTTTTTATAATCTACACCATAAAATAATCTTCTATTACATCTAAACATTGATAAATACATAATAAGGAATAAGTGTGAATAGTATTTTTCATCAGTTCTAGCGAAAAGGGGCATGGCCTGGTCAGTGGCAGATTTAAGGCAAAATGAACAGAGAACCAGAGGTGGGCGTGTCTTGATGCAGAGCCTAGAATGGGCAGAGTTGCATAATGATGAACTTTAGGGACAAATGCTACTTTCTTTAAGTTGTGTTTTTTAGTTTGTGGTTTGGAGGGGTCAGACTCTAGCTAGAGACAACTGGGCCTCCTCGCCAGGTTTCGCGGTCAATGGTGGCAATATTGAATGATCAAGCCTGAACATAATTTTGGAAATGATTTGGTTCAAGGCAATGGGCAATGAGAAGGTGAATTACAGGAGGTGATATTACAGGATAATTCCTAGTGCATGCAGAACGATTTTGGGCATGTCCCCAGTGCTCTTACCCCACACACTTGAAATTTAATTGAACATCACAAATTTAAAGGCGTTCACCTTTTAATCTGAAAACAGACCAGTGGTTACCTTTTTTTGTGGGTGCTGCTTGTGGCACTTGGAAGGCCCCTTACCTCCAAATCTCCTCCAGCTCCATAGGGCCCTCTACAGGGCAGTGAATGAAAATGGTGAGGAAATAAGGGCAGGAGAGTGAGGGTGAAAAGTAGAGAAGGAAGAGGTAACATGAACACTGATGAGACAGAGTGGAGAATGAAGGAGGGCAGAAGCGTGAGGGAGAGATTGAGAGAGTGAAGACAGGAGATAAGGTGGCTGAATGGTAAAAGGCTGAATGGGTACAGAAGATGAATGAGGGCAGGAGAATGGGACAAGAGTTAATGAGACAAGAGGGAAAATTCAGGGTAAAGAGGATTTAAGATGGGGGGGAAAGAGACCAGGTGGTTAAGGTGTGTAAGGAGAATGGGGAATGATAGATCTAATGAGTCAGGGAGAAAAGAAGCGTGAGGGAGGGCAGAAGAAAGGGAGAGAAGGGAGGAAAGTGAGGGAGCAATGGAAGTGGGTTAAGGCAGGCCGGTGAGGATGCAAAGAGCAGCAAAATGAGTAAGAGAGCAGGATCTTTATAACAAAGAACCTTGGAAGAAATGGGAAATGATAAAGACACATCTTTTCCCCACCGCTCTACAGCAGCCCCAGGTTTAGCTTTGTGCCAACCTCATTTCAATAAACCAATTAGAGGTTGATTACGCAGACACAGGGGCGCCTGGGTAAGTACTGCTGTCCCTTAAAAGGTGAGATTGGTGGGTGATAATAAAGTGGAGTAAAACGCTGAATGCTGTAAAATGTCTCAAGTAGATTACCTTATACAGAATTCTCTTTCAATGGGAGTACCTTTTTTTTTAAAAAAAACAAAAAAAAGCAAATGATATTGTTTTTAGGTTCACATTACTTTTCAGGCTGCTACTGCAATCATGCACTCAGGTTGGTGAAAATAAAGCTATACATGTCTTTCTGCTTGGCCTATTTCTATAACAATGCATATAATGCCAGGTCGGTTTCTTATGGGATTTGTGCACTTTGAGGCATCGATAGAAAAACAAAATTATTTTGTTTTTGGAAACCCGAACAAAATAAAGAAAATATGGCCCATCACTGAGAAGATATGTAGTCAAGCGCTTAAATCACAGCCTGTGTCCAAATACTGATTTCACCACTTTAGCAAAATTTGTGATCCTGGCCAAATCATTTAATCTCACTGTGCCGGATCTGCTGACACTGGGTGTCGCTAGAAGGGATTTAGTTTCAATATTTGCTATGAAGAAAAGCCCTCATGGTTTACTAAACGATTGAGTGGTTGCATATTAATAATAGTCAATATGGATATATTACACACCACACTCTTGGTTTACATGCGAAAACTTATTTTAATGTCTTTACCAATGGTGTTCTAGAGTATTGAAGACTGATGTCATTGCTTATAATGGTATTTACTGTGATGTCACTTCTGATTAAGTTAATCTATATCTTGCAAATTAGGGTTCTGCATATCTTTTGCTGGACAGGTCCAGAAGACAAATGATACATGTTACGCTCACCTGATATCTACGGGGATGCCCCTCGGCAGCCCTGGCTGGAAGATTAGCACTCTCGAACCCTCTCCCTTGATAGTGTGTTGGACGTGGATAGCGTCTGCAATGGAGGAGAACTGGATATAAGGCTTAAATGTCTCTCTTGGATTGATTCCCACCTGCCTCAGCCTAGAATTCCTCCCTTAAGCCTAATCGCTCTCTTCACCTTAATATTAGGTATGGTGTGCTCTCCGTCCTGCGTCTCTGTGCGGGGGCGCGGTGAAAGTGTGGCCGTTCTGCGACATAGTTGCTTCACTGGTGCGTTGCCCTGTGTTCGAGTCCAAGCCTCCTGTGACTGCGATTTGCTTGATGAGGTAGGTACTACCGTTTTACAGTCTTATTTTGCCCTTTTCCTCTTGGGCCTTTTTGTTGTTATTAATGTCTCTAGTTTCTTTCCCTCAGATGAGTTAGAGAGTTTTGGCATTGCCGTGCTGTATAGGATGAGAATCCCAGCAAGGTAAGTGAATGCGCGGTGCGCAGCGCTTTCTTGCCTTTTCTTTTTGCTGAGCTGTGCCTGCACCGCTTCCTTTGCAGGTCGTTATGATGTTCTTGGCTGCTGTGATGTTTGCTAAGTGGTTTACATTGTCCTTGAGTGGCTGTGAGCGAGCGCTCACTAATAATGTCTTTTTGTCTTTTTCAGGTTGCTGCAGCGTTCCGAATATGGATGCGGCGTCGTGATGAAGAATCCCCGGATCGCGTGTATTCAGGGGAGCAGCTGGTGGTAGTTTGAAGATGGAAAATTCAAGACCAAAGCCATGCCACTTACAGGTAAGCGCTGAATAATGGTATTCTTCTTCCAGATACAGGATTCAGCATGTGGCAGGATGCAAGAAACACTGGAGATCAGAACTGGACATGGTGAGCATTACGCTGCTAACTGCACAATAACGCAAAGCATGTGCTACTGTTTGGGTGTGGCTTATATAGTCCAAGTAAAGTAGTTCCAGGTAAAGTAGTCCCAGGCCCAGCCACACCCAAAACACTAGACCGCATAGCTCAGTTCTTGGGAACTGAGCTATGTGAGTGCCTCCATGTTAACTGAAGTCCCAATCCAAATGTTGTCCTTCACATAACAGCATGAGGCTGGCACCAAAGGCGCCAGGACTGGCTCCAAGAGAGTACCTGATGGTGTTTTGTGGCCCTTGAGGCCACAATGGAAGCCTGTAACCTGGCCCCAACCGAAAGGCTGGTTTGGCCACGATGACCAGGGGCATGAATCGTGACATGTTATGTTATTTTATTTATATCGCGCCTATTCAAAGTGTTTCAGAGCGCGACAAGGCAAGGGAGGGGTACAAAGGAGGACAAAACAATGATCTTACTAGGCCCAGTGACATTGAGAATGCGCAAGTGCAGGGCAGAGGGAAGTGGGAAAGTGCAAGGGGGAAGGGAGGAGTGGAAAGTGCTGAACAAGTGATCAAAAACAACAACAGATAGTGCAGCCAGCAGGTGGCAAGTGCAAAGGTTGCCAGGAGGCAGTGCTGGTATGCAGCTGGGTGGGCAGGGAGCTGGGCCCGTATTAAGAGGGTAGCCAGGAGCCCAGTGCAAAAACAGGCAGATCAGCAAGGGAGAGAAAGCAGAAGCAAAAAGGAAGGTCTTGAGGTGCTTCCGGAACCAAAGGTGGTTCTCCTCAAGTTTCAGAGAAGCTGTTCCAAAGGGCGGCCCAAGCCGAAGAAAGATCTACCACCAACTCGTTGCTTGGAGAAGCGACTGACCAGGAGGGAGTTGGAAGTGGAGGAGCAAAGAGCTCGAGTAGGAATGCATTTCCGAAGGGAGAGTTGTAGGTAACACTGACCCAGGCCTAGGAAGTTAGTGGACAATGCAGATGGTCTTGAACTTAATCCTTGCAGCAACTGGGAGCCAGTAAGAGATTTCAGGGCTGGAGAGATATGATCCCTGGGCTTGAGGCCAAGGGCAAGTCTCTGTTGCAGTAGTCGAGCCTAGAGAGAACCCGAGCTCTAGAGACAGTGTGCTTCTGGGGGAAGGAGAGGAAAGGATGAATACCCCCGAGGAGACGCAGTTGGCAATTTGACTTTTTAGAGACGCCAGAGATGTGTGGGGAAAAGAAAAGCGCGGAGTCGAAGATGACCCGGAGGTTCTTAGCCTCACAGGTGGGAGTAGGATGAGGGCCAAGATGAGGCCAGCCAGAGTGACAGGAAAGAAAGGTGCAGGAGTGCCGATGAGCAGGATCTCCTATCTTACTGGCATTAAGGCAGAGGTTGTTGGCAGCACAGCATTCCTGGATTGCAGACAATTACAACACATCAGTGCCCTGTATGCCTAACAGTCACACAGTGTGATTGTTGTTCTGTGTATGTGTTGAAGAGCTTCTGGGAGAGGGGGTCCAAGCAGCTGCCCCCATTTTAGCTGCTTTACTACACAGCAATCTATTTTGTGCATTAAATGTGCACTTTGCCTTGTGTGCATGTTACAGGCTGGCCTTTGGTGGCTGCTGTCACCTTAACTGAAAACTTTAAATGTTCGCTTTTCAGCAAGTTGCAGCCTGCCTTTGATAGCACACAGCATCCAGCAGTGTTCTCACCCCTTTGCCTTTTACTATGGTGTCATCTGCACCTTGCTGACAGAGAAATTACTAACTTTTCAATGGGCCTTTAGCGTTTCAGCTCCACTGTGGCTGCCTCACTCTAAAGAGCAGTCTTTGGTATCCATTCTTATTTAAGCAACCCAAGGGTGCCACAGACTGTCTTCCCTGTCTAACTGTAGGCAATGGGGGCCCAATCAAATTGAAATGGGCCCCCACGAGTCCTGCCAAATGTTTAGCCTATCCCTGTAATCTAGCGTGAAGATGCTCTTTGTTATTCCAATGTGCCGGACTGCCAGGAAGCAGGGGGCAGGACGATGTGTGTGGGGGGCTGTTGTATGTGGGCTGATGTGAGGAGATTGGGAAGTTGGCAGACCAGGACATGGTAGGGCCTGCGGTTTGTCCGCCACCCAAGTGCTAAATACACCTCACCAGGAAGGGGTCGGAGGCAACACTTACCTCCGCTGAATGTCACCCGATATGCCACACCCCTGTACGAGCCTTTGCTTGATTTTGGAAAAAGGGCTGTGGCCTAACATGAGACATTCAAATAAGTAAGCATTGCCGCCTAATTGCAGCACCAACCCACTGCCAGGCACCACTCTGCATCGATCATCACCCCCTTCGGTCAGGATCAGAGGATACGCCTTCTCAACCTTGGCCCCAACTCTATGGAACTCGCTCCCCCCACACATTATACACACCCAAGACTATATGACGTTCTGCAAAGCTCTAAAAACGTGGCTCTTTCTGTAATACCAACCATGACCATCTGAAGCGATTGAACCCTTGCATTCCGATGACTAAGGCTCAATGAGATGCCGAGCAAAGACGCCACTCAATACACTTAATTACGTCACTATTAATCAAACGCACGCCTGAAACCCTGAATAGCAATCTCCTTAGATCATATCTCCACCCAAACTCTCACCTCCCATATCATTATGCTTACTCTCTATTCTACACCACAAAATTAGAGTGCAGCTACACCCCTCGATCAATTTCGGCCTATCTGCTCACATACGAACATTACCACATGAACACATCATTCTAATAAAACGCAGCTACATCCTTGGACAAACCGGCCTAGCTGCACACATACCCAGGTCCAACGCAGCCAGAACCCAGCCTTGGTGTCCACCCGCCAGACTTCACACATTCAACGGATATCAATGCCACCACACTTAATGCTAGGATGCAGCTACCATAAAGCAATTAGATCCGCTGCACGCACAACTGGTGCACCCAAGCACCCTACAACACGTTACTCTCTCAACTGACCTGGACTACGGTCCCCGAGGGCTCTCAACCTACCAGCACTTTGAGGTCATACCAATGATATATAGAGTGCTATATAAATGCCAAATAACATAACATGATCCCTGCATTTCCAATGAAAGGGGTGTCTTGGAGGGGGAGTGGGGTTGGTGAAGCAATGAAAAGGCAGGCAAAGCTTTTTTTAAAGTTTGAAGTACTCAAGTATACGTGAGAGCTTCAGGCTTTAGAAACAAAGCCTTGGCTTCTAGTGGGCGGAGGATAGCATGTGGCATTAGGGAGCCCCAGCACGGCCCTGTCTAAGACAATTGCCAGAGCCTGCCGGAGCTCTGCCCCGGGCCACCCATCGCATATAGCTAGTGCTAGCACATGCTAGCACACACACACGGAAATCACCCGTATACAGTGAGGCCCTCACCCGGACATAAACACCTCTACCCCAAACACTAGCAGAACAGTAGAACACATGGGCTGAAGTCAGAAGGCCCAGTAGCAAGATAGCCATCAAGCACACACGGTGAAAGATATTTTTGTGGAGTGTGAAGGGAAGGGTATATAGATCAGCCCAGGTGAACTCGGGAGAAAGGACTGCAGCGCAGATGCAGGGGCTGGTTTTGGGAAGGTGCACACAGCTTCACACTAGGTTTGCTGGCCGTAAGCATGATTTCAAGGCAATCCACACAGAAAGGAAAGGGGTGCATTGGCGCAACCCTGTGTCAAACAAGACTTCAGCGGGTGTAAGCCTCTAAGCCATGCCATATATCTCCAGCATTGGGCAACTGGGGAACATTTGGTTTGTTCAGTAAGTTAGCCAACAGCACTAAGCAGCAAATATAGCACTCATCAGAGCTCACTTCCCAACTCTACTGGGAGTAGGGAGGCAGGCACGGCATAGCGCACAAGAGCAACATTTGTTTCTCCCATGCAAATGATTCACAGGCAAATGTCAGTCACTTGCACAATGCACTCAAAGTAATGTTTTTTACAAACATTTATTTAAGCCATATTAAAAGGTGCATTAATCATTTACAGAACCGGATACCTACCTATGCCCAATATGATTAGCTTGCGATTTGAAGATCGCTCCAAACATTTTTTTTTTTTTTTGTTAAATACACAACCGGCCTTTTCTTTTTTTTGGGCTGCCTCGGAGCTGCCTTCAACAGGTGGTATTCTGCCCTTATTAGAGGGTTTTTTAATTGTTTTTATTTTATTGTTCATTTGTATGGGGCTTTTACTCCGGTGTTTCGAGGCGCCACAAGACAAGATTGGGGTTTGGGAGGACATGGGAAATCACAAGAATACAACAAAGAAACGGTTATGTTGGCCTTGTGACAATCCTACCGTGCAAGTGCATAACAAGGTGATAAGTGCTAGGGGTGGGGGTAGAGGGAGAAATGCAGGAGTGGGATACCCCCACGGGTGGGGGCGGGCAAGTGCTGGTCAGGCCAAGGCAGCAAGTGCCAGGGGAAAGAGGGGGGAGGGGAGGAAGAGTGAAGGGGACATGGAGGACTACGTTGGGATAGTCCGTCAAAGGGAGCCAGAGGGCAATCGTTGGGGGTGGGGATTGGTGGTGGGGGTGGTCTGGTCCCTGCATGTCCCTGAAGGGACCAGACCCCGGTGGCAGCGGCAGGTAGACAGTTTAGCATAGGAGAGGGAAGGAAGAGGAGAAAAGGAAGGTCTTGAGAAGTTTCTGGAACTTAGGATCCGGCTCCAGTCTGGGCGTGGGGGGGCTGTTCCAGAGGGAGGGGCCAGCCATGGAAAGGGACCTACCTCCCATTCTCTGATTGGAGAAACGTTTGACCTGCAGAGTGTTGGAGAGAAAAGACCGAAGGCTGGCTGGCGGTATTTTGGGTGAGAAAGCTGGATGTAGATAGGTCCCAAGCCCCAGACAGCCTTGTGGATGATGCAAAGGGTTTTGAAATCGATCCTTGCAGTCACCGGGAGCCAGTGGAGAGATATAGGGCAGCAGAGATGCGGTCCCTGGGCTTGAGGACAAGGATAAGTCTCGCATTCCTATTCTGGATTAGTTGAGAACCAGGGCTCTGGAGACATTGAGCTTCTGGGGGAAGGTGAGAAAAGGTAGAATGCCCCTGAGGAGATGCAGCAGAAAATTGGACTTCTTGGCAAGGTCTGTGATTTGTGTGAAGAGCCAGAGTACACGTCTCCACCCTGCCCTGCCTCTTCCGCTATGTACAGTCCTCCATCTGGGGTTGAATCTCCATAAACTGCCTCTCCTCACCATCCTGGTAATCGCGCACCCATCCCCATGCACAGCAAACATGCCCCTTTGCATCGCCTCCCCACGATTCCAGACTTCCTACTTCTGGAAGCAGAATTCAGTCTTCTCTAGGCAGTGTTTCTTGGGCAGTTTCTTTTACATGAAGCCCAGGAAACACAGGCTGACGCCGGCATGCCCTATGTGGGAGGCACAGGATGGACGTGAACGAGGGTTGACAAACCAGGTCTTGGATCCGCAAAGATTTATTGAACGTATGCATCAAATTGTGTCCCAAGCGCAGACTATTATACCATACAACCATTAGCTGAGAAAAGCAAAACTGAACATCACCACAAGATTAATGTCATCAAATGTGGAATGCGCCGAGCCTTAAGGCGCGCGCTATGACAGTTTGGGACTGAAGGGAACGCTAATGATCAGAGATAGGCTTTTATTTGAGTTTTAAGTAGGATCAGTTTAGAAGAGACAGTACACTATTCTGGAGTTTTGGGACAAAAAGGAACCTTTATCTAAACCTACATGGGAGGGGTCTTGGAGGGGAAAGAGAGAAGAAGGCAAGGTGAAGCAGAGGGGAGAGCACAAGCAGTCTTGTAATGAGTAATACAAGCGTATGGCTAATTGTGTATAGGTTTCAGCGACTGGTGTTTAGGGCGTGGTGCTAGGTCTCTGGATTCTGAATCAGGGCGTGGTTTGCAAGTGTAGCAAAGAATGTGACTGAAAGTGTGCAGGATAATCTCACAATATGCTGTGCGTGGCTGAGGGCAGGAAGCGCGTGATGGGTGTGGGCACAATACGTAAATTACCTGGACAAGCCTCAGCTCTCTGGGAGACCACTACTGGGTAAAGAGCACAGTGCAAATGCCTGCTACATGACTCTGGGTGCACACGACCGAGCACAGATGTCGTGCAGATTGTAGGGGACCGAGTACACCAGTGGATTCGAGTGTTCCATGGGTGGGTAAAACAGTGGCAGACTTTCTGCAGCATCATTTTCAATCATGAAGGTTGATGCAGACACTACAAGGGCAGGCACTGAAAGCCTCGTGGTCGAGCAACAAACGATTAGAATTTCCTAGTCTGGGAACCACAGCTCAAATAATGCCTGGCTGCTGAAAGTACGTTTTCCTCCTTTTAATGCATCGAAAAAAAGGAAGAATGCAACTAATTTATTGATTCAGACTCAATTTTTAACTTCATTAGCCATTGTTAAATAGGTGTGGGTATTACTCAGGACATTTTATAATTATGTACCACTCCAATACGCGTAATAAGAGGTGAGCCCCGTCCTCTCCTTTGTAAAATCAGTCCATCAATGCCTGCAAATGCCATCTTAAAAGAATAATGCCCCTTTATTTGCTTTGAAATTCTTGGATTCAGACGTACACAGCTAAACCCGCAAGTAGGGAGCGGTTCGCTTCTCATTTGAGCTACGTTGACAGACGCTTTTGATATTGAGAAAAATGGTCACAAACATCATTCAGTGAGACCCATCCCAAAAGTATATTCACCGACATCCCAAAAAGTGTGTATACGTTAAGACACACAAGCGCTGCCTCGTCCACCAATCACTGAGGTGTACATATGGAGGGCTACATGGCATGGGAGACGAGGGCCATGTGATGTAGCATAAGCTATATTTATTTCCGTCTTAACCTTAAAACACTGTCGATTTCACTTTTTTTCTCGGCAGGTCTTTTTTTTTTTTACATTTATAAAGCGCACAAAGCGGCGCTGTTACAAGGAGGTTTACTTAGTTGCACATGAATGATAGCCTGTCTGCGGTTCGTGTGTTACAGGAGAACCTTATACAGGACATGTAGAAGTACATAGGTTACTGGTTAGAGAGGATAGAGAGCATGTGTAGGTGTTTCAAAGGGTTACAGGTGAACCGGCTCCATCCCTTACATTAGTGAGCATACAGGTACCAGGGGAGTTATGCTAGGAGTGGGTGTGTGGATTAGTTGAAAAGCCTTGTTTTAAGGGCTTTACAGAAGGCATAGTGCGAGGATTCGTTCCTGAGGGTAGGTGGAAGAGCGTTCCATTGTCTTGAGGCCATGAAAGGGAAGCTGGCGCCACCAGCTTTGGCACGTTTCACAATGGGGATGTTCAGTTGGTTGGAGTAATATGATCTAGTAGGCCTGGAGGAGCCGGCTCCGACTAGCTTCGCCGAGAGAGAAGATGGTGTTGTGTGGCAAAGCGCTTATGAGTGATGGCAAGGGTCTTGAAGAGGATGCGTTCTTTGACGGGGAACCAGTGTGTAGAGAGATTAGCAGCTGAGATGAGTTCCTTCTTGGGTATGACAAAGGCCGCTCAGCGAGCAGTGTTTTGAATTATTTTCAGTCAGTTTATGTTTTTTTGCTGAGGTGCGCGCAAAGAGGACGTTGTAATAGTCTAGTTTGGAACCTATAGTGGCTCTGGCAATTGAGAGACAGTTCTGGGTAGATTAGTAGGGTTTGACCGCATTGATCCGCTTACTTGAATATGCAGCTGAAGACACAATCGCGTTTACTTGGTGTGACATGGAGAGTGTGGCATCCAGGTAAAGCCCTAGTGTCTTCACTGAAGATATCTGCGTGTGGTCTATGGTAAAGGGGCGGTATTGATTGTTGAGGGTTTCCTTGGGGCCGACTAAGAGGATTTCGGTTTTGTCCCCGTTTAGGCAAAGCCTGTTGGCAGCCATCCAGGCCTGGATGGTGGCGTAGACGGTGTGTGGTGTTTTAGCGTCCGTTTCATAGGTGCCCGAAAGAGCGAGGTGGACCAGAGTGTCGTCGGCATAGTTAGTGTACGCTATGCCGATCGTGTCCAACGTCTATGAGAAGTTACAGTGAAGTACTGGAGCACACCCTGCTGGTAATACCTTGCAAAATACAAACCCACATCCCCGCTGGTGCATCAATTTTCCAGTGAATTCACAGCACGTCCGCTTCCTAGACAACGGGACTAGTGAGGGGAGACTGGGAATCTGCCTCAGCAGCCAAGAGTCAGCCACCACCTGACGTGTGCCCACATTGGATGAGGCAATATGGCAGGGTTGGGTTGAGGGGGTGGGGCTCAGGCAAGTGGGCAGAGGGCCTCTGCAGTTTTTTTTTTTTTTTTGTGAAAACTTACATTTTGCCCCATACTTTACCACCAGACACCCAAAACACCACCCACGCTTCGACTGAAAAGGTTATGAATAAATGAGAAGCCGAACATAAGAATTTATTTAACAGTCGACCTGCGCCTGTAGACAGTTCTTGAGTGCTCCAAATGTATCTGTTCAGCTTAAGGCAAGTGACCACAGACCCTATTATCTGTGATCTGTGCTCTGACATTACCAGCTAAATCTAGCTTCCCATCGACACAACTAAATGGTTCAACTGTCCAGGAAACCCACAGAAGCAGACCACACCCGGCCACCTCCTACACCCGTTTCCTACTCACAGTGACAGCGGAGCAAACAGGACAGAGTACCTTAATCTCTTATGCTACTCCAAATTACTGAAAGACAAGGAATACATCATTTCAGTGTTAACTGCACGTCCTTACACTTGACACTTATTTTTTTAGTGACCAGCAATTATGAATAAGGTTTCCCGTTTTCACTGATTTTTTTCACATGCATGCAGATGTAAATCATTTGGTTTCCTTTCAGTATGTGCTAGAAATGCAGGTCTCTTGCTCAGTTCTCCAGGTTGCCAGTCACGTATTGCAGGCCAACATCTGCGCAATGATACAGAACTGAGAAGATAAAAAAAGTATATATATATTTCCACTTTGGAGACGTTTAAATGACAACAGCGTTGTTGCTCAGTGCAACAATAGCAGCAGCCATTTGTTTTCAATGTAAAACTTGATCATGGGCAGAGGTTCAGGAACCCAGCGCCTAATTAAAAGGCATTGAAGCACTATATTTTTAATTTCAATAGAAATGTAGAAATGTGGAAAAATACAGAATTGTGGCTATTTTTTTAGGGCAAAAAATAAATGCAAATACAGGGACAGAAATGTTCGTAAAACCGTGGGCCTTAATCATGAATAGTGTATCGATTTCGAGGGGCAATTTTGTATGGCACTACTAAAAGGTTTATGTACGTACCATCTGCCACCCGGAGAGGCTAGAAATGCTACACGTAGTGCATTATTCAGCAATAAAGACTGTTGAAGAAGGCAGGAGCATGTGTTATGTTAAGTTCAATACGCTATAATTGGCCGAGTACTTCAGAAAAACCCAAATACCCAGTAAATACCCTTCTATGCTGATAAATCTAAGCAAAGGTTATGCCTTGTACACTATGACGCATAGACATAGGAGTGAACGGAAGTACATTTACTAGGTCTACTTATTGCAATAGTGGGCCAACACCAACTCTTATGCACTCCTTCAAACACTCCCTCCTGCGCCGCCTCGCACATATAGACAGAGCAGGCTGGAGTGGGGCGTCTTGTCACCCATGCTCAGGCCCCTGCATGCATGTGAAGGAAACCAGGAAGCTCCCCGATTCCTGTTCATTCTAGCAGGGGCCTGAGCGCTGGAGATGAAAGACCTGCAGCAGAAGGTAAGTTTATGTTCATTTTTTAAAAAAAATTAAATTATGTGTATGGATGCATGCATTAATTAATGTATGATGGTGGTGTGAATAAGAGCTCGATTGCTGTGTAAATGTGTGCATGTTCATTTATTTAGTGTATGCTCCTTTATTTAGTGCGTCTGTGTATGTTCATTTATTTAGTGTATACTCCTTTATTTAGTGTGTCTGTGTATGTGCATTTATGTAGGTATGTTAATTTATTTAGTGTGTGTGTGTCAGGAGTAGGCTTGGCCTAAGGCCAAGTACTATTGGAGTTGTGGGGCCAGGGACCATGAAGAAACCCATATCCAGAAGGGTATTGTACTTTAGAGGGCTGTTATGCCCTTTCTGAGACAAAATGCGGCTACAAACTACAAATCCCAGTGTTTGGCTCGCCAGGACTACAATCCCCAGCATGCTTCGCGGGCTCGGGAGCCAATGGGAAGCCGCGCTGGGTGTGGCTCGCGAATGCCCATGCGCAAGCCCCGAGGCACGGGGCTTGTGCTCGAGACACCGAGGAGAGAGGACGTAAGCCCAGCAGCTCCCCGGAATCCATACGCGAGGGGCCCAGAGCCACTGGAACAACGATCAGGCCCCTCGCTGATACAAGATAAGTGCCGCTCAGCCCAAGCAGAGTCTGGGATCCTTAGGGGAAGCGCAGGGGGCATTGCCTGATCCCCCCCCCCCCCAGAGCTCCTGCGCATCACATAAAAGCTAAGTGGGCGGGTTCACGGGAAAGTCACATTTGCGAAAGTGAAGGAAGGAAGGAAGTGTGCATGGTTTCACGAGCATTCGTCTCGTGGGGAAAACGCCGGAAGGGCGCATGAGATGGAGGAGCACTAGTTTGGGGCACCCGGTCTGAGGAAAGACCGCGTTTTGGCACCCGGTCTGAGGGAAGACCGTGTTTTTGGGCAAACTGTAAAACTTGGGGCTTGATAAGCCACGTGCGGCAGCGCACCCTAAGATTCGTGGAATATATATATAAAAACGCTGAATGCGTGTTGAGTGAGTTTGTGAGAGAGTGAGAGACCAACAGAACGTAAGACATACGCTAATGCTTGTCCTTTGTTTTCTTTTAGTTTGAACCTGATTTGAACCTGAATCTCGGACTGCAAGGACGTGGCACAGGACTTGACAGCCTTTGCAGGACAGGACTTCCAAAGACTGAAGCAAAAGCAAAGTGTGCTAGTGCATGTGACTGTGTTCATGAAAACGTAAATGGGCTCATGTCAACAATTGTTTGTTGCTAATCCTAGTATGTTTACTGTAGTGCTCAAAGGAGCACCTACGTGTTTGTTCTAAGGGTAAGGTGAAGGAAAAACACCTTTACATGTAAAGGTGTTACGGCAGTTCCACCAGCCAGTTTGAGGAAAGTGTGCAGACATCGTTTACCCTAAAATCCCCAGTCCCATCCATAACCTCTCCCCAACCCTCAATCCGGTTATCCTAAAATCCCTCTACCTATCCACTCATCGAGATCCTAACCCTCCTTCCCCGCTCTGGTTAAAGAGGTCTGTGTAAGCTCTGACTTACAGGCACTGAAACCATTGAGGGGGTGGTTGGTACTGCGTCGCTCCTGCGCCTAGGACCTGAGCATCCTGACAGTGTGTGTGCATGTTTATTGTATGTGTGTGTGAGTGCGTGTGCGCGCGTGTTTTAATGCCTTTGTTGCACAATCCCGATCCCCACCGGCCAAAATCAGCTCTCTGTCTGAAGTGCTCTGGGACCCCGGGATGGCTTTTTTTTTTAACCGCACATCATAGATACGTAGTCAAAAATATCATGCTTGCCCCCTGGGACCCCAGCACCTTGCATCCACATAAGCACGTTGAGTGTGTGCGTTTGGCGATGTGGGGCCCAGGGGGCAGGCATAGTATTTTTTTACTGGACATCTATGCTAGGTGTCCAGTAAAAATATCATCCTCACCCGCTGGATTCCCAGTGCCTGGCATACACACACAACCACATTGATTATGTGTGAGGAGCCCGGGACCCAGGGGAGAGTTGTGCATTTTTTTTTTTTACTGGGCATCTATGATAAATGTCCATTAAGAAAACATGCCTGACCCCAGTGCCCACCAGCGCCTCGCATACAAATCATCACATTTATGTGTGTGCGTGAGGCACTGGAGCGTGTGTGTGTGTGCGTGAGGCACTGGAGCGTGTGTGTGTGTGTGCGCGTGAGGCACTGGAGCGCGTGTGTGTGTGTGTGCGCGTGCGTGAGGCACTGGAGCGTGTGTGTGTGTGTGTGCGTGAGGCACTGGAGCGTGTGTGTGTGTGTGTGTGTGAGGCACTGGAGCGTGTGTGTGTGTGTGTGTGCGTGAGGCACTGGAGCGTGTGTGTGTGCGTGAGGCACTGGAGCGTGTGTGTGTGAGGCACTGGAGCGTGTGTGTGTGTGTGTGCGTGAGGCACTGGAGCGTGTGTGTGTGTGCGTGAGGCACTGGAGCGTGTGTGCGTGAGGCACTGGAGCGTGTGTGTGTGCGTGAGGCACTGGAGCGTGTGTGTGTGTGTGTGCGTGAGGCACTGGAGCGTGTGTGTGTGTGTGTGGCACTGGAGCGTGTGTGTGGCACTGGAGCGTGTGTGTGTGTGTGTGTGTGTGTGCGTGAGGCACTGGAGCGTGTGTGTGTGTGTGCGCGCGTGAGGCACTGGAGCGTGTGTGTGTGTGTGTGTGCGTGTGCGTCTGGCACTGGGGCCCAGAGGGCAGGCATGGCATTTTTTACTGGTTATGCCCAGTAAAGAACACCAGCACAGTTTGCTGTGATTCCTAGCGCCTCACATGCAATGTCAAGCCTGACCCCCCCCCAAGCCTCTTAGTGCCTTGCATGTATACACAATTATCTGTGCATGTGAGGCATTGGAGGGCAATGAGGGAAGGAATGCGGTTTATTAATGGGCATCATGACTGGGCCCACCAGCACCTGACAGGCACACAATGGCCTC
This sequence comes from Ambystoma mexicanum, assembly GCF_040938575.1. NCBI lineage: Eukaryota > Metazoa > Chordata > Amphibia > Caudata > Ambystomatidae > Ambystoma > Ambystoma mexicanum. Next base: position 1,357,881,885 of record NC_090934.1, on the reverse strand, counting down.
AGGAGGCGGGCAGGGCAGTTTTTCCTTTGCATCTATGCCCAATGGAAAATGCCATGGTTGTACCCTGGGACCCCAGCTCCTGGCACACATCTGCCCCCCTAGGCTCCCCAGCGCCACACAATCACATTCATCAGTAATGTGATTATGTATGAGTGCAAGGCGCTGGCACACAATAGAGCAGGCATGCCAAATTTCACTAGGCATGGGTGATAAAGCAAGCATGATATGTGTTATTACGAAACAAGACTCCTTTCTTATGCAACCAGTCTAGCCACTTCTTACCGAGGCATGACATTTTGAATTGGGCATCTTTGAAAAAGCAAGTAGGATCAGTGGTATTATTCATACTCTGGCATGACATTTTGCATTAGGTATCTTTGATAAAGCAAGCATGGTAAGTGTTACTATGCAGCTCGACTGGCATTTTACTACAGCCAGTTTGGACAGTTGGCATGCATTTTCAATGGTAAAGCCAACTGGAGTATGTTCTTATGTTGGGATGCTGCCAAATATTGGCAGAACAAACATAGATCTTTTTTCTTATATTATCATTACGGGCATTATGCGCAAAGCAAACATGAGTATTGTCTTGTATGGGATACTAGGGTACAATGGTGCAGTCCGCATGAAAATGTATGGGCACAGCCAGTGTGAAAATGTTTTATACTGGCACATTGTGCAAAAAGGCATCATGAAAACGTGTTGGAGAAATGCTCCTGTGCACTGTTGGTGACTTGCATCTATTTGATTTGTTCACGATTTACCCTACAAAACCAATTGCAAACTGTTTGGCTTTTTACCCAATTTTTCTAAAAAAGGTGCAGTCTAAAATGCACCATTTTAACCCATTATTTTAAAACCATTTCTGTGAGGGGGGCTGAACCATCCTTTATTGGGGCAGGCTCCCCGGCTATGCTGGTCCCTTTGGCATACATGTGACATATATTTACGCTCCTCTAGTTATAATAATAACCAGCCGCCCATGCTCTGCGGTCGAGTCAGAAGAAGAGGGGCGCATATGGACTGCTGAGGATCAAATAGCCGAGCTACAGACAGAGGATATGCAACTGCAAGCAACTGTCAAAAAAGTGTTGCTAAAGAAAGAAGACCTTGAGGGACAGTCACGCGGCAATAATATTACAGTGATCGGGGTGCCTGAATCCACAGCCAACGATCAGATGGAGCCATTCTTAGAACGGCTGCACTTGGATCTGCTCAGCCAACCAGAGATGTCGCCAATGTTTTTGGTGGAACACACACATAGGTCTCCTGGCCCTAGGCTGCCTCTGGGAGCCCCAGATCACCCCATCATTGCTCGCATCGATAGCAATACCATACTGAACCTGGTCCAGGAGCGCAGGGAGTTGCAGTTTGGATCTTCCATCATACGCATTTTCCCGGACCTCAACACACAAGTTCAGGTCTCGAGGGGGCTTTTTTTTTTTTTTTTTTGGAGGTCAAAGCCACGATGCCGAAACAGGATATAAAATACGCCAGGCTGTGCCCGGCGAAGCTCAAGTTCATGCATGAGGGTAAACCCTCCTTTGTGGATCTGAAGATGCAACACGCTTTGTGGCAGAGCTGGTGGCCAGGGAAAGGAGAGGGCCCCAGAATACACAATCACAGACGAATTTGGTGCGCATCCCACCCACCCCCCCAGACCCTGGAGAAGATGTAGGGACACTGAATAGTATTGTGCACTCTGCGAGCTTTACCTGGTGGTGCTCCCATCCTTAAAACGCTACGTCAACAGTTTCTGGGGCACCGACCCCCAGGTCAGAGGCCATTGACATTGTGCGCTGGGGAATGTTCTGCAACCAGGACAAATGTGCTTGATTGGGTCCCAGCTGGTAATATACAGATACTAGCCAAGTGGGAAGTACAACCCCCCGAACCGCAGACTAAGCAATCCTGCATGTTTTTCCCCCGGATCGGGTTAGTTTACTATTGTAGGGAGTAGCTGTGCTAGCCTGTCATTTGCTTTATTGCATGTTATTTAGGGTATGGGTGGGGGGGTGAATGGAGGGGGGTGATTTCATTCAGTGGTACAACGTCGTTTCATGGCCAGTAATTACAACGCCTGGCTTTTAAACGTGCACAGAATAACGAAAATGTAAAACGAAATTTTTAGGGGGTGGGGGAGTGAGTGGGAAAGGGCAGATAAGGGGTTGGGGGTAGGGAATGGGTAAACCCCCTTCAAGATTTGATTAACATTTTCGTTATTCTGTGCACGATAAAATGCAGACGTTGTAATTACTAGCGATGAAAGAACATCGAACTCAGCCAGTAAGGGGTGGGGGGGGAGTTTACAGTCCATATCCCAACCACAGCACAATCACGGCTCCTACCAGCCCTGTGCAGGCCCGGTTTTAGGTAGGCCGTGTCCACATGTACTCCACAACCACGTTACATGCGCCATCTTTAGCCGACAGAGAACCTGTGATAAGACTTCTTACATGGAATGTAAGGGGCCACTGTTATGGGGCATCCAAATCTCTCATGCGGGAGGGGTCGTTCCATACATACGTACACCTCACTCAGCATTAGGAGCTCCATAAGGAGGTAGCAGACATGCAGGGTCACTTCTTGCTTCTAGATGCAGAAATTGCGGGTTACAAGATAATTCTTGTAAATATTTATGGCCCAAACTTTGACAATCCAGAGTTTTTTTTACATCTTGTGCAAGCCACCTTGAACAGTTTGAGGGTTACGAAGTAATATGGGCTGTGAACTTTAACCTAGCAATGACCCTAGAAAATGATACATCACACTCTACCCAAATGGCGCTTCCCAGGTTAGTGGCACAATGGGGGGGGGAAGAGAGGAAGAAAAAAAAAAAAAAAAAAATCGGAAGGTGCTACAACCTCTTTGATGTGTGGCGCTTGGAGCATCTTCTCGCTAGGGAGTTTACATTTCACTCCGGTGCATGGGTCCTCGTCCCGCATTGACTATGTGATATTGACACCCACATTTCCACATGCTCATTTAAACTACGATATATTGCCTAGAACACTCTCAGACCACTCCCAAGTGAGGTTTGCCTTTCGTTGGCCAACACATAGGGCGCGTAGGCGACAATGGCGGTTCCGGGCAGAGATAATTCACGACCTGGTAAATCGAGAGGAAGTAGCACAGGAAATGACCCAATTCTTCATAATATATCGGTGGACAATCTCCACATAGTATGGAGGCGTTCAAGGTTTTCTTAAGGGGCATATGCATGGCTAAAGAGCATGGAATACTTAAGACTGTGCAGGCATCTATGACCCAGCTGGAACAGGAAATTAATAGGTATGGAGGTGATTTTTGATCAGACAGAGGACCCCCGCCCTGCTGGCCCAGTTAAGGTCGGCCAAACAGAAATTTGCGGAACCTGCTGCTCTGGAGGCCTGCCTCCTGGAAGCCCCACATAGGACCAGGCGGTATGGTGAAGGCGACCGACCTGGGAGGTCCTTGGGCAGGGCCATACGCCTAGAGGGGGACCATGGGGATATTGTTGAGGTGGTGGGGGGCAACAAGGACATGGTCAAGGATAACGCAGGGATAAATGATGCATTTGCCCAATTCTATAGCTGGCTATACTCGGTGCGAAGCAACGTCTCTGCAGAGCATATCACAGACTCTTGACCGGGGAAGCGCTGGGAAGGCTCAATGAGACCACTGATTTGCTTTTTAATTGTCCCTAAAAAAAAAAAGAAAAGATTTTTTTTTTTATTTTAAATTTTTAAATATTTTTGCATTGAAGCTCCTGGGCTGAGGCTATTGCCATGTGGCTCTTGGTTTCTGGAGTGGCTGGCATTGTTGTTGAGGTCTCTTTTTTTAAAAAAAAACTTAAAAAAATAAACAGGGGTTCCACAAGTGTAACACTTTGAGCAGTTACCCTAAATAAGAAATAATAGGAACAACAAATAGTCTTTCTAGAATTATATACAATAATTGCTAGACTCATTAAAAGGGATGAAATATCGCTTCCCATAATGTAACTTCAGGGGTCATCAGATGTCAAGGGTCATTGTCACTTCCGCTACCCCTGTCATTTTTGTGAAATTACATCCCTAGGAGGGGGATCCTCCCTGCATCCACCCGAACAGCAGTGGTCAATGTCCTACTTCAGCCGAGTAAACCTCCATTGAACTACTCCTCCTATCACCCACTGTCCCTGATTAATAAAGATAATATATTGCTGGCCAAGATACTCGCCAATAGGCTACAGTTGCATATGCCTGCCTTGTCCTCCCCGACCAATCCGGATTTATACCAGGGAGATTCACGGAAAATAATCTCTGCAGGTTGTTTGCCCTCATGCATAATTTTGACCCCGATTATAGCGGCACTTGATGCAGAGAAGGCCTTTGTCTCGGTCAAGTGGCCTTTTCTATTTAATGTCTTTCACAGGTCCGGCCTAGGTACGCTCTTCCTCGGCTGGATTAGGCGCCTATATAGCGACCTTAGGGCAGTTATGCTGACCAATGGTATGCAGAGGCCTTCTCACCTACTAGGGGCACGTGGCAGGGCTGCCCATTGTCAACCCCTTCCGTTTTACCTGGCTGTGGAGCCTCTTGCCTTCCACATCTGGGAATATAACCGTTGCAGAGGGATCAAGCTGTATTAAGCGATCAATGTAATATCACTCTACGCTGATATGTTGTTGTACGTCAAACACCCAGCACGCAATCTCCAGCCAATTATAGAGGATGTTATGGTATTCGGGCTTCCCACAGATCTTCAAATTAACTGGGGAAAAAAAAATCTGAGCTTTTAGCCTTGACACTGAGCGTTCGTAGGGAAGAGATTGTTACAAATCTTGTTTGGAGGGATGGACAAAATGCATTACCTGGGCATCACCAGCTCTACTACGGAGGCAAAAGTAAATGGATGGACTCGACTCCCATTATCACAGGCAGCGCGTATGGCTCTCGTAAAATGATGCTAGTCCCCAAGAGGTTATACATCTTCAATAATGTTCCGCTGGTGCCCCCAGAGACATAGTGGCACAGAATTTGGTGCAGAATCAAGTCTTTAATGCTTAAATTAACATGGGCAGGAACAGCCCTCGGTGGCGTATGAGATACTGGTCCGGCCCTACGAACTAGAGGGCATGGACTAACCAGACTTACACGCCTACTACCTAGCAGCCAAAGCACAGTATGCCACATGGTGGTTTATGGACCAACAAGAATATCCCCATGTACGTATCGAGGGGGCGATCGCACCCCCCCCCCGAAACGCGAGGGCCGCCTTGTGGGGTTCTTGTACCCCAGAGAGAGCCACAATACAAACTGTCGCAAATGGCTTGGAGGAAAATGGAGAACAAATTAGGGGTGAACAGCCCATATTCCCCTGCATCTCTCTATATAATGTCAGAGGGATACCCATAACCCAAGAGAAACTATTCCGTCAGAAGTTTGAACAGCTGCGGTTACACACATTAGGCAACCTATTCCCAGTCAGCCAAATGCTAACTCTGCAGCAGCTGAGAGAGAGATGCCTGGTAAATGACCTTACAAAGTAAAAAAAAAATATATATCTATTTTTATTGTCACCATTTTGTATGATGTTACAACATAGAAAACCTTTACCACCGACATTCAACTTCGTTCATAAAATAAATGTATTTGTGCCCTCCACTTAACCAGTATAATCCTCGATAGTCTCTTCTACCCATCTTTCAGTGCCGAGTCCACACTGTCAATTTCCCTAAATATGAGCAGCCGCTTAATCAAAGCTAAATTGAGATGGGTTTTGTCACCTTCAGTTACCACCTGCCACCATTCATCCCTAGTGTGTGGTGCATAACCAATAATCGCCTCTCCCAGCAGCGTTGTTCTAGCGTCTTTTAGCATTGGGCAGAACAGGGTTAGAGGTTTCAATGTTTCCCCTTGAATCGTTCTCTCTGCAGAGTCTACAAGAAACATCTACTGCGTTTCTTTCCTTTAATGACAGTACTTCCCTCGTTGGGAAAAGGTTTAAAACAGAAACACAGAAATTGTGCCCTAAAGAACCAGTTCGGGAATAACAAGTTACTTTGGCAGGGTGTTAGGTTTCCTGGCATCCAACAGGTGGGTTCTATATCGTATGTACGATGATTTTTCATCCTGTGTTCTGATCTAGTTATTACCAGGGAAGCATCCGATTCAGCCAGATCGTCAATTATCGCCTGACAGATTATACGCCATTCTGTTAAGAGTTCTTTCGCTGTTGGTTTCTAGGGTCTGTTTTAACACTTTAAATACTCCCTTTGGGTTTTCTTCCATACACTTACGGTAGAAGGCCAAGGATTTCCAGGTTGGTATAACTTTCATAGATGTTAGCCCTAGTTCCAGCCTCATAAACTGGACTGGTATGCTCTCGGGCAGCCGTAGGACCTTCTTCCAGACGATTCCTTCTAACATTGGCCAAGTATCTTTCGATAGTGAAAAAGATGTTTAGGTGCCATATGCTAGAATTGGAATCACCTTCTTCCAGTAGAAGTCGATTAGGGAAAAAACACAGAATCTTCTAGCAGCAAACACTCTTGGGCAGCCAGGTTGTTTGCTTTCCTTCTCAGACCTTCTGTTCTTACTGCGTCGCATTTGCTGGTGTTTAAGGAGACGCCCAAATAAGTGAAAGAAGAAACCTCCATTATTTTTTCACCTCTCAAACTCCATTCATATTTTTTTTTATTACGGCCTCCATGAGCTACCCCAAACGACATAACCCTGAGTTCATGTTTAAATTGTTAGCTTCCACATATGTTTGGAGTGCCTTCAATTGCTGTTGCAGTCCAATTGGTGTCTGATCTACCAACAAATTGTCATCAGCATACACCAATCTGCCAACCGGGGCTCCTGCAATTTTTGGTGGAAAGCATCTAGTTGTTTTAAACGCTTTCTCCAGGTCAGAGATGAACAGGTTAAATAAGTCTGGTGCCAATGGACAACGTTTTTATACATGTGATTTAGGCACACAGTAGGGCAACACATCCATAGTTCCCCAAATGCCCCACTGTTCTCTCTCATGGCGGGGCAGATGACCGCACCTCCCTGCTACACTAGGCTGGTGTCAACTATCTATAGAATGCTTAAGGCTGGCACTAGTAGGTCCCACTTGATGGCAAGAGCGAGATGGGAAGCCACTCTTGGATCACCACTCACGGATGAGCAATGGAAGCAGACATGCACACAGTGGCCCTGAGTAGTAAATTTAGATTAGCACACCACAAATACCTCCACCAATCCATTACACCCCGACCAAGCAAGGGGAAATCTATGGGGAGACATCGACATCTGAGAGATGCAATGAGGAAGATGCAGATATTATACATTTGGCATTGAACTGCCCTGTAGTGTAGGAATTCTGGGCTCGAATAATTGCAATGACCTGTGACATGACAGGTATTTAAATTCCTGAGTCTCCAAAAACATGGTTACTGGGACCATTTCATAAAACAAGTATTGGCAGGGGACGCTTTCTGAACATGGCTTTCAACTCAGCAAGAACCTTGGTTGCAGGTGCGTGGTACAGAGGGCCTCCTCCTACTCCACAACAATGGCTGTAGATTTTGACATACTGTGAAACATATGAAACCCAGTATGGAAGCATGTTCTCACCCAGATGCCAACCGAAAGAGATTTGGGGTCCACTGAGAGGCTATCTGTTGAGGTCACCGGTTGGAACTCTTAGTCCTAACAGGAGTTTAGTAGGGGACAGATAGTGGCGGGAGGGGGAACCTTCGTGGCAGCTATTGTTCCTCTTCTAATGTTCCCGGCCTATGCTAGGTGGACTCGAGACTGTCTATGTGGGACTGGGCCTGATACAAACGCTATACGGTAAACTGAACCGAGATGGGGTGTGGGATGGAAGGTGGGCAGGAGCGGAATGGAAGGTGCAAATGCTCAATGGACGGTCTTGTTTATGTTATGTTTTGGTACAATGAGAAGTAAAGTTATTAAAAAAAATTAAAAATACAGAAAAACCCAAACAGCAAGCAAATACAAAAAGCTAGTACAAAAGACTGAATAAAAAAAATATATATATATATAATAAACATGAAAGATTAACACACAACTTTAACCTAATCAGAGTCCCTGTATAAAGGTTTAGATGGTTCTCCTGCTGCAGACAGGCCTAAGGCAATAGAACTGGGGTTCCAGATGCACGTGTCCTTTCCCCTAGAATCCAGCCTATATCTTATAGGCTGCAGCAGCTTCTGCCATATGCTGCACACCCATCACAATGTCTCTGTACCAGATAACAACCGTGGGTGGCCAGAGCATCTCCAGGCACGTCACAGTGCAGCACAGTGGGCTCCAGTCCAGGCAAGTGCTGCAGATATCACAGTGGTTCACTGGTCCACACACTGCTACAGGTATGCTGCAACTCTGAGGTATGTGTGCTGGGCCTGCACTGCTGCAGCACTTAAGGTCTGCAAGCCGCCTGTGCGGACACAGGAACCACTGCCGCACTACAGACTGGTGCTGCTCAGTCCCCGGCGACACTACAGACTGGTGCTGCTCAGTCCTCTGCAGCACTACAGACTGGTGCTGCCAGTTCCTATGGCACAATGCACATCTTCACGGCCACATTTACTGCAAACAAAATGTCAAATAAAGGTGTCATTGTGCATGGGTTGCAGCTACTTACGGTAACATGCACCGCTTTAAAGAAAGCACTGGTAGATATGCTGTCAACCGTCACCATGGGGCGCATACTTTCTCTTAGGTAGCCACCGTAAACTCGGGAACTCACCTTGCAGGTCTAGTGGGATTTCTAAGAATTAGCAGGGCCTGAAGTGGTACGGTTAGGGTTAGAGGTGGAGTAAAGATATGGGTTACAATTACGTCACATTTGCGCCTAGAAACACTTGTGAACAGGTGCATTATAAATACATTTATCAAGGGCTAGGCTCAGGGAGGTTGCATGGGGCATAAGGGTTAGATTCGTTTTAGGGCAAGGGTTAGCATTAAAGTAAGGCTTGGGGTTAGAGTTGGAGTAAGGCTTATGGAATCCCCGAAGGGCTGGTGATTGGGATGAAGTTGGGGGTACGGTCACTATTCACGTTCTGTCTAGTTATTTGGCGTTTTGTATTCTGCCACGTGCAAATAAGAGGACTTGGGGCAGCGAAGACTGTAAGAGTTACAGTAAGGGCTGTGGTTAGAGTTCGGTGTAAGGGTTAGGGGGACTGTGTAGACTGGTTTTTGCAGGGGGTCAGCATTTGGGTTAGAGTCGTGTACTTTTGTTTGTTTTAAACTAGCTCTTGTTGGCACTTTACACTAGTGTAGAAGCACTACATATTTAAAACTACTTTTTGAAGATTACTCTGTGACAGGACTACATTCTCCTTGTGACATTGTCATCGATAAAACTCATCCCAAGTTGAGCTTATTCCAAGTGAATATGTTACAATACAATGCATTGTAATAGGTCATGAGATTGAGATATACATTCGTCTGTTTTTGGTGCGTGAATGGCAAGCTATTTCAGTGTGCATGCTAGCATAAGATATTTCCGTCACTCAGTAAACAGACGTTATCTAGCACTTTGGTTTTCATTCATCAATGCCTTTCATAATTACATTTAGTCGTGGGGGTAATGACCCAGTGACTATATGCGCTGCTTCATGTCCGCTTTGTTGCAGAGCACGTCATCTTGGATGCGCCCTCTTGCCTTGCTTGTAGCCTTCATCTTTCTACCTTCCGCTGCGTGTTGGTGGTATGGTCATGGTTGTGAGGGTCACTCTTAGCTTCTGGCTGATGAGTTCTTAGGTGTGGTGGTGCGAATAGTTAAGTTCTGGATGCTAGACCGGCCTCATTGGTTTTGCGTGAGATTTATGTTAGGTAGGCGGTTGTGATTGGCCTCTTATTTTTACCGTGGAGTGAGCACTAGGCTTATGTTGATTTTCAGGAAGGGGGTCTGCATCATCCTGTGCGCCTGGCTAAGCAGAGTCCTCTAGGGGTGATGGCTGGGAGGCAGAGAGGATGGGTTCATAGAAATGGTGGTTGCCTTTTGCATAGTGTTGTATTGAGTTGTATGGCTCGTGGACTACAGGTATGGGCTTGTGTGATGGGTTCCTGATGTAGAATGCGTGGTGGCGTGTGAAGATTCTACCTTTAGCAGTTGGGGATTACTGTTACTCCCGGGTGGGGTGTTACCGGTGTCATTGCTTACAATCTCTCCTAATGGGAGATGGCACTGTAACATGGGATAAAGCACTACCATATTACTTACCTGAGTGTCACGGCTAGGTTACTTCACATGGCGACCAGGATGACTGTCGCGGAGGGGACGGCGCAGCTGTGACGACACTGCCCTCCATCATACCAGTCACCCCACACGGCAGGGCTGACTGCGGGACTGGAAGGTCGGAGTCCCGAGAAGAGTCAGCGAGCGGTTTCCTTTGTCCTCCCCTGTGGTGGCTCCGGAGTGGACAGGGGAGCGCTGGCAGAGACCCTCAGAAGTAGATGGCTGTGTTTTGTCCTCCTTGCGGGTGCAGCGCACAGGCCGGTGTGTCGGAGGGCGGTGAGGAGAGCCGTTGGGGGCACAGTGCTTTCCCGCAAGTGTGCTGGTGGGCAGAGAGGGCAGCGTCGGCCTGCTTCGAGGCGGAAGAGAGACCTTCCTGTGGTACCCATCGCATCCGGTGTCCGGCTGGGGGTGCTCTAGCCAGTGGCGCCTCGGCTGTGAGGGGTGCTGTGCCATGAGGTCCTGCTCTGAAGCCCTGGTTGGGGGCATTGACCAGCACTGCGCTAAGAGTTGGATGTGATCAACTGATGACACGTCGGAACTGCCACGTTGCATAGCTGCTCTGTGATTGGTTTGGTGTTGGAACCAATCCTGCGGTCTGTGCTCCCAGTGAATCCAGAAAGAATTTGTGCACCAAGTTCGTAGGTAGCGGGAATGGCTTGGGAGGATTGCTACTCCTGTTACATTTTCGGTGGCTGGAAGGATGATGGTGCCTCATACATCATTGGGAATAATGGCGACGGTCCGGATGGGGAAAAAGTCCTTGGTGCGAGCGACCAAGCAAGGAAATGGAATGGAGCAGGGAGAGGTGCTGGCGAATTGTCGGACGTGTGCTTATGGAGGCACCATGGAGCAACGACTGGGGTATCATTCCCCATCAAGGCTGTGCAAGGTGTATGTGTAGCAGGAGATTTGCAGGAAGAGACGGTAATTTCTGCGGTGACTGGAAGAAAATGTATTGGCATTGGTGTTCGGCATGCCAGGTGACTTTCTTTCGTGCTTTATGTCGTTACTTGAACTTGGTTGGACACTAACTTTGTGGTGTTGACTGAGGTTGGTATGCATGTGGTTTGGTTTGTGTAGTTGTGGCCTCTGTGACGTGAGTTGTTTTGGGCCTGTGTGATAGCGTGTATGGGTGTGAGTGTCAATGTTGTGGCCCGTGTTGTGGTATTGCAGTGGGTGTTTGAATAGGAACTAGGAGAACATTTTTGGAATGATTATTTGACTCTGCTTTGTTTACATGTATTTCTTCCCTTCTAGGGAGGGCTAAGGAGTAAACGGACGGTGGGGTGAAGTGTAACTGTAATGTATTTTCTTTTACAGCATGGACTTATATACACTTTGACCAAATGTGATTTTATAAGGATATCATTTTCTGTTACAGGATAGACTTGTATACACTTTGGCCCAATGTGATTTTATGTATTGTAATTTTCTTTTACAGGATGGACTTTGGTTTGGGCCAGCAGTTGGACGCTAATTGGGAATTTGTTTTTTGCAATTGGTACCGCAATTGTTAAATCGCGCTTGGTCATTTCCTTTGTGTACGAGTATATGATGTGGGGGAGCTCATGGGTGTTGCCTAGGTATGACTGGTACGCATGTGGGATGCATGGTTTACCAGGTTTGGATGTGGTGATGTGTATGCCTAGCATGAGTGTAGGCTGGAGGTTGGCTTATGCTCAAGTTGTTTTTGGTTTTTGTGGTAGTACATTGTTTAGTTTACTTGGTAGCATCTGATTAACAGTGGTTCGGATTGCTATTTAGGGGTATATCTGTCCTAGTTAGGTTGGGCTAAAGTGCACAGGGATGTGTTGCCACTTTGTGGTGTCAATACTGTTGGTGGCTGGGGTGGCTATTTCATAGGGTTGTCAGCATTGGGACTGTCGGTGTTGGGTTACCCTGGTTTTGGTATTTGCTTAGGATTATCCAGCTTTTGGGTTGTCTAGTGGGGGCGTTTCCTTCGGGATGCGTTGGTTAACTGTGGCAGTGGCTTGTGGCCAAGGGTGTGCGATGATTACATTTTGGGAGGTCTTAAGCCCATGTAGTGCATTTTTTTATGTGGTTGTTGTTTGGGCCACACGGTTTGTTATTGCAATAAATTTGCTAGTGGCCTGGGGGCAATGGTGTTTAGTTTGTTTGGGTTTTGGATAGTGATTTGACAGTCATCTTAGCACTGGGTCATTGAGTATTGGTGACTTGTTTTTGGAGTGTCATGTTGGGTGGCCAGGCTCATTGGTTAGCTGTGGTTCGTTTTTTGGGGATGCTGTGGGTGTGGCAGGCCCACGTCCTGAGGGGCAGCTTGGGACAGGTGGATTCTCATTTTTATTATTTTTAGTCCTTGTTTGGTTGAGTCCCCTTGGTACTTATGGTTTATGGTTTTAAGGTTTTTAGTATGTGTGGTTGATGTAACATCTTGTGGTGTTTTTGTTTTACTTCAGGAAATTAGGCTTAAGGGGGTTCCTATAGAACTTAAGTGTCCCTGTATCTATTGGGTGATATGGTTCTTGGCCTGCATGCTTCGGGCTTCATGGGTATGGTTAGTACATTGTCGGTATCCAGGTGGACTTTTGGTTTCTGTGTTTTTGGGTACATCTTTGTACTGGCCACACGTTATGTAATGGGGGTGAGTTATCCAAAGAGGTGTTCTTTGTGATGTGAACGGGGGAGGATGTGTTGTAATGAGTTGTAAAGGCTCGTGGGCTAGAGGCATCGGCTTGTGATGGTTTCCTGATGTAGAATGCGCTGTGCGCGGTGGGGTGTGAAGATTCTGCCTTTGGCAGTTGGGGATTACTGTTACTGCCGGGCGAGGTGTTACCGGTGTTGTTGCTTACGATCTCTCCTAATGGGAGATGGCACTGTAACATGGAATAAAGCACCACCATATTACTTACCTGCGTGTCACGGCGAGGTTACTTCAGATAGTCTTAGTGAACTACCTTCTAAGCTCTCCATCTAAAATAACCACTCGGCTTTTGCTGGTCTCCATGGCCCCCACACTCTTGTGCAACTCTTCAGTCTGCATTCTTTTTAAAGTACCCTTTTTACTTCATACCTCACTTTCTTGCGCATTGAGATTGTGTCCCGTTACCTCTTAAGGTCTCCAGGTGCCTCCATCCTCACATTCACCCTTCAATAATGACTTGGTCATCCCACTCGTTCACTTACGTAAGCGTCAATGCATTGATGACCCTCCCCCAAATAACTAGCGACGCCGCAGGCCACCTCTAGCAGACATGTATGCACCCCCAACCTCTTGACCTAATGTTTTAAACAGAACTCTTCCAATTTAGCCTGCTTTATTACGGCACAGCAACGTGTTAAATTAAACAAAACTTCAAGTGATCTTGCGTTTGTCACAAAACTATTGTTGGCAACGGTTCTTTAGAAGTCTCGCGGGGTCAACCAGCACAGTTTCCGCTTTTTAAGTTGGGGCACCGCAGCAACTAAAACTGGACTTCCGTTCTTCTACATAAACGTAGAATCGGATACAAAAGAAACAGCACCGTTTAAAAGAGTCTATGTGCTGTGTATATAAAACTCTTCCTCAATTTATAGGTAGCCATGGATACGCATCCAAAAATACCCGTCCATGCTTTATAAATAAAGAAACACACATTCTGCTATGCTACTTAAAGGATGTCATAAGGCGGACAGAGTATGGGAAACCTCAAAAAGTACATATAGTGCTGCACGTGCCATCACTGGTATATGAAAGAAGAAGAAAGGTACAGCTTTCCCTAAAGAGTCACATTACGACCGCAATTGCAGAGGGTACAATATAAAAGGCTGAGGTAAACAGAGCAAACGGGCACAAGAAATAATGATATTACACACGAGTATAGTAATAAGAATACAATAGCTTCCATAGCTCCATCAAACACAAACAATCAATCATTTCAGGGAAAATGCTTAGAAGCAAGGAAAGGGCTACTCTGAATTGCTAGCCATAAAAATAAAAATCAGATGAGCTCGTCTTTGGAGAGTTGTCATAATGTAGTGCAATGTTCCGCTACGTTGGGTAGTGTATGTTCTAGGTACTGATAGGAACCCATGGTAGTGGGACCCAACCTGATGCCCATGTTCCTTATTCACCCTTGTGTTCACCAGGTTCACTAGCACAGTCATCTGCGAGGCAACATCACGCTGGCTGCGCCATATTCTGCTCTTTTTCCAGGATACCCAAAGACCGTCCCAAAATCCCCACTCAGATATTCCAAGAGGTGGGATGCTAATAAGCTTAGAAATGGGGGCTTAGTAGTTGCCCCTCCCTCTGCAATCATGGGAAGATAGCTTGGGGCGAAGGTGCAGTGGTACTTGGGGAACTGGAACAAGAGAGAATACACTACACGGAAAGTAATACTAAACCAACAAGACGGTTATGGTCACGTCGTTGGGACAAGCTCCACGTCTGTTCCAAGTCTTATGCCAAGTAACACCAGACTCTGCCAATATAAAGACGGGGGATACTCAGAGAAAAGTCTACTCAGTAGAGCAGAGATATCCATGGTTTCAATTCTGGACTACTACTGCCCAGTAATCTCAGTGCGCCGTTTGTGAAGCCAGATGATGGACCTCAACTTTACTTCTCGTCTTGGTCTCCAGCTGAACGTGCTCATGGTATGGGGAGGTTGGCACTACTTCAAAAGGTGCAGATCCTGCACAAGTTTACAGACTACTGCGTTACTGTTATATTGTTTATGTGGGACCCCGGATCGGTCCAGGGTCTCACTTCTGTCTTCATCTTGCTGCGGAGTCTTGCACTCCTTCTATTATTGCTTCATAATCTGCCCAGAGGGAGGCATTGTTTTGCACTAGGAAACGCCCAAGACCGGGCATGCAGGCTAGTGTGTGGGGCAGGAGGTTAGTGAGGGAGGGCTGGGTTTGCATTACATTAGTAGATAAGCCGTACATAGTAGCAGATTTGGAGCCAGAGTACACTCTCGATGATGACCTCCAAGTGCTTCATGCCAACCATGAATTTGGGTACTGAAATCTGGCCAGTGGTATAGAGGACAAGTCTGATTCACGTAGGCCAAAGAACATGGTCCCTGGGTTGGACGTTCTGAGGGATACGAGTTAAAAGGGAGGTGATCACTCCTTTGCAGGAGAAGGTTTTCCTTTAAAGCCCATACACTTCCACAAAAGCCTTAAAGCAGAGAGACCCATTACTAGTTTGCATGTAATCAACACTCCCTCCTTACTGAATGGCTAAGGTTGTCATATAGTAAACATTGCACTGTAAATCTCTGGCTTTCTACATCCATGCTTGTATACATCTCACAGTCTGCAGGAAGCATTGTGATACATATGAAACAATAGAACTTCCTCAGGACTAATCTTCTTGAACTCAGGGAAACGCTCAGAAAATGTAAGAGGGCGGTTGAGCGAGTTTCACATTCCCGTTTATAGCATGGTAGAACGTTTCCACTACCCCAAACTCATGTTTGATCATTCGCATATTTCTTCTTGAAACATTTCTCTGGCATTATTGCCACTCTGTTGTAACATATCTAGAGGGATACTCTTTAATTTATGTCTTAAAAAACTATTTGTTCAACACAAAAAGTGATGGCCAATCTTGTTCACTTCACACATTATCTCGGTAACTTACTCTGGTTTACAAATCACCAGGGTCTCCTCCTGCCTGGTTGGTTTTCTTGGAAGCCTTCTGACACACTTGTATCAGGTACACCACACTAAAAACAATGTACTTCATGTCCCTTAACATCAACTGTTCATGGTTCAACCATCCCCCATTGGCATGAAAGTCACCATTTTTGGTAATCCTGCCTCAAATGGTTAACTGGGCATTTCACTTTTATTGTTGGCTTAATACAATACTGCTCACCCCTTTTACAGATTGGAGGCTTTTATATCGTGGCTGAAGTTTCTTTATGTGATCACAGTCTAAGAGTAGGCAAACTTCACTGGGCTTTTCTTTACCA
Organism: Ambystoma mexicanum; assembly: GCF_040938575.1. Lineage (NCBI taxonomy): Eukaryota > Metazoa > Chordata > Amphibia > Caudata > Ambystomatidae > Ambystoma > Ambystoma mexicanum. The sequence continues at coordinate 1,357,865,719 of NC_090934.1, read as the reverse complement.
CAGAGATGTTTCTGTACACGCAAGGGTATTCTCACCTTAACCACAGAATGTATTCAGACAATTTCCTGCTTAAGAAATCACGTAGGGATGTTGTAGGCTTATTTTACAGCAAAGGACTGATGCACCACGGCTGCCATTTTGGTCAACTTTTAAATTCTCTAAATGATGTTGGATCACCTCTGTGACACTTCGAGCTGCATTCATCCATGATCTCATCAACACTTATAGACTCTGCAGGGCGTTTGTTGATGCTTAGTTTGTGTCCTGCTAACCCGGGCTTTGATTCACCCTGCTTCCTCCTCCTATAAAAAGTTAGGAGTTCTCAAATGAAACTTTCTCACCACCCCCCCCCCCTCCCCTCCCCAAGAGTCATCTTTGAGCATTGATACATAGCCTTCATGTCTGTGGGGAGAAAGCCGACAATGTAAAGTATTGGCATATTCTGGTTACTGAATATGTGCTAGCAATGGGAAGTTATCTCTGCCTAAAGGTCTTGATTTGTTTGCCCCTGTGCAGTTTCCTCAACCCCTTATATCTTCCTCCAAGTCACATAGGAGGAGACCACCAATGGCACTGCTGGCCGTTCCCGTTACGGTATTATAGATTTCCACTATTGGCCATGGCAAGGTAGTTTCACTAAAACCATTCACCTGGTTCCGGTTTTTTCCCCAGACTTCCATATTTACAGGATTTCATTTGCCTAATCCACGTATTTTCTGGGTGAGCTTATTGCACAGGTTCCCAATGATCCGAGAAATTAGCTCTACATGCTGGAAATGAACAGGTTCTTGAATACTGTATAAACCAGATGTTTTAACATTCCTTCATGCACAAGGATAGAATTAAGTCATGTGCCCAGGATTTTAAGAGGCCAGGGTTCCTTCTGCTTTCGGAAGCAACAGGGCACAGATGTGTAGGGTAAAACCCCCACATTGAAAAAAGATGGCTTAAAAAAATAGGTCTGGCTAACTTTAAAAGAGGAGGGTACTTCGCTTTGCAGAAGCATAAGTATTTGAGGCAGATTAGTAGGAGGAGTCAAAATGCACTGCTACATGTTGTAGCATTTGAACCACTTTGCATAACACGCATTCTATTGGGGGGGGGCATAGAGCAAATGCTTCTTTAGTTCCCTAGTCCATGACAAACCTCTCCCTTCTGAGCCTATTAGAAGAACCTAGAGTTCCAAAGACCTACGATCCTGTGATAACCCCTGTGGGAAAAAGAAAAGAGTAAGATTTACATTCTGAATGGATAGATGGGGGGGGGGGGGTTTCTTTTGCAGGTCCACTTTCCGATGGTGAATTTGATGCTGTACCTGCATGTCATCACCAACATTCATTGCCACAGACTTTTCTTTTTTTGTTTTTTTTTTTTTTTTTAGGTTTTTCACCGTTTTGTTTTGGCTCTGCTATTACTTGCATGAACTATGGACATGAATTATGAACTCCCTTGAGCTTGCGCTCTACACATTGAAATGAAGGCCACTGTCCAGCTGAGTTAACTGGCCCAAGGATGAAGCTCCTCGCATAGCAGGCTGAACAAGCTTAGACCGGCAAAGACAACAAGACGTCACCATGAGGGAGACGGTCTAATGCCCCTCAGCCGGGATGGGCAGAATGGAAATTGTCATATTACGTCACAAGCAGGTAGGCATAAAAGACGGCTTCCTGGAATTATCGAGTTCACTGTTTTGGCAGGAGAAGGGTTTAGTGTGCCGAAGAACAGTTGTTTTTTTCACTATCCTTATTAATTCAGGTGTCTGGGGCGAAGTCGTCGGGAGGGCAGAGCAAGTCAGTCGCATGGGGTCCCACTGGTTGCAAGATGCCGTTTCCATGACTTAAAAGCCAATCAAGCCAATGTATAAAAGAGGTCTCCGTTTGTCATCATCCAATGTTGATGTGTGAGCTTGGTTTCTCCAACGCCCCTAAACATTCAGTCTCAGCATACCCGATCCTTCTTGGCTAGCCCTTTCCGATAGCCAACCAAGCTAACGAACTACAAGTGGCCAATTCTACTGTCGGCACCTGATCAAACATCTGTTTTGTGGTATGATGTGCCCAAATAATCAATACATTTGAAAACTACGTAAGACTTCTCAGCTCTTCCAAGTGCGTATGGAGAAGAGCATCACTTAGCAGCATGATATAAGACTAGGACAGGATTCATGAAAGGATGCAACCACCTTTTTAGCACACGCTCTAACTGCAAACTATTAGTATAATGCATCTACTTCTAATACACCCACTTAGAGTAACCCAGTCCCCGAACTCGGAACAACAAATGGAGGTCTGGACACGCTAGGCAGCCAATTTCATTTTAAGAAAAAAATAAACCACATTTATAAAGTCAGCTTGAGTGCAAGGTATGTTGGATACTGCTAGAAACTGATGCTGGACAATGAGCAAGATACGATGAGGTAAAGTACTATTTCTAAAAAGTAACCAGGGCTTTAGTCAATGCTTGCCAACTTTACTCACCCCAGACTGTAGTAGGCATTCAATTAAACATCTGAAAGCAGAACAACACTCAGGCTCCAGGTGCAACTTCTGCCCTTACAATGTAACCCTTACAGAATGAAAGGGGCAAGGAGCCTTGTTTAAAGGCCTGGTGCACTGCACTATATCTATGCACAGGCACAGAAAAATGTGCCACAGCTGCACTGCTAAAGGACACATGCATGCCAAACTCTATGCCATCGAGCCACAACACAGGGTCGCAAAGGCAGGTCTGCAAGGACTATTTGGTGCAAAGCTTTTCAAGGCTAGGCAAACAACCCAGCCTTTCCATCTATCTATAGCTCCCCATCCCGGATCCATTTTGTGCCTCAACCTTCACTCCGAGTCTTGTTGCACATCAGCCACATCCGGTTGATATATGTTCCTGCTGCATACCTACAAAAGGTGTGTGTGACTAATCAACTTCCGAACACCTTGGAAACAAGCAAATTATAAACCTTGTCCAATTTTGGTAACGTTGACAGAACGGCAGGCTTATCTCCGAAAGGTTGTGGATTGTTGGTTAGGTGCAACAAAGCAAAAAAAAAAAAAAAAAATACATTACCCAACGAAACAGGGATTGTCCAGTCAAGGTTATATACAAAATACATCCCACCCTGTATAGGAATGCAGAGGACAGACGGTCTCAAAGAAGGAAAAGGGATGCACTCTGGATATTGACAGGAGGGTAACAGCATAGTAATTAATAACAATACTTCAAGATTGCTTGGCTTCAACACAAAGGGAGAAATGGGTCGTAAAATATCACTCGGGGCCTTTGAAGGAGGATCAGGGGTGACAGAACTGCAATGCACCTTGTGCTGTAGGCATTCATGGTGTGGTACAGGTCGCGTTGGTTGCAGGGAGCTTTGAAGCTTCTGCGACAGAGTTCAAGATGGGAGACAGCTGCAGCAATCAAGCGGCAGGCAGTTCGCCGAGTTTGTTATCTTCTGCAGCCAGGCCCCATGTGGGCAGATTTGAATTACTCTGATTATTATGTGGTTACTACCACAAGCTACATTGCTCAACAAAAAGGACAGAGCGGATCCATTGAGCCTTTGTTAATTAGGCTGGCCATCGAGGGGGAGGAGGGGAGGTTTGGCCCTCCCCTTAGGGAAATGCATTGTGTACTCCACTTGTCAGATGCCGACTAAATATGACAAGGGGAACTGCGTCTGTAGGTTGTGTCAACCCAGAGTACACAGGTCTATGCGTATGTTGTGTGGTGAGCATAGGAAAATATGTGCGAATTAGCCCCACAAACATTCCGGAGGTTGACCGGTCATATTTCATTTAAAAAAATTAAAAACTGGCGAGCACACTCCCACTGTGCGGATGGTCGAATACCTCACAGTGTGAGCTTTCACTCCCTTCCAGATGTGGGAATCACATCAGAACCCTCTCAGGTCAGAAAAATGGACAGACCTGATGCCACATAAATGTCCAGGTTAACTCATGGAGATGAACCGACCACCTCAAACAGCATGCAAACACTGAAGAGCAATTTGGCGGAGGACCAATGTATAAATACATACCACAAGCACATTAGACCGAATGGGCCGCTAGTTATCCAGACCAACAAGGACCTCTAACACAAAAACAGTAGAAGTCACAACAGTTCTTTTTTAAGTTCATAAGAAGGTAAAATCCTCGTCTGCAGTGGTCTTCAAAGTACTAAGAAAGTCAAAATAACCTCAGAGCTCAAAGACACAAGAGTGCCGAGCGGGATCACAGGTAAAGAAGGCCCACAGAGTGGAGTCAAACACAGATCATTCTTAACGTAGAGAAGACGGTTGGGCAGGTCATGTGCCAGTCCCCATGAACTTCTAACCATTCCACCAGGCAGTCAACAACAAGGAAAAGTGCCAAAAGCGGTGCGGGGCTTGCTCTCCCCGTCTGCACCACAAGCTAGGACACCACTGAACAGCATAACCTCACAACGAGCCCAATTACTGTTGTAAACAAGCTCCAGAAAGGGGCATCAGCGTTTTGAGAGACTGTGAGCAACGATCTAATGGATGTGACAGTTTATTGGAACTACACAGAAGCTTGCAAATGTTTAGCAAAGGTGGGCACAGTAGTTAAAAAAGGCAGAGGCCGCTCCCTCTGTGCGGCACAGGAGCACCACATGATGGGTTCCCAAACGCTTAATTTGGATTACTCGGTTACCATCTCAGAGGAACACGTAAAAGGGTAATGAAAATAAGCAAAACTGACGCACTCTGCCCAGTCACTACTTGCTGCAAAAAGGGGCAGGAGTGACGTAACGGGAATTACTTGGAGTTCGCCATCAGGGGGTCAAATTCGATTATTCAATTCAGGGGCATCATGGCCACCGTCACGTGGTTAAGCAAGGTTGGAGAAGATTCTTGTGTAACCCAGCGAGCGATGAGGGCCAGCTTCGGAGCAGTGAAGGCGCCGAATCCAAGGGAAGAGGCGAGGGGACGGGTTCTGTGCAGCACATGTGCACGTCTCAGGCTGACGCTAAGAAACCATAATTGGGAAGAAATTAAAGAGCTGGAGCCAGCGCCCGAAACGCAGACACATGTTTCTGCTTGTATGACACGCCTGACAGACGGGTGCAAAACAGTAGCAATCACGGCATCGCAGAGATGCGCGTGCATGCGGCCTTTCAATCAGAAACGGGATAGACAGACATCTTGCCAATGAAGCAGAAAGTTAACCACGCAAATTAGCAACCAATTCAGGATCATTACGGATGCATAAATCACAATGACACATCATGAAAAAAAGCAAATTGGTTGCCTACAGGCATTGCCAGTGGAGTCTTGCTGCTTCTTAGGGGGTGAACACATGAAGCCGTAATGGCAGGAAAAGGGACCAAATGGTAGCAAGATTACAAAAAACGGGATTGAATTGACAGCAAAGTGTAAAATCCCTCTATCCAATCAAAATTCTGCCATCTGCATTCGGTCACTGATAAGTGACAGTCTGAAAAATAAAAATGGGAAAACGTGGGTGTAAGTAGCAAATGCCCCCGTGACCATTGGTGAACAGAACACACGCCACAATAGCAGATTAAGGCAGGGAACAGGGACCAAAAACCACCTGGCAGCAGTGCTGAAACCTCAGCTTTAGAAGTTACACCCGAAACAGTGTTTAATAGGCAACATTTAGATCACCATGTTTGATAACAGAAAATACTTTAAAGTGAGGCATGGGGTAGTAAGTGGTATGCATTCGTGTGCAGCAGGCCAATGGCTGCGAACTGGCTGTACACCGACGATTATTTCTTAATTACACCACAATATATCATTTTGCCAGGTGGGAAGGGGCCGTACCAAGAAAACAGATACAAAGCTACTACTATGCAAAGATAGTCCCGTATAAATAAGCTACACAGTATTTAAAAAAGTGTATTCGAATTTGCCAAGGAGAGGCTGCGGATGGGTCTCTTCTAATAACCACTCACTGGATGGGGGGTATGCTTCTCTTTAGGTAGCCGTCTGACATGTGCAGTACCGAGTTCAACACGTCATTTAAGGAGTACCTTAAATTAATAACATACTTCACGTGTACAGCTATATTTTAAAGGATGAAACTCTAAAGGTTTCCTAAAGAAGGGTAAGAACACGCAATTCAAGGACATTCACGAGGCATGGTTCAGAAGGGGCAGCTTGTTTAACGTGCGTCATCCGTTTCATGCATGGATAGCTCAGTACTGCATCACGTTTGTCAGGGCACCTTTCCTTTCAGTCAGCATCCCGTCCCACTTCTATTAAGTGTACCTGCTGCTCCTTTCTAGCCACCATCAATATATTCTCATTTCCACTTCACTATGGTGGTCAAATGGTGGAAAAAAGAATTGAAAACTACGCCTCCACCTGTGGCGTTCCCCAAGTCTCCATCCTTTCGCCCTGGCTCGTCAACATGCATCTTTCTCTACTGGCACGCCTCATTGCATCCTTCTACCCCAACCTTCAACGCTATGCTGAGGAGACAACTCTTCTTCAAACTTCCTACCAACGCCCTTGAACCTCCCTTCATTCATTCATTCATTCTTGACTGCCTCTCTGCCATCCAGGCCTGGTGCACTGCTAATGGCCTCTGCCTCAACGCCAGCAAAATCGAGATTCTCCCCATTGGGTCCCTGCACCCTACTTCTTCCCTTCTCTGGCCTTCCTTCATGGGCTCTCCCTCCACCCACCCTACTCTGAAGCCAGGAAATCTCATCTTCGACTCCTCCCTCTCCTTCAGCACATTGTCAAGAAGTCCCACTTTCAGCCCTTCCCTCTCAAAAGGTACACTACCCTTCCTCACCTTCCCCCAGAGACTCAATGTTACCCGTGCTTTGGTTCTCTCCAGGCTAGGCTATTGCAAACAGCCTTCTCCTTAATCTTCCTTCGTCCACCCTACAACTCCTCCAGCTAACCCAGAATAGTGCAGCGACACTTATCCTGGGCCTCAAGCCCATGGACCGCATCTCTCCTGCTCTACAAAGCCTTCACTGTTTCCCGTTCTCAGCACGGATTAAATAAAAATCCCCTTGGATCATCGACAAGGCTACCTGGGGCCGGGGATGACTATCCTCAACGATTTGACCAAATACTCTCCTTCTAGACTCATACGCTCCTCTGGCACCAACTCTCTGCGTGTGAAGCAGTTTGCTAAACAGAGCTGCCTCAAGACTTTTCTCTTCACCTCTTCCTTCTCCTTCTCCTTCTCCTCCTCACTTCCCTGCTAATTAGGGGTGTCACAGTATACTTTTTATGGCGGTATGATATCCTTCTTGCCAAATGACGGTATATCATGGTTATCGTGGTATAGCAGGTGGAGTTAACTAATCTTGAAAAATATTTTCTTAAAAGTCATAAATTGACAGCTGAAACTTGTCTCTGCACATTATTAGCTGATCCTCCAGGAATCTAAGGCTGCTGCAGATTTGGTCTTTCATGGCGCTCTCTCGTTGATCGCCTTGAATGAAAGAGTGACTAGAGGAAGTGTTAACATGCACATTTTGAGCAATGAGCTTGCTGCTCAGTCACAGATCATCGCTTTAAAAATCGGCCTCGACCTGCATTATTTTGGAAGCACAAGGCATGAGCAGCATGTCCCCTCACTGCGATCAGTCATGTTTGTTTTGATAATGCTTTATCCCATTAAAGGGAGAAAAGTCACTCATGTGAGGTCTGAAAGCCCATGTCATTGTGTTTCTTTTGTCAAAATGTCATAGCCAACACACACTCACCGAAAGGTTGCATATTGATCAAATCACTATAGATTGTTTACTATCTGCCTGGTGTATTATAAAAGGTCTGTTGTTGGATTCACCGCTGACCATGTAATCCTAACAGGACAGCATTCAATGAGCGCTGTTGATTTCGTTCTTGATTCTTGCAATACATGTGTCATGATCTCTGCTTCCAAAGGGTCAGGACTTACCCAACTCCCTTGGAAGCAGACCCATAACCCTGGTTCCGGGTGCCGGCCAGTCCCAATTGGGACCTTTTGGACTCTGTCCTGGCGCCAGTGGCACCAGGCTCATAAATATGCCCAGTCCCAGCGCTGGAAGCGCCGGGCTCATAATGCTTGGGTGGACTTACCTGCAGCAGACCATGCTGCTTACTTACCTGCCAGTTGAGCCCCTGATCCTCTTCTGTTTGGGACTACTTTTCCTGTTGGGTGGGGCAGGAGCCACTCCCTAGGTTCAGAACACTGGAACTCTTCTGGAAAGCAGGAACTCTTTTCTTACCTAGGCGAGGCTGTGGAAGGAGACACCTAAGCACTACAGGAGGCTATTTAAACCACACCCGATGGATGAATTTTGCTTTGCGTTATTCTGCATTCTCTGCAGCAGAACGCTCACCGTGTCTTCTGATCCTGTGCCTAAGGGAACAAAGGCTTACCATCCTGGAATCCAGTCTTCAGCAGCACCTATAAAGACAAAGAAAGAACAGGTTAGCACTACGGTCTTCAGTGGCAGCGCATCTCTTACCTGGTCCAGCGGCTGTCACCAACGCCTCTCGCTGCATACCTGCATCTGAAAGACAAAAGCTTACCGGCTCTTCGCACGCTCCGGAGGCCTTCAACATTGCATCCCGCATCTGAAAGACAAAAGAAGGTGCGTTTAGAGACATTGGGCAACTTTACTACTCACGTGCCATCACTCCTTCCCACGCCGAAATCAGAGGGTATCCCAGCACCCTTCAGCTTCTCTAAAGCTCCGAACTTGTACCTGCAAGTTTAAAGAGGCAGTTATAGTGCGCATCGTGAAGCAGGCAACAAGCGCTCACTTACGTGCTTCCAAGCGCTTCTATTCCTCACGCGGGTTCGATCCTCAACTCTCTTCAGCCCGCCATCGCCGGAACCCTGCAAAACAAGAGGTATCATTACAAAAGAACTTTATATAAGTCAAAAGCCATACTCACGTGCTCCTCGGCACCGCTCCACAGCAGCTACGCCTTACGCACTTAAAGACTTTTAAGACATTTGAAGTGCCCAGAACTTACCGTTCGTGCAGTAAACGACAGACAGCAGTCCTCTGAGGTCAAGAGGCCTGCACCCTTATCCAGTGAAGAAACTGGTTACGGCACCCTGCCCCCGAGGCAGATGGAGAGCTCGGCGTTCACCTACCTAAGGTGAGATCGTTAACCTTTGGGGTCCTACAGGAGAAGAGAAAGGGAAGAGGGGAGAGGCACCCAATAACCCCAGTTCATTAATCCCATATTTTCTATCTGCAGACATCTTACTCTCCGAGTCAGACACACAGTGCACAGAGGTCCAGCCCGAGGAACCAACCGTGTGTTATACATCACCTTTGAAGACACGGCATTCACCCAGTCAAGACCGGCGCCTCTGCGGGAATCAGGTGAGCGTTACAACATGTTCATTTACCTTCTTAAAGATAGTGGCACAAAAAAGTTAAAATACACTGGCACAAGTATGGCCTAGACCACCACATCACCACAGCCCCATAATTATTATTTCCCCCAGGTCTGAGCGCATTAGGACCTTGTCATGTGAGTTGAGACGGAGGAATGCTTTCATGGGTGGTGTCACAAATCGAGGATAGACCTGAGAAATATCTCACCCCCATTGCTCTGGATACTTCAAATTGAATGTAGAATCTGTCCTGCCTGCTTGAGTCCAGTGCCATATGCAGAAGGCAGGTGAAGGATCAAGCGAAGCAATAACTCTAGTGCCAATGTGTAAATCTACACAGAGCACAGTGGGGGCGGGGAGAGGGGGACAGTTTATATACTAGGCCCAGTTTTCATACAGTCTACAGAATCCACGTTTTTGGGGACATGCATCAGAAGGGCATCCAGTTCATTCCCCCCTTTGAATACTGGGATGTGCAGTTTGCCATCTTTCAAATTGGTGGGAAAACTACAAATCGGCTGATCTTTAACCCGACTCTACTGATCACAGAGAAAGAGTGGTCACTGCATCAAAGCTGCATTTACTAATGTGGCCTCACTTTCCCTATGCTCTTGTCTGCCAAACGCCACATCCCACAGTGCAAGATCCAGAATGCGCAGCACATGCTTACTGCAGCCTTTCCAAATCAGATTGAAAAGCTCACTTAATAGCTGCAGGCCCTAAAACGATATACCAGTATAAGCAACGTGACGGTTATTATAGTTCAATTAAGCTGTTCACGGTATCTTTAACAGTATACCGTTACACCCCTACTGCTAATCATTGAGTAGTGTGACCGGTAGTGTGCAGGGCCCTTACGTATCCTTGGGGCTCTGTCCCCCCTCACATATTCATCACAGCCACTGTCTATTGAGTGCGCTTGCTTAGGCTCAACCTCTCTCAGGAGGTTGCACTTACCTTTTCCCTTCTTAAGCACTTCACCCCAGCACTTCTCCACCAGCACCACAGCACCTACCCCTCACCCCATCCCCTCTGCACTTGCACGTTCTCCCCTCTCCTTCTTTTTCATCATTTGTTTGTACTATCAATTGAACTATTTATCCTTTTGTAATTCATTGTCTACCTCTCCTGTTGCCCTGTGGTCGCTTTGAAACAGTTTTGCTAAATTGTATAAGCGCCTAACAAGTGACCAATAAATATAATCGAATTTACTACTTTCTAACCAGTAGACTTTAAAAAATACAATCGTACTCCCTCTTTCATCAATGACACCTGTATGATGTTAAATCAATATGATGTAATTAGCACATTTTTTACAGAGAACATTTGTAAAATTCGACAGTATATTGCTAACTCAGAACTGCTCCGAGCTCACGCAAGGGGCAACTTTAACCAAACTGACTGGTCCTGTGAAACGTTTTCAGTTTGAAGTCAGGGACGAGACACTTAATGGCAGTACTTAACTTAATATTCCCTATGTGCCCAATCCCTCTTCACATTCTCCAGGCCACCCCCCCCCAAAAAAGAAATCATACACTTGCTCAATGCTCATCTTCAATATTCTTTTTAATCTGCTGTTATTCCTTCCTCCTTGAAACATGCACTCATCACTCCACTTTAAAAGAAGCCACATTTAGATCCATCCTTAGTGGTCACTTATCGCCCCAAATCCTACCTTCCAGTTCTTATAATGCTTAAGGAGGCGATCATAACAGCTTAGCTTTCTCTCTGCTGGGAAGCTAATAATCTTGCACATCCTTTTCAGTCAGGCTTTAGACTACGTACCGGTATGGAATCTGTCATGGGCTCGTTGCTCGACAAGTTTGTGCTGCGTCTGGGTCGGGTGTCGAACCTCTTAGACCTCTCTGCAGCCTTTTATTTTTCTGCAACGTCTGGAGCAGGCCGGCATTTCTCGAACTTTACTCGTATTGCCATCTTCATTTCTTTCAGACCGTTGCAATCAGTATCCTTCCATTCTTACCACCGTACTCAGACTATTCTTTCTTGTGGCGTCCTTCAGGGCTCCTCCCTATCTTTGCTCTTTTTTAACTTATATCTCCGCCTTCTGGCGGATATAATTTCTCAACACACGGCGCTCTTTCACTCCTATACTGATGATATGCAACTAGTGTTCACCTGGATTCCCTGGTTCTGGAGTCCCCATGTAAATGGAAAAACTGCTTATCAGAAATTGGGGACTGGGTTACAGAAAACTGGCTAAAGCTGAATGGGGAGAAAACTGAGGTCCTGGTCATCGGCTCCTCCAGCCCTAATACCAACTGGAGCTCAGAATTTTGGCCTGACTCTTTGGGGACGTGCCCTGCTCCTCGTAGTTCAGTAGCGAGCTCAGGTGTAAAACTTTTGTCATTGGGCTCTAGGGATGCCCACATTTCATCAGTATGTAATGCCGACTTTTCCAAATTAAAAACACTCAGGAAGATTCTTCCTGGCGATTGCAAGGCACAGGTTGTCACGTTGTCCATTATGGGTGTCGCTTGATTATTGTAATGGGATATATCTTTGACCAACTGATTTTCATATCCAGCGACTGCCGGCTCTTCAAAATTCTGCGGCTCGGCTGGCTCTGGATACCCACAGCCTTGCTTCCTCGCAGGCCATGATGCAACAGCTCCACTGGCTTCCTGTGAACTTGCATATTATGTTTCAGATTATGTGTATTACTCATCATGCAATCCACAAGATAGGCGCTGAAAATTTACGAGAAAAAATTGAACCGTTACCATCCCACTAGGTGCCTATGGTCTGCCTCTCAAAATGTATTAAAAATTCCACGTTATCGGATAGTGCGCTCAGGAGGACGCTCCTCAGTTCTCACCCGCTCTTTGTGGAATGCTCTTCCTCTTATGCCGCGCGAGATCACTGATCACGCCCGGTTTCGTAGGGTATTGAAAACTTGTTCTAGCTGACTTTTTTTTTCTAGCTTATCTGTTCCTTAACGCCTAGATGCCTTTGTTGGTGCTCTAAAAATACCATACCAACTATTGTTTTCTGTTTTTGTAACTGCGCTTAACAGTTATAGTAGAAGTGAAACCAAGCCTTTACTAGAGGGAGCAGCAATATAATTAAAAACATTGCAGTGAAGGAAAGGCAAACAAGTTATGTGAGCACAGGAAAGGAAGAAACACTGTTCTGGTATTTTGCATTCACTGCTCTGTGCAAAAGGGAAACATACACCAGAATGCTGTTAGGTCTATTCTGCGAATATATGTTGCAGTTATGTTGCCATCACACACTTGTCTGCAAAAAGAGAATTCCTTTGTTCGAACTTTATCTTTTGACGAATCATACCACACGCACCCCAACAACAGACACTATTCACCTCTGGTAGAAACCAAGCATTACAAGTGAACCTATACGGCGAAACTAGCGTATGTAATACACCAGGCTGGTGTACAAGGAGTCGTTAGAGAAGAAGAAAACAACAAAAAGCGAAAATAAAAAAAGTTGCGTTGTATGCTTCTTTAAAAACAAAGCAGTGGCAAAGCTAACAGTTTTAGTGTTGGCATGGGATAGCCATTTCCCAGGCACTGCCGAAATCGTAGCTGGAAAATGGTGTTTGTACATGGGCATATTATTGCAGTGCCTGGCAAAGGTCTACCGAATGCCTATACATGAGCCAAAACTGTTGGCTTTGCCAATGCTGTTTTTTAACAGTAAATAAGTGCAAGGAACATGTATATATAAGGACACACGTATTTCTTATGAAGTGGCTGAAGGCATAACAGGTTATTTTTTATTATTACCCTAGGAGCTGATTGACCACTGAAAATAAGCCATTAACTTTCAGCTGAGCGCTTATATTGTCATCCCCTTAAAAGTGCTGAGCTAGCTCATAGATTCCTGGGGGGGATGGCCCGAGGGATGGCATAGCCAATGGGGGTGTGGGGTCAATGAGCGAGTAAAAAGCCAACCACCACCCAAATACTGTGTGCCTCCTCACACTCATCTCTCTCCTATCTTTACTTCCCATGCCAAGAGATTCAGTTTATAGAAAGCAGCAGCTACAACTCATTTAATAGAGGTGGTGGTGGGTGGGCAGTGAGGGGTGGGGGGATAGTCCAGCTACCAGAAGGTCTTATTAGCCGAATGATGTAGAGTGTGGTTAGAAGGAATCAACATATCAAGACAGTATGATAAGACATATTGTTAGAGGCTTTAAAGTTAGTTATTTACCCATCACCCCTCCCTGCCCCCACCCAAAAGGTCTAATCAGGTGGCTTTGTTTTCAACAACTGAAGCAAAGACTCTGACACTTGCCAGCACTGGGGTACTATGATGTATACATTCACTTGTAACATTTAAAAGCAAATGAGGATACGCAGTGGTGTAGAGCCAATGAGTGAGGCAACAGTGATGCAAGAATCAAAATAAATTGTGGATACACGGGTGCAGGAAAGAGACGGCTATCCTAGTCGACTAGACCCAAAAGCAAGACCTGCCATCGAAGGAAAGGTGGCATTACAAATATGAACGATACAAGACTACTTCGTGAGATTCTGAGCGAGGGCGTTATGGGGCTTCCCCTTTGAGATAGAATGGATAGTCCAATATTTATTACCAGCCTACAATGCCCACCCAACAAATATTCTCGAAACAAAAGCCCCACCCCCTCAAAAAAAAATGAAAAGTCTTGTACAAGAGACTCACATACATTGCAACTACGTGTTCCTTCGACTTCTGTGTGCCAGAATAACGTACATTAAAACACAGGCATGGAACACCCTGGAGGGATTTACCCCGTTAATTCACTTCTGTAAAAAAAGGTTTTTACCCTATAAGAAACTGAATGTGATACGAATATCCCCCACGCCCAACAAGCACACAGACATGTCGGGGTGTACATAGTGTTATGTTTCAAAACGCGTTTCAATTCAACCATATACCTTTAAATACTGGTGGGATATGCATAAGCTAACACACACTAATGGTATAACAACGTGTTGATTGATGCAAACAAACTAAACCCGTACATTAGACAACACACATACAATAAGTAGTTATTAATCAGTCATATTCAGCCAACTAAATTCTATCACTAAGTAGTCAGAGTAGCAAAAAACGTGTACGGATTTCACAATACTGTCACCAGATCACATTCCACGCCCACTTGTTCAACAAGAAACCAAGAAAACGGTTCTGGAAAGCAGAACGCGAGTTTACCAGGCAAAAGAACAGCTTCCAGTTTCTTAATCTTCGTTTCAGGGTTGATCTTGTCTTCATTCTGGAAAGAAAGTAGCACAAACCTATAAAACAGTTCTGGGTTGCTTCAAGTTTAGCATTTACTGAAACAAAGTACATTTATGAAACGATGGAGAGTTATGTCTAATAATTAAAGGAATGCCTGTCAAAGGCCAGCAGGAGTCATGCCAGCAGCTACCATCAAGTGATGACAGAAGCATGCAGAAGTGACGTCAATTAACGCATGACAAGCAGCAGCACCAACTTCAAACTACACAGACCCAGCCACATTGATATCAAGTGATAAAGTCGACAAGCGGCTCAATGATTCAACTGCACCAAACTCATATGCCATAAGGACAGCAACAATGCTTGATGTAATGCAATTCCCCAATGTCTAGTGACAGAAAGACGAACTCAAAGCAGATTTGCTAGTTCGATGTTCAAAGTTTGAAAAAAAATACAAAACTGAAAACAGATTTGTTTTCATTGTTCTGACACACTCATTTATAGCTGACCACTTCTCTCATATTTTGTTTATTTACATTTATAAAGCACACAAGGCGGCCCTGGGGCATCATGGCGCTGTTACAATAGAGCTTACTCAGTTACAGGAGAGAACAACATGACAAGCTGTGGGTGTTATTTGGTACAGTGAGAAAGATACAGGATTCAAGACAGTACACAGTTAACAAGAACATTTACATGATATGCAGCTTTGATCCTAAAGGTTCCAGAGTTACAGGGGAACCAGCTGAAGTTCGTGACAAGTTTAGCAGGGGGTGGGGGGATGGCAGAGCTTGGTTTTTGCGGAATGCCGCCTGGGAGGTCTCATTCCGTAGTGTTGTGGCACTGCATTCCAGTTTTTTGGCACTAGAATAGGAAGCTCGAGCCTCCAGCTTTGGCTCTTTTGAAGGTAGGTACGTAGAGCTGATTGGAGTGGTAACACTTAGGTCTGTCAGAGGTGGCTCTATTTTGTGGGATAGGTATGGAGGTGCTGTGAGTGATGGGCTTTAGTGTGTAATTGCTAGGGTCTTGAAAAGTATACACTCTTTGACTGGGAGCCAGTGGGCATCCCGCCTTGCCTTGCAGATGTGCTCCCTTTTGGGTATGCTTAACGCCGCTCTGGGGGCATTGTTTTGAGTGAGTTGTAATGTGTTTAAGTTTTTGCCAGACATGCCCACAAACAGGACGTTACAATAACCCAATACGGCCCCAATTGTAGCTCTGGCTATGGAGAAGCAGGTTTTGGAGGATAGGTAAAGTTTGACCGCATTCATAAAGAAGGAAGGTATGCTATTCAGGCGACAGAAAAACAATAGCCGCAATTGTTCACAAACATTGGCAAAGCCTATCCTTTCTGCTTTCTATAAGCATTTGTCAGGCACTGCCGTTATGGTACTTAATACCTGCCCATAAAATGTCAACAGCTGGAAAATGGTGCAAGTACCTGTATATATATGTCAAATGCCTAATACCTTCACACAAGCAAAAAGTGCAGGTTTTGCCAATGCTGGTTTTCAACAGGCATTCAGTGCAGTCAACAGAGAAAAGGACACATATGCTTACAAATGAAGTGGCTGAAAACGAACTTGGGTACGGGTAGATGGTGTTATATAGCTCCCTTTGCCCAATAACGTTGTAATCACTGTGCACGGCTTGTAAGAAAGGCACGGTGGTTAAGTCAGACAGAGGCAGGGCAGATGCACAAAACCTGTGGTGTTGATGGATGAATGTTGCAAGTACCCATTAGCTGTGTGTCAATATGAAAACTGTTCATTGTGAGTACAGGCAGCTCAGGTTACCTGTGATGGCAGTCCATAATGGTTGCCAAGCCTCGAGAATGTTCACTGACAGATGGGTAGGTTGGAGTACGATGGTACACTAGACCTGGTGGTTCGTCTGGAGTGAGTTAAGTGTAAGGTTACAATATTTTAGTTGTGGGATCAAATGGGTGGGTGGAGGGGGTTAGGCTATTGTTACTTCTGGTTCTTGGTTATAGATTTCAGTGCAGTCCAATGGAGTGAACTCTTCACACCACTGGTGAGCCACTGTCAGAAGACCGCAGGCCACATACAGCTCAAAAGGTTGACATTAATTTCTGATAGACCTAGCCCCAATAGATCAAAAGGAGGGAATGGCCAGTCAATAGGTGGGTACAAAGTCAACACCACCCACAAGCTGTCCTCACATTCTTTCTCCCTTCTATCGTTGGGCTTACTAGCACCCAAGAGCCCAAACTAAAAAGGCGACGGATGAAGCACGTTAATTCTTTTTATCTGCAAAGCAACCAAGAGCAACTTAAAAACACACACACCCAATCAAGAGAGACGAGGGCAAAAGCCAGTACTGTGAAGTGATGTATAAACCATCAGAAACTAAAGTCGATTTCATAGCTCAACTATGGCATCACCAAATCACCAAAAGAGAAACCAGCATTAGCAAATCCAAGTGACACTTCAAGTTAAATACATTGAGAAAACAGTGCAAGATAAAATAGCATTGTAAGATAAATGAAGCCCATTACAACCTTGAAAGCTTAATGAAGAAGTACTGAATATTACCCTTTCAATGAAAGAGAATAGGGTCCTGATCATGCCGCCCCTACCCCCAGGGCACTGATGCAAAGGACAGATAAAGGTCCTGTGACATGCTGACCCATGTGCACTCTGTCATCTTACAAATAAGACGCAACAGGTGGGGCCGTCCCGCTGATGGGCATTGTGTCCACACCCAAGCCCCAGCTACCCCGTGATGCATCAGTGCCCTCCATGGCTGGGAGCCTTTGCATAGTTGCTGCCTCTGCTACCCAGGACCCCAGCTCACCCCGAAGTGCAACCTCACCTGTGGTGGCAGCAGGTAAGACCTGAAGGTGGGCTTTGGGGGCTTCATGGAGAACATCTCAACTCCCAGGCGGGTAAGGGTGGGGGCAGCCTGCAGCTGACACCCAGGGAGCAAAGCACACCCTGGGGGTGGCCACCGGCGCCCGCTTGCTGGGCTCGTTGTTACTGACTCCTTAATTCTGAGCCCGTGCCCCTGCTCTGAGCCCCGAGCAGTGGGAAGCGGACAGCCCTCTCCGGGGACCTGTGAACCTGCTACAGCGGCCGCAGGCTGGGGCGGCTCACAGCCTCACACCCTCATAGACACAGACAAGGGACAAACGTAAAAGATTCATTGCACGGACACTTGGACATCGACGAGGGACCATGCAGATGCAGGTTCGCCGCCATAGACATAAACAAAGGACAGAGGTAGAATGGGCAGCTCCGTCCCAACAGCTCTGTCCCAACTTCAGGGAAAAGGGCCGTTGGCGGTTTGTCCGACAGCGAAAATGACAAGAGAAACTGGAACGGCCCTTAGAGTGTTTTTAACATAAAAGGATAGCTAGTAGCAAACAACCTACTAGGCGTACCAGTGACATTACATTTAAAGAAACTTTATTTTATATTTGAATATCAAAATACTGATAATTTCTTAAAATGTAATGTATAAAACATGCACTTTTGAAATTCTCCAATAGTGGTATTTACCCAGGTGTGATCCCCTACTCATAGACTACTCTCATGTTCCAAGATGGCCGCTGTATTAGCGACCAACTGGATGACTCGCCACGCGTTACTACGCCCTGTCCCCGATTGCGGCACAGCCCATAACAAAACAATCAGTCACCAAGGAAGACGTGAAGTACCATGTGGTTTGAGAAAGTCTGAGGTCACTTACACTCAGGTTTTCCAGTGCATACATGAATTTAGCCTTATACGTAAGCTATGAAAAAACAAAACCCCTATGGTATTTACACTTCAAACATGTTTAGATCAGCAACCAAAAAAAGGATGAAATCTTTGAATCTTGAATAAGCCATTACCATTGAGGGTAAACTATCCATTCCATAATGTTTTATTCAATCTATGCCATATACAATCGTCAAAAACAATATTGTTCTATCATGCCCTGTGCCACTTTCATACATGCCAACATTTTGCAGTACCTGGAAGGGAGATTTTCTTACAGAAAGCAGGATAATTTAACTTTACCATTTCAGCATTGTGGGTTTGAATTATTTGAGGAGGGAGAAAGTAAAAAATAGCAACATTATTGTAAAAGAAATTCGGGTGTCTTCCACCTAAATCTGGAGAATCAATATGCATACACTTTCCGCATGTATGCAGAAGTCGCTCTGCTTCCTAGCTGGTGTTTGTGTGTTTGTTTGTTTATTTTATTTGTAATGCACGCCAGACCCGGGGTATTAGGGCGCAGAAAGCTTAAAGAAAGCAAAAGAAAGCAACGTGGGTGGCTTGCCTTTAAATTCGAAAACATCTATCCCTTGTTCAGGAGTGGTACCAGCCTCTCTCTTGGGAGGGTCAAGCTCGTGAAGTTAAGTCAGTTGTGATTTGAAAACAGATTTAAAAGGGTATTGTTTAATTTTGGGCATCTCTGGTATCTGTTATGTCCCACTCACATGTACCCCAATCCAGCACGCACCTCTTGCATGTCACCATGCACGGGCAGTGACAAGGAGAATAAATAAGGCTTGACCCGGGGTTTCCGGGTCAGTACCGATCTGTGCATGCCACGACTATACTGAGTGTCTCCGACCTCCATTTTTTTCAGCCACAGTGTTAGGAAAGATTTCGTAATTGTGGGTAATTTTCCTTCCATGTCGCAACCCCTAAACTTTTTGCTGTTGTTTTTCACCTTGTTCTCGACTTTGCCAGAGAAGTGCAGCCTTCTGCCGCACTCCTCTGGGCTTTCGCTCCATTCTTACGGGGAAACTGACATGCCCTTAAGACAGTCAGTACCGGGAAACGCTGTTTTCCGTAGTTTCTTTTATCATGTTGCGGCTTTCGTGCAACATGACACAAGAGGGCACTGTAAGCTAAGTTACTGCTCTCTTGGGTCTCTAGCCTTCTACAGGCCCTAGATACTCTTTTTGGATTGTAACTGATCGGTGCAAGTGATTCACAGACGGGAATGGTGGCAGCGATCGTTTCTTGTGTTTTGAGCTCCTTTTGGCGTTTTAAGCGCGTTTCTCGCGCTTAGCCCAAAATGGTGGCCTGGCTCCCAAAATGGCCAGACCACGAGGCTCCTTTGTCCTGTCCGCTGACCGTCTTGCTCCCTTCACCTTCCCCAGGTCGAGCCGACCCGGGGCCTTCCTTATTTGGGCATGTACTTTCCCACGAAACAGGGATGCTTTCGCGGGCTTCTACAGGCCTTGTGTGTGCCTCCAGGATGTGGGCTGGGATGTCTGGTCCCAATACACATCCTGGGTGCCAGAGAGTCAAGGGTGGTGTGAATGCCTGGGACCACTGTGGTCCGTGATAGGTCCACGTATGGTGTGAGTGTTGATGAGCGGGTCTCCCATTGGGTCCCCTCCGTTTTGGCACGAAGGGAACCGTGGATAAGAGGGGGCTGGAAACACCACTACCATGTCGATCTCCTGAGTTCTCACGAACGAAGGAATACAGGAGCCAAGTATCCTGCAACCAAGAGGCTGAACCGAGGAATCGCTGGTGACCCACTGAAGGACTGCTCCTCTGCACTGCTGTCGCCTTGTGAAACCCTTTTTACCTTTGATCGAACCAGAAGGCCTGTACTGGTACTTCGAGCCTTGGAGTAGCAGGAACAGCTATTCTCGGCATATTCACCATCTCCTGCTCGTAAGCCTTCGGAAGCGTCTCTGGGCCATCCAGCAGACTGACCAACCTACACAGGATTCTTGCTCTGTAACCGCCGCCAGGTTGTGTAGTATTTTGAGTCCTTGTCACTCTCACACGATTCGTACACTTGGCGTTCCCAGGTCTGAAGTGAGTAGTGTACATTTAGCTCAGATACACACGGCCGCTCCGTTGCCCTGCTGTGGTAACAAACTGTGCGGGTTCACTTCGTTTGGGACATCTTCAACTCAACTCTGCTGCTGCAGACTCAACACGATGACGAGACGTCACCTGCTCTCCTGAACCTGCCAGCGACTGAAACTGACGCGGAGAAGCCTGGGTCTGCTTGCATCGTGGACCGGTGAGTAGCATAGCTTGGAACTGGTCGCCCTCCTGCAGGAGCCCATAGCTTTTCCCCGCCTTGTCAAAACAGCACGCCTTTCCGTACTCGCGCTCTGCTTCTGCCCACAGTGGAGGCTGCGCTTGAGTCGCGGAACTCTGTTCTTCTTCATTTGTGCACTAAACTGAACTGCCTGATTCCCTCGAAGAGACCCCCCTTTTGCCCGTTGGCACCAGCGTGTGCAGGTACTTTTGAGCACAGGGCTCCACTCTTCGTAGGGCTCGGACTTCCTTTTAGTTAGGTGCCTCTGAAGGCGGACTGGGTCTAAGCATTATTTCGCACTGCCTGTTTTCCTTCCCTTTTAGGTGGACTACACATTTCGTGCATCTAACGCTTGAGACTTGTTTGTATTTGTATATATATTGTATTGGTATGGTATGTGTTGGTTTACTAGAGTTGTATTGTGATTTCTCGCTACGGTCATTGTTTTAAAGGCCTTGGAATAAATGTGTATATATTTTTAATATAACACCTGTTTGGAGTAGTTTGTAAGTGTCCTTGCTTTGTGTGCTCATTGCTGGCTTTCAGTCACCCTCACCCCTCTTGAGACCTAGTCTTGACCGCCCCGATCGCTACCCTGATTGGTCTGGCTTGTCCAGAGGTTACCCTGTTCCAAGTAATTAGGTTGGCCTTCTGAACTTCTGCGCCACCAGGACAGAGTTCAGATATCCGTCTTAACACACGGTATTGGGCTTAGCCCCTGCGCAACTCAGCTCCACCAGCCCTTCTGCTGATCGGGGTACTGTAACGCTCACCTGACTCCCACGGAGGCGCTGGTCTAGTCTGGGTGGCCTCTTCGAGCGTGATGCGCAGAACTCTGAACACCGACTGAACAGGACCCTCAAATCTTGCTTGTCTGGCCTGTAGGAATATCTTTCTGCAGATGAGAAAGGGGATTAACAGTCTGCAGAATAGTGTGCTTGCTCCCCCTTCCCCCTTCGTTCTTCTCTAACTTCCTCCGAAATCCCCGGTTGAAGCTCACCTTATGGTTTGAAAGGATGAACTCTCCATCCTGCTTCTGGTGGAGGGACGTGTGTTTGTCCGTTCACTGGTTTTCAGAATGGCGCTGGCAAAATCCACTTGACTTTTCCGAGCGGAACGCCGTAAGTATGAAGATTACAAAAGTTCAAGTGTAGAGCCTCCTTTTCTGTTGCCTTCCTAACCTGTGGTCTGTCCTTTATTTCAGGTGCAGAATGAAGGCGATGCGTTGAGGGATTGAATTGCCGATGGTAAACTCAGGTGAGTTAGCGATGGGGGCGATCCCTCTTAATGTCTTTATATTCCTCCAGTAATGTCTTTTGTCCTTTCCCCATAGGGGCCGGGGTGCGGTACCTGCCAACGAAGCGGCGCCGACCCGAAATGAGGAATGGTCCAACAACAGAAGACCGGTAAGTGTTATGGCGGAAAATTAGGCTTTCCTCTTATGTTCCTTCTGCTCACCTTTTGTCTCTTCTTCTCTCCCCTAGGCGCAGAGATGTAGCGACCGGTGCAGACAGTCGCGGTGGAGCCAGAAGAACTCCCGAGGACAGGTGAGTGAAGCACGGCGCTGCAGCGAGCAACGCAGTGCTTTTAAATGAAAGTCTTTTCTCAGGAACGCTGGCGTGAAGGTTCCGGATGCAGGTAAGAAGTTTGATAAAATTCTTGGTTTTCACCTTTCTCTTCTCTTCTTTCCTTACAGGTGTTCCAGGATCGAGGCGGGCGTGGCTGGAGACCAGATGCAGGAGCAGACACGGTGAGCGTTCAGCTGCTTGGATGCAGAACAACGCGAAGCGTGAGCTACTGTCTGGGCGTGGCTTAAATAGCCCCCAAAGTAGTTCCAGGTAAGTATCCTTCCCTGGCCACGCCCGAGTGGCAAAATAGTCCCAATGAAAAAATAGTCCCTTTCAGGTCTCAGGGAAGCCTGAATCTTCCAGCATGGTCTGCATCAGGTAAGTGCACAAAACACCTTCCTTTATGAGCCTGGCGCCTATGGCGCCAGGACTGATGTCCAACATGAGCCTGGCGCCAACGGCGCCAGGACAGAGTCCAAAGAGCCCCTCTAAGGGGCCGCTGGGCTTTTACTCGCGGGCATGATGCCTGCTCCCGGGGGTGCTGGGCCTGGCCTGGTGCTCCGGGGGTAGGCATCATGACAGCACTCCCCCCCAAGGCCCCTCCCAAGGTCGTTCCCTCTGGAGGTTTCGGTTTGTTTGGGAAATTCCGATGGAACCTTTTTACCAGCCGAGGTGCATGTACGTGGTCGCTGGGATCCCAAGACCTTTCCTGAGGCCCGTACCCTTTCCAATCAATTAGATAGAAAAGTTTTGATTTTGAGATCTTAGAATCCAAAATGTTCTTCACCTTGAATTCAGGCTCCCCATCTATCTGGATTGGTTCTGGTGGCTTTATTAATCTGGTTCCTGGTTGCACTGGTTTCAAAAGTGATACATGAAAAACGGGGTGAATCCGCATGTTAGCTGGTAGATCGAGCTTGACTGCCACTGGGTTAATTATAGCTTTGATTGTGTCATGCACGGCAGCCGCGGCCGCTGGCGGCTGTGGAGACGCTGGCGCTGGAGCGGCCATTGTTAAGGCCGCTACGCAGCTGCACGTTCTCCAGCCGCGGTCTAGCTGTTGCCGCGGCCGCTGGCGGTGGTGGAGACGCTGGCGCGGAGCGGCCATTGCCACGGCCGCTACGCAGCTGCACGTTCTCCCGCCGCGGTCTAGCTTTCCGCCGTCGGATCAGCGGCGCACTTTATTACGAGCGCCAACCCGGAAGCCCGCGCGTTGCAACCTATTCGCGTTAGGCTTCCGGGTTGGTACGCTCTAGTGTCTTTCTCCGTGCTTCTGTTCCTCTCTCGTTCTCTCTCCTGAGAACGTTCTGCATTGCCATTTCATCCTCTTCCTTACCTCTCTGGTTCCCCTTCTCTCTGCAGTCCTTCAGTTTTGACAATCTACTAGGCATCAGCAGTTTTCCTGTTCCTTTCTACCTGTCGAGTTCCATCTCCCCCATCCTACCTTCATTCTGGAAGGAAGTTCGCTCCGTGTGGCATCCTTCCATCATTGCTGACCTGACATCCTGTTATCCGATCCCATCGGAAGGGGTTTTTTGTGCCTTGCGGCTTTTTCCCCTTCATTGGTCTGCCCCGGTTCGGGGGCCCCCCTAGGCCCCGAGTCAGAGGGGCAGGGTGGCTTCCTCTCGAGGCAGACCCCATTTGCATTCCCGAGAAGAGGCCCTGAGAAGAAGGAGATTTGGACTCCAAACAGAAGAAGAGACAGCAGGTGAGCAGGAGGGCATAAGGGTCACGGTGGATAGTGGTGAGGAGTCGAGTAAACCAGGGAGCCATTGTGACAGCTTGCAACGCCAAGAAAGAAGTATGGCCTCCCCCGAGCAAATACAAGATTTAGTAGCCGCGGTTCAGGCCATGAATATGGAACTACAGCATGTAAAGGCAGACAATGCAGTTCTGAGACAGATGATCTCTAATCGAGAAGCTAGAGATTCAGACTTACCGCCTATGACCTTGTCCACAGGCAAATATGACGGCACCCCAAAGCGCTTAAAAGAATTCTTGGAAGCATGTTCCGTTTACTTTGCATTCAGACCACTGATGTTCTCTAGCGATCAAGCTAAGGTGGGGTACATGATTTCTAATATGACGGGAAATGCCTTGGCTTGGGCCACCCCATTTGTGACCAACAATAACCCTATTATCAGAGATTATGGGGGTTTTCTGACCTTATTGCGCCAGCAGTTCGAACAACCGGAGATCACACATGTGGCTGCAGAGGAACTTTTGGATGTGCAACAGGGTACCAAGGACCTGCAGACTTACATCTCCACCTTTAAACGGTTGGCCTCTGAGGCAGGTTGGCCAGAAAGGGCCCAGTATACAATATTCCGTCGAGGATTGAAGGAGGAGATAAAGGATGAACTGGCCCGTATAGCCCGTCCTACTACCCTGTCAGACTTATTCTCCATAGTAACACAGATTGACTACCGCCTTAGCGAGCGCAAGGCAGAACGGAAGAAACAAAGGGTGTCCGTCACCCCACTACCTAGTGCCTACCCTATGCCCTCACTGTCTCACTCCAGTAACAAGGAGGAACCCATGTAAGTTGGGTCCGCACGGTCCCCGTTGACCCCCGAAGAAAGAAGACGCCGGAGGGAAGCGGGCCTCTGCATGTATTGTGGATCCGGTTCCCACTTACTGCGAAGTTGTACTGAAGTCCCACCAAGACGCTCGGGAAACGACCGACCTCGGAACTGAAGGGGACGAGTAACCGAGGTTCGACCACACGTCCCTATGTTACGGTGACCGTAGCGTCTCATTCCACCACCATGGACTCTCGCCTTATGGCTGTTCCCATCCGGTTGGAAACCCCGACAAAAGTCTTCAACACTATGGCGCTTTTGGATTGTGGCGCCGCAGGAGTATTTATGGACACTGAGTGGGCACATAAACATGGTCTCCCACTGCAGAAACTGGAAGAAGTCCAGAAGGTAGAAGGAGTTGATGGCTCTCCTCTGTCATCGGGGCAAATCACCCATTCCACTATTTTTCAGAAGGCGTGCATTCTCCAACATTCAGAACAGCTACAGTTCGACTTAATTCGAGCAGCCCATTTTCCGGTTATCCTCGCAATCCCTTGGTTAAGGAGGCACAACCCGCCAATCGACTGGGCTCAGAACACCCTGGCTTTTACATCCTCGTATTGTAAACAGTACTGTTTACTCCATTCCTCAGAAGAGTTTGTACGAGTCCTAAACCCCCAACAAGAAGGAGTGCATGAAGTTTGCAAGATTCCCTCAGAATTGGTTAGGTTCAAAGAAGTTTTCAAAGACAATCCGGTCTTGGATCTCCCTCCACACCGTCCGGAAGACTGCGCCATCGAGCTGGTACCAGATGCCCTGGTTCCGTTTAGTCGCATGTTTTCACTATCTCTATTAGAGAAGAAGGCGCTTCGGATTTACTTGGACTCTCATCTGACCAATGGCCTTATTCGACCCTCCAAATCACCGGCTGGGGCATCTTTATTTTTCATACCAAAAAAGGATTCCTCGGAATTAAGGCCATGTATCGACTATCGGGGTCTAAATAAGGTCACTGTGCGTGACCGTTATCCAATGCCTTTGATAGCCGACATACTGGAAGCTGTACAGGGTGCAACCGTCTTCTCAAAGTTAGATCTCCGGAGTGCTTACCACCTTCTCCGGATTAGAGATGGAGACGAATGGAAGACGGCCTTTCGGACACCTTTTGGCCTTTTTGAATATCGAGTAATGCCATTCGGCTTGGTTAACGCTCCGGCAATATTCCAACGTTTCATGGATCGCTTGTTTTCTGACCTGTTATTCATCAATGTCATAGTCTACCTCGATGACATCTTGGTTTTTTCAGAATCCACCTCAGCACATGTGTCGCATCTTCAGACAGTGTTTCATCGACTACAATCCCAACACCTATTAGTCAAACCCGAGAAGTGCTTTTTTTTACGTATCTTCTGTTCCTTACTTGGGTTATATCTTATCCCATGAAGGCATAACCATGGATCCCAGGAAGGTG
Organism: Ambystoma mexicanum; assembly: GCF_040938575.1. Lineage (NCBI taxonomy): Eukaryota > Metazoa > Chordata > Amphibia > Caudata > Ambystomatidae > Ambystoma > Ambystoma mexicanum. Next base: position 1,357,839,585 of record NC_090934.1, on the reverse strand, counting down.
TCTGCCATCTTGGACTGGCCCGCACCCAGGTCTTTGAAGGATGTCCAACGATTCTTGGGACTAGCCAACTTCTACAGAAAGTTTATTGAACATTTTTCGCAGACAGTGCTGCCCATTACTTCACTACTCAAGAAAGAGGCTAAACCGTTTCTATGGTCGGAAACGGCCAATCAAGCCTTTATTGGTTTAAAGAGGAGATTCTGTTCTGCACCTATACTATCCCAACCTGATCAGAATCAGCCCTTTATAGTAGAGGCTGATGCTTCCGCAAGCGCATTAGGAGCAGTACTTCTGCAACTCAAAGAGGGACTGGAACATCCTATCGCATACCTTTCTAAGACTCTATCCACTAGTCAACAGAATTATTCAGTCATTGAAAAGGAACTTCTAGCGCTCAAGACGGCATGTGAAGAGTGGAGACATCTGCTACAAGGCGGTTCACACCCATTCACTTTACGTACAGATCATAAGAACCTAAAGATCCTTCGAAACATGGAATGCGTCAACTCCAGGCAGGTTCGTTGGGCTCATTTCTTCAGCCAATATGACTTTTCTATAACCTATATTCCAGGCACTCAAAACGGTTTGGCTGACGCCCTGTCAAGATGTCAGACTTCCGAGAATCACTCTTCTTCATTTAGTCACATGATGTTTCCCCGAAACCGAATAGTGGGGATAATCTCGTCATTCCTTCAAGAAGTTAAGACAGCAACCCAACCAAATTTAGCAACCACTGTGCCGGGTGGCTTACAACATCAACTTCGCTGGTCTGAAGGCCTTTTACTGGTGGGGCAGCGTTTGTACATCCCCTCTAGACCCCTACAACTGAAAGTACTGGCATGGGGTCACAACCATGTTACCGCCGGACATAGGGGCGTCAAGGGTACTGTGGAGTTGATCTCTCGCTCTTTCTTCTGGCCTTCTCTTTCTCACGACGTAATGCAACACTGTAAGTCGTGTATGGTATGCGCCCAAAACAAGTACTCCACTCACAAGCCCTATGGGTTGTTGATGCAACCAGAATTGCCAAACCAGCCATGGTCCCAAATATCCACAGACTTCATAGTAGACCTGCCCCGATCCCAGGGGCTGACATGTCTTATGGTTACCATTGATTCATTTACCAAGCTGGCCCATTTCTCGGCGCTGAAAGGACTACCATCCGCTACAGAAATGGCTGAAGTATTCCTTAGAGACATATTCAGGCTCCACGGGTTACCTGATAAGATTATCTCGGACCGGGGCTCTCAATATACCTCTCGATTTTGGGGCGCACTATGTCAACGGTTAGGGATAGAGAGGGCCTTGTCATCCGGTTTCCATCCTCAGACTAATGGTCAGACAGAACGCCTTAATGCCTCCCTGGAACAATACCTCCGATGTTATGTCAACAAGTATCAGGACAATTGGGTGAGTCTTCTGCCCACCGCCGAATACGCGTATAACAACGCTGTTCACTCGGCGACGGGACTCAGCCCTTTCTTTTGTTCGTATGGTTTCCACCCTCGAGGTATATTACCGATTTTCTCTTCACCCTCAAATATACCCACCATCGAATCCACCTTAGATCAAATAACCTCTGCCCACACTACCGCTCAACAAAGTCTGATATCTACCAGAAGCCGGTATAAGGAGGTGGCTGATAGAAGACGTTTATCCGGTCCTGATTGGAAGGAGGGAGAGCGGGTCTGGTTGTCCACCAGATATCTGCCGAGATGGGTACACCCAACCAAACTAACCCCCCGGTTTATCGGACCTTTCAAAATAATTAAGAAGATTAACCCAGTGGCTTATAGATTACAACTTCCCAAGTCCATGTCTAGGATACACCCAGTCTTTCACTCCTCCCTCTTCCGGCTAGTCGATTCAAGCACTCCTGTCAGAAAGGCTACCGGAATAGCGAGTCATCCCCAGGCCGTACCCAAAGAATATGAGGTATCTGCCATATTAGATTCCAGATATCATAGAGGCAGATTGGAATACCTTGTGTCATGGAAGAACTATCCCAGTTCGGAGGATTCTTGGGAACCCAGGTCATATGTACATGCTCCCAGACTGTTAAAATGTTTTCACCGAACACATCCGGGAAAACCCAGAGGGGTAGGATCTGGAGGGGGGCATACTGTCATGCACGGCAGCCGCGGCCGCTGGCGGCTGTGGAGATGCTGGCGCTGGAGCGGCCATTGTTAAGGCCGCTACGCAGCTGCACGTTCTCCAGCCGCGGTCTAGCTGTTGCCGCGGCCGCTGGCGGTGGTGGAGACGCTGGCGCGGAGCGGCCATTGCCACGGCCGCTACGCAGCTGCACGTTCTCCCGCCGCGGTCTAGCTTTCCGCCGTCGGATCAGCGGCGCACTTTATTACGAGCGCCAACCCGGAAGCCCGCGCGTTGCAACCTATTCGCGTTAGGCTTCCGGGTTGGTACGCTCTAGTGTCTTTCTCCGTGCTTCTGTTCCTCTCTCGTTCTCTCTCCTGAGAACGTTCTGCATTGCCATTTCATCCTCTTCCTTACCTCTCTGGCTCCCCTTCTCTCTGCAGTCCTTCTGTTTTGACAATCTACTAGGCATCAGCAGTTTTCCTGTTCCTTTCTACCTGTCGAGTTCCATCTCCCCATCCTACCTTCGTTCTGGAAGGAAGTTCGTTCCGTGTGGCATCCTTCCATCATTGCTGACCTGACATCCTGTTATCCGATCCCATCGGAAGGGGTTTTTTGTGCCTTGCGGCTTTTTCCCCTTCATTGGTCTGCCCCGGTTCGGGGGCCCCCCTAGGCCCCGAGTCAGAGGGGCAGGGTGGCTTCCTCTCGAGGCAGACCCCATCTGCATTCCCGAGAAGAGGCCCTGAGAAGAAGGAGATTTGGACTCCAAACAGAAGAAGAGACAGCAGGTGAGCAGGAGGGCATAAGGGTCACGGTGGATAGTGGTGAGGAGTCGAGTAAACCAGGGAGCCATTGTGACAGATTGAGTAAGGGCCCAAATGCCTTGGATTAAAAGTTTGAGGTCCCTTGAGCAATAAGTGTTTGGTAGCCAACCATACTTGATCCCCTATTTGGTATGGAGGCGCCTCACTCCGATGCAGATCCGCATTCTTTTTGTATTTCCCTCCTTTCGCTTGTTGCAAATGTGCAGTTGCATCCTTGAAGGCTTGAGTTATCGTGGAATGCAAATGGTCCACTGCGGGCATTTCAAGGCACAGAGGTGAGTCCAGGTCTGAAGTACGAGGGTGATGTCCATATAGGCTATAAAAGGGGCTTAGTCCAGTTCCAGAGTGTACCGAGTTATTGTATGCATATTCGGCCACCCATAAAATATCCTTCCAATTACCCTCCGATTGGTGCAACATACATCGTAGGTATTGTTCAAGGCTCTGGTTCGTTCTCTCCGTCTGACCATCGGTCTGTGGGTGGTGGCTGGTTGAGAGTCTTACGTCGATTTGTGCCAGTTGACAACACTTTCTCCAAAAATGAGAAATAAACTGGCTTCCCCGGTCGGAGACTAGTATGGACGGGAATCCATGCAAACGGATGATATTTTCGAGGAATTCCTTGGCTAGGACAGAAGCTGAAGGTAATCCTTTCAACGGAATAAAATGGGCCATCTTGGAAAATAAATCCACCACAACCAGAATAGTATTGTATCCATTACAAGGGGGCAGGTCCGTGATTAAATCTAGTGACAAGGTGTGCCAAGGTGCTGGTGGAATGTCTAAAGGCTGAAGAAGACCGACAGGCTTTGTCCTTTGGCCTTTGTTTTGGGCGCAAACTCCACAGGACATCATGAAAGATTTAATATCCTTTCGCCAGGAAGGCCACCAGAATTGTCGTTTAATTTTTTCCTCAGTTTTGGCAATGCCAGGATGTCCTTCCATCAGGGTATCATGATGACGGGAAATAACCAGTTCTTGCAATTCCTTTTCTGGCAGAAATAAGCGTCCTTGGAAGTAAGGTAGGCCATCGTTGACCGAATAGTAAGACCCCCTTTGGATCCAATCCTGCAAGGCTGCAGAGTCCAGGAGTTGTTTTACCCGTGCTTGAATGTCTTCAAGGGTTTGTAAAGAGGTTATCCCCAAAATTCTTTGTTCTGGAATTATCGGCACAGGTTCTGAGTTTGTGTCTATTTCTCCCATTCCTATTCGAGATAGCGCGTCCGCTTTGCCATTCTTACAGCCGGGGCGGTAAGTGATTACAAAATCGAACTCAGCAAAGAACAAAGCCCATCGGAGCTGACGTGACGATTGAGCCTTGGCAGTTTTTAAATATTGTAAGTTTCAGTGATCAGTGATCACGGTGATGGTATGCCTGGCGCCAAGAAGATAATGCCGCCAAGCCTTAAAGGCGGACTTAATGGCTAATAATTCCTTGTCGGTGATTGCATAATTTACCTCAGGCGGCGAGAACTTTCTGGACCAAAATGCTACGGGGTGCAGTTGGTTGGTTTCAGGGTCTCTCTGAGACAGGACAGCTCCCGTGGCTAAGCTGGACGCGTCGGTTTCAACTATATATAGGAGATCGGGACGCGGGTGCTTCAAAATAGGTGCGGACGTGAATTTAGCTTTCAATTCCTGAAAGGCCTGTTCGGCTTCCTCGGTCCATTCGAAGCGTTTATTTTTTCGCAAGAGTGCAGTGATGAGTTGTACCACACGTGAAAATTCCGGGATAAATCTGCGATAAAAATTAGCAAAACCAAGCATGCTTTGGACACCTTTCACCGAACTAGGTGATGGCCATTTGAGGATGGCATCCACTTTTCATGAGTCCATTCGGACCCCATTAGGTGTCAGGATGAATCCAAGAAACTCAACCTCGGTGGTATGGAAAACACACTTTTCCTGCTTTGCAAACAGTTTGTGCTGGCGCAATTTCTCAAGGACGGCCCTGACATGCTTTCTGTGATCAGATTCCGAAGAGGAGTACACAAGAATGTCATCGATATATACGACAACACAAACATCGATGAGTTCCCGAAGGACATCGTTCATGAAGAATTGGAAGGCAGCAGGCGCGTTGCACAACCCGAAAGGCATCACCTGGTATTCGAATAATCCATATTTTGTACGGAAGGCCGTTTTCCATTCGTCGCCTTCTTTTACTCGCACCAGATGATAAGCCCCCCGGAGATCTAACTTGGTGTATACGCAAGCGTCCTTCACTTGGTCAAGGAGTTCAGGGATCAGAGGCAAAGGGTAACGGTTTTTAACAGTTATCTGGTTCAATGTGCGGTAGTCGATACAAGTTCTAAGGTCGCCTTCTTTTTTGGGCACGAAGAACAAATCCGAGGATGCCGGAGACTTTGACGGGCGAATGAAACCATTGGCTAGGTATTGATCTAAATATTGTCTCAAATGCAGATTCTCAGGTTCAGTAAGGGCATAAATCCTGCTACAAGGGGGTTGTGCACCGGGCACCAGATCGATTTGGCAATCGTACGATCTGTGGGGAGGTAACGTGTTGGCCTGTTCCTTTTGGAAGACGTCCTGAAAGTCTTGGTATTCCGGAGGTAGTTGCATGGAGACAGAGGTTACAGACGCTAGACTAATCTTCAGATTTTCTGGGTAGCAGGTTTGTGCACAATCCGGGAAGGTTATTCTCTTCGCTCGCCAATCAATTCGAGGATTATGTGTCTCTAACCAAGGGATTCCGAGAATAACCTGAAACTGTGGAGCCTTGATTACATCAAACACAACTGCCTCCCGATGGCCGTCCGGACCTATAAGTGTCACTCAGCAGTGGAATGTGTTACCGGTCCAGAGGCAATTTCGGTTCCATCAACTGTGGTGATGACATCTTTGCTGGTTTTAGGACGCAGAGGAAGGTTAATCCTAGAGACCAATTCACGGTCCACATAATTTCCTATAGCCCCACTATCGATGTATGCCTTTATTGCATGCAACCGCTTAGGCTGTTCCAGATCTACGAAGACCATTGGCACAATGAAATGCGAGGTCTGAGAGTTAGTTTTCAAGCTCGGCAAGCGGACCCCTACGCTTGTCAGGCATGGTCGTTTCCCGAAACAGAGTCTTCATGGTTTTTATCAGCGGCTCCTACCACCTTCTTGGGCGGTTTTGCCGGGCAATTTCGTAGAAAGTGTCCAGAGGACCCACAATAAAGACATAATTGCATCTGCCGTCTTCTTTCATGTTCTTTTTGAGTTAAAGGTCCTTTAACCCCTCTGATTTGCATAGGCTCAGAGACATCAGCACCCTTGGGTTAGCGTGGGTCTTGACCAACACCCGGGTCTCAAACTTGGACCGATCTGCTTTTCTGTTTTGAAGTCTGTGATCCAATTGGACCACTAAGTCTATATATTCTGTGCATTCTTGGGGCAGATTTACAACTTGGGCCAGGACATCTTTAAGTTCTCCGCGTAGACCTCGATAAAATAACGTGATTCTTTTATCCTCTGGCCACCCAGTTTCCACAATTAGTCTATTAAAGGTTGCAATGTAGGATAGGAGGTCCTGATTGCCCTGTCGCAGGGATAGGAGTTCGTCATCCAGAGCCTGCCCCTGAGAGTGTCGAGCAAATAACCTTTCCATGCTTGCTTGAAATCCTTGAAAATCACAGAGAATCGGGTCATCTTGAGTAACCAGTGGAACTGACCAATCGGCAGCAGAGCCGCTGAGATATGACAATACAAAAGCTACCTTGGTCTGGTCATTAGGGAAGGACCCAGGTCTGCATAGGAAGTGCAAACGACACTGATTCATGAATACGGTGAATCGTTTGGGGTCCCCAGCAAAGCGTTTGGGTGGGGCCAGCGGCATGTTTCCAGGCAGATTAATCTGCACAGGGTTACTGGGAACCACAGGAGCGGGGTTCCCCCCAGAACCAGGTAGAGGAGTGTGTCCAGCTTGACCTTGCAAAAACTGTCTAGCCAGGTCATCAGTTCTTTCCTTTGATACAATCACTTCCCTCCTGAGAGCATTAGTCTCTTGACGAGCGGCGTGTACTTCGGCCCGTAATTCCCCCAGTAGTTGGGCCAACTGATCAGTCTCAGAAGTTTCCATAGCGCCTGGGTGGGAATTTGTAGGAAGGCTTTGTGTTCTGTAACGCTCACCTGACTCCCACGGAGGCGCTGGTCTAGTCTGGGTTGCTGTGGCCTCTTCGAGCGTGATGCGCAGAACTGTGAACACCGAATGAACAGGACCTTCAAATCTTGCTTGTCTGGCCCGTAGGAATATCCTTCTGCAGATGAGAAAGGGGATTAACAGTCTGCAGAATAGTGCGCTTGCTCCCTCCTTCCCCCCTTCGTTCTTCTCTAACTTCCTCCGAAATCCCCGGTTGAAGCTCACCTTATGGTTTGAAAGGATGAACTCTCCATCCTGCTTCTGGTGCAGGGGCGCGTGTTTGTCCAGTTACTTCACTGGTTTTCAGAATGGCGCTGGCAAAATCCACTTGACTTTTCCGAGCGGAACGCCGTAAGTATGAAGATTACAAAAGTTCAAGTGTAGAGCCTCCTTTTCTGTTGCCTTCCTAACCTGTGATCTGTCCTTTATTTCAGGTGCAGAATGAAGGCGATGCGTTGAGGGATTGAATTGCCGATGGTAAACTCAGGTGAGTTAGCGATGGGGGCGATCCCTCTTAATGTCTTTATATTCCTCCAGTAATGTCTTTTGTCCTTTCCCCATAGGGGCCGGGGTGCGGTACCTGCCAACGAAGCGGCGCCGACCCGAAATGAGGAATAGTCCACCAACAGAAGACCGGTAAGTGTTATGGCGGAAAATTAGGCTTTCCTCTTATGTTCCTTCTGCTCACCTTTTGTCTCTTCTTCTCTCCCCTAGGCGCAGAGATGTGGCGACCGGTGCAGACAGTTGCGATGGAGCCAGAAGAACTCCCGAGGACAGGTGAGTGAAGCGCGGCGCTGCAGCGAGCAACGCGGTGCTTTTAAATGAAAGTCTTTTCTCAGGAACGCTGGCGTGAAGGTTCCGGATGCAGGTAAGAAGTTTGATAAAATTCTTGGTTTTCACCTTTCTCTTCTCTTCTTTCCTTACAGGTGTTCCAGGATCGAGGCGGGCGTGGCTGGAGACCAGATGCAGGAGCAGACACGGTGAGCGTTCAGCTGCTTGGATGCAGAACAACGCGAAGTGTGAGCTACTGTCTGGGCGTGGCTTAAATAGCCCCCAAAGTAGTTCCAGGTAAGTATCCTTCCCTGGCCACGCCCGAGTGGCAAAATAGTCCCAATGAAAAAATAGTCCCTTTCAGGTCTCAGGGAGGCCTGAATCTTGCAGGATGGTCTGCATCAGGTAAGTGCACAAAACACCTTCCTTTATGAGCCTGGCGCCTATGGCGCCAGGACTGATGTCCAACATGAGCCTGGCGCCAATGGCGCCAGGACAGAGTCCAAAGAGCCCCTATAAGGGGCCGCTGGGCTTTTACCAGGGGGCATGATGCCTGCTCCCGGGGGTGCTGGGCCTGGCCTGGCGCTCCGGGGGTAGGCATCATGACAGGTACACCCCATCACAGAGCCTCAAACGGTTCAACAAAACTCTGGCGACGAAGGTGGTATCTGCCCCGTACTCAGAGACAAAATCACGCCCCTCTGCCACTGATCGAGGCAGACGCCAGATCAGATCGGCATACGCCAGAAAAAAAAGGTGAGACACACGTCTAACAACACAGAATCACAGTGAACAGCACAGAAGAAAACCTCTTATACACCCAAAAGGGGTTCCCACTCATTACAGGCGGAAAAAGAATAAAATAAATAAAATGATAACAACACCCAAAAGCGAGGAGCTAACACAAATCAGGGAGAAACACAGGAAAATGATGGCCACACCAGGGACAAGCAGCCCCTCTGGCCACCACTGGGCAAAGGACATGATGACTCCCGCCAGGTTGGCAGCCAGTTTCAACCCCCTAACCATAACACAAAGCCAAAGTGGATTAGGGGCCTTGATTCCACCATCCGACCCATACACAGACGTATCGTCCGTTGAACCCAGGTGGGCCACATGGATACAAAAGTTTGAAATGTTAATAGACTGCAGAGACATTGCGGCCCCCAGAAAGATGCAGTCACATCTCCTACACAACGTGGGTGACGAGGCACTACACATATTCAACTCAAGAGCCACAACAGGAGTTTGGAAGACTATGGGGGTCATTACGAGTTTGGAGGTAAGTAACTGTCCTTACCGGCATGAAGCAAATACTGTGTCCGTGTAGTAAAGAGCCTGCAAATAGAGGGCTATTACGAGTTTGCGTGCCCGAGATTTGCGTGATGCCGGTAACGACATTACCAGCATGCCGCTAAAGTCCAAAAAATGGCCTTAGCGGCATCATGGAAAGCGCAGACAGCACTACCGGCATCAATGGATACAGCATTCTCGGGCACCGCTATCAGCGGTGACCGCTAATAGCGGTGACCGTAAATAAGCAGAACCGGAAGTAGCGACATCGTACAGGAACGGGAAAGAGCAGGGCGGCCATCTTGAAAAACACAATCCATTGCAATCCTCCATACACAGGACCTTCATCATCACGACAGCAGCCCCAACTTCATATACCGCTACATCACCATGGGCAAGGCCCTGAAGAAAGGTGCTGCACGCCTGCGCAAGGTGTGTTTTTCGGAGGATGAGTTAAACATGCTTGCGGTCACCCTTACAGAAAATGGGGATGTCATGTTTGCGGCAGATATGAGTCGACCTACCAATATGAGGAAGAAGGGGATCTGGGAGGAGGTGGCACGTAAAGTCAATGCGGTCGGTACCACCCCCTGCACCGTGAAAGATGTGCGTAAGCGCTGGGACAACATGCGCATACGTGTCAGGAACATTCTGGCAGCTAACAGGAGCCAGGGCATGGCAATAGGTGGTGGAGCAAGCTCACCAATCAAGACGACTCGCTGGGAGGAAACATGTGGCAGGACAATTGGGATGTTGTCATTTGAGGGAGTGGGAGAATAGGAGCGGGGAGCGCCGTCATCGGCAGATGGAGGTGAGTGTCCACACAAACCACTGTAATACAAAGCATGATGATGTCCCACAAATGTGACCGTGAAATGAGCCGATGCATGGGCCATCACACACACATGTACACAACCCTGCCTATAGACTGTCCCCAGCACAATCACATCCACATGCATCCAGCACCTCAAACCATACCTGACACACACCCTACAAGCATGTAAATGTCATGTGTCACACTGCACGCATTGCACAACTGGAAGGCACGTCACACAGCATACACCACCTCATACATGTTTGACCCAGGCATATGCCTGCATGACGCACCCATATGGCAAGCAACCTGTATGTCACAACTACAAAACCAAATCCCCTCAAATGTGTAGAACTGCATCAATACCAATAAATGCATGATGCATGTAGAACCATCACTGATGCTGTCCCTCTCTCTGTCCCCCACAGGCTTACAATCTGACAGCGAGGGCCAGGACTCCGCGGCGCAGGCCACGACACCCAGTAAGAAGGCAGGGGCACGGTAGGAGGCAACAGGCCTTCTACATCAAGAGGCACAGCCAAACCTGGACTGCCACAGAAGGCCAAAGCATCACAGAATGCACCGGCATCGGGGCGGCAAAGGGCCACTGACACTGTGAAAGTGCCCACACCAGCTGCTACCACTGCACAGGAGCCAGTGGCAGATGGGTCACTGTCTGCTGCCAACAGTTCTGTTGGTGAATCAGCTGCCACAGCACCCCTGACAGACGATGAGGTACACAGCCAAACATCCGGACCACATGGCACACCCATGCCGCAGCTGTCACCCCACCTCACCCCACACAGCACACCCAACGTCAGCAGCCATGAGCAGTCTGGAGGGGAGTCATGGCCAGGGAGCCTTAGCCCCACAGTGAGCACACATGATGTGGTACCCTTGCCGCATGCTGCATCAACCTCCACTGGTGTCAGGGACGGAGAGCTGAGAATGACACTCATTAAACAGTGCCAGGAGGAGCTCTCAGCGCTGGTCGGATAGCACGTGACCGAAGGTGCCCTGGCAAGGCAGGAGTGCTGCCAACACACTGCGCCCTTAAAGTTGCGATAGAGGTGAGTACGACTCGCATCTGCGATGAGTTGGCTGCTGTGAGGCAGGTCCTCAGCCGCATTGCAGATGCCATGGAGGTCCAGCGTTGGAGGTCCAGCGTCCCGCACAGGGACTGGAGCAAGCGAGCACGTGCTCCTCTGCCAGCTCCACGCAGACCAGCCCCCTGCGCAGGTCCGCGCAGACCTTGCTCCGGTCATATAGGCCACCACCCGAGGCTGGTAGAGGACATGGAAAGTAGGAGCAGCCTGGCAATGGCAACTGTTGCAGACTCATGCTGCATTGAAATGCACACCATGTGTGGGGTAGTTCTGGGGAAGGTGGAGGAGGGGAGAGGGTGTGTGGGGTAGTTCTGGGGGGAGAGGGGAGAGGGTGTGTGGGGTAGTTCTGGGGGGAGGGGGAGGAGGGAGAGGGTGTGTGGGGTAGTTCTGGGGGAGGTAGAAGGGGAGAGGGTGTGTGGGGTAGTTCTGGGGGAGCAGAGGGGGGACAGGGTGTGTGGGGTAGTTCTGGGGGGAGCCGAAGGGGGGAGAGGGTGTGAGGGGTGGAGGGTTAGAGCACTTTGTATATACTTCATGTTTAATACACCCGTTGTGTCAAGAAAAATCACATGACTGGACATTGGTTATTGTGTATGTGTGCTTTATTGGTTAACAGTGCACAGTGTCCATGCCCCCCCCCCCCCAAACTCAGTGCCCTGAGCCCCACCTCCATGGCACCCTCCGCATCCATGTGTCTTAGAAATATTGGTCTATCACATTCTGGCGCACAGCACGTCCCTCCTGTGAATCGCCACCTGCCTGATGTGCAACCCCATCTTCTTCCTCTTCCTCATCCGGTGCATGCTGGTCAATGTCAGGTGGCAGTGGTACGTTTCTCCGGATGCACATGTTGTGCAGCATGGCACAGAACATGGTGATCTTTCCCACCTTCTCAGGCCCGTAAAGGAGTGCGCAACCAGACCTGCTGAGGCAGCGAAACTGTGCCTTCAACAGGCCAAAGGTCTGTTCGATCACCACACAGGTACGGGTATGGGCACAATTGTAGTCCTCTTCGTGCCTGTTCTGCGGGTTCCGGACAGGGGTGAAGAGCCACCTCTTCAAGGGATAGCCAGCATCACCTGCATGGGTGCAACATTGGGTAAGTGATTTCATGACACCTGTACGTATCACTCACATGCCTGCAGTTATTTGTTGTTCACATCCACATATCCCTGCATGAATGGAGACATTCCAACTATCCACAATGTGTGAAGTCACATGGTCCACAGGTGTGGGTTGCATCGTCAAGTTGATGCAGGGTGTCCACTTCCTTGCCAGTGTTCATGCACTGTGGTTGCCTACGGCAGTAGTTGCTATGATCTATGTGATGTGTAGTTAATCGTATGCATTCATCCTGGCACCATTGCCACCAGTCTCATCATGATCTGCCATTCCACGCTTGATGTTCTCATGCTGGCGCTTCTGTGGTGGTGTGCAAGTGACAATCTTTGTATTGGCTTTGCGTGATTCATTTGTGCGCACTCATGGACGCATGTCTGGTGTAGTGCTGTTCAGCGGTCATTTGCATTGGGCATACTCACAGCATGTTGCTACATTTTGTTGCAGAGGGTACGGTCTGATGATGTGCAGTGTACGTGTTGATGGATATGGCATGGTTGCAGTACTGGCATATTGTCATCGTTGTGCAGTTTACGTCTTTCATATTGATTTCAGGTGTCAAGTTCAGTCTGGGATGCTTCGGAGCACAGTGTATTGCAGTATGGGCATTGTCCAGTCGCACACCCAGGTGGAGTATGCATCTCTACCCCCATTACACTGCCATGTGCTTGCCATGCAACGCACCAAGCAGCCAGGCACATCGTCCAGCATGTCGGTCCATTTAGCGTGGTATCGTGGAGTTCGGCAGGACCATTGAATCATGGGTTTATCTGGGATATTGGGCAGAACAATGTGTGAAGATCTTGGTTGGGTCACATTCACTTTGCACATTGATGGAGTGGTGTTGCTTGCGATTGCGGTACACCACCTCCATGGTATGTGGGAGCACCAACTCCACGTGGGTGCAATCGAGGGCACCAATCCAATTTGGCATGCCTGCCAGTGCATGGAAGCCAACTTTTGTATCAAATATCTCCTGGGGAGTCCGTGGTAGGGATATGTAGTCACTTGTGTGCTTCAGGAGGGCATCCTGCACTTGGTTCAGCATGCGAGAAAATACGGGTTGTGATATGCCATGCATGTGCCCCACTGTGTGCTGGTAGGTGCCTGTGGCAGGGAAGTGGAGCACCGACACTACCTTCAGTAGAGCAGGGATGGCGGTGCGTATTTCTATGAGGCTGACAATGTCGTCGTGTATCATGTCCACGATGGTGGTGATGGTGTCCCGGTCCAGACGGTACAGGGTGTGGATCTGCTCAGGGGTTAGGTTGAATGGACTGGCTCTGATGCGAGGGATTGGGGGCTGCCTGTGTGGTACCACTGGCTGCACTGGTGGGGCATGTTGGGCCTGTCTCACCCTCCTTCTCCTCCTGCATCTCCTCTGTGGTGCCTGCTGTTGTTGTTGTTGTTGTTGCTGGTGTAGCAATGCAAGCATGTCCTCCATCCCCAGTATTGCTACTACTAGTGGAATCATTTTGGTGTGGGAAGGGGTGTGGTGTGTGGGTGTGCTCCTTTTGTGCTGGGCCAGACTCCATTGCCTCCACTTGTGCTGATTGTGTGCACCTGTGGCAGTTGGGAACACTGGACATAGCAGTTTACCGGTGTTTCGTGATGCTGGCATTGCCGGCATGTCGGTATCCCCTATTAGCGCCTTCATGATGCCGGTATTTGCATGTCCGCCTGACTTGTGAGGTCCTCCTGTTAGCGGCATCCCGGTATTGCCGCCCTGAAGGCCTGCGCACCCGCGTCCTTGCCACTATTAGAGGCACCGTTATTAGCAGTGCCTCTAATACCGGGTTCTTAGGTCGGAATAGCCCGGAGCGGTATGCAATGCCGGTAATCCTTTACCGGCATCGTTTTTTGATTACCTCCAACCTCGTAATCACCCCCTATGACTCATTTTCTGCACAACAGTTCAAGCAGAAGGAGAAACATTAGACGCATTTCACACACGTCTACGCCGATTAGCATTATCGTGTGAATTCGACAATGATGAAAAGGAAAGGCGTCATCAAATCATCAATGGGATGCAATCCGAGAAACTAAGACACATTTTCCCCAGTGAGAAAGGGATCCCTCTTCCCTGCATACTAGAATATGGATACCACTGTGAACTCGCCCACGCCAGAGCCGCACCGAAGGGGAGAATGTTACAGAAACTGAAGATTGCCCCCATGCATACCATCGCAATGGTGTCTGATGAAATTCCACAAAGGAGACAAAAAAGAGCCCCTGGCAAACCACCACCATCACACATACCAGGCTCCAAAGAATACAGTTGGTGCGCTGGACAATGCCATGGGAAGAGAGACTGCCCAGCACATGGCACAACCTATAGTGCATGTGGCCGATTAGACCACTACGCCAAAGTAGGCCGTTCATCAGCATCAGTGAAACAGATTCACCCCCACACAACCGAGACCCAAGCCAAAGAGGAAACAAGCAAAAGCTTGGCAGATAGACATAAGAGAAGGTTTATCAACAGAAGAATCAGGAGTTGAAGAAGAATCAACAGCAGCAGCCGTGCAGACCAGGAACATGACAAAAAGAAGAGGGATAGTGCATATGATCTTGGCCCAGAACTGGGGAGGAAAATCATCCAGGCAAAAGCATCCCAGGTGCACAATAAACATAGCCGGACAAGCCGTGATAGTAACAGTCGACTCCGGGGCATCAGTAAACATCATGCTCCACTCAACATTCACACAGATGTGCCCCAACCAGAGTTAAAAGTCAAAAAAACTCTACTATACGCATGTGGCAGCAAGAAACCCCTATTTGTTGTGGGACAGTTTCAGACTGAGCTCACAAAGGGAGATGGCACAATAAAATCAAAAATATATACATCGTCGACATTGGGCTAGAATGCTTACTGAGTTGGGAAGCAGCCGAAGACTTAGGCCTCATTCATTTAATTTGCTAGATATCCAAGGCTGACGAGGTCCAGTCCCTCCTTACCAAACACCCGAACATGTCACAGGGCATCGGCTGTCTAAAGTGTTGATTAGTGAAACTCCACATAGACATGTCGGTCCAACTCAAGGTGGTGAGGCGTAGAAGGACCCCGTTCCAGATGCGGGATCTGGTAGCAAAAGAACTCCATGTCCTTGAGAAAGCCAGCATAATAGAGAAAGTAACACGACTCACGCTGTGGTTTGTCCCATGGTTGTTACTCACAAAGCAAAACAACCAGGGAAAGTGAGGGTATGCATCCGCATTTGCCTCCTCAACACTGCGATCATAATGGAGCAACGCATCACCCCAATGCTTGACGAAATCGTCACTGATCTAACAGACTTGCGAGTATTCTCCAAGCTAGACCTCAATGCCGGATATCACCTGCTGAAACTACATAAAGACTCCTGATGCATCACCACATTCTCACCGCACTTTGGACTGAGGAGATACAAATGCCTGAATTTTAGCATCTCTTCAGCAGCCGGAGTGTTCCACCATGCAATCCAAAAAGTACTAAAAGGACTCCCGGGAGTTCTGTACATAAGTGATGATATCTTGATATTCGCCACAGACAAAGCAGTACACCTGTCACAACTTACAGCCATACTTGATCGGTTAGACAACACGGGTCTCATGCTACACAGCAAAAAGTGCAAATTCATGAAAGAAGAACTCACGTTCTTTGGATACATATTCAATAGCAGGGGAGTGTCAGTGGACCCCCTCATAGTCGCATACATTATAGCAGCATCACCTCCACGACGCCCACTGAGATCAGGAGTTTCCTAGGAATGGTGGCTTACTGCGGCTGATTCACTAACAATCTGGCCAACCACTTAGAGCTCCTTTTGGAACTGACGATGAAGTGGCTATTGGACAATCAACGCCAGGAAGCTTCTCAAAACATCGAAGACTCTTTGTCGGCTGTAATCACAATGGCATATTATGTAACTACACTGCAAATCAAACTGTATGTTGATGCCAGACCAGTGGGTTTGGGAGCTCTACTGCTGCAAAGGTCTCCCACGGGAATCATGAAACCTATTGCTCATACCTCCAGAGCACTCACCCAGACCAAGCAAATATACTTCCACATAGCGAAAGAAGCGATCGCAGTCCGGTGGCAATGCTATCATTACCACCTATGCGGTCAGAAATTCACTGCGTACACCGACCATAAACCATTAATACCCACCTTCAGTGGGTCTGACCACATACTCCAGCAAGGATAGAGAAGTGGCTCCTACAATTGCAACAATACAAATTTGACCTAGCGTACCAAGTCAAGGCAGACAACCCTGCCAATTTCCTCTCTTCCAGGACCATTGTTGCAAAGTCACAAAGAATGCAATACTATCAGGGCAATTGGAACACTTTCCTGCAACACAATCATAACCGCACAAAAGCAACCCAAGAATTCCTAACAGGAGTCTTGACTGTTCACCACAAACTCTCAATTACATCTGAGGGCCTGCTCCTCAGAGGATCACGAAACATCATACCGTACAGCCTACAAGACAGAGTCGTCACCCTTGCACATGAGGGTCCCTAAGGCGTAGTGCATACTAAATCCAGAATAAGAAGCAGTGTGTGATTTCCATATTTGGATGAAAAGGTTGACAAAAGTATGTTCTCCTGCCTCCCATACCAAGCAAGAGGAGCCGCCCAAGGCCAAACCCCATATGCTCAGCACTGAGAGGAATGTCCTGATGCGAGTCCATAAGTGTGGATTTCTGCACAGTCCAGGAACGCAGACACCTATAAGTAGCCATCAATGACTACGCTAGATAC
This sequence comes from Ambystoma mexicanum, assembly GCF_040938575.1. Classification (NCBI taxonomy): domain Eukaryota; kingdom Metazoa; phylum Chordata; class Amphibia; order Caudata; family Ambystomatidae; genus Ambystoma; species Ambystoma mexicanum. The sequence continues at coordinate 1,357,822,678 of NC_090934.1, read as the reverse complement.
CCCAAAGTGAATATAGTGCCATGAACAGCTGTCGAGATGGTTCTACTAGCCCTAGAGAAAATGCTTGCCACTCATGGTCAGCCCCTATCATTGAAGAGCAACAAAGGACAACTTTTCCAATTAAAAGAATTCAAAAAGTACCATGCGGATGCTAAACAGGATTCTCATAATAGCAAAGGCACAAGACCTCCCGTGGAACATTGAACTGCACTGGCTTCTAAGAGGCTACAGGATCACCCCACACACGTCCACAGAGGCATCCCCCTCCAACCTCATGTGCCAAACAGTGCTGAAGTCGTCTATATCTCATCATAAATCCATCCCAGTGAAAATCATTAATGACTAGCAAGTATTCTCCAAACGTGTCAGAGCCAACAAACGTATGAGCAACAAAAAACATGCCAAGAGGTTGGAATTTACGGTAGTGGAGAAGCAGGTGTGAAGGCATCATGAATAAGGCACAGACAATGCACTTAAAGGTTGGGCTACAAACATTTACTCAAAATAAAGACGGTTGGAAACAAGGTCTATTTTGCCCTAAGCTAAGGTGGGAGTTCCCTACGTAAATAAAATTAAGCATAGTCTGTGTCAGGAAGTCCAAAGCAAATGCCTGTCTGTGTCCAAAACCTATACTTGCCCTCACTTCTATTTGGATACAATGTGTAGGGATGTCTGCCTCAAAATTATAAGTGTTAACATAAAAGTTCTGAGCTTCGTCTGGCTCTTGGTCAAAAAAGGTTTCCTATACCCAAGGTTCAAATAGTTCACAGTTCAAACAAGGATTTCCTTTCCCAAGCTTTCAAGCCTTTCAACAGTTTCAACACAACACAATTCCTTGGTATTCTTCCCAGCTCTTCTGTCTTGACTATCTTTCACAAATGTCAACTCCCTACTTTCTAATCACACAAGGTTTCCTTTTAGAATAAATCACAAGCTTCTTTGTGGTGCTTCAAGTGGTTTTTCCATAAAGAGGGTGTATTTAGTCTAGGCGCAGTTGTTGGACCACACTTTCCACACATTACAGGTCACACAACCGACACAGCTCATTTGCTACTTCTTCATAGGCGCATTGCCACTGTCTCATCTCTACAGTGGTGTTTTGACTTATGCTCATAATGCTCTTTTCCATTGCTTGTTGTGCCAACATTTGTTTGTTGCACTTTCTCATGCTGTCATGACCCGTGCCAATGCCTTTTCTCTCAAGTTATACAGTTCCTTTATGGCTCTTGCCAATGCTTGTTCTATTTAGCTGCCCAGTTCAGAATTATATCCTTGGGGCTCTTGCTATTGTTTGCACCATTCCTTTATCTCGTGTGACTCCACAAAACAACTTCCATTCATAACAGTATGCAACCGTGCTTGTTTTCATTCAAATGGGTATTCAAAGTTCAAAGTACTTGCTTTCATGTAAGTCAGTATTCAATATTCTTGTTTTCATCAAAATTCTTGCTTCCATTTAAATCAATATTCAAGATACTTGTTTTCATCAAAGTGCATGCTTTCATCTAAATTGGTATTCAATAACTTTCTTATAAGTCTTACATGCCCGCCTACAGTCCTGGTGTCCCCTTCTCTCGGTAGACTCACCAGTCTGTGCTTACAAAATTCCAGCGAGGCTTCCAGCTGTCACACACTCTCTCTCTCTTGTGCAGCTCCTCGCTTTGCCTCTGCAGTGGCTCTCCTTGGCTGTGCTCCCACCAATGATGTGTCTCTCGCCGCTCTCTCCTCCCTCAGCAGCTTCTCCTGCTCACGCTGGTTCCTCTTCTGTACTTTGCTACCAGCCTCCAGCTTTCTTTAGCTGCACTTCCCGCTGCCAGGGGGGTTGCTAGATCTGGAAAAGATCTGGGGCTATGCTAATGTTGGGACCGTCTGGACTCGGGGCTAGCTAGCCTTTTGTTTGTAGCCCCTGAACTTCTATCCGGGGCTACAACCAAAGGATCTGGGGCTATAGCCCCCTTAGCCTCCCCCTAGCAATGCCTCTGCCCGCTGCATACACGCTGCATCTTCTCTGGCACCTCGAGGACTCCACCTGCCACGCGGCCTTCCCAGAGAGGTCTGCTCTCACACAACAGTCCAGTCCTGATACCTGCTTCCACAGCTGCCTCTGTGTTCCTCAGTCTTCCTACTTTTAAACCTCCCACCAGGCTGATTGGTCACAAAAAGACTATACTGTTGATTGCTGGTTTGGGAGTTCTGTATTGCTGTTGATTGCCTCCTCCTCGTTCCAGTACCTAACTGGTGTTTGTATCAATAAAGAGAGGCTGTGTGTTCCTAGTCGGTCTCTTATTCGTCCCAATATATAACTGATGTGTTTTAGGGAATGACTTACAGCAAAAGTAGAGAAGGGATTGACAACAGCCTATAAAGGCTTGGGGGACATTGGACTCATGGTGAAAGGGAAATGGGGGATACCATGTCTCACCCAAGGGTGTTTCAGCCTCACTCTCCAAGTGTTCTCCCCCCTGATCATCCTCCCTTGCATATCCGCCCCCAGGATCAGGCTCTGATAGCGATGGCCTTTCCCTAGCCACCTGAGGGAGGATATTTTGGAGAAAGAAGTGAGGACGCCCTCAGATTCCCCACATAAGGCACCCTTGTAACAGCCCGGCGAGGAAATAACGTGATAGCAAGAAATGCATCTTAGTTCAAGCAGTTGCCGAAAGGAGTGTGGACAGAAGGCCCGGGAACAACGACCAGAGTGGACGAATTTGAAGATCATGAAGATCAATAAAACCACCCAGCGCTCACAGAGGATGAAGAAACACTTGTAGGGTACTCATGGTGGCAACAGTAAAGACAGACACAAGTGATCACAGTTCAAGGGTGTTCATTAAACTGTATAGGTAGGTTGGAAAAGCACCTAATATAAACCTAAATCTAAGATGGGAGCAAGTTACGACCATCAAATAATAAGGCAGTCCTAGTGGCGTTTTGTCAAATAAAAGGGCCTATACTAAAAAAAAAATGTGCCAATCCTTACAACTAAATACAAAAAGAGTGTGGGATAGGGTTCACAAGAAAGAGGTGTTCACAAATGATAAGTCAGGTGGTGTAGCCGGGGGTCTCCCTTCCCCACGTTTTGAGCACGGCACAAGATGGGACTCCTGAGCATAGCACACACTCGAGCTTTCTCAGCACGAGACAACAGTTCCTCTAGTTCTTTGGTGGTCAAGTCTCTTTTCTACAAACAGTCTCTTGCCTCTGAGGACCTGAAGTATTCAAAATAAACAAGTTTCTGTCTGTATGCACGTTGGGTAATGACCTTTCACCCCTGGATCCCCCTCTTCCGGACTCAGATCTACAAAAAGATCTTAGTGATACCTAGACCTGATGGTTAGATCTTTTGCTTCCAAGAGCTTGGTATGCTCAAAATCATAAACACTAGTTCCCTTTTTATTATACTTGGGTGTTGATTCTTCACCCTTAGGTCCCCCTCTTCCGGGCTCAGACCCCTCTCGAATATCAGTCTCCCTCTGTCTGGTTTACTGTGGCTTATATTCAAAAGATTCCTCTGTTGTGCAAACACCTGTGTACGAGCGCGATATAAGTAAAATATCACATCATATCATGTTGGTGGGGTGGTGGTTTGTCAGTCCCTGGATCCTCTCTTCTGGCTCAGACCCTTCTCGAATGTTGGCCTCCATCCGTCGGGTTCACTATGGCCTTTTCTGGTAGGTGATGGCTTTTCACCCTGGATCCCTCTCTTCCAGGCTCAGAACATTCTGAAATGTTTACCTCCCTTTGTTGGGGTCACTACGGCTTTTATGAAATCAGGTTCACTTCTAGCATTCACAAATCTTAATGTATTTTTAAACAGTTCACTGTAGACATCCCTCTGTCGGGTTCACTCTTGTCAACACACTGTTCTATGGGACTTCAGTCTTCGCCCCGTTCTATCGGCATCTCTCCATCAACCACTTTGAGCTTTCCCTTGCGGCTCTCGTAGGGCCTTCTGGTTTCGGTAGTTTCAACAAACGTGGGATCAAACAGAGTCGCTCGAGTGAGCACCCACATGGTGCCGAACCCCTCTGCAACTGGTTTTCCCTTAATGTTCGCAGTTCTTTGTACTTTTCTTAATTTGCCACCTTGCGACTTTCATTCAACACAGTTCGGTTTGTTATTAGTTCATCGGGTGTGATGAACCGCTTGGCTTTTCTTGTATCTGGTTTCAAGGACAGTACCACGGTAGTAGGCGGCTCTCTCTGTCATGCTTATCAGCGTAGGCATGCTCTGTGTACCGTTGACACCTGCTGCAACACACTCTGGCTATTATTCACGTTATTACCTTACGATTCCTTCCACGGAGGCTTCGTGGGTTTGGGTCGGAAAGGGCAAAGCTGCTTCTCTCCTTGTTACCCTTTCGATTCTCACTACCTTTCTCCTCCTCTTGAACTGCCTTGTTTGGATAGCTGTCTCGTTGTGCTGTCTGCCGCCTCAAGTTCCGCAGCTTCTGCCGGGCCGGCAACATCACCTGCAAGGGAAGAAAGCAAAAGAGCAAACATCAAAAGTGGAATGGACAGCAATACAAGACAACAAACTTTACAATACAACAAAAACAGACGAGGAAATACAAAGGCAAACAGGAACACTTACCTGAAGTATAGTGGCTTAGTCACAGCAGGACTGGACTACCACGTGCAAGGGACCAGTGAAGGAACTCGGTCCAGATCATACATGCGCCCCTGCCAGAAGCAGCAGGATGGAGTGCTCACCAGAACTAATCAACACGTGAGCTTTCCAGGGACAGCGCATCCCACAGGTACCACAGTGTGGGAGAAGGGGTCTGGAAGGGGATCATGCGCACAAGCTGGCATACTCACGCCCCCTATTCTCCATGCAGGAGCAGTCCCAATCATCATCACCTGTTACCACCAGTCACCACATAAGCGTAGAGGGCGAAGTCTGACCCGAGCACCTCACCCCCGGGAGGGCTGCAACTGTGCCCCAACGTCTCCGCAGGTACCATGTGAGCGTAACAGTTTTCATATATAAGGGTCCCCAGTATTTCCCCAGTATTTCACCTTGCTGAATGCTTCTTGGAGTAGGAGAACAATTGAGCAAAGCAAATTTGAGCTCATCTCCACAAGATAAAAGGGGAAATATCTCTACACCCTGCTTTTTATGGGGTATCATATAGATGGCTGAGGTGGCAGAGTAATCCATCTGTAAATCCACAGAGATTACAATTTGATCTCTTCTGGGTATTATAACATTTTGGGGACATCAGAGGTAATAAATGTTGCCCTCTACTGCTTTTCATTCAGGGGGAATCGCCTGAGGCCTTAAAGGGTGAAAGGTAACTCCTACTCTAAAGGTGGAGACTCTGGGAAGCCAATCTATTTCCTCAGAGCTGCCTGAAGTATTTAAAATAACAAACAAAAAGTTGCTGTCTGTATGCATTTTGGGTGATGACCTTTCAGATGGCTTATTTTATAACAATCCAATATATGTATACTATGCAGGTCCAGAGTGCCACTGAACACAGATGCATGGTACTAGGTAAGAATCTATCCTTGATGGCCAAACTGGAAGGGACTTAAAACTGGTGTGGGCAGAGGGTCTTTAACAAACCCTAAATTCACAGACTTTAAATTTAAATGTTAGCAAAATGTCATTTGGGTCTTTTTAATCAAAAATTCTATGAATATGGAAGATAAGCATTTATGTGTCTAAGGCTTTAGATGAAACACGTCTAATGATGTTCCTTCCTTTCCTTTTTAATTCCCACCCCTTCCCCTCCTTCTTCCCTCACATTTTGTATACCAGATAACTATCTTTGAATACAATGGATGGTTCCTAATCAAGAAAAGTGTATTAAATGTATGTATGTAGCTCTCACAAAAATATTCATGTAGCTATAATCCTTGAAAATTACCTAGACAAAGCCCAGGAGGGTGAAACACTGGCAAACACAGTCCAATGATTACTGTTGGATTATTTTGCCTATGTGAATGGTTCTTTATCAGTTATTGAACTTTCTTAGTTATTCTAATGTTTTTTTTTACCTATGTGAATGTACGGTTACTTGAATGTTACTTGTCTTTGTAGGCTAGGTTTCTTTGCCTATGTGATTATGCTTTTTTAAGTTATGAGATTCTATCAGTCATGTTAAGGAAGGTCTGTCTAGTTATGGGTTTGTGACTGTTGCTCACTTTAGTAGGTTGTGTCAATTGTGTGCTGTATAAATTCTGTTTTCTGCTCTTGTGACGTACCAGTATATTAAAAACAAACCCAAACTCCTTTGGATTGTTTGTTGGTCAATTTTAAAAATTTATTATTGTGAGCTTATCAAACTTTGAGTGTCTGGACCCTTCCTCTGATATGATTATACACATAAGTTGGTTGTGTTCCAACCTCCAGACTACTGCTGCTGTAGTGCATGTCTTTTTGAAATAGTTCCTTGCATGGGTTAAAACACTTTATTTTAGGGGAGCGCAGTGTACCATACCCTAACACTTAATTCTCAAGCAGTAGCCTTTTTACTATACTTGGGTGTTGATTCTTCACCCCTGGATCTCCCTATTCCGGGCTCAGACCCCTCTCGAATGTCAGCCTCCCTCTGTCAGATTTAATCTGGCTTGTATTCAAACGATTCCTCTGTTGCATTCACATGTCGGTGGGGTGGTGGTTTTTCACCCATGTATCTGGGCTCAGACCCTTCTCGAATGTTGGCCTTCCTCTGTCGGGTTCACAACGGCTTTTGTCAAATCAATTTCACGTGTGGCATTTCACAAATCTTAATCTTTTTTTTAAACAGTTCAATGTGGACATCCCTCTGTCGGGTTCACTCTTGACAACACACTGTTCTATGGGACTTCAGGCATTGCCCCATTCTGTCGGCATACCTCAATCGGGTTCACTCTTGCCAATTGTTTGCCGATCATACAGTTCTTTCTCTTGAACTCACTGTGCAGGATTCATCTCCCTTAGCTCTCCAATTATGTGCAGGTCAAAGACTTTCCACTGTACAGGGGTTTTTGCTAGACCCCTGTATGACCACTTTGATCTTTCCCTTGGGGATCTCCTATGGCCTTCTGGTTTCGGTAGTTTCAACAAATGCAGGATCTATCAGAGTCTCTCGAGAGAGCACCCACGTGCTGCTGAACCCCTCTGCAACTGGTTTCCCCTTAATGTTTGTACTTTTCTTAATTTGCCACTTTGTAACTTTCATTCAACACAGTTCGGTTTCTTATTGGTTCTCCCCTTGACTCACTGGCTGTGATGAACCACTTGGCCTTTCTTGTATCAGGAGTCAAGGACAGTACCACGGTAGCAGGCGTCTCACTCTCTCTGTCCTAATTTTCAGCATAGGCATGCTCTGTGTACTGTTGACATCTGCTGAAATACACTCAGGCTATAGTTTGCGGTCTTATGATTCCTTCCACGGAGGCTTTGCGGGTCTGGGTCAGAAAGGGCAAGGTCACCTTCTCTCCATGTTACCCTTCGATTCTCACAACCTTTCTCCTCCTCTTGAACTGCTGTGTTTGGATAGCTGTCTCATCATGCCGTCTGTCTTGCTCCTGTGTGATCTTGTGCTCCACCTTTTATCCCTGTGGGGAAAGGAAAGGGCTGTCAGGTGTGTGTGTGATTCTGGTCAATTGAATGACTTTGTCTGAACCTTGTTTTGGGACATGTTAGGTAAACAGATTTGGTTTTAGTCCGTTGTCTTGCGTGGTGTGTGAAGGTGTTCATGTCGGAAAGGGGGGTGGGGGCACAGTAGAGTTTCAGAGTATCCTACGTAATATGATGGGGAAAAGGTGTCATGAGGAATGATATTCTTCATCCCAGGGGGATAGTTGAATTTGGAAGGGTGAGCTTGGTAGGGTTTGTGAAACAAATAGGGGAGACAGTGGTGTTTTGTCAAAGTAGATTTGGAATTCGGCGTGAAGAAAATTGACTGGTACTATTCGGATACACGACCCGAAAACAGGGATTCTGGGAAATGTATTCTCCTACCACAGCGGGGTTTGAGTTCCTGTTGCTTTTACCAGATGCAGAGGGTTTTCTGGATTCGGGTAAGCAAGATTCTTTGGGTGTAAAGGAGGTTGAGTTGGAACAGCTTATAAAGGCCTCAAGGACTTTGTCCTCTTTGTCCTCCCCGATGGAATATGGCGTCTCACCTGGGGGTTTCCTCCGAACACAAGCCCGGGTTCCCCTACCCAGGTGATCCTCCCTTGCTCGTCCATCCCCAGGGTTGGGATCTGAGAGTGCAAGCCCTTTCCTGGCCACCTGAATAAGGGATTCTTGGGGTCTACTTAGGAGAATACCCTCAGGTTTCTCACTCACTGCACCAAGAAGAAAGAGAGCCGGTGTCGGAAAACCCAGGGACAGAGAGAGAAACACCCCAGAGGAGCCCAGCCCCACAAGAGCATCAATCCTGCATCATGACAGGTACCTGCTAAGGGAAGCACCAACATCCTTGGTGAGACTCAGAAACTATGTTAAGACAGTGGTTAGGGTGTATACTTAGCCATAGCATTATGTCCCAGTCACATGTACCCTAATCCAGCACGCACCTCCAGGCCGTCACCTCGCATAGGCGATGACAAGGAAGATAAATAAATCTTGCCTGGGGTTTCTGGGTCAGTAGCAGTCCGCAATGCCACAACCGCACCCAAATTCTCTGACCTTTATTATTGCAGGCACGGTGTTGGGTCTAGCACCTGCAAAACTCAGCTCCATCAGCCCGTCTGCTGATCGCGAACTCCCCATCGCAGAGCCTCAAAATGCTCAAAAGAATAGTATCCACAGTTGTAGTAGCTACCAATCTGTGGGCTGCTTTAGAGTTCAATAATGCAGCTAACATTCTGGCTATTGTCCAATCTTAGCAATTGTTTTCAAAATCTAGGGGCCTCATTACGATTTTGCCGGTAAAAAAAGAAAGTTACTGCATGCCAGTGCTACCGTGTCCGTGTAGCAAGCATTTTATTAAACAATAGGAATAAAGCTTCTTGTTGCAATGTGCACCTAATTAACTAACGTTTATTTCGTTTAGCTGACAAATTAGGTTGTACCCATATTCCACCAAATTCCCTCCACTGGCCGTTATTTTCCAATATTTTCCAATAAGTCATGGTTTTGTTTAGTAGCTTCTTCATCAGTTATAGAACACAGTCTTTGGTGTGTCCTGCTTTCTGGGTTGGTGGTTTCACAAGTTGTTTAAGGCGTATCTACCGCACCTCCAGCCAGGTGTTAAAATGCTTTTCCAAAGGTTTAGCGACTTTGTCAGCCAGATGATCTGCATAAGAAAGCTTGTAGGCAGGGCAGGGGGATGGTCTGTGGATGGACTAGCTTAGTGTGGATGCGTAGGAGGTTGAGCAGATTACTAGGAGTAATTTGCAGCCTGCAATGTTGTCAAATATGTTCTTACCTTGTCGGAGTCTCTTTGTAAAAGTGCAAAACTTTGTCCTCTCTTAGCGTTCATGTTGGCAATCTGCATTCTGTAGCTTGTGGGAATAGTTTTCTGTATGACTGCTGATTGATCCTCTGAGTGCCAGGTTTCTGTGATGACAACTAGCTTTTTGTCCTCGACAAGGAAGGCCCAGATTCAGAAGAATGATTTGCGATACTTTGGGCATTGATGGAAAGGCTTCTGGTTCCAACCATTTATGTGTAGAGTGAATTTGAGGCTTGTTCGTTTGTTGTCGATGGCCATCTGAAGGCTGATTGTAACGACACACAAACAAGTTAAGGAGGTTCTTGGTGAGATAAGGACGTTCGTCCTGGATCAGCTCAAAATGGGTATAGGGTGCTATTTTGTGATCAAAGGTGCAACTGACGGACATTCAACAGAAAGTTAGTCTGGTTGGTGGTGTAACCCAACTGGTTGAGGGTGAGGGTGTTTGAAAGTTGGTGGGCTTCTTGTGTTTCCTAGTAGTTTTTGGCTAGAGGTGAGACTTGCTCATTTGTTGCCTCTGCAGGAAATTCGTTTTTGAGGTATCGCGAAATGGTAGCCTTCAAGGCTCTTTTCAGTTAATTGCTAGGATTACTTCTCATGTCTGTTTGATTTTCTTTGCATTGCAAAGGTGGACTTCTTAGTTTTCCAGGCTCTGTATTCTGTTTGAGCTCTGTTCTCTTTCCCTCTTCTGAGCATGATGCACTCTTTCTATGTTGTGGGCCACTGCGCGTACAGGTGTGCACTAGAGCAAACTATTGAGGTTCTCCTGCTAGGGACTGTGTACTTTCTTTCAAGAGAGGGTCCTGGTTAGGTGTGGGTTGAGCTCACTGTTGGCCACAGGAAATCTGGGATAAAGAGGTACTCAGGGCAACCAACGTGGGTTGAAGTAGGAGTATGCCCAATTGATGTGGTAGTGTCAGTTGATCTAGTGCCATAGAGGTGGATCTAGTGGGATAGCAGAGCATGTAGTGGGACATGATTGATGCATGGTGAGACAATTTATGTGGTGCCAAAATCAAAGCATGGGTGGGCAACCAAGGGCTGGAGCAATAGCAGAGTGAACAAATAATATAAAATAAATAGCTATTAACCGCTCATTAATAATACACTGTAAGCGGGTGAAATATACTAACTATAATCTGCTATTTGTATCGACATGACCATCAAGAAATACCCAATTTAATACTGATTTTGGGCCAATTATTCCTCGGGGACTGCGGGCCACAATTTTGTTTCGCGTCCTTTGACCCAAAGATTTTTACATCTGAAAGAGACGGCTCACAATCTCAGTCCCTTTAGAGAGTACGGCAAATAATACACAACACTGGGAGTGTGACATTGTAACTGATGTTGTAGAAAACCAAGCAACAGGAGAACAATCTGCAATTCATCTGGACTTTGGGGCAAAGACTGCTGCAGTTGCAGTTCTGTACTGATTTCCAATCAAGAAGCTTTGAACATGAAACTGCGCAGCAATGTCCTACAAGATGATCATAGATGCCCCGCATGGGATGGCTCCTGAACAGAGGAACTAGTAACCCAAGATATAGAACCAACACCACATAGCGCTTCCATTTCAAGTTTGGCATCAGCCAACATAGTTACAGCACAGGTGCATGCGGGGCATATAGGGTACTTGACAACTACTAGTACTCCATCTGATATGGCACATTCATGGAAGCGCGGGTTGGAATATACTACTACGACCAACAAAATCCAAAGGAAAATCGAGGAACACTTTGGGAAAAAAAACCAAAGCCTAAACGAGAATGACACCTATTCCAAGAGTAAAACCATTACAGACAATGAAGATATGGAGTCCTCACCCAGCAAAGCTGTTTCCCCCCCAGTGTTTACGCAAGAAGCGAACTTAATTGGAAATGAGGTAACAACCGACACAATGAGGGAAGGAGCTGGAGAGGGGACATCCATGCGGGAACAAAATACTGGAAAAGAAGTAATTGACACATCTAGGGAAGTAGGGCAAGACTGTAGGAATTCAACAGAAGAAGAGGCTCCGAAGCAATCAAGTACTGCTACCTTGGCAGCTTAGGACTTTGTATTAAACTCTTTGGTAATGGTCTTTGACCAACTGAAATCTGAAGTACAATTACAAGTCGGAACTCTTTTGGAGGTGACCAGAAAAACAGCCTGTATAGAACCAGCTATAGTGAGGCTTACCTCAACAATTAATACAATAATTATACCCTTGTTGAAAGAGCAGATGGTGGAGCTTGCAAAACAAGGCTTAGACTTATCAGCCATTGAAAGAGCTTCAGCCCCCAATATTCTTAGGGAAAGGAAACACAAGCCTTTCGAAAAAAATACTGCTGCCACAACAGAATCACTTATAAAAGCACTGATCTTCTTAAAAAGAGCACCTCATGGAAATATAACTCCTCCCAGGGTGATCCAAGTAAAACATGGACAAGGTAAGATGAAGGAAATAGAAGATGACCATAAGGGGAAAGTAAAAGATTGTTCAAGCACGGGTTCTCTGGAGGAGAACTCACAGTCTTAGCCACTGGTCAACAAACTGGAAGAGCAAGAATACGCCGTACCAAAACTGTGGTTTAGGGCGCTGAACAAAATTCCACAGCATACCTCACTCTGCAGGGGGGCTAATCTGAGCTACTTCAGTAAAGTCCCGAACCTCTTTCTTTTTGGATCGGGAGATATGAAATATGTAAAATTTCCAAGCAGAAGCAATGTGAAACTGGTAGAGGTGGGATTTGCTTCATTAAAAGCGTGAAAAGCAATTGAAATAATAGAAAAGAACTAGAAAAAGTCAATCTGCACATTTTGGAAACACCCCTGATGGAACCAATGCGAAAAAAAGAAAGAGGGAGTTTTGCCCCGGAAGAGAAAAATTCAAGAGCCAAGGACCTTCTAAACCAGAAGGTATGTGCGAGTACTCAGGAGAAAAATGGAGACTCAAAAGCCAATACCCTAGCAGCACTCCCAGAGATTCTCACGCAGGTACTTCAAAGATTGGGACTGGGTCAGCAGAACCTTTAGGCAAGATGAAATAAACATCACGAGCTGGAATACCCGTGGAACAAATACTTTTACAGCAAGTAGCAGAAAGAAAGCCCTTTTTTCCAACTCTGATGACATTTTACTTCAAGAGACCTGGCATATGCAGCCAATAGAAATTGAAGGCTTTACTATATTTACTGTGCCAGCAACTCAAAAATTATAAGGTCGACCATCTGGAGGGCTACTACTTGGTGTTAACAACTCTTTGAGCAAAGAGGTCACTCTCTTACATAGAGAACGGGATGGTATTCTTGCATGTAAAATAAGAGTGCAAACAACAGAGGGACACCTACACCTCATAATAATAATTGTGTATTGGAACCAAGCACGAATTAGCCTCCAAAATGTTCACACATTGCTAACCTCAGTACTGGAGAAGATCGCATTACATCATGGAGAGGCCAGTGTGATCTTTGGAGGTGACCTGAATGCACAATGTTTGCAACACAGGACCATATGAATAATTTAAAATGGACCAAAAAATCAAAGGCCGGAATGCAATGGGTAAATTACTTAAACTGTTGGGGACTTTACATGCTAAACGGCTCGGTACAGGGAGATAATCCATCAAGACCAACATGGCTATGAGGTAACTCCTTCTCCACACTGGATTAATTTTTTGTCTCAAAAGAGCTACAAGCGAAGAAAATAGTATTAGAAATCATATGGGGAGAAGGGAGTGATCACGCTCGCTTAAAAGCTAGTCTTCAAAACATCAAGAAAAAAGATCCGGAAAAGTATGCTCACGACTTACTTGTGAGTAAAGGCAAAGTAGCACTGGTAAAGTATAAGAGAAAGGGGAAAAAGTTAAATGATAAGCTGAACCACATCTCCCTGAAAGAACAAAAGGAAAACTGCAGGCCTGAATGCTTTAAGTCCTTTATTTGATCTGTCCATCCGCCAAATACAGGAGCACCAAAGAAAATAACCCATCATCAACACTCATTTGACGTAGAAACATGGGAACGGAAAAAGATCCTAAAGAGAGAATGCAGACAAGTGAAGAAAAATATCAAAAATCAAACAGAACAATGAGGAGAACTGCAAAAACTCAAAAGAGGATATAAGCAATGGTCATGTCAGGAGCCGGGGATGGGGCAGAGGGAGGTGTGTGGTGCGCCTGTGAGTAATGGAACTACAATTCTCAGTAGGCCAAGGGAATTGGGTGTAGTTCTCCATGCGCGCCACTAAGCAGCTGCAATTAATTGCAAGGCGTGCTTATAACGGGCGTCCGCCCGTGCTCCGGTGCTGATGATTGTTGTTGGAGAGCACAGGTGGCGGCGACGGCAGCAGCAGCGGTGGCGGCAGCAATGACAGCAGCAGATACAGGCTTATGAGAGATGGTGAGTCGGGCAGGCGGGCACATTGCGACCTCTGATGGGAATGCGGAAGTTAGCATTTCCAGTCGCGTGAGGAGAGTCGTGTGTGAACAGGCCCGGCTCGCGGCGGTGAGAAGAGCCTGCAATATTGCCATTTCTGAATCATGTCTTCAGGTTCGGGTGGCTTCCGAGACGCCTAGACATCCAGTTAAGTGATTTCTTCTGCTTTCTTTGTTGCCATGGCTTTAGGCTCGTAAAACCCCACTCCGGTATTTCGGAAGCAGGCATTACGTGCCTTTGGGAGATCCGGTGTCTTTTTAGAGTCTCTATGCATACAGATCTTTTCGGTTTACTCCCACAAGACATTTATTTTGGTGAAAACAAACATTTAACAGAATTGTGTGTCTAAGGAGGGGTTGGAAGGGTTGGAGGTGTTGGGACAATCATAAAGAAGTGCTAATAGTACTACCCCACAATTGGTTCACCTCCACAATGGTTACGCTCATGTTATGTACTGTTCTATGTGTATTGTCTGTTGCTTCTGCTTGCCCGTTTAGGGCCATGTGTCCTTGTCACAGTCATTGCAGGGAACTCCCCATGTTTGTGCCATCCTGCTTTTGAAATATTATGGTCTGTGTATGAGAAGTTGGTTGTTGGTGTTTCCTGTGTTTTCAAGTCAAGGCCACTAACCTCTATGTTCCATGTGCTTTTGCAAGTCTATCATTGAGTCCCAAATATTCTGGTGTATAGTAGGCTTGAGGGAGTATTAAGTCAGGAGTATGTTTTCGGCAGGCAGGTTACAGGAGTAGTTTTGGGTTGTTTTGCTATATATATGCTTGTTTCTCTCCCCTATCTTACCTTTGTTTTTCCATCCCCTTTCCCTAACTCCGTCCTCCCCCCATTGGCTGCCACGTGGTTCCCTGTATTATTTATATTCAGGCGCCCGTGCCAACCACGGTGGGAGGGTCGATCTATTCGGCTTCTGTGGTTCGGGAAAGGGGATTGATTTCCCCCTCTGTATGCATTATTGACAGGTCAAGAGCAAGAAAAGTATTGAGAATCCAACAAGATAATGAACAGATGCTTTCGGCCATTTGTGAAAATAGCACACAGAATTTCTGGTCAATTATAAATAAAGTGGGGAAGAAAACAGGCGCTAACAACATCCAATGCAATTTGGTAACTTTAAAGAGCTGGACAGATAATCTCACAAAGAACTTTAAAAACACATCAGAATTCAAAGGAGGGGAGCAGGAAACCGCACAATGGGAACTCAAATATGACACAAATTTAATAGAAGAACTCATTTTGATTGCCTCATCATCGAAGGCAGCGGGCCCAAATGGGCTAACCTACCAGGTCCTAAAAACAATGCAAAAACTTGGGCAAATCTCCTCTATAACCTCTTTAATGAGATAATAGAGTCAAAAAGATTTCCTGCCTCATGGAAGCAAGCAGTTGTTATACCATTCTTCAAGGGGGGTGATAGATCTCAACCAGAGAACTATAGACCAATCGCCCTCCTTCATATTGAAAGCAAAATATTTATGCGAATCCTTTTGTTAGAATTAGAGGATTGGGCTAAAACATCAAATGCCCTATCCAAATTCCAAACAGGGTTTAGACGTGGCATGTCCACAACATTATATGGCCTAACATTGAACCTGCTAGCAGAATACTCTAAAGAACATGGGGAGGGCCCGATATATGGAGCCTGGATAGACTTTTTGAAGGCCTTCAATTTAGTAATAAGAGAGAAATTGTGGGCCAAACTGAGAGAGTGAGGACTACCAAGACGTCTGCTGTCAATACTGATTGAGCTACATAAGGACACTTCGTTGATGGCAAGATTGGATGAGGCTGGTCATCTTACTGACTCAATTAGAGTTGAGCTAGGCGTGAGACAAGGATGTCTGGGAGCACCATTTTTCTTTAATCTGTATCTCTCAGACCTGGGGGCTTTTCTGCAATCCTGGACAATGGTGAGCCCAAAATTAAACTCCACCAAAATGTTTTGGCTCGCTTACGCGGTCGACATAGTCCTATTTGACAGGACAGCAATAGGACTACAACATCTACTGAATGGCCTAAGTACATATATCAAAATGATGGATTTCAAATAAATCCTAAGAAATCTAAAATCTTAGTGATGAAACATCCGGCAAAGCACATTAATTATGGAAAATGGTTCTTCGAAGGAGAGCCAATTGGGAGAAGAGAAGAGCTAATTTAAGTGGGATATACGATATTCTCCTCACCCTCAGCTAACAAAGTGGAAACAGAAATGAGACGGAAGGTTGAGAAAGCGGTGTCACAAATGAAAAAAATCTCCTATGACCTTTGTAAATTTTCAATAATTCCGGTGCTACTTCATGGGTTGGCGGCACAACCGACAATGTGGGACATAGACTGGCAAAAAGTGGAAGGCCAGCTTTGGAAAAGATCTTTGGGATTGCCTAATTGCCTCCCTATGCCTGTTCTAAGGTTTGAATTTGGTTTAAAATCGTTACGGCAGCAAGTGGGATGGACATTGCTTTCATTATACAGGCTGATAATAACCCCTAAAAAAAACTCACTTTATGAGGACATAAAATTGCAGCTCCAATTGGACAGATCTAAGATGCTCCGACAGCTGGAAAAAACAGTTCTGGACACCTTGGCTGAAGCTGATTCAACATTGGAAACACTGAAAGAAAACCCTCTGAAGGCAAAGAAAGAAACAGAAACAATGGACTGGATCAAAACAGGGGTAGAGACGGCTTTCAAAACCAAAGAATTACTTTTTGACTGTAGAAAAAAAGTTGGGAGGACTGCCAAAGTACTTACGAAAACATCCTGATCGTGACTCTAGAAATATATTCTTTAGAACACAATTAAACCTAATTCACACAGGCGAAATTTTAAGCATTAGAGACCAAAAACACAAAGCTATCATTCTCTGTAAAATGTGTGCAGATACAAAAAAACAAAATCTGCAGCATCTGCTTCGAGACTGTGCCGAAACGTGGGAAATTAGAATAATTTATTTTCCCAGGTTTGTAACTAGGGTGGAATGATTGTGCTCAGAAATGTTTTGTAATCTCTTAATTTCAGGCTATAATACTGCTCTAACAATTGCAGTAGGACAGGTCCTAACACAGTTTGGTCTGCTATCCATGGAAATGAATGAGAATGAGGACAGCAGTCATAAAGAGATGTATGAGAAAGTGTGGGGGGGGGGGGAGGTGAAAAGCTAGAAATTGGCTGGTTCTCTTTTCTTTCCCTTTCGACTTGAAAGTTGGATTTCGAGTAACTGGAAATCTTGATTAGGACCTGTCGGATGGAATAAGAATCTGAAATGGAGGATCCTCAAATAAGCTCCAAAGCTAAAATCTCTTTCTTATTATTTTCAGAGGGCTTGAAATGTTTGTATGGTATATATTTTAATTGTAAAGATGATGAATTGCCTTTTTTATGTGCTCTTTTGTAAAGGTCTAATAAGATCAAAACAAGTAATAAAAAAAAATATTATGCAGTCATCTAGCAAGGTAGGGTTGTGCAAAATCTAATCTAGCAGTGTTGACCCAATGTACACTTTTTCAGTATCTAATCTAACAGTGTCAAATCGATGTACAGTTTGTATTTAATCTAGCAGTATAGAAGCAGTATACAGGTGGTCAGTATCTAATCTAGCAGTACAGAAGTGACATACAGCGGGTCCATATTTAATCTAGCAGTATAGAAGCGATGTATACTTGGGCGGTTTCTAATCTAGCAGTATAGAAGCGATGTGCATTTGGTCAGTATCTAATCTTGTAGTATAGAAGCAAAGTACAGTTGGTCAGTATCTAATCACACTGTGTAGAAGCGATGTACAGCTGGTCAGTATCTAATCTAGCAGTATAGAAGCGAAGTACAGATGGTCAGTATCTAATCACGCTGTGTCAAAGCGATGTAAATCTGGTCAGTATCTAGCCTAGCAGTGTCAAATCAATGTACAGCTGGTTCATATTTAATCTAGCAGTTTAGAAGTGATATACAGGTGGTCAGTATCTAATCTAGCAGTATAGAAGCGATGTGCACTTGGTCAGCATCTAATCTAGCAGTATAGAAGCGAAGTAAAGTTAGTCAGTATCTAATCACGCTGTGTCAAAGCGATGTACAGCTGGTTACTATCTAATCTAGCAGTGTAGAAGCAATGTACAGTTGATCAGTAACTAATCTAGCAGTATAGAAGCAATGTACAGCTGGTCAGTATCTAATCTAGCAGTGCCCAAGTGATGTACAGCTGGTCCGTATTTAATCTAGCAGTATAGAAGCTATATACACTCGGTCAGTAGCGAATCTAGCAGCATAGAAGCGATGTACAGTTGGTCAGTATCTAATTAAACTATGTAGAAGCGGTTTACACCTGTGAGTATCTAATGTAGCAGTGTCAAAACGTTGTACAGCTGGTCGGTATCTTATCTAGCTTTGTAGAACTGATATACAGGTGGTCAGTATCTAATCACGCTGTGTAGAAGCGATGTACAGCTGATCAGTATCTAATCCAGTGTGTTGATTATCAAGAAATTAAGCAGGCAACCAGGGAGTAAATAACAGTTTGACAGTGTGGAAATCAGTCTAGCAGAAAAGTCTGGTAGTGAGGTGCAGTTGGGCAATGGTTAATCTAACAAGCTAGGAATGGTGGTAGATTTCTCAGCAGAAAGGATGTTTTATTTATTAAACCGGGTTCCAGATGGAGTGGTGGGGACAAAAGTAGTAAAAGGATTTAAGGATGTGAAGAAGAATTGGGGGAAGTAATACTGGTGTGAGAGCATGACCGAGCTGGAGGCTATATTATGGTCTGTGTTGTTACAGAAGTGAAGGGAACGGGCTTGCAGGCTGTGATTGCCTGATGTTTTTTTTCAGTGTCCTCCGTGTAGCAGTCTTCTCTCTCATATCTATTTTCTTCTGCCTCGCCTCTGAACACTTTTCCTGCCTCAGAACTGTTTGGAAACCTTGAGATATGTCCCCGAGTAGCCTCCATCTTGTGTTGCTCCCTGGGGAGAGGACATCATTTACTGGAGAAGTGGCAGTCTTAGGAAGCAGATCACCTGTGTTTGTGTCGTAGCTTCTCTACTTGACCATATTATGTTATCCTGATCAGATTACTATATCTCTTTCTGTCTCAATTGACTGGGCTTTAACATTTTACCAATACATGGCATGACAACTTTTGGACCGTTCAACTATTTGTTTACTGCCTCATCCTTTTAACTCTTTCTGAATCTTTAACCTGTTCGCGAACTGGGTGACCTCTCTACCATTGCAACCCCATCAGACTCTCCTGAGTATAGCCACTGTATTGAGCTGCATTTTGAGTACATCCAGAGTGTTATATTTAGCTGCATTTGTTTTAGTATAGTCACTGTGCTATATTTAGTTGCATTGTGACTATAGCCCTATTTTAAACCCAGCTGGGTTTTTGAGTATACCCACTGTGTAGAAATTAACCATGCTTTGAATTCACCCCCATCTCAAGCTAGCTGCATTTTATGAATATAGCTGTGATGAATCCGATGGACCCATCACTGTTTCCCCGGCGGTGACCTCCTCCCATGTGACCTGGGGATGGCAGCTGCTACCTGATCCTGACCCTGGGGCTGGTTACATGATGGAGAATCACATGGGGGGAGACAACCTCTGTAGGGGAGTGGCAGTTTCCATGGATGAGACATGGTATTCCCCTTTTCCAAAACAGGATGAATCTCCCCTACACAACATCTAAATGCCTGTTGTGGGTCCTTCCTTGATTTCCTGAAGGAGAGTGCTGTACCTTGCTCATATAAATCCCCAAAACAGTTCTCAAACACTAACTTGCCCTCAGAACATGCTGAAACCATTCCTACAATGCTTTTGTGCATGTTGATGAAAAGAAACAACCATTCCCACAAACCCCTTAACAATCGGACGAAGAAGAGGAATGGAGGAATGCAGAGCAGAGGAAGCCCTGAGCACAGTCGATGCTCTAGTTACTGTGAGCATACACCTGTGCCTGGGATTTTTAAACAAAGATCACAAGAAGAAATGCCAACCTGCTGGTGGGAGCAGGCTACAGCTCTTCGAGAGACCGGAGAAACGAAAGAAGCACATTGGAGCCAACCGGCTCATTCGGAGAGCAGAACAAGAAGACGTGGAGAAGCTTTCACGCGGGAACACCAGAAGCGAGAACAGTGCTCTTGGGCATTCGCCGGTGGAATAACGCAGAGATAAGCTTACCGGGAAGCCGCAAGAAGAAGAGAAGCCCAGCCAGTGCCACAAGAGAGGTGGAAACTGAAAGCTGAGAAGCGTGAAGGAGAGAGGAGAGGGAAGCCAATGGCTGACTTTGGCCAGCTGCAGATAGAGCAGTAGACGCCACAAAGAGATGGTGATTCCACGCTGGGACACAGGGAGCACCAGGGTGTATTGGCAAACACGCTGTATGTTAAGCATTGAACCATGCAAGTCAGATAAAGAGAGGATGTAATTCTTTGATACTGAAAGTACAAAGTTGAAAGCATGTTTGCCTCATGAGAGAATCTTTAATGGATAGTGTACATTAACCCACAATGTTGAGGTGGTGAATTTTGACAAAGAGAGGAAATCATGTCATGGTGTTGAAAACAAGAAATTAAAAGCCTGATTACCTCAGAAAGGAATTTTTAAAGGACAATGCAAGTGTATGAACCCACAATCCTAAGGGGTGAATGAGCAAAACACTAATGAGAAAATAAACTATGAAACACAGGAATAAGCCAAAGGAGTAAATGTGATAAACTATCAAAGGTTGAGTCACAGAAACAGACAATTCTAAGAAATCCTGGCAGGAGACTATTCAGGGCAGTTGCAAGTGTGTGCAACAAGGAGTTATGGCAGAAGAGTATAACAGGCAATCACAAGCGTGAGAAAACAAAAAGCCCTGCCAGGAAAGCATACCAGGCAAGTGTGCCAAATTAGAGAAACAGAGAAAACCCTGGCAGGAAAGTATACCAGGTACCCTGAAAATCTAAAGACCAAAGATAGACATATAAGTGTCTTTGATATTGAACAGAAGGAAAAGACAAGAGTTTTCATTGTCAAGAACTTGTGAATGAGAATTCAGGCGAGGGATGGAAACCTCTGGATCAAGGAACTGTTTCCATGAACTTTATTTGGAGTTGTTTATTTCTTTTTAGAACACTTATTTAAAACTGAAGGCCAAAGACATTACCCTTTTCACTTTAACATTCATTTAATTAAAATGTGAAGGTCAGAATAGCATTTTGGAAACAGGAGGATTTTTTTGGGACGTTCTGACACTGGCAGATCCTTAATTTTGAGTTTACGTAGGGAAATAACTTTAGCGCATGGACAGCAAAGCCTTTTCCCAATCCCTTCACTTTCATCAATAAAAGGCTTTACAC
This sequence comes from Ambystoma mexicanum, assembly GCF_040938575.1. Lineage (NCBI taxonomy): Eukaryota > Metazoa > Chordata > Amphibia > Caudata > Ambystomatidae > Ambystoma > Ambystoma mexicanum. Next base: position 1,357,801,520 of record NC_090934.1, on the reverse strand, counting down.
AAAACCGTATATGTGTCCCTGTTTCCATTCCTGACACTTCACATAGTGTCATATATCACCCATGGAATGTATGGAGCAGATGGGCGATGTGGAAGAAGGACTAAAACTCAGAGTCACACCAAAGTGCAGTCTAGTCTTTCTTTTGTTGCACCTACAAGTACCTGGGAAATGAGAACACCTGTGCGTTGCAACTTTCTTGCTACCTACGTGAGTTTCACAATGCTCGTTCTCTACCTCACGTTGTTCCTCTGTGATCCCTTGCCTTCCTTCCTTTTTTGTCAGCCCGTCTGTTTCTTTTACCGCTTCCCGCGCTGTTCCTCCCATTCTAATTGTTTACCTGTGTGTTCTGCTTCCGCTGTTGTGCCGCACACGGCTCTGCCTTCCCGCACGCGTTCCTCCCTCGGCGTCTCACCTGCCATCAGACGCTCTAGGCTGCAAGTGCTACTTTGTTTCAGTACACCAGAGTTCTATACTGCTTGTGCTGTTCAGCACTGGATCTCTATTCATTAATCCATTGCGAAGACTTACCAGTGCATGCTGGTTATTTTGGTCCCGTACTCTCTGAACTTGAGCATGTCGTAGCTGGACATTGCGGCTCTGCTTCCCAGTGGCTTACATTCTGAAACTGAGTATGTTGGAACTATACATTTCTACTCGTGTATGCTGGGTATTGAAGTCTGGATACCAGCACACACCTACAACTGTCTATCTGGTTAACTACAACCACCACTGCTTACTTCAGCTACAAGATCTTCCAGGGTTTTTCGGCAAAGCTTTTCCGTGGTTTGGGGTGGGCTCCCTGGAGTCCCCCGCTGCTGGGCTAATAGCTTTATAGGCAAGGTGGCCTCCGGGGGAGCTCGCCCCTATCCCGTCAAATGAAAGAACAAGGCCATCAAGACCAAGACAATGACTGCCTGGAGGGAAAAGCTGGAAAGCGTGCCTGACGAATCAGTAAAGACACACACAGAATCATCAGGTGAGGAGTGGGCTAGTGGTAAGGAAAGTGTGAGTGATAAACCTGCGGATTCTGAGAGATTGCAACGCCCAGTAAAGATGACCAGCCTGGAGCAATACCAGGAAATGGTTAACGCCATCCAAGCCCATAGGGTTGAAGTACAAGCCCTAAAAATGGATAATACCGCATTGAGGCAACAAGTACAACAGAGAGAGGATTCCAGAGGAGAACTACCTCCTATATCTCTAGCATGTGGCAAATATGATGGAAACCCCAGGAAATTAAGAGTTTCTGGATGCCTGCACGATCCACTATACCATTCGGTCCAAGACTTACGAGTCTGACCGAACAAATGTGGGATTTCTGATTTCATACTTAGTTGGTAATGCCCTAGCCTGGGCCAGCCAACTGGTAACTAACTCAGACCCAACTCTAAATGACTATGGTGCCTTTGTAGCACATTTCAAGGAGAGATTCGAGAGACCAGAAGTTTTATACTCCACCTTTGAGAACCTGCTGGACATATGTCAAGGAAGTTCCGACATACAAACCTATGTTACCTGTTTTCAGAAGGTGGCAACAGGAGCAGGTTGGCCTGAGACAGCGCAGCAGGCTATTTTCCGTTGGGGTCTGCATGAAGACATAAAGGACGAACTGGCCAGAGTAGCCAGACCTGCTTCCTTTCAGGAACTAGTGTCATTTGTACTACAGATAGAATTCTGCATGTCGGAGAGGAAAGCTGAGAAGAAAAAGCCTAGGTCTTTTGCACCTTTCACTAGCCTATCCTCAGTCCCTGAAAAGGTTCAATCCGAAGAACCAATGAAGATAGGAACTGCTAGAGGACCACTTACAGCCAAAAAAAAGAAAAGACACAAGGACCTTGGACTTTGCATGTATTGTAGGTCCAACACACATTTGCTGAGAGATTGCCCCGAAGTTCCTCCCAGAAAGCTGGGAAACGAAAGACCCTGACCTTGAACAGGGATAAGGAAGGGGAGACATCTATGCATCCCTGTGCTAATGCTCAACCAGCTTTGATCAACAATAACACTCTGATGGTGGTTAAGATCACGTTAGATTGGAACTCTACCAAACCCATTGAAACTTTGGCTATCGTTGGACTGTGGGGCTGCAGGCAACTTTGTAGATGATAAATGGGCCGATGAACACCACCTACCTCGACGCCCCAAGATCAGACCAATTCCAGTAGAAGGCGTTGACAGCACACCTTTGATATCTGGACCCATCAGCCAGGAAACCCAGGAACTACGAGTCAGAGTGTCAAAACATTCAGAGTATCTATTTTTTGATCTTATTCGAACGGCTCATTTTCCAGTCATATTAGGGATGCCATGGCTTAGAAAACACAACCCGGCAATTGACTGGCAACTCAACACAGTAGAGTTCAGATCCACACATTGTTCTCAACAGTGTTTGACTAATGAATCTGCCTTATCTTGTGTACTCCCAACAATACAAAATACCATCCTCAGTGTGAATACAATTCCTATCCAGTATCAGAACTATGAAGACGTGTTCCTAGACACCCAACTGAGGAATCTCGCTCCTCATCGGAAGGAAGACTGCAGAATAGATCTGATTGCGGAGGCTGAAATACCCTTTGGAAGGATGTTTCCTTTATCACTACCCGAAAAGGAGGCATTCAAGGAATACTTGTCAACCAATTTGCAAAATGGCCTCATAAGGGAATCCTCATCATCAGCAGGGGCATCTCTTTTCTTTATCTCCAAAAAAGGGACCACGGAACTAAGGCCATGCATAGATTACCAAGGCCTGAACAGTCTGACTATATGAGACAGGTATTCCATGCCCTTAATGAAAGACGTTATTGAGGCGGTCCAAGGAGCACATCTCTTCACCAAATTAGACCTTCGAGGGGCATACCACCTGCTTAGTATACGTGAAGGAGATGAATGGAAAACAACTTTCAGGACTCCCCTGGGACACTACGAGTACAGGGTTATGCCCTTTGGTCTGGTAAATGCACCGTCCCAGTTCCAAAGATTCATGGACAAGATATTTGCAGATATGTTGTATACTTCAGTGGTGGTTTATTTGGATGACATTCTCATATTCTCAAACACTCTGACTGAAAATTGTCAACACTTCAAAGATGTCCTCCACAGGTTAAGACACAATAGTCTGTTGGCCAAGCCTGAAAAATGTGTTTTTGAGGTTACTTCGGTACACTACCTAGGATTTATCCTCTCCGCAGATCAGGTACAAATGGATCCAGCCAACATTCAGGCTATAACACAGTTGTCCACACCCAATTTAGTAAAGGACATACAAAGGTTCTTGGGACTCGCAAACTTTTACCGTAAGTTTATACCAAACTTTTCGGACATCATACTTCCTATTACAAACCTCCTTAAAAAAGGAAGCAAGTTTCTCTGGGACCAGAAAATGGATCAAGCATTCCAAAGACTTAAAGAAGCATTTGTGACAGCTCCAATCCTGAGACAGCCGGATCAATCTTTACCATTCATTGTGGAGACCGATGCCTCAGGAGGTGCGATTGGAGCATCTTTGTGACAAAAAAAAGAGGACGGATTGGAACACCCTATAGTGTATTATTCTAGAACCCTTAGTCCCAGTGAGTGAAACTACTCAGTGCTTGAAAGAGAACTCCTGGCCATAAGACAGGCCTGCGAGGAGTGGAGACATTTATTACAAGGAGCAGTTTGTCCATTTCAGGTTCGTACTGATCACCAGAATTTAAAGGTGTTACAGAAAATGGAATGCCGAAATTCCAGACATGCCAGATGGGCCTTTTTGTTTTCTCAATTTGATTTTCTTATCACACATTTACCAAGAAAAGATAACCCACTCGCAGATGCCCTTTCCTGCAGTAAAGGGAGTGACTGTGGAGGATACCAAGGTCCAGAAATCCTTCTAGCAGGGAAAAGGTTCATCAATATGGTTAACACATTTCTTCAACAAGTACAGGAAGCCCAAAAGAATAACATGAAGACAGACGACAAGGGAATGACCCAAAGAGATCTGTGGTTTATGAAAGAGGCTTTGTTTCTGCCCACTCAGAATTTACAAGAACAGGCCATGGCTTGGTGCCATGATATACCGTCAGCAGGACACAAGGGTCAACTTGCCACCATAGAACTGGTGTCAAGACAGTTTTGGTGGCCTACTATGAAAAAAGATGTCAAGGAATATGTGGCTACATGTCCCATATGTGCTCAGAACAAATATGCTTACTGTAAACCATTAGGCTTACTGCAACAGGACACTCTACCAAATGGGCCGTGGCAACACATTGCCACTGACTTTATTGTAGACTTACCATTTTCCAATGGACATACAGCCATAATGCTCACTGTTGATCCGTTCAGTAAATTAGCACATTTTTCACCATTGAAAGGACTTCCAACAGCAAGTACCACTGCAGAGGTGTTTCTGAAAGATGTGGTTAGGTTACATGGACTTTCCCAATCCATAGTCTCGGATAGAGGCTCACAGTTCACCTCTAAATTCTGGATGGCTTTGTGCAAGGCTTTGGGTATAAAGAGATCATTGTCCTCAGGATTTCATCCGGAGAGCAATAGACAAACCGAACGTCTTAATGCAACATTAGGAGAATACATTTGGTGCTTCTGTAATCAGGAACAAGACAATTGGTTTCATTTGCTTCCCATGGCAGAATTTTCATATAATAACACAAGACATTCCTCGACAGGCATGAGTCCCTTTTCCTGTACCTACGGTTTTCATCCCAGACACATCCCTATGTTTGGTCCAGTGTCTACTAACATACCCTCTGTGGATCATCTTTTGGACACCCTTCAGTCGCTTCACAAGAGAACCAGGGCTAATCTTGAAACATCCCGTCTAGAGAACAAGAGGTGGGCTGATTTCAAGCGAAGACCCAATCCACAATGGGATATTGGTACCAAGGTATGGTTATCCACCAAGTTCTTACCCAGATGGGTGCATAAAGGAAAGTTCTCTCCCCATTTTATCGGTCCTTTCAAGATTACTGCCAAGATCAATACTGTCGCCTTTCGCTTGGCTCTCCCTGCAAGGCTACAAAGGATACATCTGGTGTTTCACACCTCTTTACTAAAAGAATGTGTGGAAGATCCATGCAACAGAAGAAAGAGAGGAACCGATAACCTACCCATTGAAACCTCGAAGGAGTACGAAGTATCCAGATTATTGGACTCGAGATGCAAGAAAGGCACCTTACAGTATCTTGTGCTATGGAAAGGGTACCCAAGGTCTAAGAGTTCATGGGAACCGGTCAGTCATATATCTGCAGCCCAACTTATCAGAAGGTTTCATCATTTACACCCGGGTAAACCGGGAGGAGGACAGATGAGAAGGGGTCATACTGTCATATATCGCCCATGGAAAGTATCGAGCAGATGGGCGATGTGGAAGAAGGAATAAAACTCAGAGTCACTGCAAAATGCGGTCTAGTCTTTCTGTTGTTGCACCTACAAGTACCTGGAAAATGAGAACACCTGTGCGTTGCAACTTTCTTGCTCCCTATGTGAGTTTCGCATTGCTCGTTCTCTACCTCCTGTTGTTCCACTGTGATCCCTTGCCTTCCTTCCTTGTTTGTCAGCCCGTCTTTTTCTTTTACTGCTTCCTGCGGTGTTCCTCCCATTCTAATTGTTTACCTGTGTGTTCTGCTTCCGCTGTTGTGCCGCACACGGCGCTGCCTTCTTGCACGCGTTCCTCCCTCGGTGTCTCACCTGCCATCGGACGCTCTAGGCTGGAAGCGCTACTTTGTTTCAGTACACCAGAGTTCTGTACTGCTTGTGCTGTTCTGCACTGGATCTCTATTCATTAATCCATTACAAAGACTTACCAGTGCATGCTGGTTATTGTGGTCCCGTACTCTCTGAACTCGTGCACATCGGAGCTGGACATTGCGGCTCTGCTTCCCAGTGGCTTACATTCTGAAACTGAGTACGTTGGAACTATACATTTCTACTCGTGTATGCTGGGTATTGGAGTTCGGATACCAGCGCACACCTACAACTGTCTATCTGGTTAACTACAACCACCACTGCTTACTTCAGCTACAAGATCTTCCAAAGCTTTTCCTTGGTTTGGGGTGGGCTCCCTGGAGTCCCCTGCTGCCGGGCTAATAGCTTTATAGTCAAGGTGGCCTCTATGGGAGCTCGCCCCTATCCCGTAAAACGAAAGAACAAGGCCATCAAGACCAAGACAATGACTGCCTTGAGGGAAAAGCTGGAAAGCTCATCCGACGAATCAGTAAAGACACACACAGAATCATCAGGTGAGGAGTGGGTTAGTGGTGAGGAAAGTGTGAGTGATAAACCTGTGGATTCTGAGACATAGCCCTGTTTTAATTTCATCTGCATTTTTGAGTATATCCACTGTGTTTGAATTGAACCACGCCACATCTACGAAGCCAAGAAACCAGCCTGTATACACAGGTATGTATCACACTCCATGCTTATGGAAGAAAGCCGAAGGCACAGTCACCCTCATGCATCTGCTATCATACAGTACTTCAAGAAACATCGCCCAACTCCTCTGCCATATGAATGCAGCTATCCCCCACTACACAATTCGGTCTAGCTGGACGCATAATGAGTCTCCTGCACTCAGCTACTCTCCAGAGTACCTCACAGCACCCATCCACATTCCAGCTTGAAATTAGTAGCTAGCTTGGACATGATCACCTCTACTTGCCTTCGTATTGGCTAAAATGCACACATGCATTCTAAACTTCTCTGACGAATTTCCCATACCGTGGACTTCGGTCCCGCAAGGGCATTGACCTGCAGCGCTTTGAGGCCAAACCAATGGGAAAAGGCACTATACAAATGACAATTACATTACATGTGGACATTTTCGTCTGTCTGTAACTGTGCCACTCGCCATTTCTGCTTTCCTTTTGTTGCAAATAGTTTCCTGCTTCTAGGTCCTGCGGTTGATTACTCATGTATTTTGCCCCTCCAATTAACCTTCTCATGCATGATGGTAGCTTAATTTATCTACCTTTGTCCGTGTTGTGTCTCTTGTGACTTGCTTTCATCCTTGTGCAGCTTGTGTTGTTGCTTTCTCATGCTCTCCTGCCTATTCCTTCAGTTTCCCAATCTCACCGAACGCAATGGCCCTCATTATGAGGTTGGCGCTAAGAATCTGCCTTTACCGGCATGCCGGTAATAACGTGTCCGTGTAGGCTCGATCCAGCAAACACCGGGTGATCATGAGTGCGCAAGCATGTGCATCCCTGCATGCCGGTAACGACCCTCAAACCCCCAGATAGCGGCATCATTGAATGCGCACATAACACCTATGCCCTTGGCAACCCCTAAATAGCGGCACCGGTATTAACATAGTGGTAAGAACGGGTCCGTCATAACCGGACCCGGAAGTAACATCATTGCGCTGGAACGGGAAATGCTTTGGTGGCTATCTTCAAAAACACAATCCATTGCAATCCATTGCCATCCTACACATACTGGACCTTCACCAGCAAAACTCCAAGCACACCACGGACAAAATGCCAAAGGATACCCAGAAAGGCACTGCCCGCCTGCGGAAACCACAATTTAAGGACGAGGAGCTGAACATGCTAGCCGATACCCTAGTGGAGAAGGAGTTGGTGGAGCGGAGTTCGGCGTGCCAACATCGGCAGATGAAGGTGAGTGTCCCTACAAACACACGACAACCAATCATCACAGTTGACCTCCAAATTTGACAGCGATGACAGCCAATACATGGCACATCATACACACCTACACATATCCATATACACATGCTGGGCCCACCACTATCACATCCCAATGCATGCTGCATGCCACTCCCATACATGAATACACACCCGACACACAGATGACCTGCACGTGTCATACAGCACGCAAGTCACAACACACCTCAAGGCCCCACAGCAGACACCATGGTGTACTTGTGAGCACCTGCGTGATTGCAAAACCTTGCACGTACCCAGTCTGCTGCAAAGCCAGGCATGCAAATGATCACATGGCGCCAACTGCACAAAGACCAATGCATGCATGATGCAAGCACCACCATTACTGATGTCCTGCCACACTCTGTCCCCCACAGGTACGGATGCAGACACAGAAGAAGTACATGGAAGTGCTCAAGCCACAACACCAGCCAAAAGGGCCTGGGGCCAAGATGATGGCACCAGGCCATCTACTTCGAGGGAACCAAGGATGGGCCAAGCGGCACGCAGGACAACAACCAGTGCCCAACCAGCCACGCTGCCACCCACACAGGACCAGCAGACACCTGCCCCTGCACCCCCAGACACACAACCTACACAGGGCGAGGACACTATTCTGGTATAGACAATGATGGCACACAGTCCGCTGCCGCAAGCTCAATTGGGGAGATGGCTGCATCTGCATAGCATACTGGTGATGAGGAAGCTGGCCCTGACGATTACACCAATGCAGGAGTCCTCCACTCAGAGCCTGTAGGTCAAACCCCAAGCCTGCAGGCCCACAGGACACCCCTTGCCAGGATTCATCATGATAGGGCAGCCATGGAGAGTGGTCTCCAACATTGCACAGCCCCATATTGGCTGCACTATCACCACCTAACCCACCATCCACCACCAACACTGCCATACGGGACCTTGAAGGACGTCTGTCCAGGATGGAGGGCCGGCAGGAGGAGATGCAAGGCTATGTTGAGCATGTCGTAGCTGGACATTGCGGCTCTGCTTCCCAGTGGCTTACATTCTGAAACTGAGTATGTTGGAACTATACATTTCTACTCGTGTATGCTGGGTATTGAAGTCTGGATACCAGCACACACCTACAACTGTCTATCTGGTTAACTACAACCACCACTGCTTACTTCAGCTACAAGATCTTCCAGGGTTTTTCGGCAAAGCTTTTCCGTGGTTTGGGGTGGGCTCCCTGGAGTCCCCCGCTGCTGGGCTAATAGCTTTATAGGCAAGGTGGCCTCCGGGGGAGCTCGCCCCTATCCCGTCAAATGAAAGAACAAGGCCATCAAGACCAAGACAATGACTGCCTGGAGGGAAAAGCTGGAAAGCGTGCCTGACGAATCAGTAAAGACACACACAGAATCATCAGGTGAGGAGTGGGCTAGTGGTAAGGAAAGTGTGAGTGATAAACCTGCGGATTCTGAGAGATTGCAACGCCCAGTAAAGATGACCAGCCTGGAGCAATACCAGGAAATGGTTAACGCCATCCAAGCCCATAGGGTTGAAGTACAAGCCCTAAAAACGGATAATACCGCATTGAGGCAACAAGTACAACAGAGAGAGGATTCCAGAGGAGAACTACCTCCTATATCTCTAGCATGTGGCAAATATGATGGAAACCCCAGGAAATTAAGAGTTTCTGGATGCCTGCACGATCCACTATACCATTCGGTCCAAGACTTACGAGTCTGACCGAACAAATGTGGGATTTCTGATTTCATACTTAGTTGGTAATGCCCTAGCCTGGGCCAGCCAACTGGTAACTAACTCAGACCCAACTCTAAATGACTATGGTGCCTTTGTAGCACATTTCAAGGAGAGATTCGAGAGACCAGAAGTTTTATACTCCACCTTTGAGAACCTGCTGGACATATGTCAAGGAAGTTCCGACATACAAACCTATGTTACCTGTTTTCAGAAGGTGGCAACAGGAGCAGGTTGGCCTGAGACAGCGCAGCAGGCTATTTTCCGTTGGGGTCTGCATGAAGACATAAAGGACGAACTGGCCAGAGTAGCCAGACCTGCTTCCTTTCAGGAACTAGTGTCATTTGTACTACAGATAGAATTCTGCATGTCGGAGAGGAAAGCTGAGAAGAAAAAGCCTAGGTCTTTTGCACCTTTCACTAGCCTATCCTCAGTCCCTGAAAAGGTTCAATCCGAAGAACCAATGAAGATAGGAACTGCTAGAGGACCACTTACAGCCAAAAAAAAGAAAAGACACAAGGACCTTGGACTTTGCATGTATTGTAGGTCCAACACACATTTGCTGAGAGATTGCCCCGAAGTTCCTCCCAGAAAGCTGGGAAACGAAAGACCCTGACCTTGAACAGGGATAAGGAAGGGGAGACATCTATGCATCCCTGTGCTAATGCTCAACCAGCTTTGATCAACAATAACACTCTGATGGTGGTTAATATCACGTTAGATTGGAACTCTACCAAACCCATTGAAACTTTGGCTATCGTTGGACTGTGGGGCTGCAGGCAACTTTGTAGATGATAAATGGGCCGATGAACACCACCTACCTCGACGCCCCAAGATCAGACCAATTCCAGTAGAAGGCGTTGACAGCACACCTTTGATATCTGGACCCATCAGCCAGGAAACCCAGGAACTACGAGTCAGAGTGTCAAAACATTCGGAGTATCTATTTTTTGATCTTATTCGAACGGCTCATTTTCCAGTCATATTAGGGATGCCATGGCTTAGAAAACACAACCCGGCAATTGACTGGCAACTCAACACAGTAGAGTTCAGATCCACACATTGTTCTCAACAGTGTTTGACTAATGAATCTGCCTTATCTTGTGTACTCCCAACAATACAAAATACCATCCTCAGTGTGAATACAATTCCTATCCAGTATCAGAACTATGAAGACGTGTTCCTAGACACCCAACTGAGGAATCTCGCTCCTCATCGGAAGGAAGACTGCAGAATAGATCTGATTGCGGAGGCTGAAATACCCTTTGGAAGGATGTTTCCTTTATCACTACCCGAAAAGGAGGCATTCAAGGAATACTTGTCAACCAATTTGCAAAATGGCCTCATAAGGGAATCCTCATCATCAGCAGGGGCATCTCTTTTCTTTATCTCCAAAAAAGGGACCACGGAACTAAGGCCATGCATAGATTACCAAGGCCTGAACAGTCTGACTATATGAGACAGGTATTCCATGCCCTTAATGAAAGACGTTATTGAGGCGGTCCAAGGAGCACATCTCTTCACCAAATTAGACCTTCGAGGGGCATACCACCTGCTTAGTATACGTGAAGGAGATGAATGGAAAACAACTTTCAGGACTCCCCTGGGACACTACGAGAACAGGGTTATGCCCTTTGGTCTGGTAAATGCACCGTCCCAGTTCCAAAGATTCATGGACAAGATATTTGCAGATATGTTGTATACTTCAGTGGTGGTTTATTTGGATGACATTCTCATATTCTCAAACACTCTGACTGAAAATTGTCAACACTTCAAAGATGTCCTCCACAGGTTAAGACACAATAGTCTGTTGGCCAAGCCTGAAAAATGTGTTTTTGAGGTTACTTCGGTACACTACTTAGGATTTATCCTCTCCGCAGATCAGGTACAAATGGATCCAGCCAACATTCAGGCTATAACACAGTGGTCCACACCCAATTTAGTAAAGGACATACAAAGGTTCTTGGGACTCGCAAACTTTTACCGTAAGTTTATACCAAACTTTTCGGACATCATACTTCCCATTACAAACCTCCTTAAAAAAGGAAGCAAGTTTCTCTGGGACCAGAAAATGGATCAAGCATTCCAAAGACTTAAAGAAGCATTTGTGACAGCTCCAATCCTGAGACAGCCGGATCAATCTTTACCATTCATTGTGGAGACCGATGCCTCAGGAGGTGCGATTGGAGCATCTTTGTGACAATAAAAAGAGGACGGATTGGAACACCCTATAGTGTATTATTCTAGAACCCTTAGTCCCAGTGAGTGAAACTACTCAGTGCTTGAAAGAGAACTCCTGGCCATAAGACAGGCCTGCGAGGAGTGGAGACATTTATTACAAGGAGCAGTTTGTCCATTTCAGGTTCGTACTGATCACCAGAATTTAAAGGTGTTACAGAAAATGGAATGCCGAAATTCCAGACATGCCAGATGGGCCTTTTTGTTTTCTCAATTTGATTTTCTTATCACACATTTACCAAGAAAAGATAACCCACTCGCAGATGCCCTTTCCTGCAGTAAAGGGAGTGACTGTGGAGGATACCAAGGTCCAGAAATCCTTCTAGCAGGGAAAAGGTTCATCAATATGGTTAACACATTTCTTCAACAAGTACAGGAAGCCCAAAAGAATAACATGAAGACAGACGACAAGGGAATGACCCAAAGAGATCTGTGGTTTATGAAAGAGGCTTTGTTTCTGCCCACTCAGAATTTACAAGAACAGGCCATGGCTTGGTGCCATGATATACCGTCAGCAGGACACAAGGGTCAACTTGCCACCATAGAACTGGTGTCAAGACAGTTTTGGTGGCCTACTATGAAAAAAGATGTCAAGGAATATGTGGCTACATGTCCCATATGTGCTCAGAACAAATATGCTTACTGTAAACCATTAGGCTTACTGCAACAGGACACTCTACCAAATGGGCCGTGGCAACACATTGCCACTGACTTTATTGTAGACTTACCATTTTCCAATGGACATACAGCCATAATGCTCACTGTTGATCCGTTCAGTAAATTAGCACATTTTTCACCATTGAAAGGACTTCCAACAGCAAGTACCACTGCAGAGGTGTTTCTGAAAGATGTGGTTAGGTTACATGGACTTTCCCAATCCATAGTCTCGGATAGAGGCTCACAGTTCACCTCTAATTTCTGGATGGCTTTGTGCAAGGCTTTGGGTATAAAGAGATCATTGTCCTCAGGATTTCATCCGGAGAGCAATAGACAAACCGAACGTCTTAATGCAACATTAGGAGAATACATTTGGTGCTTCTGTAATCAGGAACAAGACAATTGGTTTCATTTGCTTCCCATGGCAGAATTTTCATATAATAACACAAGACATTCCTCGACAGGCATGAGTCCCTTTTCCTGTACCTACGGTTTTCATCCCAGACACATCCCTATGTTTGGTCCAGTGTCTACTAACATACCCTCTGTGGATCATCTTTTGGACACCCTTCAGTCGCTTCACAAGAGAACCAGGGCTAATCTTGAAACATCCCGTCTAGAGAACAAGAGGTGGGCTGATTTCAAGCGAAGACCCAATCCACAATGGGATATTGGTACCAAGGTATGGTTATCCACCAAGTTCTTACCCAGATGGGTGCATAAAGGAAAGTTCTCTCCCCATTTTATCGGTCCTTTCAAGATTACTGCCAAGATCAATACTGTCGCCTTTCGCTTGGCTCTCCCTGCAAGGCTACAAAGGATACATCTGGTGTTTCACACCTCTTTACTAAAAGAATGTGTGGAAGATCCATGCAACAGAAGAAAGAGAGGAACCGATAACCTACCCATTGAAACCTCGAAGGAGTACGAAGTATCCAGATTATTGGACTCGAGATGCAAGAAAGGCACCTTACAGTATCTTGTGCTATGGAAAGGGTACCCAAGGTCTAAGAGTTCATGGGAACCGGTCAGTCATATATCTGCAGCCCAACTTATCAGAAGGTTTCATCATTTACACCCGGGTAAACCGGGAGGAGGACAGATGAGAAGGGGTCATACTGTCATATATCGCCCATGGAAAGTATCGAGCAGATGGGCGATGTGGAAGAAGGAATAAAACTCAGAGTCACTGCAAAATGCGGTCTAGTCTTTCTGTTGTTGCACCTACAAGTACCTGGAAAATGAGAACACCTGTGCGTTGCAACTTTCTTGCTCCCTATGTGAGTTTCGCAATGCTCGTTCTCTACCTCCTGTTGTTCCACTGTGATCCCTTGCCTTCCTTCCTTGTTTGTCAGCCCGTCTTTTTCTTTTACTGCTTCCTGCGGTGTTCCTCCCATTCTAATAGTTTACCTGTGTGTTCTGCTTCCGCTGTTGTGCCGCACACGGCGCTGCCTTCTTGCACGCGTTCCTCCCTCGGTGTCTCACCTGCCATCGGACGCTCTAGGCTGGAAGCGCTACTTTGTTTCAGTACACCAGAGTTCTGTACTGCTTGTGCTGTTCTGCACTGGATCTCTATTCATTAATCCATTACAAAGACTTACCAGTGCATGCTGGTTATTGTGGTCCCGTACTCTCTGAACTCGTGCACATCGGAGCTGGACATTGCGGCTCTGCTTCCCAGTGGCTTACATTCTGAAACTGAGTACGTTGGAACTATACATTTCTACTCGTGTATGCTGGGTATTGGAGTTCGGATACCAGCGCACACCTACAACTGTCTATCTGGTTAACTACAACCACCACTGCTTACTTCAGCTACAAGATCTTCCAAAGCTTTTCCTTGGTTTGGGGTGGGCTCCCTGGAGTCCCCTGCTGCCGGGCTAATAGCTTTATAGTCAAGGTGGCCTCTATGGGAGCTCGCCCCTATCCCGTAAAACGAAAGAACAAGGCCATCAAGACCAAGACAATGACTGCCTTGAGGGAAAAGCTGGAAAGCTCATCCGACGAATCAGTAAAGACACACACAGAATCATCAGGTGAGGAGTGGGTTAGTGGTGAGGAAAGTGTGAGTGATAAACCTGTGGATTCTGAGACATAGCCCTGTTTTAATTTCATCTGCATTTTTGAGTATAGCCACTGTGTTTGAATTGAACCACGCCACATCTACGAAGCCAAGAAACCAGCCTGTATACACAGGTATGTATCACACTCCATGCTTATGGAAGAAAGCCGAAGGCACAGTCACCCTCATGCATCTGCTATCATACAGTACTTCAAGAAACATCGCCCAACTCCTCTGCCATATGAATGCAGCTATCCCCCACTACACAATTCGGTCTAGCTGGACGCATAATGAGTCTCCTGCACTCAGCTACTCTCCAGAGTACCTCACAGCACCCATCCACATTCCAGCTTGAAATTAGTAGCTAGCTTGGACATGATCACCTCTACTTGCCTTCGTATTGGCTAAAATGCACACATGCATTCTAAACTTCTCTGACGAATTTCCCATACCGTGGACTTCGGTCCCGCAAGGGCATTGACCTGCAGCGCTTTGAGGCCAAACCAATGGGAAAAGGCACTATACAAATGACAATTACATTACATGTGGACATTTTCGTCTGTCTGTAACTGTGCCACTCGCCATTTCTGCTTTCCTTTTGTTGCAAATAGTTTCCTGCTTCTAGGTCCTGCGGTTGATTACTCATGTATTTTGCCCCTCCAATTAACCTTCTCATGCATGATGGTAGCTTAATTTATCTACCTTTGTCCGTGTTGTGTCTCTTGTGACTTGCTTTCATCCTTGTGCAGCTTGTGTTGTTGCTTTCTCATGCTCTCCTGCCTATTCCTTCAGTTTCCCAATCTCACCGAACGCAATGGCCCTCATTATGAGGTTGGCGCTAAGAATCTGCCTTTACCGGCATGCCGGTAATAACGTGTCCGTGTAGGCTCGATCCAGCAAACACCGGGTGATCATGAGTGCGCAAGCATGTGCATCCCTGCATGCCGGTAACGACCCTCAAACCCCCAGATAGCGGCATCATTGAATGCGCACATAACACCTATGCCCTTGGCAACCCCTAAATAGCGGCACCGGTATTAACATAGTGGTAAGAACGGGTCCGTCATAACCGGACCCGGAAGTAACATCATTGCGCTGGAACGGGAAATGCTTTGGTGGCTATCTTCAAAAACACAATCCATTGCAATCCATTGCCATCCTACACATACTGGACCTTCACCAGCAAAACTCCAAGCACACCACGGACAAAATGCCAAAGGATACCCAGAAAGGCACTGCCCGCCTGCGGAAACCACAATTTAAGGACGAGGAGCTGAACATGCTAGCCGATACCCTAGTGGAGAAGGAGTTGGTGGAGCGGAGTTCGGCGTGCCAACATCGGCAGATGAAGGTGAGTGTCCCTACAAACACACGACAACCAATCATCACAGTTGACCTCCAAATTTGACAGCGATGACAGCCAATACATGGCACATCATACACACCTACACATATCCATATACACATGCTGGGCCCACCACTATCACATCCCAATGCATGCTGCATGCCACTCCCATACATGAATACACACCCGACACACAGATGACCTGCACGTGTCATACAGCACGCAAGTCACAACACACCTCAAGGCCCCACAGCAGACACCATGGTGTACTTGTGAGCACCTGCGTGATTGCAAAATCTTGCACGTACCCAGTCTGCTGCAAAGCCAGGCATGCAAATGATCACATGGCGCCAACTGCACAAAGACCAATGCATGCATGATGCAAGCACCACCATTACTGATGTCCTGCCACACTCTGTCCCCCACAGGTACGGATGCAGACACAGAAGAAGTACATGGAAGTGCTCAAGCCACAACACCAGCCAAAAGGGCCTGGGGCCAAGATGATGGCACCAGGCCATCTACTTCGAGGGAACCAAGGATGGGCCAAGCGGCACGCAGGACAACAACCAGTGCCCAACCAGCCACGCTGCCACCCACACAGGACCAGCAGACACCTGCCCCTGCACCCCCAGACACACAACCTACACAGGGCGAGGACACTATTCTGGTATAGACAATGATGGCACACAGTCCGCTGCCGCAAGCTCAATTGGGGAGATGGCTGCATCTGCATAGCATACTGGTGATGAGGAAGCTGGCCCTGACGATTACACCAATGCAGGAGTCCTCCACTCAGAGCCTGTAGGTCAAACCCCAAGCCTGCAGGCCCACAGGACACCCCTTGCCAGGATTCATCAGGATAGGGCAGCCATGGAGAGTGGTCTCCAACATTGCACAGCCCCATATTGGCTGCACTATCACCACCTAACCCACCATCCACCACCAACACTGCCATACGGGACCTTGAAGGACGTCTGTCCAGGATGGAGGGCCGGCAGGAGGAGATGCAAGGCTATGTTAAACAGTACCTTGCTGAAGGCGAGGCAACACGCTGTGTCATCTGTGACAGCACTGCGGCCGTAATCCAGGCCATCAACTCTAACTCTCAGCAAGTGTGGGATGGATTCAATGCTTTGGGCCAGATCCTCACCAGGATTGCAGCCAGCATGGAGCAGCGGCAAACTGCGGCTTTGGGGACACAACTATCTACCACATCTACCTCATCTGCATCAACCATCTACCTCATCTGTCCCTGCGAAGTGCACGGCGCTCAGAGATGCAACCCCCACCTCCGAAGGGGGCTCCACAGTAGCAGGGCCACCTTGCACAATCTGTTTAACACCGCATCCAGACACATGTTGTGCCATTGATGACTTTGGGTGTTAGGGGGAGGGTGGAGGGAGGTGGTGGGTGTAGTATTGGGAGTGGAGGAGGGTGTGGGGTGTGTGGGGGTGTGTCAGGGGAGGGGTGTTTGGGGCGTAGAGTGTCAAACCATGTTGTATAAACCATCACTTGAATACACCCGTTGTGTACAAAACATCACATGAGTGGACATTGCTTCTTTGGTGTGTGTCAATTTATTGCTTCATAGTGCACTGTGCCCATATATCCCTACACCCACTGCCCACAGTTCCCAATACATGGCACCCTCTGCATCCCAGTACATCAGAATGATTGGTCTATGACCGATTGGCGCACTGCGCGACCCTCAAGTGTATCGCATCCTGGCCTATGTCCATCATCTACTCCTTCCTCTCCTTCTACTTCACCAGGTGGTGGCAGCTCCCTGTCAGGTGGCAGGGGTCCGTTCCGCCGGATGAACATGTTATGCAGCATTGCACATACCATGATGATCTTGCCCACCTTCTCAGGCCCATAAATGAACCTGACCTGCTGAGGTAGCGAAACCTTGCCTTCAACAGGCCAAAGGTCTACTCAATGGCCACACGCGTGCGTGTATGTGCACGATTGAAGTCCTCTTTGTGCCTGTTCTGCGGATTTCTGACAGGGGTGAGGAGCCACACCTTCAGGGGATAGCCAGCATCACCTGCATGGGAGCAGAAGGAGGTATGTGTAAGGATACTGCTCAGTTGCCATATGTGCTCAGCCTGTACATATTTCCTGTTCACATGCACTATTTCGTCGATGGCAGCCACTTCTACATAACTATCTGCCCTGTACAGTACTTGCCAATCCATGGTGCTAGCCTTGGGTGACGTACATGACTTAGGGGCCTAGACATTGGAACCACCAGGCACCCCGATGCATTGTCAAGGTCCTTTATGTACGCACATGTGTAGCCCCCCCACCCTCTCCTCCCATAGCCCAGTGGGCATTCCCCCAGCATAAGCATTTAGCCCCCCCACCCTCTCCTCTCAAGGCCCAGTGGGTATTCCCCTTGCATATGCATGTAGCCCCCCATCCTCTCCTCCCATGGCCAATTGGGTAGACCCACCCAACAGCCAGCCACATCGTACGACGTCTCCTTCCATGTAGCGGGATAGTGAGGAGTTCCGCAGCACCATGGCATCATGCGTGGATCCTGGGTATCTGGCACAGCAATGTGTTATTATCTGGCTGGCATCACACGCCATCTGCACATTGATGGAGTGGTATAGCTTCCGATTGCGGTACACCACCTCCACGGCATGTGGGACTACCAACTCTACGTGGGTGCAGTCGAGGACACCAATTACATTGGGCATGCCTGCCAGTGCATGGAATGATATTTTGGTGGCATTCGCTTCCTGTGGTGTCTGTGGTAGGGATATGTAGGCCCTTGCGTGCTTTAGTAGTGCATCCAGCACTTGGTTTAGCACAACAGAGAAGCATGATTGCGACATGCCATGCATTTGGCCCACTGTGTGTTGGTAGGTGCCTGTGGCCAGGAAGTGGAGCACACATGCCACCTTCAGCAGAGGGGGGTGGCTGTGTGGATGTTGATCAGGCTGACCAGGTCTTCCTGTATTAATTTCACTATGTTGGTGACGGTGTCCCTGTCCAGGCGGTACAGGATGTGGATCTGTGCTGGGGTTAAGTCAAATGGATTGGCCCTTATACGTGGAATTGATGGCTGTCTGCGGGGTACAACTGCCTGCACTGGTGGGATTTGCTGGGCCGGTCTCACCCTCCTTCTCCTCCTGCGTCTCCTCTGTGTTGCCTGTTGTACTGCCTGCTCAAGCAGTAGCAGTGCAAGAATGTTCTCCAGCCCCAGTATGGCAAGTGCAAGTGGTATCATTTTGGTGTGGGAAGGGGTGTGGTGTGTGGGTGTTCTCCTTTTGTGCTGGGCCTGACTCCATTGCCTCCACCTGTGCTGATTGTGTGCACCTGTGGCAGTTGGTTAAACAGCAGATTGCTGTTAACGGGCGATCCGCGATGCCGGTATTGCCGGCATCAAGGTGGTATGTGCATGTCTGTGCGACTCGTCATGTCCTCTTCCGTGCGGCATGCCGGTATTACAGGAATGGGGCCCGCGCGCGCGCCCGCATGCCGGTACGGTGGTGCATGGCCACAGCGGGTCCTTGTCGATGCCAGTAGGACCAGCGTCTAGGGTCGTAATACTGGGGACCAGTAATGGATGCCGGTATTGACTTACCGGCTCCGTTATTACCGGACCGCCAACCTTGTAATGAGGGCCAATGTGTTGCTTTCTTCTGTCACCAGCATTGTAGCTGGTTCTAGCACCCTAGACCTCATGTCTAATTTGCAGAGCAATGGCACCACTGTAAGGAAGAGGTGTCGCTAAACATTCGTTTCTTGCAAATAAGGAGTTGGTGCTAAACATTTCTGGTGGGTAAACTGGATGGGCCTTTCTTTCTTGCTTTATAAAATATCTGCCTCAGATGGTGGTGGGTGAGAAGGCTTATTATAAAAGAGGGTGGCATATCTCAGTCCTGGTTATTCATGACCCAATGCTGTCTGCTTGTTCGTCATCATTATCATCATCCGGTTTATTTTGGGATTACTTCCCATAAGAGCATCCATCATGAATACATTTTATGACATAAAAAGGGCATAACCAAGGAAAAAGATCTCACAACCGAAAATAAATAAAATACAATATAAAGAAAGACATACCAATAAAATACAACAGAAAATCTTCAGAAAATCAGCTCTCTTTAGATCTTAAGTACAAAGCTACCCTCAAATATTTTAATAGTGTCCAAGCTGGTCTCACAATATTAGCCAATAAATCATATATAAAAGCAGGGTGGCATTATATAATGGCAGCATCTCATAAAACAGGTAACATTGTCTTCTTCCTGAAATGAGCAGGACGAGTGCAAAATAAAATAAAGTGCATCTGTGACTCAATTTGATTTGTACAAAATGAATAGAAAGGATTTAAATCAGAGTTTTTCGTTCAGCAATAAATTACTCTGTTCAAATTATAACACTTCTCTGCTTCATGTGCGCAGGGTACGAAATAGAGGGGAGCTGGGAGCTATTAAGCTCCTGCTGGTAGCCTACAAGAGAACAACACAAACAAGAGGTTACCCCAATCTAATCTGAAACTCCTAAAACCAATGGGGATCAAACAACAAGAACACAAAACGGAGATCCTGTGGGTACAATTAACACGATCTAGGCAAAATGCAACATATAAAATGTATTACATAAACAAAATATATGCAATAAATGTAAAGTGATACAAACATGGAGAAAGCATATACCCAGTTAAACAGAAGAGAAAAAAGCATCATCCAATGAGAATCATATTTTAATACACAGCCCTAGCCAGCCATAAACCACACGCCAATCATACCTAACACCACGCACCAAGTAAAAGAAAAAAGGGAGAAAACATCCAAAACAATATATAATGAACACAAATGGCAGTATCTTATCCTTTCCAATCTGTGCTTGAAAATCTAGTGAAACTACAACTATACAAGCCTGCGGACTAGACAAGCCTGTGGGGAAAGAAACTGTGCAGTAGCCAGATGGAATTGCCAATAATGATTTCAGACCCAAATAACCGCACAGACTCAACAAATCTTATAAAGTACTACTTTATTAGCAGCTCAACAAAGTAGGGCAATCTGGTAAACAACGGTTTGTAGTCCACACACTCACAATATCAATCTTATTATGAAAGGCTTTATACCTCATTAGTACCCGGTCGGAGACGGGGGTGGAGACGGGGGCATTACCAGCAGTAATCCCTCCCGCTCCGAGCAGCCTCACGGCTGGAGGCTGTCACCCCGTCTCCGCCCCCGTCTCCCACCGGGTACTTATGAGGTATAAAGCCTTTCATAATAAGATTGATATTCCCCTCTCCCCTCTCACCTCCCCATCCACAGAATTCCCTCTCTACCCCCATCCCCACTTACCTTAGTTGAAGTCCTTTTCAGGAGCGGATGCATGGGGAACACATCTGTCCCCAGCACGTCTCTTCCCGATCTGTGACAGGCCATCATGGAAAGGAAGAAGGGACTACACGTAGTCCGTTCTTCCTTCCCATGGCAGCCATTTTTTTAATGGGCGCCATGGAAACAGAGAAGGGACTACATGTAGTCCCTTCTCCAGTTTCCACGGTGGCCATTTGTTTTGTTTACTTTTTTCTGTTTTATTCAATGGCCGCAATGGAAAGGGAAAACAGACTTAACGGTCTAATGGCCTGGGGTACTAATAGCAATAAGCCCCTTGCTGTGGGGACATTATTGAGTCAGGTAATGCCCCGGGGCCTTCGTTAAGGCTCTTGTTTTGCTTGGGCCTGTAACTATGGGCCCGGGGCATTACCTGACTCAGTAATTTCGCTGCAGTGAGGGGCTTATTGCTTAAATGTGCGTCAGCTATGACATCATCCTACGCGGCAAACTGTAAAACCTATTGAAGGGAGGGGTTGGTTAAGGGAACATGTGTACCTATATATCATATAAGTGTTAGTATAATTATTGGATGCCCCTTATCTGGTGGGCACACCTTGAACCACCTCTAAATACGTACAATACAGATTATAGCAGAATAACAGCAGTAGATTGACTTCTGCAACATTGTACACCACACTGCTGCATAGACCCTTATGATTGGTTAGCATTCTCTCCCAACCTTGGACTTTTGGCTTGTTAGCAGCACGTGAGCAAAACGATACTCGGGTTCAGAGAACAACATCAAACTACTATCCACTTGCCCAATTAGCCCATCATCGGTCAGGTCCCAATCCAAGTCCTCTTCTTTGTAGTTGATCTTGCAGACTGTTCTCTGCTCTGTGCCTTTCAAGTGAGTGTAGGTACACAATTATCTTTGTCTGGAGCTTAACGAATAGGCCTTGTTTTCAAGTTCTCAGTCACGTGTGAGTAGACCACTACTTTGTCCATTCTGACCTTTTATTTAATGCTATTTAATTCAGTTAGGTCGGGTGTCATTACTCCTCCTTGCCTCTGGAGACTTGGTTGCTGTACCTCACACAGGCTTTTTGCGTCTTTGATTGTCCAATACTTGGCACTACAGATGTTTTCTTCTTCGCTTAATCTAAATGAAATGTGTCTTATGTACATGGCCTATCCTCTTGACACCCTTTGTGACTTGCAATTATTCCTTGATGTGGCATTGTTGATCCCAAGTGAATAGATATTCTTTATTTGTCACACAAGGCTGTTTTGTCAGCGTCTCCTGACTCTGCAGCCCTAGTCTGTCTCTGAGGTGGCTTGATTGGTTTCAACACAAGTCCGGCGTCCATCTTTTCATCATGGCCACTTTAGTCATGTTACATTCTATATAACTCATCTTACTTGTGTTTCTGCATATGTACATTCACTTCGTCTCTTCTCACTTATTTATTTGGTGGACATTATTTCTTTGTATTTTGTTACATGCTTCTCTTGTTACTTCAGTTGCATTTTTATTCTTGAAGTAT
Organism: Ambystoma mexicanum; assembly: GCF_040938575.1. Lineage (NCBI taxonomy): Eukaryota > Metazoa > Chordata > Amphibia > Caudata > Ambystomatidae > Ambystoma > Ambystoma mexicanum. Next base: position 1,357,778,979 of record NC_090934.1, on the reverse strand, counting down.
TCTCATATCATTTTGGTGTGTCTTTGTGTCTTCTTTCATGACGTCACTCTGTTCTCGTCAGGCTTCACTTATAGGTCTTGTGTGTCCAATGGTGTATGCAGACATCCTTCCACCACGTCATTGTGAGGGTACATTTGATATGGTCGTCTGAGTGCATAATATCTCTCCTATCTTCGATGTGGTATTAGGACAATACCTGGTATCATGCATAGTGCTCTGTTACTGCTGACTCAATATGATGGAGTCGAGGGGGCGGGAACTAGTGATGACCTGTTCATCATCTCCTCTACATTCCCCCCTTTGGTCGAGTCCTTGACAACCTCCTCTTCTTCATCTTCATCTTTTCTCCATACTTTGGCTTCTTCAGGATCCATACTTTTGTCACGCCCCTCATGTTCATTCACACTCCAGGACATGTGTCAGCATTTTTCAGTCAGTTGACAGAATACCCAACTTCCCATACAGTTCTTATGATCCTTTGGGTACTAAAACGTCACCCTTGGGTGTGCCAGCAAAATCGTCTTCATGTTCTCATGGGTGGTGTCTTCAGTTTGTGGTGTATGGCCATCGTTCACACCAATCATTATCTTCATCCCAATAGCTTTCTTTGCTGTCTTCTTGCATTGTCCTATAATGATCCTTACACGACAGAATCCTAGCAATACCAACACTAGTATTGCTCCAAGTAGCTTAAAGGCATTTGCCAACCAGGTCGGAATCCAGGAAAACAGAGACGAAAACCAATCATCTTCCTCTGTCTCATCAACTTCTTCCTCCATCTTCGTATGTAGGGTTGACAGCATAGTTATTGTCTCTTTCAGGGTTCAATTCTCTCCATCATGAGCAGGTATTGTATTTGCACAGAAAGGCCCAATTTTAGCGCACACGCTGCCTTCCAGTAATCAAGACCAGCACCTGTTCTGGAAGGTCATAATCCTGATGGCCCTCAATTCCTCTTGGATCACTTGATTGTTGCGTTTATTGTTTGTAACAGCTCCCACCTGGTAATATGCAACCACTTGGCATTCACTGCGGTCTGTATTCCTGGCATGAATATGGCTGTAAATATCACTGCCATGTTGCTGAACAATTTATGCTTGTAAGCTTCTATTGAATTTGCTGAGAAACAGTTTTCCTTTTCAGCCGGAGGAGGTTGTGCATCCATCTTTTGAAACTCTTCAATATGGAGATCGCTTTGGGGGATCACCAAAGCAGGAACATGTATGACCACGATAGAACATATCCCTCCCCAATTTTTAGACAGCTGCATGTAAGCTCTGCAGTAATGGCCCATCACCACAGCAGTTCCTCCTCTCCTTCCTGGAACTTCAACTATATGCTCACAGTCCTCACAGTCCTCATTTTCTCCTAGCTTAACTGATCCTGTCATTCTGAAGCACAGTGTAATATTCTTCATTGGTGACATAGATACAGGTCCAGCTTCATTCTTGACCCATGTTTATGATATGATATGATATTTTATTTATATTGCGCTCATACACAAGTGTTTCATACAGTTTTGCATACTTGGCCCATGTTTTCAGGCACTCGTCATTTACTATTTGCACTATCTGCAGTGGTGCTGTCATCAATAAATATGCACTACAGGCCAGCATTCCATCTTTCCACGCTGTGCTGGTTGCTACTCGTCCATATGTCAACATGAGGACTTTCCTAGCATCCTGGCAATCCTGGTGTTTCCCATGCATCTGCAAATCCTAGTCTCTTTTGTTCAACAATCCTTATCTGGTCACCAGTCATGCCACTGATGGAGTAAATAAGCAACCTGCTCATCCAAACTGGTTATTTTTTCCATTTGCTGAGTTTTTGTATATCCATCTTCATATGGAAACAGCTGCATGCTGCTAAGTGAGTAAGACATCTTGCCTTGTGTTCAGGTATTTTTCTTGCAATAAATGTTCTAGCTGTGTTCTAGCAGCTTTCATCTGACATTCTTCTCCCCACCTCCTTCATGTGTTGATATCACATGTTATTCTTTAAGTAGGCCAAATTATCAAGACATGCATTTATATATTCATGATCTTCACCAGCATTTCTTTTAGTTTATTTATTTATTTTGGCATTTGCAGTAGCGCACCCAGCCCGCAGGCATCTGGGTGCCAGTTACATTAAGCAGAGAAAAAAAAGCAATAGGGAAATGTGGGGAAAGGAGCAGGGCAGAGAACAAAAAAAGAGGTGAGTTTTGAGCTTTTTTCTGAAGATGTAGTACTATGGTTCGCTTTTCAGGTGAATGGGCAGCTCATTCCAACGATTAGAGGCACGCAGTGGGAAACTGGCGCCACTTGCCCTCTTGCAGTGCAACTTGGGGATGGCGAGACAGTGTCTGTAGGCGGATCTCAGGGGCCTCGCTGGTGAATGTCTTTATTGAGCTCTGTTGCGAGAAAAGCTAGGGCATTGTTATGATATGATATGTCATTTATAACGCGCCTGTACACAAGTGTTTCTAGACGCGACAAGACAAGGGAGGGAAGAAAGAGGGAGCATAAGACAAGCAATCTTACTAGGCCTTGTGTCATTCACATTGTTCAAGTGCGACAATGCAAAGTGCAGGGGGGAGGGAGAGGGGGAAGTGCCAGGGAGAGGGAAGGGGGAAGAGTGCATTCAGGGCAGCATTTCTCTGAGTAAGTGCAGCCAGGGCAACGCAGCTCTGGGTAAGTGCAAGGAGGCAGGGGACTGTAGAGGTTACAGTTACAGCCCCTAAGTGCGCGGTAGGCCCAGAGGTACTGAAGGGGAGACTGATCATGGAGGAGCCTGGTACCCAGTGAGACTCTGAGGGCAGTCACGCAACCAGTTGGCGCCACAGACAGGTAGGTCAGCAGGGGATGGAGAGAGAGCAAGCAGAGGACAAAAGGAAGGTCTTGAACTTCAGGTGGTCCAGCTTAAGTTTGAGAGGGGCATGGAGGCCATTCCAGAGGGAGGCACATGCAGAGGAGAGAGATCTACCCCTCACTATCTGTCTGGAGAAGCGTCTGACCCTCAGAGAGTTGGAGGTAGCTGAGCGAAGGGCTAAAGAAGGAAGGCATTTGGAAGAGAGAGCTGGATTTAGTGCGGGAGTTAGTGCGGGCCCTGCCCCCTGAAAGCCTTGTGGTTGATGGTAGATCTTGAACTTGATCCTTGCAGCCACCAGGAGCAAGTGGAGAGATTTCAGGGCTGACGAGATACAGTCCCTGGGCTTGAGGCCAAGGATAAGTCTCACAGTCCTGTTCTGGATTAGTTGCAAAGGGCAGCAAGTAGAGGAAGGCAGATTGAAAAAGAAGCTGTTGCAGTAATCCAGCCTAGAGATAACCAGGGCTCTAGAGTCAGTGAGCTTCTAGGAGAAAGTGAGAAAAGGAAGAATACTTCTGAGGAGGTACAGTTGGTAGTGCGCCTTCTTAGCAAGGTCTGTGATGTGCGGAGAGAAGGAGAGGGTGGAGTCGAAGATAACACCAAGGTTTTTTGACTCACAGTAAGCCGAAGGAAGAAGGCCCAAGGATGGAGGCCGGAGTGAGAGAGGGAAAGCGGGAACAGGGGTCCCAATGAGCAGGATCTCTGTCTTCTTACTGGCATTAAGGCAGAGGTCAATGGAGGCACACCACTCCTGAATTGCACGCGGATAGGCAGTCAGGAATGAGCGAGAGAGGAGAGGAAGCTGAGGGGAGCCTGAAAGAGATCTGAGAGTCATCTGCATAACACTGAAAGTTAGAGGAGAAGATAGGAATCAGGTGGGTCAAATGGGCCAAGTAGACAGAGCCAGGGTGAGAAGTTAGAGCCATGGGGAACACTACATGTGGGGAGAGAGGTGGTGGAGAGAAAGGACCCAACTTGAACCTGGGAGGGTCGGTCCAGGAGGAAGGAGGTCAACCACTCCAGGGCCTGATCTGTGATGCCCAGGCTCTCACAGAGTCGCTTGATCAGGAAGTTGGATAGGCACCAGTGTGTGATGGAGAGGGCTTTGAAGTTGATACGGTCCTTTATCGTTAGCCAATGGGCAGATTTTCTTGCTTCAGTGATGTGATTGCGCTTCCCAATGTCAAGGGCTGCACGCAGTCAATTGTTTTGGATTGCATGAAATTTGCTCAGGTTTTTGCTGGATGTGCTGCAAGCAGTGAGTTGCAATAATCAAGTTTTGAGCAGACAAGTGCACATGCTACTTCTAATCAGTTTTCAGTCGAAAGGAATGGTCAACTGGGAGTGATCAGTTTCGTGGTGTATCCTGAAGTGGAGGCAATATGGTTCATGTGGCGGGTCATGTTAAGGGAGGCATTCAAATAGACTCCAAGGGTTTTTACTGTGCTGGCGACTGGAAAAATGTGGCCATCAATGTTGAATGCTTCGTACTCCTTGGGGAGCTTAGCTAAGCATGATAGGGGCTGATAAGGAGTAGCTCTGTCTAATCATCATTCAGACAGAGACTATGGGGGTCATTCCAAGGTTGGTGCTAAGGGAAAAACGATTTTTTTTGTAAAGGAATACCAGCATCGATTACCGCTACGGGATATTCTGACCTACCAGACAGCTATTAACGGCATCGTAAAGTACAGAGCTGTTAATAACGGTCTGGGCGCGCGCACGTGACCCACCCTGCCGGCATTAGCGGCATGCCGTAAACTGGAGTAGATCCCAAGTGAGGCGGAGATGCAAACAACGGCCTCATGAAGTCGGAAAAAGTGCTTACCGGCATGCCGTAAATACCGCCATCGCCGACCTACCGTTAAATGCCCTGAGCAGTGTTCCCAACTGCCACAGGTGCACACAATCAGCACAGGTGGGGGCAATGGAGTCTGGCCCAGTACAAAAGGAGCACACCCACACACCACACCCCCTCCCACACCAAGATGATTCCAATAGTAGTAGCATTACTGGAGCTGGAGGACTTGCTTGCATTGCCACAACACCAACAACAGCAACAACTACAGCCACCACCACAGAGGAGACGCAGGAGGAGAAGGAGGATGAGACAGGCCCAGCATGCCCCACCATTGCAGCCACCGTTACCACTCATTGGTACAGCTCCCTCGCGGCTTTAGGAGAGCTCCGGCCGCATCGGAAAGCAACGAGACGTCTCAGAATCACTGAGGCTCTATTCCTCCACAGCTGTTTACTGTGGTAACAAAGAAGTGCCAACTACCTGCACCAGCTTGCAGTACTCCAGCAAACCTGTACCTCACCACTCGACTGAGAATACTCCCATTAATATTCCCCACTATGATTATCACCCCTTGAGGTGACTCTTCTTACTGCACCAGGGACAACTAATACCCCCCTGCAGATGCATCTACTATGTGACAGTTGAACTAATTCTGCATGTGGATGCCTGGATTTGAGTGTAGGATAGGATCCCGCCCCGTCGCAACGAGGTCCAGCGGCTCCCACCCACAGAGATTTCCAAACCGGAGGCCCAGACGAAGGCGTTCCATTATCCAGCCGAAACGCCCCAAGGCCTAGCACTTTTCATGCCCCACTGACCCTTACAACTTGATAGGGGGCCCCTCCTCGTGGCGTAGACAGATGGTTTTGGTCCTCTGTTTTTGCAATTTAATTGATACCCTGTTTTGTTTCTTCCGTCCCTCTAAGTACAGCTGGGTTTCTTGAGCACCTGGCCTTATTTGTGGATCAACAAATTCAGTTCCCCCTTTTCAACTTTTTCTTTCCCCTGTTTGTTGTGCATTATTTACAAGTATCGTTTTTGATAAACCAATTTGGACCGATGGTTTTAGTAATCTGCTTTTTGCAATTCAATTGATACCCTGATTTGCCTCTTCCGTCCCTCTAAGTACAGCTGGGCTACTAGAGCACCTGGCCTTATTAGTGGACCAACTAATTGAGTTCCCCTCTTTCAACATTTTCCCTTGTTTTTTGTTTATTATTTACTAGCATCGTTTTGGACAAACCAATTTGGCTCTGCCCTGACTGAATTCACCCTAACCAGTGAAATTTTCCCCGTTGGATATCCAACTTCAAGCAGGGTTATTAGTCAACCTTTGTTACAACATGGGGACCAAACGATTGGCCAACATATTCACTCTAATTGTGTTACAGAATAACTGAACTATTTGTTGATACAACTGCAAAAACCTTGTTTCCTTCCATTAACTGTGCACAAATATGTTTTTCTGCACCACTAGAAGATACTAACCCACTCACTGTGTGATTACTGAACAGTGAGAGTATCCATTGTGAAATTGTTTTCCCAACAAATTGTATGTATGTTTTATTTTTCTGTTCAATAAATAGGCAGCTATGGTTCATGATGTTTTTGGTTAACATGAAAGAATCAATAAATTGAATTAAATTATAATTAAGAATGAGGGATTTCTGCCTTCTTCTGTCACATTTGTTGACTTGATAATGCATGTAAAGGATATTTGGCTTACTACTTGAAGCACCAGCCTGAAGTCCTCATAATAGAATCATGCAGACACCCCGACATTAGGGAGGTGTCTTGAAGTTTATCTGTGGTTGGAGCCCTTCTTGTTCTCCACCATTACCACTCCGGCAGCCCCCAATCCCTCGCATCAGAAGCAGTCCTTTCAACCTCATCCCAGAGCAGATCCACACCCTTTACCATCTGGACCGGGACACCATCACCACCATAGTGGACCTGATACACGACGACATAGTGAGCCTCATTGAAATACGCACCGCCATCCCCCCTCTACTGAATGTAGTGTCTGTGCTCCACTTCCTTGCAACAGGCACCTACCAGCACCCAGTGGGGCACATGCATGGCATATCTCAACCTTTTTTTTCCCGGATACTGAACCAAGTGCTGGATGCCCTCCTCAAGCACACGAGGGACTACATATCCCTACCACTGACTCCCCAGGAGATATTTGATACAAAAGTTGCCTTCCATGCACTGGCAGGCATGCCAAATTGTGTAGGTGCCCTCGACTGCAGCCACGTGGAGTTGGTGGTCCCGCATGCCATGGAGCCAGTGTACCGCAACCGCAAACAATACCACTCCATCAATGTGCAGATGGTATGCGATGCCAGCAAGATCATCACACATTGTTGTGCCCGATATCCAGGATGGACTCATGACTCTTTGGTCCTGTGGAACTCAATGCTACCACGCTTCATGGAGCGACATGCTGGACGACGTACCTGGCTGCTTGGTAAGTAGCAGGACTGGCACAAGGCATTGAAAAGGGGGGAGAGATGCACACACCACCATGCTGCCAATGTTGATGTGACTGCATGATGTGCATATCACCAAACATTGAGCCCGAAACCATCACAAACCGCACAAGACACACAAATACCATATGAATGAAGTAAGGTCGACATCTATCATGACATGACTAACAGGAAACCACCCCACATCCCACAACACGTGCACCACCCATCAGCGACCCTCACCCTCCGCAACGCCATCCTGCATCATGCAGTGCAAATGCACCATGTTGCTGTCTCCAGCATATCACCACACAGGACAAGCATCCCTGGGAGTGCATCAACCTGCACCTACTAGGGAATTCACAGTCCGGCACAGGACCGGCACACTCACAGGAGTGCTGCATGTCACCATGGGAATGATCAATGCTGATTTCCCAATATTGCCCAGACTACTGCCAATGCTCCCTCTAAGTAAATCTCACAGGACACAACACCTCACTAATTTGACACTAACACAGCTGTATGCATACATGATGCATGTGCAACAGGATGGCAGTGCACACAATGTATCATCTTGAAGATGCAACCCACACCATTAGACCATGGCACAGGACACATGGAGGGACAGAAAATGGCGTAAATGCATCCAGGGACATGTGGATGTGGGCAACAATAACCTGCTGGCATGTGTGACTAGTACAGCTGTTCTTCATGATTCCCCTGACATTTACCTTCATTTACCTCTCATACAGGTGATAGTGGCTATCCCTTGAAGCCGTGGCTCCTCACCCCCGTCCGAAACCCACAGAACAGGCACGAGGAGGACTACAATTGTCCCCATACCCGTACCCGTGTGGTCATCGAGCAGACCTTTGGCCTGTTGAAGGCACGATTTCGCTGCCTTAGCCGGTCGGGTGGGGCACTCCTCTACAGGCATGAGAAGGTGGCCAAGATCATCATGGCATGTGTAATGCTGCACAATATGTGTATCCGCCAGAACGTGCCCTTGCCCCCTGACATTGAACTGCTACCACCTGATGATGATGAAGGGGAAGATGAAGATGTGGCAGGACTTTATCACGGTGCCGATGCACAGGAGGGACAAGCTGTGCACCAGTCAGTGATTGCACAATATTTCTGACACACATTTCAGCAGAGGGTGATATGATGGTTGGACAGAGGGCACTGGGTGTGTGGGTACATGTACACTATGCACTGTAAATGATTAAATGACACATGCGCATTGATGAATGACCACTCAGGTCTTCTTTTTCAAACAACCGGTGTATTGAATGTAAAAATATAAATGTAAGTGACAAAACCCCCCACACAACCTCACCCCCTCCCCTCCCCCACAACTCACCCACACACCCTTACCCCCCTCCCCCACACACCCTCCCCTCCCCTCAACCTCCCCCACAACTCCCCCACGCAAGTCCCATTGAGTCCCCTAAGCCTACATGAGGCTGCCATGCCATTCACTTGGCACTTCCTGAGCCAGGGGGTGGCATGTCCCGTCGGCGCTGTGCACGTACCAACCTGCAGAGCGGGCTCGTTTGGGTGGAACGGCAGGACGATGGTGTGGCCTCCTGCTGAGGTTATGGGGCAGGATGACCTGCCTCCAAGGCATCCGCGATGCGCCCTAGCACCTGCCGGAGGGCCGAGACCTCCTTGCATAGGCGGCTGGTGTTGTCCGTAATGGACTGGCCTAGTGCAGCTAATTCTGTACACCTCTCCTCTCTGGCCTGACGGTTGTCCTGTACAAACCCACGAACGAGTTCAGTGAGCAGGTGAGTCCGCTGCAGCCCAGCGGGTGCACCTGTGGATGTGCTGGGAAGCTGGCTGTCATGCCCAGCCTGCTCATCCTCCCCAACACTGAAAACTGGACTGAGATCTCCCTGGGTGTGGTCCTGGCCAGACAGCTCTGGGGTGGTGGCGTTCCCGGTATCGATCGATGATACTTGGGGGGATGCAATTTGGGTTGGGGTAAGGGCCACATCCATAATATCGTCCTCCATGGTGCCCCAGATGTCCTCCTGGCAGTCATCCACTGTCAGGGGTGCCGTGGCTGCAACCTCCCCAGCCACACTAGACTCCTCCGAATGGGGTGGCTCACAGGTGTCTACAGCCAGGGCAGTGGGTGGGGGTGGGGGTGGTGCTGCGCCCTCCCCAGGCCTTGGTGGTACAGGTGCAATGTGTACCTGAAGTGGCTTGGTTGCTGGGACAAGGCGTACACTGGCTTGTCCCCTGGAGGTTGAAGGCCCGTTGCTGTCAAAGAAGAGTGGGGTGGCACAAAGAAGAGTGGGGCATTTAGGCAAGGTACTTTGTGAGCCATTGTAGGATGGTGCCTGGATGGGTTTGTGATTGCGAGTCAGTGCTCGAGGAGGCATGCCATGGTGCAGGTCAGAGACCTGTTTGGGTGACACACTTCCGCACACCTTGTTCAGAGATGCAAGGCATGGGAAGGAGCCAGTAATAGCAGCAGGCGTTTGTCACTGGGCACTTTGAAGCTTGATGGAGCAAAATGCTGAGCAGGACCCTATTCATAAGAATCAACACTGCAAATGCCTGAAAAGGTTGGAGGAACAGCATTGGGGTAGGGAGAGCGGGCGTGACAGTGCAGGGTAGAGAGGGTAGTAAGGGGCAGTAGGTCCGGGTGCCAGAGTCTGGTAGGGCACTATACCGGGACACATTTTAGCCAGTGCAAGCACAGAGAGCAGCAGGAAAGTCTTACCTTTGGTAACAGATGTTGTTGATTCTCTGGTGGTGCGGGTGTGGCACTAGGGGATTGGCATTTTGTGGTTTTGCCAGCAGAGACCGGCAGAGAATGCAGAACAGGGCCTTTGCTCCTGGCCTTTGCAAATGGCTGGATGCGCCTCCCTGCTGATAGAGGGGGCCATGGTTGGGCTGTAGCTCAGCCAATCAGGATTCTGGCATCTTGAGGCAGTCTGGGAGCCTAGTAGATGCTCAAGCATGACTGTGGCCATTTTAACAGGGTGCTGGGGTATTGGAGGCAAATAAGAGATGCAGCAGAATTTGCGTCTCGATGTGGTCGGTGTGCTGGTACCTCGATGCTGAAGGGGGCCGGGAGAAGCTGCCAAACAGGGCATTTGCTCCTGGCCTTCGCAAATGGCCGGATGCGCCTCCCGGCTGGCAGCGGTGGCCATGGTGGGCCTGGAGCTCAGCCAATCAGGATTCTGGCATCTTGAGGCAGCCTGGGAGCCTAGGAGAGGTTCAGGCACAATGGTGGCTATTTTAACATGGTGCTGGGGTACTGGAGGCAAATGAAAAATGCAGCAGAATTCACATCTTGCTGTGGTCGGTGTGCCGGTTCCTGGATGTTGAATGGGAGCCGTAGAGACTGCAGAACATGGCCTTAGCTCCTGGTCTTCACAAATGGCCAGCAAACTCGAACAATTTGTTTAGCAAAATCAGGGAAAATGCTACTTGTGCTTTTATTAGGGAAAATAAGAGATGTTTCATTGTCAATCACTGTATCTGCATTTGTAATCATTATGTGTCTAAATACCATAATATTAAGGAAGAAAAGACAAATCATAGTGCAGAATAAAGTTACAATTAATATTCCAAAGAAACCTATCGACTTTCCTGTTGGTAGTGAGTCTCTTATATTTTAGAGCATTCCCTTTATTTTAATTCAATATGTATTTTTTGTTATCCTTTATAAATCACACTTTTACATCAGAAACCGCAGAATGATTGCAATAATGATTCTGAAAATGATATGACTGTTTTTAGGGTAACCAACAAATGTCCCAATGTCTACATGTCGCCTTACTAGAGTTGGATAAGACTGCAATATGTAGGTAAAAACAGCATACAAGTATGTGTGCAATGTTATTATGATTGGCAGCATAGAAGAAGCAGTATGCTCTTTTTCTTTGGATCTAGTATGTTAAGCCATTGTCTATTGCTCTGAAATAGTTCTGGAACTGATTCAAATGTTTGTTCGTCCTTTTTCTTTGCCTTTGAAAAGTTCCTTAAGGATGCAAACTGTCCTTATTTTAATGAATCTTTGTCTTGGTTCTTGGCAGCTCACCTTGTCATCATCCGGGGGTCCTCTTCTCTTGCTTCTCTGTCAGCGGATGCAGGAGGGGACAAACTCTCTCCTTTGTATGGCTTGATGTTGTGCAGGTGCAGCCAGGCTTGTCTTCCTGAAAGGGGCCCCTAGGGGTCCCTCGTGCTATGGAAACAAGGCAATGACCATACACGAAAAGATGCGCCAGACACGAGGTTTCAAATTCCCAATGCTAGGGTTTATTGCAAGCAAAAGATAGTATCAATTGGCCAATTCTGATCTCACGCCCCGCGACGTGAGTTTCCTAGACCTTGAGGGACGCAAGAGAGCAAATTACGTACATCAGTTACATATATACAAAATGCATATCATACAATCAGCAAAGTCATGTTCAACACCCCTCTTTACTAAGTTCCTTTGAACTCGGGATGACGATGGACATATCCGACGAGTATGACGATTATCATGCTTTCAATATCTATTCTAGTAACAATGTGCAATTTAGAAAGTGCGGAGGCATCTTTTAGAACACAGTGGTTCTGTTCTTGGAAGACAGCTGTACACGGGGGAAGAACCACATTCCAAGCTTTGCTATCTCTGAGGTACTATTTGTGTCCTGGGAGCCGACACGTTCTAAAGGGTTTTGCGAAGGGGGGCCGTAAGAAAAGCATAATTCAAGCCTTTAACTGTATTATTCTAACATATTCTACCATCGTACGAGACTGGCTGGCAGCTGTGAAGTGATTAAATGCCCTGCAGCTTCCTCCCAAGGCTACAGAGAGGGAGCGTGGGCATTCCTCTCTGGGCTACTCATGAGGAGTTTCAGCAAACTCTTCAGTCCCGCGACCTTGTCCTTTCATATTCAGACAACAATGTTAACAGTTGAGCAGAGTAAGCAGAATCCGCAAGAATTGCAAGCTGCAATGCAGTTTTTAGACAGAAAGCAATGAGCAATGGTTAACAAGCAAAATGGCGATTCTTGCTACATTTTAAAATGGCCGCTCGTCGGTCAAGCATAGTGGATTATATTTCTATAATTCGGTGCATAAGACGGTTGGCCCACGGCCATCAAGTTGCGTCTATCATTCAAATGAAGGGTATTCATTTTTCCAGATTGACATTCCTTGTAACTTGACAGCTGTGATGAGAGTAACTTCTCCTACTGTGTATGGTCCTTCACAATAGGGTTTAATTCAGGTGCAGACAAAATTATGTACCAGCACCTGGTCTCCTGGATACAAACTGGGTTGCTTCAATAGATTGTCAGGATCAATTTCTTGGCTGTCTTCTTGAATCCTCTTTGACCCCTCCCTCTGGTTCTTAATCTGTTGAGAAATAAAAGAAACACTAGCAGTCATAAATGTCAAGTAATCATGCATCTCATCACCTAATGTCTTCACTACACTGTGGGCATCAGTTTCTGCCCTAGTAGGAGGAGCAATAGGTATTCTCATGCAGCGTCCAGTCACCAACTCGTGAGGAGTCAGGTGGTGATCTGAGCCAGGTTGGTTTTGTAATGCAAACAATGCAAGGTGTAAGCAATGTAACTGCCCCTTCTTTAAAGCGATCTTGATTTTAGCTATCCTCTCTTTAAGGAGTCAGTTTAAATGTTTGCAAATATCATTCGCCTGTGGGTGATAGGAAGAAGAAAACATATGCTGTATGCCAAATAATAGAGTAATCTGCTCAAATAGTTCATTTACAAAATGCAGTCCATTATCAGACCGCAGTGTTGCACACACCCCAGCTAGGATACAACTCACGTACGAGAAACTTGGCAGCGCTTGTGGCAACGAGATGCGTACATGGACCCGCCTCAATCCATCTGGAAAAGGAACATACTACTACTAACATGTACCTATAACCATTACATGTCTGTAAAATATCCACATAATCTATATGTAGATGCTGAAAAGGGCAATTGGGTCTAGGGATCACTCCACTCACTGTCCGCAAAGTGTGCCCTGCTGTAAATTTCTTGCACATGATGAAATTCACAATAAACTTTGCCACATGTTCTAATATATTTGGTGAAAACCAATCTTCTGCAATCATAGCAGCAAGACTCTCTTGAGTCATATAAGTGGGGTAGTGAAGCTGCCCCAGCACCACCTTCAATAATGCTAAAGGCATAACTAGCTTTCCAGTGCTATCCTGTCTCCATATAGCTTCAGTGGGGGAAAACACCCACACTTCCTCCATAATTCTTGCTCTTCTTGTGAGGCTTAACCTTAGAACTCAATTAGCTGAACTATAGACAACATATTAAAACTCTCCCTCACCACCATGCACATTTGTTTAACACTTTTTACTTTAAAATCAGAAATAGTTGGGGAAATATGCTGCCCTTTTGGCTTCTACATCTGCAGCTTCGTTACCGCGAGAAATCATGTCTGTCCTCTTAGTGTGGGCTTTGCATTTCACGACAGCAATAGCCAACTGGAGTCTTATTACCTGAATGAGCTTATCCAATAGGGATGCATGTTGCACTGGTGTGTCGTCTGCATGGAGAAACCCCTCCTATTCCATTTTGACAAACCTGCATGAGCAGTTGACATTACATAGGCAGAGTACACGTCACTTCCTCATCCTCATATCTTTGAAGTGCAGCGATAAGCGTCACTAATTCTGCAGCCTGTGCTGGACAATGGGAAGGCAGTCAAGCACTTGTCACTTCTTCAAATTCACCATCACGGGCCAGCTTTACTACTGCTGACCAGTGTGTCTTTTGCCGGTCGTTTGAACAATTTTCGAAGAACCAGCAATAAAGAGAATTCCCCCCCCCCCCTCCGAGAGCATTTTCTGTAATGCAGGGAATGTCATCATAGAACTCATTATACGTTGTGCAGTCATGTACAGAGTCCTCCTTCCCTGCTGGTTCTGCTATGAATGTTGCTGGATTGTCTATTCTACATCCAACAATTTTGATCAATGCGTTCAAAATAATTACCTTATACGCTGATTTGCTTTGTGTAGTCAATGTACTTTTGGGCTTCTCTAGAATGGCAAATAACGAGTGTTTGACAAATAATGCCACTGAACACCTCGTTGTAATGCTTGAAGCTTTTTCAATAGCAAATGCCGCAGCAGCTAACGCTTGTTCGCAAGGATAATGCCCTTTCATTAGTGGATTTCAAATGCCACTGTAGTAAGCCAATGGTTTATGTCCATGTCCTAATGTAATTTTCTGTGTGAGGACTGCTGTCATAACTTCTCCATTTGAATGAGAAAATAGATAAAACTCTTCATTACAATCTGGAATTCCTAACACAGGGGCTGTACTGATTGCCCTTTTTAATTCTTCTAATCCTTCAGTCATTTTATCTGTCTAAGTTATCTTATTTTTGTGTACTATTATATATGTGCTATAATCAAAAACCTAGGCCGTACAATTGTTACATAGGCCTAGATATTGTTGCATTTCCTTTGTTGTTTTTTAGGTTTTGAAGTCTTCATAATTGCTTCATCTCTCGCAGGTGTCACTTTTCTCCCTTCTTGAGAGATTAACTGTCCTATGTACAGGACTTCTTCCTGACAATACTGTAATTTTTCTTTGTCCACTTTGTATCCTTTCACTGCTAGTATTGTCATTAGTGGAACTGAGTCTTCCCTACATTGCTCTTCTGTCTCACTGCACACTAATATATCATCTACGTACTGAATTATTGCACTGTCAAGTTGTACGTTACCTAAGTCCATCTGACAGACCCTATTAACGATTGGGGGGACTCACAGTATTCCCGAGGAAGACGAGTGTGTTTTAGGGGCTGATTTCTATACGAAAATGAAGTCAATCCTGCGAGTATTCATGTAGGGGGATTGAGAAAAATGAATTCTTTAAGTATATTACTGTAAAATATTGGCCTCAGATGGGATATTACATAATATTTTAGCATGGTTTGGAATCAAAGGAAACTTTGCTTCAACAATATTATTTAGGGGATGGAGATCCTGAATAAATCTCCACAACTCGCCAGTTGATTTCTTCACTGGGTACACAGCCGTGTTACTTGGGGACTTTCATGGCACCTAACATTACCTGGAAATAGTCTCAAATATACCTTCATCTGCTTCTATGGTATGGGATATTGTTTTGCTCATGGTAGGATTGCTGCTGGTTTAAGCTTGATTTTGACTGCCCCTGCTACTTTCAATAGACCCACGTCATATGGACTGTTGGTCCATAAAATGCCTGGCACCTTTCCTAAATCTTCGTTAAAAAATGTTGGTTTCTTTTTTACCATTGCCATTCTCTGCGGTATCCCTCTATTCTCCATGTTAATGAAATGAGTGAGACGTATGAAAAAAACTAACTCATCATCTGAGTAATCATCCCTGAAAAGTTCTTCATCTGTCAAGTCTGTCAATCTATATTCTTCACCAAGGGCTATCACTGCTGTCCATCTTCTTCCCTCATCGCCTGTCCCATGGACAACCACCATTTACTCTATAACTTCTTCTCTTCCTCCTGCTTTCTACTCTTAGCCCTCTTTTTATTCTTTTCCTGTAACAATCGGCAATGATGCACGTTAGTCAATTGTATCTCTGGCCACAGCTTTGCTTCTATCCCTACCTGTTTCTTCATTTTCCGCTGCACTGACTCAGGCAGTCCCTGACATAAAATATGATAAAATAATGCAGCTGTTTTATCCCACAGTTCTCTCATCTCGCAACGCCAGCGTTCTTGAATATCTTGAATAAAGGCAACAGGATCTTCCTCCACACCCATTTCCCTTGTCATAATCACACCCATGTCTGATGTATCAGGATATTGTACTCTGAGTGCCTGCCATACGTCTGTTCCACAATTTATAAATTGTGCTCCATTGTATGTCGTGTTTTGTGCTGTACTCGCTTACCCTGCTCATCTCCAATGTTGTCAGCCCTCTCCCCTAGAAGGGCCGCTAGCAGGCTTTTTATATTGCTGATTGCTAACTTATAAATAATTTTTTCCTGCACCTGAAGTCAAACTAGGTAATTTACATTTCAAATGATCTTTATCCATATGTGGCCACGGTATACATTGTGGTTGTTCTCTCCTTTCTATAATAAGGGAAATTGTGTAAATCCTGGTCCACAATCATACCCACCAACACTTCTTGTTTTTCAGGGGGGGGGGCTAGTCTCACCCATTCATCTACATCCTGGCAGTGACCTTAATGCTTACATAAGGTGGGCATAGGTTCCCTACACTGAGCGGTTGCTCAGTGTATGGTATCGGTTCTGGTGTTATTTCTTTAGGGTCCTCTAAGTTTGACCATTTTACCCCTTTTCCTAAACTTGAGCCTTTTGAAAAACTGCATGTGCCCTCTCTTGTGGCCCCCTCATTCTCTTCCCTTCCTTCGTCTGACATAATTATTCCCCAACTTGTATGGCTGTCGGCCTTTTCCATGTCATCAAAATCAAGTCTACCTAAAGATAGCATTCTATGCTCTTCTGTCATTACATTGTCTGACCTACCTCATGTTTTCCTTTATAGAGATCCTTTGAAATCCTCTTTGGTTTTGTACCCGTCTTTATCCCTCATCTGCCTATATAAATCTCCAATCGTTTTCCCTATGCCTTCTGCCTCATGCTCATCAGCCCATATTTGTATTCTCGGCATCCCTTGCAGCTCCCTGCGGGGCTGTTGTAACCCTCTCTCTTCTTCCCATCGTTCCCGTGCTTCAATCGGCACATGCCTCTATTGAATAGAGAATCTATTTCATCATCCCTTTGTCCCCTACTCCTGTTCATCTCTTCTTCCCTTCTTCTCATCTCCCATTTCTCTTCTTCCTCTTGCCTTCTTTGCAACCTATGTTCTTTCATTGTCTGTGTTTCTATGTCCTCTCATTTTTTCTGCTCTAGTCTCACCTTTTCTTTCTTTTCCTCATACCCGCTTTGTTGTTACTTTCTCTTTTCTCTTTTTCTTCTCTTTTTTATTCTTTCCCTCGTTCTCTTTCTTTCTTTTCCCGTTCTTCTCTTTCATCTCTTTCTCTAACCCCATCAATGCCCTTGTCATCTAGCTTGAGTAATATCTGTCCTCCCATTCATTCATTCTGTACTAATGTCACTTCCTTGACCTTGTCCTTCACTTCTCTTTGTGTTTTTGCTTCTTCCACTATCTCTATCAGTCTGCCCTTTCTCTCATCACACTGTATATTTTCGTTGTGTTTTAACATATATTTACATTCCCTATTGTCTATTGTCCTCACTATTTTAAGCGGGGGGCTCATGTGCCGGGTTTGTCATACCCCACCACTGCTTTCAATTCCTTTAAAGGATAAAATCCCTGCTTCTTAGTATCTGCACTCTAGTTTACAGAAGGGGAAAGAGGAGCAGAAGGCGTTACATCCTCCCCTTTATGCTGATTAAGCATCCACTCCTTCTCTGGTAGATCTTCTTTCTCCCTCTGTTAAATCTTCCATAATTCTAAGACGGCCAACCTTTTCTGTAACTTCTTCCCTTTATATGTAGCATGGAAGTATATTCTCATGTGTTGCAGTATTGCTTTCGATAATCAGCCTTCTTGAGGCCGTGACATGAGTGTTTTATTGGTCGGGCCTTTGTACCACAACAATCGATTTGAGCAAGCACCACCAATCGCCGGCCATTACCAAGAAAAAACAAATAAAAATGTTTTCAAAATCTATGCGATAATGTTCTTTTTATTCCTTTGTTTACAATTTCTATTAATTGTTGCTGTCCTGTTGTTTTACCATCGATACTCTACAAATCTTTTATTTATTTATTTATTTATTTATTTATTACTCTCCTTTAATTTGTATCATTCTGATTGACGTCAATCTCTTGATTTTTAAAATCTGATGATCACCTTAATTATTACTCTCATTTTATATCTATTAGTCTAGACACAATAAAAGTTTTACGCTGACAAATTTATAAACCCATACACACGTGTACTTTACATTTTTTGCATACGCCATCCTTTACTAACTCTAGTAAATGTATCTCATCTCACTTTTTACCCCATTTTGAAGTTTGATACACACTCTTCATCTTGGCCTTGCCTCAGCAATCCTTAAATAATACCCCCACTTGTAATTGTTTTTTATAACGCACTTAATACCGAAGAGGTTTCTAAGTGTAGACCCAGGATTTGAACCTGCGTTTGTTCTACGTTGTCTTGCTTCCAAGATGAGCGCATTGCCTCTAAGCTATCCTCCCGGCACTTGGAGTTTAGTGCGTACCCTTCCGCTCCTCTTGGAACAAAGAATCGAGGTATCTCTCCCTTTTTAACCCACAAATCCTGTTACTCTCTCTCTCTCTCTCTCTCTCTCTCTCTCTCTCTCTCTCTCTCTCTCTCTCTCTATATATATATATATATATATATATATACAGTCCTTTCCCCCTCCTTCAGCATCGACCCTTCCCCAATCAACCACTTCGCCTTCTGTCAACAGGGCACGTGCGGGGACCGGACAGGAATTTTGTCAAAGTGGACCCTGCCAACCGTCTCGCTGTCACACGTATGTCGTTACTCCATTTTCCACCAGAAACTCTGCGATCTTCTGGCTAATGGTGCAAGATGTCGATAATTCAAGGGTCTAGATCTGGGCCCGGTCGACTGGACCAGAACCATCTGCACCACTACCAAAATGTGCAGTAGCATCTGGAGCGTTTCAAGTGCCTGGTGGACGTACTTATAATGATCTCAAACCTAAACAACCGGACAGACTCAAAGAACATGGCAAAGTACTACTTTATAATCAGCTCAATAAAGTAGGGAAATCTGGCAAACATTGGTTTGAGGTCCACACACTCACAAAAAAAATCTGATTATACAAAGTCTTTATACCTCAATATGCGTCAGCTATGTTGTCATCCTATGTGGCAAACTGTAAAACCTGTTGAAGGGAGGGATTGGTTAAGGTAACATATGTACCTATATATCATATAAGTGGTAGTATCATTATTGGATGCTCCTTATCTAGTGGACACGCCTTGAGCCACCTCTAAATACGTATAATGCAGATTATAGCAGAATAATGGCAGAAAATTAGTTGTTGCAACATTATATACCACACTGCTGCATAGACCCTTATGATTGGTTGGAATTTTCTCCCAGCCTTGGACTTTCGGTTCACTAGCAGCTCGTAAGCAAAACCAAACTCAGGTGCAGAGAGCAATGTCAGACTATTACCTTCTTGCCCAATTAGTCCATTATCTCTCATTGGTCAGGCCCCAACCCAAGGTTTCTTCTTTGTAGTTGACTTTGCGGGCTGTTCTCTGCTCTAGGACCTTCAAGGTAGTGTAGGTACACCATTATCTTTGCCTGGAGCTTAATGAATAGGCCTTATTTTTGAGTTCTGAATCACGTGTGATGAGACCACGATTTTGTCCATTTGGACCTTTTATTTAATGCTATTTAATTCAATTAGGCTGGGTGTCATTTCTCCTCTTGGCCTCTGGGACCTGGTTGCTCTACCTCACATAGGCTTTCTGCGTCTTTGATTGTCCAATAATCAGCACTTGCAGACGTTTTCTTCTTTGCTTAATCTAAGAGAATTATGTCTTACGTACATGGCTTATCCTCTTTGTGCCTTGCAATTATTCCTTGATGTGGCATCCTTGATCCCAAGCCAACAGATAGTCTTTATTCCTATCAAAAAGCTGTTTTTCTGCAATCTCCTGACTCTGCAGCCCTGGTCTGTTTCTGAGGTAGCTTGATTGGTTTCAACATGAGTCCGACATCCATCCTTTCATCATGGTCACTTTAGTCATGTTACATTTTCTTCTGCAGAAAGCTTCTATATGTCTCATCTACCTTGCGTTTCTGTGTATGTACATTCACTTTGTCTCTTCTCACTTATTTCTTTGGTGCACATGATTTCTTCTTATTTTATCGCATGATTCTGTTGTTACTTCAGTTGCATCTTTATTCTTTAAGTATTTTCATATAATTTTGGTGCTTCTTTGTGTCTTCTGTACATGACATCACTCTGCTCTTGTCAGGCTTCACTTATAGGTCTTGGGTGTTCAATGGTGTATGCAGACATCCTTCCACCACATCAGTGCGAGGGTACATTAAATATGGTTGTCTGAGTGCATAAAGTCTCTTGTATCTTCGGTGCAGTTTTGGGAAGATACCTGGTGTCACGCATAGTGCTCCCTTACTGCTGTCCTAATATGACGGAGTTGGGGGGCGGGAACTAGAGATGATGTGTACATCTGCTCCTCTACCTACTAAATTCTTAACAAATCAGGTAAAATCTATTAAGTGACACAATTTACACAGCATACAAGTTGATCATTTCCTGGCCAACTCAAGTTTCGGCTTGAAGTGTCATAATTTCTGTACGTTTTACAAAAGGGCCATCCCCTACTCTGTCCAACACGCAACATTGTCCCAACAGGAAAGCAGAAAACCAAACAACTTAACCGCATTGGAACCAGGGTGTCGTGAAATCACTGAGCGGTATGGTGGAAACAATAATTAAGAATGTTCAAGGTCTGCCATCACTGGTCCTAAATCCAACAGGAATGCTGCTGGTTACAAAAGTGGACTAATGAACATTCTCAGTGATTTCACAGCACCCTGGTCCCAATGCGTTTAAGGCATTTGATGTTCTGCTTGTTTCTTAGCATGTATTCAGAGCAACTGATGACTGCAAATTATGGAGGTGCGTGATTACCTGGGTCACTTTAGGCTCCGGTCCTTTCCATGTGGATGTCAGATTCAACTGTAAATTTCCCTCAGCCATGGACTTGAGTTTTCCCTGTCTGAAAATGTTTTATATGGCGCTGATGAAGATGGTGTGTACGGAAATGATGACACTTAAAGCCGAAACCTGAGTTGGCCAGCAAATAATTAACTTTTATGCGGCCTACATTTTGTTACTTAATAGGTTTTGCCTGATGGGTTAAGAGTTTCTTTCACCGCAGGCTTGCATAGTTGTGGTTTCACTAGGTTTTGAAGCACAGACTAGACAGGATCAGAAACTGTCACTTGCGTTCTTTATATTTTTGTTTTGGATGTGAACTCCCTTTTTTTCTTGTACTTATGCATGTTGTTAGTTAGGTATGATTTACGCGTGGGTTATGTGTGGGTCGGGTTGTGTGTGAAAATATAACTCTCATTGCCTGACTCTTTTTTCTCTTCTGTTTATCTGGATATATGCTTTCTCCATGTTTGTATCGCTTTACATTTATTGCAAAAAAAAACTTTTCTGTAATACATTTTATATATTGCGTTCTGCCTTTGATTGTGTTAATTGTATGCCCAGGACCTCCTTTTTGTGTTCTTGTAGCCCACAAGAGCCTGATTAGCTTGATACAAACAACTATCAGGAGCTACTTTAGGCTCCCTAAGCCAACTGCTGCCAAACAAACCTGTGTGAATTTTATTTAGTATGTTTGGGACAATTTATAAATACACATTCAATTACATCTATGCAACTTTTTAAAGCATAAGGTGTCAAAAATAATGATGTTATGTTTGCATCTTATGTGGCAGTTAAATGTGCAGAAGGCCATGCACTAGCTCATTGTTTCCCATTGGTAGCACTTGGTCACTGGTTAATGCTGGACACCCAGGAGCTGCATTTAGCTCCTGCTTATCCAATCGTAATGTAGACCCCTGTATGCGGATATATACCGGGACTTTCCAAATAAGGTTGAATGTTGTCATCAAACATAATTATCTCTAAAAATAAATGTATTGTTTTAAGTAACTCCCTATTGTTTCCATCATAATGGTATCTAGTTAATATCATGGTTTTAATCCTATTATCCCCGTTTTAGAATGTGGTAGGTAATAACGTGATTTCTGTTTTGGCCACTTGCAATTTAGCATATGTTAGCCAGGGAACCGTATTCACATTTACACTGAATACAACTTAATTTCATAATTTGCAAACTCATTTTTGTTTTTATTTGAATTTTTATTGTGGTTTGGCTTTCTTCACAAAACAAAATATCTATAAATACATATTTTTAAGACAATTCCAATTTGTTAAAAATTAATATTGCAAATTTAAATAAAATTTAAATAAAGCCATGTTCATCATAAAACAGTACACTATAATAACATTTCTAATTGATAAAACATTGTAAAACAAATCCAAAATATTAATACTTATGGCCAAACATGTTTTTCTTAAGCAATGTATATATTTTCTTAATCTATGTAACAAGAGATAATGTTAGAGAGACCTGTTTCCCACTCATAAGACGATTCAAGAAATAATCAGTTTCAATGTATACACAGTGTGTACGCATGTCCTAAAAATATCCCTTCTAATTCTTGTATTTGTTCATATTATACAATTATATGTTTCATTGTTTCCATATGTTCCATTGTATTGTATTGCATTGTACAGAAACTCAAAAGAGTGTGAACAAGACCAGTAAAGGCATCAAGGTGCTAGGTAAAGGAGATGAGGGAAGTGCCCACAGAAGCTAAAACAGAAAGATTTTTAGGCATTTACGGAATGGGAGAAATTGAGCAATATTGTGAAGCTCAGCTGGAAGAGTGTTCCACAGAGTCGGGCCTAGAACAGAAAGAGATCTTCCTCCGGCACAGGTCCGTAAGAACTGAGGAATACAAAGTCGTGAAAGATTAGCCGAACTGAGAACTAAGCATGGTCTGTAAGGACCCAATTTAGATTGCAGAAACTCTGCCTTGGTGCTATGAATAGCACGTTGAACAAGGCAAAGGGATTTACATTTAATACAGCTTTTCACAGGAAGCCAGTGAAGCTCAAGAAGAAGTTCCTGAGAGTGGGCCAGTTTTGGAGCATTGAGAGCAAGGCGAGTGGCCGAGTTTTGAAGCGTCTGCAGACAATGTAATAAAAATTCAGGTTGGCCAAGATAGATCATGTTACAATCATCACAAGACACCCATAATAGAAGCCGTGACCATTTGGGAACAAGAGTCAATAGGAAGGAAGGGAAGAACCTTTTTAACAGTTTAAGTTTAGCAGAGCCTTTTGGCAAATGGCCGACATTTGAGCTGACCTGGACGATGATTTTTATGCCTACGCTTTTAATAACAGAGGCAGGTTTCGAACATGGGCCAAGAGAAGAGGGCCAGTAGTCAGATGTCCAAGAAGAACGGGGACAAGTGAAACTGACCAATAAGACCTTGGTTTTGTCACTGTTAAGCTTGAGCCAGTTTCTGGGCATCCACTCAGCGACTGCGGAAAGACAATTCTTTAACTTATGTGGAGGATCAGTGTTACACCTCATCGCAAGTGGTCTATATGGGCTCGAACCCGTCTGTGTGGTGCCTTGATTACTCATCCCGCTAGGCGGGTGGTTTCCCTTTCTCCTCATCCGACTAGCAGCGGTCTAGTTGTTGCACGCTCCCATACCGTGCGAACAGACGATCACGTGTGGCATGGAGATCATGTGACCCTTTATACGGAAACCAAGCGACCGGCAATTTGCGTCGCTTCTGCCTTTGGCGCTCCGTGAGTTCGCTACTGAATCTCTCTCTCCTAACTCACTTGTTTTCTCTTCAACCTAACAATTCTGATTTACCTGTCTTTTTCGATCCTCTGTAGAGTCTTCTCCCCGGTTTCTCCATCCCCGCTCATCCCGCTCGCCTTCGGTTCCACGGATTACTCTCCTTTGATTCCCGTCTCTGCCTCCCTTCCAGCTGAGTAAGTCTCCCGCTCTTTAGGGGCTCTCATACCTCTACCGCAGTGTCTTATTCCCATTTATCCCGATCTAGATTCTCCCGAAGCTCTCCTACTCCATTACGCTCCGGATATCACTCCTAATCCATCTTCGGATGGTGAGAAGCTTTCCATTACCTCTTTATTTCTTTTCTTACCTGGCGCTCTCCTCTAAACTTTCCTCTGCTTCTTCCCTTGTTCGACAGATCAGATTTCTGAGGTTACCATTGAGGGTTCCTGCCGGAGCTGTCCTATCCACTGCCGTCAACTGGACCACCGTGCTTGGAAGTCGTCCAGGGTTTTCTTCCCATTAGAGGGTTTCCCTGGGAATCCTGCTTCCTCACCCGGGTTACTTTACCTCGGGCGGAGGTGTCAGGATTTGTTCAGGGTAATCTTCCTATCTGCTTTGAGTCTTCCGGTTGGAGTCTACAATCGCCAAGGTGAGCGGATGGCTTAGTACCTCTGTGTGCCAAATTTACCATTTACACTCATTGTGAAATTGACAGTCGTGACAGTAAGCGACGCCATAAAAAAGATACTATCGGTATCGCTCTTGGCGATTGTTATTCCAAATGGAACAACAAATGCAGCAGTTAATGGCAGCCATGCAGGCCATGTCGTTAGAAGTCCAATCCCTGAAACAAGACAATGCTCAACTACGTAATCGTGTAGACAGAGTGTTTTCCGATACCCCTCCGTCCTCTGTGCATTCCCTTATGTACGACGGGGATTCCTACAAATTAAAGGAATTCCTTGACAGTTGTACCGTCTTGTTTACATTTAAGTCTCGCTTTTTTCCGACCGACAAAGATAAGGTTGGATATTTGATGTCACGTCTTTCGGGACCAGCCTTGGCTTGGGCAACCCCTCTAGTTACGTCCAACAATGCAATTCTCGATTCTTACGCTGCCTTTACTAATAGCCTCAAAACCATGTTCGGAAGAAAGGAGATAACAGTTGCCACACAAGAACGCCTTTTAGATCTCAAACAAGGAAACAAAGAATTACTCTGGTACATCACACAGTTCAAACAACTCTCCTCTGAACTAGGATGGCCAGATGAAGGTCTACTTACATTGTTTCGGAGAGGTCTTACAGACGAACTTAAAGATGAAGTCTCTAAAGTTCCTCGTCCTGCTAATCTAGCCGACATGATCACCCTAGCCATGCAAATTGACTATCGCATGCATGAAAGGGCATATGAAAGTAAGAAAGGGAAAGGAACAACACGATTTCAGTGGGATCAGTCCCATTCGCTTCAAAAAAGTTTGTCTTCATCGGAAGAACCCATGCAAATTGGGACCATCCGTGGACCTATTACGGCTGCCGAAAGGGAGAGGAGAAAGTCTTTAAAGCTATGTATGTATTGTGGATCTTCGACTCATGTGTTGAAGGATTGTCATCTGGTTCCCCCTCGCCGTCCTTCTTTCCCTAAGTCGGAAAACTCCAAAGCCTTACCGTGAGGGGAAGACCGGTAAGTGCCAAACAACATTCTTCCCCGTATGTGACCAATATGTCTCTTGACGATTCACTCACTAAACAGTCCATGGTGGTCGTCTCTCTTTCTATCCAGTTGTCTGAAAGGACTATCCCAGGTATTCCGGCGCTTATTGACTGTGGAGCAGCCGGTAATTATATCGATGTAGAGTGGGCTAAGATACACAATATCTCTCAGGTACCAAAGACGTTGATAACTCCGATACAGGGGGTTGATGGTACACCTTTGAGTTCTGGACCTGTTAAAGAACAAACCATTCCACTTATTTGTTCTATCTCGGGTCATATGGAAAGATTGGTTTTTGATGTCATAAGAACGGCCCATTACCCAATCATCCTTGGACTTCCTTGGCTACGACTACATAATCCATTCATAAACTGGACTGCTGGTACTTTGTTTTTAGGATCGGATTATTGTGTTCATCACTGCCTTTCCCTCGAATCAGTAGGAATCCGAATACCTTCGGATCAGACCCTCAAACCCACTGTATCCTCCATCAATCATCTTGAGATTCCTGACTGTCATCTACTCTACCGATCCGTTTTTGATAATCCGGATTTTCCTACCTTACCTCCTCATCGAAGAGATGACTGTCATATTGATCTGCTTCCCGATCAACCTATACCTTTTGGCCGAATGTATGTACTTTCTCAAAGAGAAAAAGCCGTATTGAAGGACTATCTGCAAACCCATTTGAGGAATGGCCTCATTTCTGAGTCAGTGTCTCCAGCAGGGGCATCTCTCTTCTTCATTCCCAAAAAAGATTCAGAAGAGCTCCGTCCCTGTATAGATTATCGGGGTCTCAACAAGATAACAACCGCAGACAAGTATCCGATGCCACTCATCACTGATATTATAGAAGCTGTTAGAGGGGCCTCATGGTATACCAAATTAGATCTTCGTGGAGCATATCATCTCATCCGTATCGCACCCGGAGACGAGTGGAAGACTGCTTTCCGCACTCCTTTCGGACATTATGAATACCACGTAATGCCATTCGGGTTAGTAAATGCTCCAGCAGTATTCCAGAGATTTATGGACCACTTATTCGCTGACATTCTATTCCGGTATGTGATCATTTATCTCGATGACATTCTCGTTTTCTCCAACAACAAGGACGAACACATCAATCATGTCAATACTGTACTTGAACGCCTTCAATCCAATCATCTCTACTGCAAGGCATCTAAGTGTGAGTTCCACCAAGGACAGGTCACTTACTTGGGCTTTGTTCTATCGTCCCAGGGAATCGCCATGGACCCAAGAAAGATCTCCGCAGTGATAGAGTGGCCCAGTCCAACAGGAGTAAAAGAAATTCAGAGGTTTCTGGGATTCACCAATTTTTATCGGAAATTCATCCCATCCTTCTCTGAAATCATCCTTCCTTTGACCCGTCTTCTCAAGAAGGGTGTCTCATTTGTTTGGGATGAAGCAGCCCAGAAAGCATTTGATATTCTGAAGAAACTGTTTACATCAGAGACCGTTTTGATCAATCCGGATCAATCTAAACAATTCATAGTGGAAACAGATGCTTCCCAAAATGCATTAGGGGCTGTGCTTCTACAGTCCTCTGCTCATGGCGAAGAGAGACCAGTAGCATACCTATCAAAAACCTTTAGTTCTGCTGAAACAAACTATTCTGTACTCGAGAAAGAACTGTTAGCCATCAAACGCGCCTTTGAAGAATGGAGACATTTGTTATTGGGTTCCCCCTTTCCAGTCTTGGTGCGTACTGACCACCAAAACCTCAAGGTTCTCCAAAACGCTTACACCACTAACAGCAGGCAAGCACGTTGGGCATATTTTTTTTTGCCCTATCGAATAGAGTTTGTTTACTGGCCTGGCAGACATAATCTCAGAGCTGACGCTCTATCCCGCAAGGATTCCCCAGCTTCTTCCTTTCGTCCGGAAAAGATGTTTCCCAACGCTAGTTTTATCGCAGTTCTGACTGATTTCCTTCAAGAGATACAATCAGCCTCCAGATGTAATAAATCACTCTGTGAAGACTTGGCTTCTCTTCACCAACTATCCAAGGAAGCAGATTATTACTTTCATGGTACTCAGGTTTTGATTCCTATTCCTTCACTACAACTGGAGGTTTTAAAATTCTGTCATGATTCACGTGCAGCCGGACATAGAGGAGTCCTTCCCACTTTGGAGCTCATCCAGCGACATTTCTGGTGGCCAAGTATGAGATCTGATGTCCAGGACTATGTTGCTGCCTGCAGGGTTTGTGCTCATGCTAAGACTCCTCGTTCCTCCCCATTAGGGCTGTTAGCAAGAATGCCTATTCCGGAACGACCGTGGCAGATAATTTCAACTGATTTCATTTCTGATCTGCCACCATCGGCGAAAATGACTACCATCATGGTCACCATCGACTACTTCACGAAATTGGCGCATTTTACTCCTTTGCGAAAACTACCCAGTGCCCCATCCATGGCCAAGATATTCCTCTCTGAAATCTTTTCTCGCCATGGCCTACCAGAGACAATTGTATCTGATCGAGGTCCTCAGTATACCTCTCTTTATTGGCAACAGATCTGTCACATTTTAGGGGTAAAACGGGCCCTTTCGTCTGGATTTCACCCCCAGACAAATGGTCAAACAGAACGATTGAATCAGACTCTTGAGGGATACTTACGGTGTTTCATCTCTGCAGCTCAAGACAACTGGGTGGAAATGCTTCCGTTTGCAGAATTCGCATACAACAATTCTCTACATTCTGCTCTACAAACCACTCCCTTCTATTGTACCTATGGGTATCATCCTTCATTTGCTCCATCGGTGTCTCCCTCTGGATCTGGCTGCCCAGGTATAGATTCCCTGGTTGCTGATATCCATGAAGGGCAGAAGATTGCCAGACAGTCGTTACAA
This sequence comes from Ambystoma mexicanum, assembly GCF_040938575.1. Taxonomy (NCBI): domain Eukaryota; kingdom Metazoa; phylum Chordata; class Amphibia; order Caudata; family Ambystomatidae; genus Ambystoma; species Ambystoma mexicanum. The sequence continues at coordinate 1,357,750,826 of NC_090934.1, read as the reverse complement.
AAAGCTCAGGATCGAGCCAAGAAGTATGCTGATCGTCATCGACGAGACATTCAGAACTTAACCGTTGGGGATTCTGTTTGGTTGTCGTCCAGGTTTCTTCCCCGTCGTTTTGTTCCATCTAAATTGTCTCCCAAATACTTTGGTCCTTTTCAAATCCTCTCCAAGATAGGCACTGCTGCTGTTCGTCTGGCCTTACCGGTTTCCTGGTCTCGGATTCATCCAGTCTTTCACCTGTCCCAGATCAAGCCTGTAGTACAGGATCGTTTTCATCGTGATGGGGAATCTTTACCTCCTCCAGTTCTCACTGATGATGGTCCTGAATATGAGGTTGCGGCTATTTGTGACTCACGAATCCATCGAGGTCGCTTACAATTTCTTATTGATTGGAAGGGTTATTCTCCTGCTGAGAGAACTTGGGAACCTGCCTCTGGGGTTCACGCTTCTCGTCTGGTACGACGGTTCTTCCTACTTCATCCGGGTAAACCCGGGGCGCCCTCCCGGAGGAGGGGGCATACTGTTACACCTCATCGCAAGTGGTCTATATGGGCTCGAACCCGTCTGTGTGGTGCCTTGATTACTCATCCCGCTAGGCGGGTGTTTTCCCTTTCTCCTCATCCGACTAGCAGCGGTCTAGTTGTTGCACGCTCCCATACCGTGCGAACAGACGATCACGTGTGGCATGGAGATCATGTGACCCTTTATACGGAAACCAAGCGACCGGCAATTTGCGTCGCTTCTGCCTTTGGCGCTCCGTGAGTTCGCTACTGAATCTCTCTCTCCTAACTCACTTGTTTTCTCTTCAACCTAACAATTCTGATTTACCTGTCTTTTTCGATCCTCTGTAGAGTCTTCTCCCCGGTTTCTCCATCCCCGCTCATCCCGCTCGCCTTCGGTTCCACGGATTACTCTCCTTTGATTCCCGTCTCTGCCTCCCTTCCAGCTGAGTAAGTCTCCCGCTCTTTAGGGGCTCTCGTACCTCTACCGCAGTGTCTTATTCCCATTTATCCCGATCTAGATTCTCCCGAAGCTCTCCTACTCCATTACGCTCCGGATATCACTCCTAATCCATCTTCGGATGGTGAGAAGCTTTCCATTACCTCTTTATTTCTTTTCTTACCTGGCGCTCTCCTCTAAACTTTCCTCTGCTTCTTCCCTTGTTCGACAGATCAGATTTCTGAGGTTACCATTGAGGGTTCCTGCCGGAGCTGTCCTATCCACTGCCGTCAACTGGACCACCGTGCTTGGAAGTCGTCCAGGGTTTTCTTCCCATTAGAGGGTTTCCCTGGGAATCCTGCTTCCTCACCCGGGTTACTTTACCTCGGGCGGAGGTGTCAGGATTTGTTCAGGGTAATCTTCCTATCTGCTTTGAGTCTTCCGGTTGGAGTCTACAATCGCCAAGGTGAGCGGATGGCTTAGTACCTCTGTGTGCCAAATTTACCATTTACACTCATTGTGAAATTGACAGTCGTGACAGATCAGTAGAGAGGGAGTTGAGGCGAAAAAGAATTTGTGTCATCGGCATAGGAAAAAAAGTGAATTCCTTGACTAGAGATGAGTTTAGCAAGAGCCAGCATATACAAATTAAACAAGAAAGGGGAAAGATCCCTGCGGAACCCTGCAATCCAGGGTAAAAGGAGAGGAAGTAAAGGGTGTAGAGAGACCATCTGAACTCGGTTGGAGAGGAAAGATGTAAACCATTTCAGGGGGACACCAGAAATTCTGGCTTCATGAAGACAACAGCGGAGTCTGTGATGGTCAACGGCTGCATGGAGATCAAGGAGAATAAGAGCACCGGTCTCTCCGCGGTCCTGAAGTAAAGCAATGCCATTGAGAATAGAGACCAAAACAGACTCAGTGCCCATCCTAGGGTAGAACCCAGCCTGGAAAGGGTGAAGAAGATGATTGATTTCAAGAAAGGCAGAGAGTTGCGTGGTGGCAATGGCTTCAAGCAGTTTCATAACAGCCGGAAGAAGAGAGATGGGTTGATAACTTTCAACAGCTGCAGATTCTAAATGTGACTTCTTAAGGAGAGGAGAGATTACCGCGTGTTTAAGTGAGTCAGGAATGTAACTAGTAGAGAAGGAATATTGGAGAGCTGAGGTCAGAAGTGGAACGAGTTTGTGGGCGAGGGATTGCAGAATGCAAAGGGGAACAGGGTCACTAGGGGACACAGATTTAAGCTTGAGAAGGGAAGTAGAGACCATGGTGTCTGTCACTTTCGTAAACTGAAAACTGTTAGGGGAAGAGACTGGGAGGAAAGAGACCTCAGGGGTGATGTCAGAAACATGTCATTCAGCACCAATCTGCTCACAAATTTTACAAATCTTTTCTTTAAAGAAGAGTGCAATTCGGTGGCAGTGTATTTACGTATGCAGAGTGGCAGGAGGGGAGCGAATCGGGGTAGTCAGTTCCTTGGCCACAGAGAACAGTTCCCTAGAGGAGCATGTAGCTTTCAGGATCCCGTTGGAAAAATACTGGGCTTTAGCTTTTTTAATATTGCCTAGATAGATATTCCGTACTTCGACGTTAGCCAATTTAGCCGTAGGTTTACGAGATCGATGCCGTCTGCGTTCAGCTTGTCTGCATCTTTGCTTAAGTGTTTGCAGTTCAGGACAATAGCAAGGGCAGATTCTTTTGCACGAGAGGTAGTACGTTTAGATGGTGCCAACAAGTCTGCAGTGGACTGTAAGCCCTCAATCAAGGAATCACAGGGATTGGTATCAGTTAAAAGACCTTGAGGAGTGAGATTTTCAATAGACATAGCAACATTTACAGGAGGAAGGTCAGCCCATCAGCGCTGAAACTAAGAAAGAGAGGGGGTCTAGTTTTGGGCTGAGCCAGAGGAATAGAGAAAGGTACTCAGAAATCATCAGTACAGAGCACTGGTAGAGGAGAAAAAGAAAGAAAATCAGGAATATCAGAGAAGATGAGATCAAGCTGATTGCCAGCCCGATGAGTAGGATTGTGGTTACTGAGATGTCGGCCACAGTCAGCTAACAATGAGATAAGTTTAGCCGCTTGTTGATTAAGCGGGTTATTAGGATGAAGATTAAAATCTTATAGAATAATAATTCTAAGGTGTATCAGAGAAAGCTCGGCCATCAGTTGTGTGAGGCTATTAAGAAAATAATTGGTTGCATAACAGGGAGAACGGTAAACAAGGAGAAAGTATAGCGACTATTCAGAAGAAACCTGAATTCCTAGAAGAAGTAAATCAAAGGTAAGTTTATGATTGAATTCAGTAATGGAGTTTTTTTTAAATAGAATAGCAACTCCACCACCTGATTTAGGCATAAATCGATCCAGATGAAGGATGTCATATTCGAGGAGGAGCATCTGAACCATATCCGGCACAGAAGCAACATTGAACCAAGTCTCTGTAATACAGAGAACATCAGGTACAAGTTCATCAAGAAAGATGAAAATGTTGTCACAGTGAGAAACTGCTGACCGTGCATTGACAAGAAGGCCTTTGAGAGTAGGAGGAGAAGAGATTGTACTCACTAATGTGGTGGGCAGGAAAGAGGTATTGAAGCAATCAGCCCATCTAACGCTTGAGGGAGCTAAGTTAATAAGAACATTGCATGAGTAAGTGGTTGCGCACATCTTCTCGCTGTTGGCAGAATTACTCTCCAGGGCCCATGGCCCGGAACAGTTGCGCATTGGCAAAGACGGGCTTGCCTTAAGTGCACCTTTTGCTTGCTGACGGTGTGCCCGCTAAGCCTGTCCGCTGTGCGGCGTTCTCTCTGGCACATTTATGCCAGAAAGAGAGAACAAGAAGGCGTGTGCCACGCCATGAGGCACATAGAAAGAGGACTCCCGCTTGAGCTAGAGGTGGAGCCTTCCAAGGAGTAGCTCCAAACAAGTTGTGTGTCAGCGGTACAATAAAAAAACCCAATAGTTAAGGTGTTATCAGATAATAAACACAGTAAGAACAAATAAAATGTATTAAAAATAGCAATGCTGCGTGCGCTGCGAGAAACTAACCTTGCGCTACCGTTCTTTTACATAGTCCATGAAACATTTGACTTGATATTATTCATCTAATCGGACCCTGCACTTATAACATATAAAATGTAACCTAAATCACATAAATGTACTTCATAATTCCTTACTAGGAAACTATTAAATAGTTAAGTAGCTGCCCTAGTCGGGAGTTGAGCTTAGAATATTCCTTATAATGTTCAGTTCTACCATAATACACCCGTATAATTCATAGAACTTATTTTTTACAGCATTCTAAGTATGCGTAAGCATTTGAATAGTACATCTTAATTTCACTAGGATTTCTTCACAGTTCGCAACAAAATCGATTAAGGACATGTTTTCAACTTTAGGATTCAACACAAATCACATTAAAAAGAATACTTAATCATTTGTAAAATCTTAACATCATTTCGCAATTTTGTCCATGTCACCAGAATCTTTAAAGATGACAAACCCAGTTCATTATGTGATCACACTGGGAATCAAGGGAGGTAAATTCGAAGTGTAGATCATAACTTACCATTGATTATTTTAAATGACCTCTAGTATGACAGAAGTGTTACTGCCAAAACTTAACTTTGTATCACTTTTTTTCATGAAATGTTTTAAGAGGAATCAATGATCACTTGCAAAATCTCCATTTTTAGTTTCATCATTTGAGCTGATAGTGAGATTGAACCGTAATCGGTCAAAGACTCAATCCTCAGGATGTTCAATGAAAATTGAATTCCATGGTAAACAACATTGTCCACTTGGTTAATATTTAATCCAATTTCCAGTTAAGGTTATTTGGTTTGTTCATGTTATCAAAAATAATTGTAATGGATTTACCAGGATTTATTTGCAAATGATTCTCTTTCATATACTGGACCAGGGTGATTAAACTATTTTGAAGTCCTATTGGGGTATAATTAAAAATGGTGAAATCACCTATCAGTACTACTGGACCAAGGAAGATCAGGAACAGAGTCATGAAGATTACCTCTGACTATTTTCAATGGCTCCATCCCGGCAATGAGGCCAGGCAAGGTCAGGCCTCCCTTTCCAATCATTCCCACCTGAAATCTGTCACCTTCTCCAACTGGGATAAAAGGCGCAGCATACATGTACACTCTGAGTGAGGCTGGGAGCGAGAAGGGACTGGACTTCAGGAGGTGCTGCAAATGTGAGATTGGAGGGCAGAAAGCCAGAGGACTTTACGAGCTGTGGAGAAGTCTCAAGAAGGCCATGCAAAAGAAATGCAATTTCAACATGCAGCTGATAACCAGAGCTGGAAGTCGTCCTTCTGAGGAACCTTTATGAGAAGCCTGTTTCCCTCCCTGTGAATTGTTGTATTGGGGAGGTTCGATAAAGCTACGAGAAAAGGAACCTTGAACTCGGACACACAAACAATATTAAAACACAGCCGGTGAGTTCACAAAACAGATCAAAGGCCTGGTTGTTTTTGTTTGAAAGTAACTGTATCAAGATAAGGTTGCCCGTAATATAGCAACCATAAGTAAAGAAAGATCAACACTATAAAGAGACAGTGCGATACATTGTACACAGAGTGGTCCTGCTGTTGGATACAGCACAGTCAAAAGTCTCTGTAGTAACATGCCTGAATAGAAGAAACTATTGAACTATGTAAAGATGAAAGGGAAGGCATTTTAAACGTAGCACACAAAGTCCAGAGGCAAAAGGGATTGTTAGAAATAGAAAATAACGAGGATTGAAGCTTGCGCCCGATCGAGAGGAGCTTGTGTGAGCTGGGGAAATGCATTTCAAGCCTGAGTCCGAACTGAGGGAGGCTTGTGTGAACTGTCGAAAAAGTATTGAAGGCCTAAGCCCGACTGACTCCCACAGAAACTGTTTCCATTATGTCCAGAGGTGACAGGGCTCCTGGGATAGAGGCCATCTTGGAGGCCAGGCGAGCTCTTGGTTTCCCCACAGCCCTCACACCTCAGGTTATCATGTGCACAGCAACATCCAGATTAGAAGGGCAAACGAGATAGTGGATCGGAACGTGAGGGGCTTGGTTAATTCCTCCTAGACAAATGTGTAGGCACTGGATTCTAGAAGGTTCTGTGCATTCGCCTACACACGGTTGACCTTACGCTTCTCTCTGAGGCATTAACCCTCTGGCTTTTAATGGGCGTGGCTCCTCCTGAACAGATGATGTAGGCTTACGATTCTATTGTATGAAATCATTGTAATAGAAAAGAAGCCATAAAAAAGAGCAGCATTGTTTCGGCAAGTCTTTGCCAAAATATTCTGTGGTCAGAGAGGTTGCTTGTCTTCATGGTTCTTTGGGGACTTGATTTCTGCCAGTGAAGTTGTTTTCATGGTAATACCATTCAGCGACTAGCATTTTGAGTGATTCATGGGAATGCTAGGATTCTAGGTTCAATAACCCTCACCTTCTCCAGAAACATGATACCCAAATTGCGCAATAAAGAAAAATATTTTACATGGAACTAGTGCAAAGAATATTTTTGGAACATCAAAGATAAATTGTTCAATCACTCACACCGCAGTCTGTTAATATTAGTTAATTGTGCAGGTACCACAGCGGGCATTATTTTTTTTTAATAGATTACGGCCTTCATAATCCAGATGAGAAAAGAAGCAGAGGGAATTATTGCATTTTGTAGAAGATCATTAAGCAAAATCCGAGACAGCTAATACCGCAGGAGAAAAATAAACTTTAACAGGGCGATTCATGGAATTAATGTGCGCTGAAAATTTCGGCGCAAGCGTGCGAAAACGTGCGATTCGCAGTGAAAGAGCGAAAATCGCAGTGCAAGTGCGAATATCGCAGGGAAACCAGCGCACATCTATTCATGGAAGTCCGTGCGCGAGTTAAATCAGGGATGTGCGCTGAAAAAGTGCGCGGCGCACGCCGGCGCACAGGTCATCTAACGGCGTGCGCTAAGGTCACAGCGAAAGCGCACATAGCGCGGCGCACATAACAAAAGTAGGCGGAACACGGGGCGGAACACTCGGAATGGGGAACAACTTGTGAAAATGTGGGCGTCACGGGGGAAGTACAGGAGGCAAGTGCGCGGAACGTCCACACGCTCGCCTACAACACGTATTCATGGAATCGAATAGGGCAAACCAGTGCACGGGCAAAGACGCGCACAGGCCCAAACCAGTCCGGCACACGAAGGCAGGGGGTAGCAAAATGTGTGCCAAAATGTGCGCTAACAAAAAGCACGAATATACAGCTCTGCTGAATGTCCCATACTGTGGCCCCCTAGGACAAATGACGTGCAAAGGGGTACGCGACAAACAGCGACACCCGCTGTGTGAAAAATAGCGCGTGCGTGTATTCCGGGTGTGCACCGGAAGTTTTACACGCGATCGGGTCTGGGGGAGCGGGGTATGTGTATTTCAGGGGTGCGCGGGAAGTTTCACACACAATCAGGCCTGGGTGAGCGGGGTACGTGTATTACTGGGGTGCGCGGGAAGTGTCACACAGGATTGGCCTTGGTACGTGTATTTCAGGGGTTCGCGTGAAGTTTCACACGCGATTGGGCCTGGCCGAGCAAGGTACGTGTATTACTGGGGTGCGGGAAGTTTCACACGCTCGTCTACAACACGTATTCATGGAATCAAACGTGGCTAAGGCATGCGCCCAAAAAGATGGGCCAATCCGGAAACACGTACGCCAGCAGGAAGCAGGCATACATTGACCTGCGCATCATAAAAGTGCGCGCAAACAACAAACAAGCTCAGACGCCAGGATGAATATACCGTTCCTAGCAGCAGTGGCCGTGGGATACCACAGGAGGAGGAGGAGGATAGTCAGGGCCAGAATTTTTACACCCAGAACCAGCCTTTTTGGGATGCCTGATGACCACGTGTATGGGAGGTACAGGTTTCCACCTCACATAATACTCGACCTGTTCAGTGAGTGGGAGGATGACCTCACATCACCCACCCTGTGCTCCCAAGCACTCAGCCCCCTGGAGAAGGTCCTTAATGTACTGCACTTCTTGGCCACTGGATCATTTCAGCGGACAAGTGCCATAGTGGGGGGGGTGTTACAGGCCACGCAGTCACGCTGCCTACACCAGGTCTTGGCCATCATCACTACACGCCCATCAGTCCGTAGGCACATATACCTGCCCAGAACACCTGCAGAAAGGCAGGCTGCCGCCCAGGATTTCTACGGGGCGGCACAATTCCCCAAAGTGCTAGGTGCCATTGATTGCACCCATGTGGCTCTACGTCCCCCCAGGGCATCTCAGCACATCTATAGAAACCGCAAGCACTGGCATTCCATCAACGTCCAGGTAGTATGTGATGCCAAGGGAATCATCACCTCAGTATATGCCAACTATCCAGGGTCCACCCATGACTGTTTCATTTACAGAATGTCAACCCTAAACCGAGACCCAGAAGCTGGGCGGCATGGCGATACATGGCTGCTTGGTGAGTATAAATGCCACTGCACATGCATGCATGTCAGATACTGAGTAATGTCACAACCCCACTAATGATACCCATCACCACCTCCCCAGGGGACAGTGCCTACCCTCTGAGCACCCACATGATGACGCCAATTCGGAACCCCACCACGCCACCCCAGGTAAGATACAACACAGCCCACATTGCAACCTGGGGCATAGTGGAGCACACATTCGGAGTGCTCAAGTCACGCTTTGGCTCCCTTGACCGTCCTGGCGGGCAGCTGTTATACACTCCCCCAGTAGTGCAGGATCATAGTTGCAGCATGTGTCCTGCACAATGTTGCAACACGCCGGGGCCTGGCTGTGGACATGGTGGTGCCCCCACATCCCCAAACCCATGCACGCCCGCTGCGCATGGGAGGGGAAAGGGCGCGGGGTGAGGCAGCCCGTACGCAGCTGGTGGATAATTACTTCACCTAAAATCATACCCCTGTGGAGTGCACACAGCCCTGGCACATACCAGCTGACTATCAATGATGATGAGTTAAGTGACAGTCAATTGTCACAACGATACCAGCCTGAGATTGTTCACCTGGAAGTGTTCCATTGTGTGCATCCCTACCTACACAAACACCACCAATGCTGTGTCATTAAAAGACACACTTCTATGCTGCTAAAATCATTACCCGCTTGCAAGATACAACATGACAACAGTGCCATGTCACCCAACCCCTCCCCAGCACCGCCACCAAACAAACCATGGCATGTCATGCTACGTGAGAGCAAACAAAGGAATCCCCGAAACATGACACAAGTTTCACAAAGTACAGTGTCCCGAATGGAAACTGGCCACACACAATATGCTCCCATTAATGTAGAGCTGACAACACACATGACCAAATACTTACCACACTACAATGCAGCTACCTAACCCCAAACATAGCATTCACATGACAGTACTAAGTTAAAGGATACATAGTCTTACAACCTGGTGATGCTAGCACATCGACCACTTCCAACTGTACAGTGTTGGTGCCACGCAAATATGAAAGTGCACTGCTTACAACATGAACTCCATCTCCAAAGTAGACGGCCTTGTGAAGACATGAGGAATGAACCTGCAAATTAGGAGGGAGACATGGATGCACAAGCACACATCAATACACCATGCAGTGTACAATACTACAACAATATGCACTAGGAATGTATACACAGTATTGACTACAGACTGCCCACACATGTCATGGGAGTCCAACGTCACTGTGTAAGTCACTGTCACTTGGGCACACCCTTTGCAAGCCCATGGAAACGGGAAGCAGGAGGGGTGTGTGTCTCACGAACCCAAGCATCTAACCCAAACTCAGGTCAAGCCTGCATGTGCCCAGCCGGAATACAGTGGATGCCCATGGGAGCCACACAAGGCAACCCACTGTAACAAAAATCAAAAATCAAAAATTGCCATGTGGGGGACAGTGGGGGTGGGGGAGGCCACCCAGGAGGTCCGAGGACAGGGTGCACACCAACAGCCACCTGTGCGGATGTTGCGAAAACAAAACACCTCCATGGGCTCATGGCCTGCACGGCTACGCTATCGTGAGAGATTCAGAATCGCTGTGGTCGCTCTCATCACTCTGTGCTGCTGCCGCCACAGGAGATGGTGGTGCTATGGGAGGCAGCCCACGCAAAGCCCTAGTCTGGTCCTCCATGGCAGCAAGCATGCGGGTGTGGAAGGTCTCGTTCTGGAGGAATATGGTGCGGAGATCCCAATGCACCACCTGACGTGATGCCCGGATCTCCTCCCGAGTTGCCCGCATCTCTGCTGAGAGCGTACGTGTGACCCGCTCCAGCAGCTGTTCTGTCCTTATGACAGTGGAAGCCTCAAGGTCCACAAGAGTCTGCCTGAGGTGATGGACTTCTACCCTCAGGGCTTCCCTCTGGCCCTGGGACTCTAAAGAAATGGCTTCCCGCAGAGTGTCCAGGGCCGCCCGTCTGTCCCTGTTGGAGGCCAACATGTCCTCCCTGAGTGATTGGCAAATGGAGTCTGTTGCCTGCTGTAGTTGCCCCATCTGCCTTTCTGGGGGGACAATGGAAGTGGCCACCCTCTCCATTGCTTGAGCCATTATCTCAGATGATTCTGCCTGTTGGTTTGCCATACCGTATATGGATTGCTCCCATGCGGTATTGCCTGGTGGCGTACGGCCACCGCGTTGGCGGGCACCACACCTGTCTGGGGCAAGGCGAACTGTGCCTTGCTGTGTAGGCACTGCCTGAGGCTGCAGGACTGCATTCCCCCTCTGATCTGCTGGCCCAGGAACAGGATCAGATGTTGCGGAGTGTGGCCCTGCATCCGTAACCACCAAAGGCGGACCTATCAACACTGACATCCCCATAGTGGGCTGAACCCCTGGTGCAGGTGGGTCGTACAGAACAGAATCCCTTCCAGAAACACCTACCTGCGAAGCCACATAGGTCTCATCATCCGAATCAACACCTGAATAGAGGTCTGGGGAGGTGCACCCAGAGACACCCCTGGAGAGAACGGTCTGCAGCAAGAGTGGGTTCTCACCCACCACCACACCCCGTACCCCACTGGTGCCCGGTTGTGCCAGAGATCCCTCCTGGGTCTGCACCATCTCCTCACCCTCAACAGCATCAAGTGCGTCAACCCCTGCAAAAACATGAAAGACAAAAAATGGAAACAGGCATTAGTACCATGGCACACAATTAGGCCTGACAAGCTACAGAACCAGTACTTGATTGACACATGTCCCACATGACTATAACCCTCCCATGCATGCACTGTCACTGAGTTTGAAGGGGAGGAAAATGTCAGACACTGATGACACCAAGATGGAAGAGCAACACATTAGCTGCATGCTGGCTAGCAGTGCCATCACACATTGGCCTGTGAGTGGCATGTCCAATCCACATACATGACACATGCCATCACACAGATGGCATGTACCATAGGCATGTCACATATTGTTTGACAATAGGGCTGAGAAATGCGTAGTGAAAGTGTAGGAATTGAAACAATCAGCCTGAATGAACACTGAAAAATACAGAACAATGTTGTTGCAAGATGCCACTTCAAGGGCAACTGGCGTGATGTTGCACAAAATGTCTACTGTGGGCAGAAGGGATACTGTAATACCCAAATCCAGGGGCGCAGAATGTTTTGGATGAAGCACATGGGTGACCCAACCCACTCAGGCACACACACCCTCATCTGGCACTCAATCAGAACCCCTCACTCACACAACATACACATGAATCACACACACACATGCATGTGCACTCACCAGACAATGCCTCGTAATCTGGCAGTTCTCCCACACCTTGGATCTGTACCTCTGTGACGTAGGTCCCAGCAACAGACTCATGTACAGTGAGTTCAATGTCCTCTTTTGGAGACCCACCTCCAGTCACCAGAGTAGCGGCATGGCTTGAGGCCAGCTTTTTCTTTGCCCTGCGCTTAAGGTCATTCCAGCGCTTGTAGCACTCACCAGCTGTGCGCCTCACAAATCCAAGGGCACTTATGATGTCCGCGACGGTCTGCCAGTGTGCCTTACGTCGAGCAGGTGTGGTCTTGCACCCTGAAGTGATCAACATTTCGCTGTCATGTGCGGACACATACTGCACAAGTGCATCACGTTCGGCATCATTGAAGCTAGGCTTCCTTGCCGTGCTGGACTGCGTAGCCGTGTCTGGGGTATCAGCCTGTACTGGACAAGCACTCTTCCTCTTTCTTTTGGAAGGTGGTGGGGATCCTGAGTGGCCTACGCCGCTCTGGCCACTAGAGGCAGGAGCACGGTGGACTGGGTAGTTGGATTGTGGGAATGCACACTGAGCATGGGACTTGGTGCAGGCATTGGCTGAAGTGTGACGTAGTCAGGGGGAACGTTAGCAAGATGGACTGGGACCAACACTGCCCTGGCTGGGAGAGTCAGAGCTGGGGTGGATGGAGCTGCAGCTGCCCCTGCAGCCTCCCCACCCTGCCTACTCGGGGCAGCAGATGACATAGCTGCCCCTGATCCACGTGGCCTGGTGACACCAACTTGCACCGCCACACGTGGCCTAGACTTGGCGACCTGGAAGTCAGCCTGGGAGTCTCCCTGTGCCAGGTCAGGTGCCACAATGGGCCGTTCCAACAAGGGCTGAGCAGAGATGGTGTCAGCCACGTTTCCCCTCAACCATGGGGGGGGCATGGGTGTCCCTGACTGGTCCTCCACACATGGGGGGCTAGGCGTACCCTGCAAATCCTGGCCACGTCCCCCACCGCGCCCACAACGCCCACCTCTTGAGGCTCGGCCACCTTTGCCACCCTTACCGCTTGGTTGCCTCCCAACCATGGCACTGATGTTGTTGTGCGTATGGGAGTTGCAGTAAACTATTGTCCTGGGCATTTGGGGTCAAAGGGGTAGGGTACTAGATGGAATTCGTACCCTAGTGCTCTAGCAAGGCTGTATGTGACCCCTGGGGAAAGATGACGGGTCACGCAATGCACAGGCACCCCAAAAACAGAAAATAACTTGCACGCAACCCCTTGTAGACCACGTGCATGGAAAAATGAACCCGCACTACGCTGTGGCACCCAGAAACACAAAAATGAACGTACGCGTGTTACACGCAGCCTACAATGACCTCTGAAGGGGTACGCGACACACGGGGCAAGCACAGTTGGTAAATACGTGCGCGACTCACCGTCTGCCTGTAAAAAGAGCGTGATAAATACACGCGTGTGCGCGTTGGCAACACCCCCGCCAAAAGAAGAATTGTACGCTGTCTGAGGAGACAGGACAAAAGAAGAAGTGAACGCTGTTTGAGGAAACAGGCCCAACAGAAAATTAGAAAAAAGCTGTCAGAGGTAACAGGGAGTACGAACTAGAAACGCTGTGAAGTAAATCGCGTGTGAACCGACAAGAAGTACAGAATTCACCCACTCGCTCTCCACGAAAAGCACGTACAAGGAAATGACGTCCTACACGTACCTTTTTAACCGGCCCACACGTCCAATGTCACTTCCGCGTATATGCGCTAAGGCCCTATCCTCCAATTACACGAGCTGACACTCGGACGTGCAGTTCTTGGACGTGTAACATGCACCCGGGTTCAGGGAAACGCCCGCGTGCGCACGTCACAGATGAGCTTACGCACTAAGGGCCTTTGGTCCAATGAAATCGCGTACGTGTGCTGACACGCTTACGCGCTAAGGGCCTTTCCTCGAATTACACGCTGACGTGCAAGATTTTCACGTGCCAAATCACTCTGTATCAAGCTGGCCACGCGTTTGCACACGGAAGACCACGCTCCTGCCCAGAAGGCCGAATTACTGCCCCCCAGAGCCCCGAGCACGCTCCCACCTGCCATCTGCTGCTGCCTGATTGCCTGCTGCCCACGTGCCCTGCCATTTGCTGCCTGCACGTCACCCCGGGGTGCTGTTGCTGTGACCATCCCTGCTGGAACCGAAGACTCCCGACTGCTATTCCATCGCTCCACAGCCCAGCCCCAGGACCCAGTTGCCCACCCACACCTGCCTCTCGGGTTGCCATGTCGGGCACTACACCATCTGGCACCACTGGCAACCCCCAGCCAGAGAGGCAGAGGGCCACGAGCTTCACTGCCACCGAAGTTGGTGTCCTAGTGGAGCAAGTCCTGGGGCAGTATGATGCCCTCTTCGAAAGGTCGGCCGCCGACAAGGAAGGACGGACTCGGATCTGGATGGACATCGTGACTGCCATCAACGCGGCGGGGGTGGCAGTCCGCGACTTCCAACATGTCAAGAAGCGCTGGGAGGACTTCAGGTCCAGGACCCTCAACAAGGCCCGACGCCTCTTGAAGGCAGCGGATGCTAAGGGGCGCCGGGGCGACCTGTCGGAACATCAGATGATGGTCCTGGAACGCATATGCCCAACACTCCACGTCCAGGTCCTTGAGAGGCAGACCCGTCTGGAGTCGAGCGGTAAGTGTATATGCATACTGATTGGAAGCTGTGCGTGTGGTGGTGTGCCAGTAGTATGCAGGTTGTACATGCGGTTTTGTAGGGCCATGTATGGATGTGTATGTACAGGGCTGTGAGGCTGACACATGCAAGCCCTTTCATGTGTGAGACACATGGATGGTGTATGTGTGGGTATGCATGCTGGCCAAATGCAGATGTGTGTGCACACATGTTTGGATTACTGTGTATGTAAGTTGGCATGGTTGTGGTGTCACACATGGATGTTTGTTCCGGCTGCATGTATCTGCACCGTGTACATGTGCATGTGTGTGTATTTGACATGGGTGCAACAGTGATGCATCATGGATGCATGTGAGACTGATAAGTAGAAGACTGATTGCCAGATGTGACATGGATGCCAATCTCATCACTGCGACAGTTGGCGTAGGTGTACACATGCATGTAATTGTGGTGACGCGTGTGCATGTCTAGTGCACTCCCTGTGTTTCATGTGATGTCTGGCTCACCTTTGGCTGCTCATGCTGTTGTATGTGTATGGATGGTGCTGGCTGTTGCAATATGGCTGTGGAATAGCTCATGTGTGTGAGATGCAATGACATGTGTGTTGGGGATTGTGATGCCATGTCTGAAGTTTGACAATGCCACTCATGTACAACTGTCATGTGTGTATGAGTCCATTGTACAGTGCCCTGATGCCTGTCTCCTATCTCTCCCTGTCTGCAGCATCAACTGATGAAGAGGGCGGAGAAGGTGCTGTGGAGCACAGCGGCAGGGATCGCACTGCCAGCCGGAGACGCAAGGCCTGGCTCCCCTCCCAGGTTGTCATCTCATCAGGGAGTGAGGAGTCCGGTGCCGCGTCCCAGATCGCAGCAGCCGAGGGGAGGTCCAAAAGGTGGAGGTTGGAGTTGGTCTCCTCAGCAGCCGAAGGGGCAGCTGAGACCCCACAGGGCCCGACGGAGGAAGATGGCACGGAGTCATCCAGGTTGGTGGGGGGTTTGGTGGAGAAGGAGGCCGTCCAAGGGACAGAGATGGGGTCTGGAGGTGGGATTCCACTGGTGCTAGTGGTGCAGTGCAGGGGCAGGGACATGAGGCAGCACAGGCCGCCGTGGAGGTGCCTGTGCGTAATCCTGTCCCAGATCCTGTGACTGCATCATCTTGCACCAGCAGGGATACCTACGTCCAGACCTGTTCTCAGGGAGGGGATTGGCTTACACCAACTGGCCTTCCTCTCCCTGCGGATGTGGCTATCCGGCACCGGGTTGAGCCTGTCCTGGGTGGGGTGGCGTTGCGTCAACGTGCCATGCGAGCTGACCTGCAGTCTTTTCATGAGGAGACTGCACGTCTTCTCGCATGGCTCGTTGACCACATTGACCCACTGGGGCAGCTCACCAGAGCCGGATTCCTCCGTTTTCTGGACCTTGTTCTGACCCCCTCCTCAACTGAACCCCCTATGCGCCAGTCGTCCTCCGTGCCATCTTCCCACCCATGTGTCACCTGGGTGCCCTGTGGAGCTGCCTCTGACCCTGCGGCCAGGCTGGTGGAGGACACATCCCTGCCACAGTCGGGAGTCAGACGTCCAGCTGGGGTGGCCACCTCAACAACTGAACCCCAGCTGGAGGAGGATGTGCAGGCAGCAGGAGCCAGGGCACAGGCAGCGGCACAGCAGCAGCAGCAACAAGGTGGGAGCCATGATGGCTCGGGGCCTTCATCATCGGAGGGGCAGGCATCGGCCGGAGGGCAGGAGGACCCTGGACGGGAAGTGTCTTCCGTGTGGCAGCGGTTGGGCCATGCGATAGATGCGGAGCGGCAGCGGGCGGAAGAGGTACGGCTCACGACGGTCAGGGCGGAGAACTCCATGCGTAGGGCCCTGAGGCGGGCCGAGTGCCTCGAGGCCATTCGCAGGGACCTGGAGTTCCAGATGTCATTGTCCCTGCGAACCCTCGGGGCCATGGAAGAGGACCGCCTCCGGGACATCAAGCAGGAGTTCGATGATGCCCTGGCCCGGAACATCAACATGTGAGCCGTTGGACTTGCCCGCTGCCCTTGTAAATAGTTAGATAGTGTTAGGTTTCCTTTGGTTTTTTCTTTATTTCGGTTGCGCTTGGACAATGCACCACGTTTCTGTATATAGTTTTTCATTAGGTAGTATTTTTGATAAGTTTAATTTCTTCAGTTGGGATCATGGACCCTGGATTGTTCATCTGTATATAGTTCACTATTGGGTTCATCTTTTTTTTTGGATTTCCCCATGGAGCAATGGTTTTCACTTTTGTTTTTCCCTTGGATTTGCTTTGTTGGGCTGTGACTTTGGACACTTTTCCTTTGGATTATGATTTCTTGTTTTTCATTTTTTTACGGACATGCAGCTTTTCTTTTTTATTCCCATTGTTGTTTGTTTGATTTTAATTCCATTCATGTTGCTTTTAATACATTTTTTTCTTCATACTTCCATGTGTGGTATTATCTCATTGGTTTCATGCATGTCATGATATGGGTTTTGACATTCAATTGAACCCATTGTGTGTGTGTGATGGACATGTGTTCATTTACATACTTGCCATTGGGGTTGTATCATGTAATTTGCATTTCTATGTGGGTGGATGCAATACTTGGGTGGCTCGTTGGCATGTGGAGGCTGGCCATAAGGGCCAGGGATCTAGATTGTGATGACGTGTTGGCTGGGGGACATGTGTCGGGGCCTGCTGGCAGGTGCCCCTCACTGCTGGGAGGTGGGGGTGCAGGGGACATGTGTGGGGGCCTGTTGGCAGGTGCCCCTCAGTGCTAGGGGTTGGGGGTGCAAGGGGACATGAGTGGGGGCCTGCTGGAAGGTGCCCCGCACTGCTGGAGGGTGGGTGTGCAAGGGGACATGAATGGGGGCCTGCTGGCAGGTGCCCCTCAGTGCTGGGGGGTGGGGGTGCAAGGGGACATGAGTGGGGCCTGCTGGCAGGTGCCCCGCACTGCTGGGGGGTGGGTGTGCAAGGGGACATGAGTGGGGGCCTGCTGGCAGGTGCCCTGCACTGCTGTGGGGTGGGGGTGCAAGGGGGTAATGCGTTGGTGATCACTAGTGCAAGGTGACATGTGGCTTGGCTGGGGCGGCATGCCCATGGTGGATGGGCTGTCTGGGGGACATGACCAGGGGTGCAGGGTAACCCCTGTGATGTGGTCTGCCTGCAGGGGCCGTGGAGGGTGTAGAGGGAACACCTGTGAGGACCCACACTGCCAATTTACGTGTAGGACTCCCCTGCACCCCCGAAATACACGTACCCCACTCGCACAGGGCCTATCACGTGTTAAACTTCCCCGCACCCCAGAAATACACGTACCCTGCTGAAATCGCGTGTGGAACTTCCCGTGCACCCCTGTAATACACATACCCTGCTGAAATCGCGTGTAGAACTTCCCCGCACCCCAGAAATACACGTACCCTGCTGAAATTGCGTGTGGAACTTCCCGCGCACCCCTGTAATACACGTACCCTGCTGAAATTGCGTGTAGAACTTCCCCGCACCCCAGAAATACACGTACCCTGCTGAAATAGTGTGTGGAACTTCCCGCACACCCCTGTAATACACGTACCCTGCTGAAATCGCGTGTTAAACTTCCGCGCACCCTCGAAATACCCATACCCTGCTGATATCACGTGTGGAACTTCCCGCGCACCCCTGTAATACACGTACCCTGCTGGAAGCGCGTGTAAAACTTCCCCGCACCCCAAAAATACACGTACCCTGCTGAAATCGCGTGTGGAACGTCCCGCGCACCCCTGTAATATACGTACCCTGCTGAAATTGCATGTAAAACTTCCCTGCACCCCCGAAATACACGTACCCTGCTGAAATCGCGTGTGGAACTTCCCGCGCACCCCTGTAATACACGTACCCTGCTGAAATCGTGTGTAGAACTTCCCCGCACCCCAGAAATACACGTACCCTGCTGAAATCGCGTGTGGAACTTCCCGTGCACCCCTGTAATACACATACCCTGCTGAAATCGCGTGTAGAACTTCCCCGCACCCCAGAAATACACGTACCCTGCTGAAATTGCGTGTGGAACTTCCCGCGCACCCCTGTAATACACGTACCCTGCTGAAATTGCGTGTAAAACTTCCCCGCACCCCAGAAATACACGTACCCTGCTGAAATCACGTGTGGAACTTCCTGCGCACCCCTGTAATACACGTACCCTGCTGTAATCACGTGTAGAACTTCCCCGCACCCCAGAAATACACGTACCCTGCTGAAATTGCGTGTGGAACTTCCCGCGCACCACAGTAATACACGTTCCCCACTCAGCGTTTGCTGTTTGCCAGCCCAGTATACTGGTCCAGGGTTAGCGCAGCCCTTTGCACTGAATTGGGAATTTTGATGGCTTTTCCTTGCGCGGGGGCGTTCTTGGCGGCATAACTGGCGCTGCTGCAGGGTCGCTGCGCCATTCTGCGCCACGGCTGGTTTTGGAGGGTAAAATCCATGAATACGCTGTGTGCGGATATCGATTTTAGTGTGCTCCACTTTTGTGCGAAATTCTATGAATTACCCTGTAAATGTATGCCGCTTGTGGTAGAGGATTTCAGTGGTAGGTGGGTTATAAGTGAATGAGGATGAGTGTTTCCAAATGAGTGGGAGGGATGAGACTGTAAAAAATGGGGACGAGTGGCGTCCTGGATGGTTCACTAAAGCAGTGTAAATGGGTGTAGAAACATGTTCTAAGGGAGCGGAAGAGTGTTCTATTGAGCCAGGCTTGACGTGATATATAACACGTTTTGACCACTAGAAAAATGACATAGAAGATTAGAACTTGTCCCACCTAAAGGTCATTGAGGTTTAACATTCAATAAAAGATGGTTAACTCTAGGTAAATGTAACATTACGTTATTTTGGTTAACATTTCAGTCATTTCTGCTGTATCTTACACCAACAAATGCCATGATGCTTCTGCTGACAGAATGCAAGGCCTGATGATAGCCTCACATAGTCTTCACCTGGCATCAGTCTAGCTGCTCGAGATTATGATCATTGGGGTAGGGGTGCAAGCATTTCTGAATTACTTTAGCAAGCCATGGAACAAAACACATTTGTGTGGCGGGCAATCATATTGTTGAAACAAAAGAGCATCTCTTTGCCATCCCCAACCCCCTAGGCAGATAGAGTGAGTAATAACAACTATAAAGCAATGTTCATGACAACATTTAATTAATCAACTGGACTGAAGGGAAGCAGTACAGGCAGCAATCTGACCATAAAGGCCTAAACCCCTTTTTATAGCACAGAGGATTCCCTTCCAGTGGATGAGAAGCATTCCAATGCAAGGGTGTTTCAAATGAAGCATACTGAGCATCATAGCACACGGTCTGGAGTGGGGGAGTTCAGAGATCAGGACCTTTTTTGAGGGTCCTGTTTTTTTGCATTTTGTCTAATTTGCATACCCACAATGCTTGCTCATGTGGTTCCTAAATGGAGGTAAACTTCCAGTGACGGCTAATGGGCGAAGCCTATTCTATTTTCATCTTTAAGGGGAAAGTTTTTTTTTTCAACCAAGCCTTTTTAAACCCACCTTAACTTTGCCAGGGTACATTTTGAAAATACTCATTGGTTATTTAGTTTCCAACCCGCATACACACAAACAAAAACCGAGCATGGTGACACAGAAGGAAATACTACTTGCAAACTAAATGAATCGGCTAGGAACCGAGGGCGCAACATTTCATTGGCTAGTGAAAATTGACTCTTGGCAAGTAAGAAACGGTTTGCTGTCTATGGTGTGCAGAATTAAGGTTACACGTGACTTTTTTTGTGGCTGGCTTGTGGCTTGCAACTTGAAATTGTGCTCCTTGATGAACCTATAGTACCAATGTGACTTAGTTAAAGTGGCAGTGGTAGTCAAAGCCCCTGATATGCCTTTTTTGTACAGTTGTTTTCTTTAACAGCACGTACAATTTCCAGTTTTTCACCAGTCTCCAGAGTTTTAAACTAAGGGTAGCATAGCAAAATCTAGCAGAAATCCACAAGGAGGAGTCAATCAGCTCAGCAGAATATAGAACCACATTGCTCAGACACTAGTCTGCTGAGCCCATAACCATACGTTGGTCTTTCACAGGATATAGGCCTTAAGGAAGTGCCCTTCTCTCTGCCCATGGTGTGTCCATGCCCCTTTCACTGTTAGTACACTTAATACATGGCCAGATTGAATGTAAACAAATTATATGATATGATATGATAGATCAGGTTATTTATAACGCGCTTAATACCCAGAGGTTTCTAAGCGCGGACCCGGGATTGAACCTGTGGTGCCCCATGTCGTCTTGCTTCCAAGGCGAGCATGTTGCCCCTGAGCTTTCGTTCCGAGACCATGGGCATCATTTTGTGACTGTGATGGTAGTAGTGGTAGTAGTTTATTTATCACGTGCAAATGCAATTACCAGTAAAACTAGGTTTTATAAACGAGAGGAGTATCAGCAGTAAAGAACCAATGAAATTGATATGCAATTGAGTTGTCTGACGATGAGAACATGCAACAGTTCTTGTTTTTATAATGCTTTGAGAAGGCTCCGTGTTGAGGGAAGGTCATTCACAAGCCTGTATTCACTTTAGAGATTTTCAACCTAATAAAACGATTTTAGCTCTGAAAGATTCTGGAGATGTTGGAATTTTAGATTCTGGAGAAGTTATGACCATTGGGGATCCTTGTCATGTTTTTAAGAACAAAATCCTGAGACAGAGCAGACCATACATTGTACTAAATTCAGGTCTGTTAACCAGCATACAGCCAGGGAGTATACACATGCTAATTCATCATCTTATCCATCTATGGCATTTCTGGTCTCACTAGACCATTCTTTAATGAACTTGGGCAACTGCTTGATTCTTTTTCCACTAAACTTCACCTCATTCTGATAGGTGACTTTAACCTCCTCGCTCCAACCACTTCTCAGAAATATGAACTTCAGTCTTTTCTTTGTGACCACGCTCTCCACTCTATCCATAACCTACCAATCCACACAAGGGGTAACTCTTTGGATCATTTATCTCCACCTCTCTCTCAGCCACTACTACCGTCACACCATCCATATCTGATCACTCCATTGTGTCCACCACCCTCTCCTTTGCACTCTCTGACCTCTCCTTACCTATTACCACATCCATTCCTAAAATGAAACTTCAACCTTATGCCATTCCCCCTTTCTCTCTGACCTATAGTTATCACTCTCCTCCTGTACACCTGATGCCTCCTCTTCCACTAACACTGCCTTCTCAAGCTTCCAATCCCTACTATATGACTCATTCTGATCTCACTTCCCAGTGCTAACTTTCACCTCTAAGTCTCAATGTCCTCAATCATGGGTAACTCCATTCATATGCTGTCTCTGCCCAAACATGCGTTGGCTGCTGTGCAAATGGAGATTTACCCACTCACTCGAGGACCTGCACTTCTACCTATCTGGACTGAAAACTCTCAAGTCCTCTATTGATAGAGCAAAAAGGGAATTACACCTCACCCCATTGACTCTCACTCCAGCCATCCTTGCAGAGCACTCTAAACTCACTCCTCCTAAACCTACGACTATCAACTCTACCCTCACAGTTAATGACCTAGCTGAATACTTTGCTGAAAACATAAAAAAAAATGAGATACTCGTCTGATCTTCCTCCGAATCCTTCCTCCTACATTCTCCACTCTGCCTACTCTACCATCATCCTCAGCCTCCATCTCCCACTTTAGTCAAATAATACTGAATAAGTCCTATCTCCACTGATGAAGGCTAACACTACGTGTGCCCCATCAGACACTCTTTCTCCTCAGCTAGTCAAGCCTATTGCCCCTTCGGTGGCATCTCACTTCGCTGCACTCTTCAAGCTGTCCTCCCACTTGCTTTGCCTCTATTTTCAAAATGTCAATGGTCATCCCTCCGTTAAAAAAGCAATAGGCTTAGTCGGACCTGCCGGCTAACCTTTACCTTGTGTCTCTCCTTCCACATTGCTCTAAAGTGCTGGAAAGGGTTTTGTTTGTCTTACCAATTCCTTAGACATCCACAACCTTCGAGACCCCTAAAATCAGGTTTCTGCTCCGGTCACTTCACTGAAACTCCTTTCATGAATGTATCCAACTTCATCACTTCTGCCAAGCATTCCAACCTATCCTCTATCCTAATTCTCCTTGACCTGTCCGCTGACTTTGACACTGTCGACCCCTCTGATCTCCTTAATACTCTCTTTCTTCTTGGGATTCGTGATCGAGCCCTTGCCTGGATTGAATCCTACCTTGTACCTCACCAGTTCTCTGTCCCCTGGAGCAACCCCTCCCAACTCACTCCTCTAACTGTTGGTGTTCCACAAGGCTCTGTCCTGGGTCCTCTCCTCTTTACACTCTACAGATCAGCTCTTGGGGCATGTGGTATCAAGAATATACAGACACAAGTGATCACAGTTTAAGGGTGTTTATTAAACTGTATAGGTAGGGTGGAAAAATACCTAGTCTAAACCTAAACATAAGATGGGAGCAAGCTACGACCATGAAATCAAAAATAAGGCAATCCTAGTGATGTCTTGTCAAATAAAAAGGCCTATTCTAAGAAAAACCTATGGCCAATCCTTACGCTAAATACAAAAGAGAGTGGTATAGGGCTCTCAAGAAATGAAGAAGTGTTTACAAATAATAAGTCAGGATGCGGTAGTCGTGGTCTCCCTTCCCCACCTTTTGGGCATGGGACAAGGTGAAACTCTGGAGCACAGCATACGCTTGAGCTTTCCCAGCACGAAACGACAGTTCCGTTTTCAGCTATCAAGATCTTCGATAGCCAAGTCTCTTGCTCTGTAAAAAGTCTCTTGCCTTTGAGGGACTGATGCATTCAAAAGAACAACACAAGTTCATTTCTGCCTTGGATCCCCCTCTCTGGTATTCACAAATCTTAATGTCTTATTAAACTGTTCAAGGTGCACAAACCTCTTCTGGATTCACTCTTGTCAACACTACTGTTCTTTGGGACTTTAGACGTTGCCCCTTTCCATCGACATCCCATCTCCAGGTTCACTCTTGCCAATCTCACAGTTCCTTCTACTTTCTTACTACATCGGATTCACTTCCCTTATTCACGATCATCTGCCGGTCAAAGACTTTCGACTGTACAGAGGATTTTATCAGACCCCTGTATGACCACTTTGACCCTCTTCTCACCTTTCCTAAGGCTTTCTGTTAATAGTAGTTTCAACAATTGGTTAAACACCCAGAGTTTCTCGAGTGAGCATCCACGTGGTGGCTGGCTTTCCCCTTTTATATCAACAGTTCTTTTTACATTCTGCAATAAGCCGCTTGCTACTTTGGTTCAACACAGTTCGGTTTCTTTATTGGTTCACCCCTCGACTCACTGGCTGTGATGAACTGCTTGGCTTTCTTCATATCAGGAGTCCCCTCCCTCACTGTTCACCCCCAGGAACTGGATCCAATAGCGATGGCCGTGTCCTGGCCACCTGGATGACAGATCCCCAGGGACTAGTCAGGGAGACAGAGTCAGGTTTCTCACAGGCAGTATTCTCCTCCTTTGGGTTCTCATACCAACTCTTTGCAGACAACACCCAAATCTTACTCTCTTTTTCTGAACTGTCCTCTGATATCTCTATCAAAATTTCAAACTGTGTCTCTGCCATTAAATAGTGGATGGCTGCCCACGCTCTAAATGTTGAACTCTTCTAAAAAAGAGATAAAGATATTCATATTCCCAGCCAAATACTCTATTTCATCTCCTTTGCTGACTATCCAGGTCCCACCTGACAATCTCCACTATTCCTCTTTAGTTAGAAACATCAGCATCATCTATGACTCCTCTCACACCTTCTCTACTTTCATCACCAAAACTGCAACAGTGGCTTGCTTCAACCTCCAAAATATTAGGAAAATCAGGCGGCACCTCCTTCCTTTCAACAGTGCGAAGCATCTCTCCCCAACTATGCTTTCTGCCCTCTTGACAAGTTTATTAACTTTTCTACCAGGACTCTCTTTGAACGCCCTCACTTCACATCTACTTCCTCTTACTGTCAGCACGCTGGATGGCTGACAATGCACAGCAGGGCCGGATTTAAATGTCTTCTCCTGGTTCACAGATCTATCCATAGTAAGGCACGACTGTTGCTATCCTCCTCTATCCAACTCTACAAGCCTTTTCGTAATCTCAGCTCTGCCTCCTAGACTACCCTTGTGGCACTTCATCCTCTGTGAGTTACCGCTCGCTTCCACCCCTTCCCACTTCTTGCTCCACTTGCATGGAATGTTCTTCCCTGGACATCCAAGAAAGAGCCCACACCAAATTGTTCAAATCCAAATTGACAACTTACCTCTTCAACCCTGAGTTTTCCTCCAAACCTACCTCTCTCCTGCATTCAAGCTATCATTTTGCCCTCACCTTTAACCTGCCTATGTCCCTCACTTTCTCTGGCTCCACTCTTACACTTCTTCCATCATGATCACATCCCTAACATAGCAGGCTGTACCACCTACCTGCACTTAAAAATGTCTAATGTTGGTTGGCCTTAATCTATGCAAGTCCACACATGTATTGTCCCCGGTGACTGCTCTATTTACTCCCCTCCACAACCTGGTCAGAATGTCACTAGAGTTCATCCCATTGTAAGTAGCCCACTGCTTCTCATCAAATCTGATATCTATTGTATGTTCTTTTGCGATCTAAATTGCATTGTTCTTACCTGCACATTGCTGAGCGTGTAGAACACCTTAATTTTGATTTTCTTTAAACAAGATGTAGCTATTTTAACTAGAACTTGCACACTTTCCTACCATATGGGAAAACTAGTCAGCTTCTTAGGAACTAAATAACTAGGAACTAAATTTCCATTGCACAATAAGATATATTGGAATACTTCCCATGCCATGTCTTTTGAAGGCCTTTTGAAAGTCTTGTTTTTAGTTCACTTCAATAAAAAATAAAAATAAGTAGGGTGTCTTTTAACATAGATACAGTGAGAACATTAATTGATTAAATGTATAAAATCAGTAGTTAAATGTGACCAACTTAGTCACGTTAGAAAGGACTTGTGCTCTTGCTCCAGTTGATAGATGTCATGTCATCCCTGATACATACACTGTCAGTAATCATCATCCAGTACGTGTAAATGCTATAAAGTAATTGGTCCACATTTATTAGTGTATTGAGGTTGGCTTGTTTTTTCACTACATTTATTTCACAACTCAGTATTAGACAACCTTCAACTAGCATAACGATGCCAAATGCCTACACGTGTTTCGGACATTGCCCTTTCTCAAGGTAATGTCGCAGTGCTGAAAATTAATAGTACAATATCTTAAGTCTATTGTAAACACTGTCATATTCTGACAAGTACAAACAAACACTGTATTACATTATATTCATATTAAAACAACTAAAAATCTCAGAGAGAATGGTATGAGAATGGTATGACAAAGTGGGTTGGGGCAAAGGGTTGGCATAATCAATAGTGTTAGCATACATGTCAGCATTATCCATTGCATTCAGGAGACATTAGTCCAGTCTTGCTTTTACCTTTGCACCATGGGACTGGTAGTCCTGTGTTTTTTTATGAAGGACAAAACCAGGACTACAATCCCCAGAATACAAAGTTCAAACCAGGACTGAACAAGCGTCTCCTTATTGGAAGGGATAATGTCAAGCATGTGTGAGTTACCTGACTGTGATCACACACACACAGTTATTAATGTGCTTAGTAAGGAAATTCATATTTATTAGTATGATTTTGTCAACAATATAGAAGTGCTGATTGAAGAAGAACTCTTGTTAATCAGTTTAAATTGTAGTATCCAATCTACTTATAGATCAATTTGTTCTATTTTGGTAAGACCAAGTCTAATAATAGTAAATGAGGCACCTTTTTGCTGTAAATGTTTCTGCTAGTTCGTATGTTAACCACAGCTACGCTGTTGCTACAACTCTAGACGAAAAAACTCTTTCAAAGCACTTATTGGTTATCTACATGTGCCAGTGATCAAGTCAATTTAATAGAAATATATGAAGTTATAATGTACTCCAGAATTGAAAGAAGAAGCTAAAACATCTAGTATAAACATGTATTTTCTAATACGTTGTTCATATTAAAGTCAACTATTTCCCGTCTTTACCTCTTGAAGCTGTGATAGATAGGAGTTTTCCGTGTTCCATTACTGGCTATGCTACCATTAGCATGTGGAAAGGTAAAGGTGACTAACGATAATCCCTACCAACCTCGATTTAAAAACAAAGATGGCCGTGCTGCAATGAAAACTGAGCCATCATTACAGAGTGAAAAAAGGGGAAGGCGAGGCGCGCACTCCAGATCCCAGTCAAATATAACTGATGAAAGAAGTAGCTGGGTTAAATCCCAAAATTGAACAAGTATTAACAGGATTGAATCCCATCTGCTGCAGTTCAGTTGCTCTGTTGTTCTTCTCCTCCAAGCGCTTTCTTGTTATTTTTACAATTCAGGTGACCAGGAACCAACACCCCTCCAAGAGCACAGATCTTTCCTAAAATTGGGGGAAGGGAGAAAACCATTAATATGGCTCTCTCAAGTGGGGCACAGTAACCCTGGTGCTGCTGCCTCTGGAGCCCGGGACTCCCATAACATTATGTGAAAAAAGAGGAAGACGAGGAGCGCACTCCAGTTCCCAATCAAATATAACTGATGCAAGAAGTACCTGGGTTAAATCCCAAAATTTAACAAGTATTAACTTGCCCTTTTTTCATTATTACAGAGTGGTTTAAAGACCATTATTTGTAAGGAAAACAATGTGAGAACAGGTTATTAATTAAGTCATTCTGTGAAAAAATAAATTAATTGCATCAAATTAAATTACAGGGAATCTTAATTTTCACACTCTTACATCTTATGCTCAATGCTTGCATGTGACTATGGAGACAGGAGGCACAAGGAAAAGAAATGCTGGTGTGCACTGCAAGAGAAACAGGAGGCAGAAATCAAGTCTGCTTTCCCAGGTTATCATGGAGCTCGAAGCAATGTGATAGTGGACACAAAGGAGCTCATTTGCTGCTGGATGTAATTCGGCAGCTGAAGGACGTTGCATGTAGCCATGCACGTAGGCGGCCTCCGGGCCCAACATTTTGGCCTTTTACATGGTGGTGTGCAAAAGTGCAGGGCAAAAGGTGACGTACACGCGTGTACTCTCCCTTTGGCCCTGCACAATTGCACTCGGCCGTGCAAATGAGTACATGTTTTCTATCATACTCGCATGGCAGGCAGCATTTACAATTACAATTAAACGCGCATTGCAGGCAACATTTACAATGGTTCCCTATGGAGTCTGCCTGTTTATGCTGGTGCCTAAAGCCGGCGGGTTCCATTGTGGTCCCCAGCATGTGCGCCGGCATGAAAATGCACGCTGGTGCAAATGCAGGGACATTTGTATGGTTTAGAGGAAAGGAGGCGACGGAAACTCAAGTTGTGTTCTGCCCCTCCTCTCCACCATGCAAATGATTGAAAATGGGGCGTGATGTTAATGGAGGCTTTTACGCCTTTCATTAATGTTATGCCCCAATGGAACATAAACTCCAAAGGTGTTTATTTTCAAGTCCACCACATCGAAAAAAATGCTAACAGCAGGTATCAAAGTGAAATACCTGTCTTATCCTCTGTTTGTCCGATCCAGGGAGTTTGCATTATTTTTGCAAGCCGAGTGCGGACATGGCTGAAAGGGATATATGTACCCACTGTGCATTACCGCTGTGCCTGAACAAGCGTTTGATTCACAGACATTATTAAACCAAGGAATTCCTATAGAATCCACCTGTCTTTAATACCTGCTAAAGGCAAGCAATCCATAGGAACCCATTATAACGACCTCCCTCAATTGTTAATTGCGGGAGGCATGCACCCTTTTCTGCAAAAAATGGTGCCAAAAAAAGATGTTAACGCACTTTCACCTGTTCTAGCAGGCTTTGTGCACTCATTGTCTCACATATGTTTACATTTGCAGGGGTGGAATTGGAAGGTAGTGCAAATGTTGACAGTGCAATGACCACTTTTGGGAAGATGACCCTAAAGCGATTGCTTGCTAATAGTCCCTGCTCTGTGCTCACTCTAAGGGAGCTATAACTTTGAGGCAGGTCTTGAGAGCATCAATGCGCCCAATCACTGTAGGGCCGCCATGTGCGGCTTTTCTATTGCAGGTGGGCATTCATCCATTTCCCGTTCAGCGGCTCTACAGTGAAACTCTGCAATAGATTTGCAACAAAATGTCTGCCTTTTTTTCCTGTGTTTCTGCAATAAATAAGAAGGTAGTCACTATCTCTCCAAAAAATGTGGAACGTGTCAAGATTTATTCTTGAATGCAGCGGCTGTTCTTCAAAGTAAAAAAGAAGGAATGCACAGAGAGTATTATTTCCTGGCCTTCTGACAAACTTTGATGAGCCTCACATGGGCTCAGCAAGAATCTTCCCAACAAAGTCTGCTTGCTGTGTCTATTCCCTCTGCACCATCAGCTGTCTTCTTGTCCCTCCTCATCTCTCATTCTAGTGTTGGAGATTTGCTTCCAAATGTAAATTTGGGGAATGCCACACTGTGCAGTGTGCAGCTGTTCCGGAGACCTTTACTGAAGCAGAAAACATATGGATGGCACTTGTCATCTCCAACGCAGAGAGGAGAGGGCCACTAAATTGTCAACAATAGTCAGTCACCATCCACACTTTTCCTCTGCAGGAACTAAGGAATCGATTATCCCAGGTGAAGAAGTGGAACAAGAAAAGTAGTGAAACTGTGACCCTGGCGGCAGTAGGAGCTTGTAGCAATACATGCATTAATGGTTTGGAGGCAGGGCAGGTAGGGGGCCAAGTGTGTGGGATGAGCAAAACAGAGGGTCATGAATTGCTTTTCAAACAAGAACATCTGATACATTCCCTTTACCAGCCAGACACAGCTGGCGGTAGTTCCTGTACCCTCCGCCCCCTACAAGGTCACCACCCATGCGGAAATTGTGTCGCACGCCAATTCACCCCCAACGACATTTTGTGGTGGGTGATGGCCCACACAGTCTTCTGAAAAAAGAATCTAGGTGGATTTACCGCCTAGATACATACCATCATGGTTTGAACAAGTTTTTTCAACCTCTTATTTATGTCATATCTGGAGTGGGGAGACTGCTGCCCTGATCCTCACCACGCATCCTTCTTGGCTACACCCTCTCCAAGTACCGTTGCACGTTTACCCACCGTTACACTGTTCCTACTTTTCAGCCCTAGTGAACTTTGAGACACCTGCCTCGCATACAGTAATTCCCGAACACAACGCATTGCTTTCGTATGTCCCCTGCATCACTGAACAAAAATTAGAATTACACATGGACCCAGGGCTGTGGCTTGCTGTACAACTAGTGCTCCTCCATACCATGTGCAGGGATCCTTTTATGAAGACTGACTGTGTACGAGATACGGACTCTGGGCTCAGAACAACCTGCAGTATAGTTTTTTCTGACACGTGCTCTATACGAGTTTCCATGACAACCAGTATAACAACAACCCTGGGAGCGTGCGCACATCCATTTAACACGGTTGCGCTTCCTGATCACATTGGATGTTTGCCGTCACGGCGCCCTGGGCTCCACGCACGCGCGGTCTCCAGGGACGCTCGCGCGTCCACAGACATCGTTAAGACGTGATTTGTGTATGCCGGCCAGCTCCTTTCCCTACACAGGAGGTATAATCGAGTCCTTTTACCAGGTGAGAACACCCCTGCCGGCCATATTTTGTCGCATGCCAATTTCAACTGTGTGGCGCACCCACACAAGTGGCTCTCCGTTTCTGGATCGGACGTTCCAAAATCTGTTTTGGAACTCCCTTATGTAGAGGCTAACAACACTTTTTCATGTATGAGGCATCACTCCGGACACACGGGCACCCCACTATATAACTGCCCGCTACACCCTCTCACGGGGCAACCATTATTAAGTTATGAACCCATGAATCATCGGGACGCCACTAACTCACAGACAGCATTACTAAGATGACTGTTGGCTCCTGCCCCTGCACTATAGATTAACGACACGGGTGCACCATACCAGCTTAGAGCTTAAAACTTGAGCGTGCACGGTGATCCCTACCCGCTACCATATTTTCATGTGCACATTAAACACAATGAACACAATACCCCCCTCAATAATAACCTTTTCTGTTAACTTTGGCCCTCTATCTCATCTTGGTCATCGTCTTCTTTTCCTGACCTATCCAGGATTCTCATCAGATAACAGCCCGCTGCTAAGGAAACTAATCCCAGCAACAGCCTACTAAACAAACAGTGGATCAGAACCATCCAGTCAGCACGTACTTCACATCAGCATTTCCTTTCATTGCTGGTTTTTCAGCCAATATCCTTCACTACCTCTATAGGATGCTTTTAAAGGATTATGGGTCTCTAGAAGCTCCCTATCTACCCCTCTATTTTTTTTTGTTCCCCACACAGAACCACCGTGTGGATCACCACTACTGTCCGGGCTCCCGCATACTCAAATGGGACCCGTTTTGAGGATCCTCCATGCTCAGCATTAGGCCTCTTAGTGACCGAAAACCGAGTACTTGGGATACATAGCACCGGCAGGTAAGATACCAGCACGGTGCTGTGAGAACTGTTGTATCATTATTCATGCTCAAAAACTGACGGCATTTTACAAATTCACTCACTGGAGTTTTTCTATACACATTGCAGGGTCGCCCTTCTGGAGCCCTGAAGAAGGCGGACGCAACTCACTGCAAATCCGCCGAAACGTGAAGCAAATCGGGAACACCCGATTATAACAGTTCCCTGTTTTACCAGACTCAGTATATTCAGTCTCTGCCAAGTTGGAAAAAAGATACCTTGTTTTCCCTATGACCCTGTAACATTTATTGTTATATTTAGAAGAAATACTCAACAAATACAGGAAATTATTCCCTAATTGGGACACCTTTGAAACTTGGGAAACTTTGTAGCCCTTTTATTTCTTCTTTTTTTGGATTCATCACAAAGCATTTATGTGTTCACACAAGCATGTATATTTACTGTGCCAATGAAATAATAATTTAGACTTATCTATATATCAACCATACAGTATTTTATGTTTACTTCGTTGTATGGAGTATATTTTTCATTTGCCATTTGATGCCACTGTCAACTGTTACTTTTCACATGTATGTCGTATTTTCCAGCATTCTTTTCTTTTTTCAATCTATGCACTACATGTTCTTTTTATGATTAGCAAATAAATTATTGTTCTCTAATATCTGTATTTTCTAACACAGTGAGTGATTAGTACTTATAGACTTTATCTTTGGATCTCCTACTCAGGAGACCAGATTTTGGAAAAACTTGTGAGAGACAGGCCCAAAACTTTGTATCTGTCCAACCAAGCAATTGCTTAGAGCATTCATCACCAGTAAGGGTACATACACTTCTTTACTTGCTTTTCAAACAAACCAATTTCGATTTATTGAGCTATGGTATTGGGAGTCCTGCTAGGCCATGTAGCCTTGGCCGGCCACTCGGGATCCATCCTGCCTTGTTTTCCTCTTTTCTTTTTGACTGTCGCCAAATTCTCTCTCTTCCCACTTTCTTCTCTATGGCTACGACTCTCACATGTGGTGTCCCTCAGGGGTTCGCCATCTCCCAGGTTATATTTAACACCTACGTTCAACCTCTGACCAAACTGATATTCTCCCACGACTTCCTGTGCTATTCTTATGCTGATGACATGCAAATCTTGGTTCGATTAGACCTTTCCTCTTCTGAGTCAGCGGGCAGATTCCATGCCTGTTTGGAGGCCATGGGGGAATGGATGCATAACAACTGTCTCAAGTTGAACGGTGACAAGACCGAGGTGTTGGTGCTGGGCCCCCCTCGGCTTCTTCCCTTCGGACAACTGATTTTTGGCTGACCTCTTTGGGTTCCTTTCCCCTGCCAGTTTCCACGGTTAAGGACTTAGGGGTAAAACTCACTTCATCCTTGTTCATGGAGCCCAGGTGAGTACAGTCTGCTAGCAGGGCCACATTCAGTTTAAGCTCTTTTGACAACTTATTCCATATATCCCTGAGCATCTCCATGCCCTAGTTATCTCTGCTGTGGTCAGGTCCTCACTGGACTACTGTAATTCTCTTTAATTAGGTCAGCCCGCTTTTGTTCTCCATCACCTGCAAGTCCTTTAAAATTCTGCTGCCTGACAGGCGACCTCTACTCCTCGCTGCTGTCACATTTCCCCTGTGCTCCGTAAACTCCACTGGCTGCCAGTGACTAAACGCACAAATTGAACACAAGCCCACAAACCAACTTCCTTACCGTGCTGCTATGGCGAGATACTGAGATGCCTACAGACCTACTCATGTATGACCCCTTTAACCATGAAAGAAAGGGGAGTGAACGACCATATGTTATCAAAAATATCCATATTTTAAATGTATCAAAAACAATTCCAAAAAATAAATTATGATAAAAACAACAGCATATTCAACAATTCATTCTAACAATAACATCTACACATACATATACAACTTGTATTGTGGAACAACATACAATGCAGATGGGAAGAGGATAAGTATCTCTACTACTGCTCTTTCTAGTGTCGCCTCCTTGTCTAATGGGGGCGAGGGAAATGTGCCTACACTTAACAAAATGTGTTTCTAGGACCAAAACAATCATCAGAGAATGCATGCAACTTAATTCCAATTGCATTTCCTCTTGGTGCTGTCTTCAGGGCACTTAATCTTTTGTGTATGTTCCCATTTCTTCGTATGTCTTCACACAATGTTAGCCATACATATGGTTATCTAAAAACAAACAAACAGAACCATCCTTCTTACAATCATGATTACAATCACTTATGGTCTGGCAAAATATATTATAGCATCTCTTGTATCTTCGCCTCTATTTCTTTTAAGCAGATGGTACATTAATTCTTGGTATTGTAATTACCCAAAGAGAAACATTCTCTCTATAACATCCTATTGATTCAAATTATTTACCAACAGTACACATTTATTATTCACTTTGTATTTTAGCATGTTCACTATTCGCTATTTGTCACTCTGAATGTGAAAAAACCTTTCGCTTCACTTCTCACTCGTAACAGGTTATTTTGCTTCCCTGTGTTATGTTTGTTTCGAAACCACTTCTAAAGGTGGATATCCCTTACTGCCGACGTGTCTCTATAAACAAAGGGAGATATATATTTTTATCGGGGGATGTAACTCCTCTGCAGCACTAGTGCCTCAGTATTTCCCCATCTGGGGCTGTCCCTGACCGACCCTGTATGTCCATAAAACTCCATGAACTTGAGATTCTAAGCAAATAAAACTGACAAGTAAATAGTAAAACAGGCCTGTTCTTCAATCGTGTCCATTCACACCTGCAAGTCCCATCTTGCAAGAAGCATGTTAATGTGTGTTGAACACATTCATCCCAAATTGCCATTTTGTTTTTATTGCCAACCACTTATCGTCTGCAATTTCTGGATCTCAATGGGCTTCATTACAAGTATGGCGCTAAGTGGTAAAATTGCTGGCAACTCCGTTACTGCCAACTTTAGCACTATGCCACATTACGGCTGCCCAAAAATGTGGCAGTAATTCCACTGGCGCAATTACCTCCAACAATAATTCCGACAAGAACCAGCGAATCAACGTGGGGACTAATTCCACCAGTGGACTTACCACCAAAAAAACAAAATCCATTACTGCCACAAAAACAGAAGCATTACCTCCCAAAATTGGAGGGAATTCTGCCAAAACACAGCACAGATACCCACACAAAAAAGGTGGAGGTAAATGCATTGAGGTGTTACAAATCAAGGACCAGGTGCACCAGATCCACTCAGGTGGAGTATAAAAGGCACACACCCACCCCAAACATTTAACTGAGCAACATGCAGCCCACACCGATGTAGATTTCGGGCTACACAGCCTGCTACTCTACATTGAGCTACAGCAGCATGCTGGAGAACAGCAGGGAAGGGGACAGGTGCAACAAAGGCGCAGGAGATGAATGCCATGGAGACCACTCATTCCACGTGTCCGCCCATCTCCATGGACACTCACGGACAGCCAATTAGTCCCCTATACCGATTGGACCGTCCAACCATCGCCAAACTGCTCACCCTGACACAGGCAGAACTGCAGAGGGCCATTGCCATCATAACAGCCCCCCCCCCCCCCCTTTACCCCCTGCTGAAGCTTGTGGCAGTCCTACACTTATGTGGCACAGGTACATTCCAACACACAGTTGGGACACTGCATGGGATGTCACAGCCCACCTTCTCCAAGGTGCTGGTCCAGGTTGCCCTAATGATGCATGCACATCTGCACATCTCCATGCCCATCACCCAGGTACAGGTGCATGCTGCCAAGGCAAGGTTCTACAACATTGCCCATCTCCCCAAAATCATTGCAGCACTGGTTTGTACCCATGTGGCGTTGGTACCCCCCAGGCAACAGAAAAGGCATACCACAACCGATAACAATACCATTCGATGAATGTGCAGATGACCTCTGATGCCAACCTCACCATCATTCACTGCTGTGCCCGATATCCTGGGGCACACATGACTCACTGATTCTGTGCAACAGCACCCTACCTGTGTACAAGGAGAGGCAAGAGAACAGCACACCTGGCTTGTGGGTAAGTAGCACTCACACCTGACTGCCAAAAGCACTGACACACACACCAGGGGTACGTAAAGAGGGGTAAAGTGAACAAACTACAAGTCCCATGATGCAGCACCACAAATACACAGAACAGGCCAAGCACCCTGACTGACCTACCCCATGACAAAGACTTGAACCATCTGACAACATAGGGCATCCAGCCATGCAAGGTAGCACCACAAAGTCAGGGCTAGGTACAACCAATATAAGCATCACGATGCACGCTAGATGGTGTACTGCAACACCCTAGTTGACCAGTGCATTGCCAATGTCACAGCAGTGTCAGGCATCACACAACTGCCAACTCCCATAACATAAATGACTGCAATTGAACCATGTAGCCCAAGTCCAATCAACATCGATGCACTCAGGGTGCACCGTGCCCAACCACTGAGTCATGAACATATGGGTATACACGTCAGTACCATTATCTTGTTCCCCGGCCTACACACCGATATGTCTCACACAGTCCATTCATGTTTTACAGGTGACTCTGGATACCCGCAGTTGCCATGGCTAATGACCCCTGTAAGAAACCCTGCTACACCACAGGAGATAGACTATAATGAGGTGCAGAGGAGAACAAGGTCATGCATTGAGTGGACATTTGGTCTTCTGAAATCAAGGTTTAGGTGCCTATATCACACAGGTGGTTCACTGATGTACAGACTCACAAAAGTTGGCAAAATCAGTGGTATGTGCCATGTTGCACATCAGGTGCATGCGTAGGAATGTTGAAATGCCCGCAGGTGAGGACAATGACCTCTCTAGCTCTGTTGTGGAAGATGCTAGAAGAGTCAACAGGGCACCACAGGCCATACCTGGGGATGTAACGGAAGGGCGGATGGTCCACCAAGAGCTCATGGACAATTTCCTTTTACTCCAGCAACATGCTGCACATACATGCAATGAATGCATGTGTCTAAATTGCATTAAATGAAAACCCTCAAACTGATCATGATTCAAATATTTTTATTTCTGGCAACAATGGAACCACAGCCCAACACCAATTCCCACCCCCAAACTCCAGCCCCATCACCAACTCCCACCCCACACCCCCAGGCCCAACACCAACACCAACTCCCACCCCCAACCGCAAGAACTACTCCCACTAGCACTTGCAGTTCTCCCCTTTGTCCGCAGGCCTAGCAGCATTTGAGGTATGCCTTTGTGAGCGCCTGGGCGGGGTGCTTGCCAATGACCCCTCAGAGGGGTAGCAGACTGTGAGCTCCCCCGCATGCTGCCCCTTAAATGGTCCCTGCAGAGTTGTATGGCTCTGGCCATGCACTCATGGGATTAGGACAATTGTTCAGCCAGCTCCCGCGCCCTCTGGCTTGTGAGGGACAGGCTTGAATTGCATGTCACTGAGCTCCTGCAAAGACGGTTGATGGACCTCGACAACCATCTTGAAGCCCCCTGGATGCAATCACGCATGGCCTCAGCATGCATGCCCCAAGTGTTCATGTGCGATGACGTGCATATCCATCTGCCTCTGTTACATCCGGTCCAGACGGCCCCAGATGCCCTGGAGTGTGGGGACAGGCACTGCCCATGGTGAATGTCTTCTGAAATGTTCCTCATGCTGCCCTTGATGGCGAACATTCCCAGCCTTCTTGTCAGATAAATCCTCCCCATAGTGTAGGGCACGGCAGGATGCACAATGTGATGGTGGTGTGTGCAGTGGGGAGAGGCTGCGCAGGGGGAAGACAGGTGAAAAATGGCAGATGTGGGGAATGTAGCTGGCTGGATGAAGGGGAGACACATCATACTGGTTGTCTGCCGTGCCTGCAGTGGCCTGCTCTGATTGTAGGCTGTTGTCCACACTCTGCCCCACCTGTGCGTTCACAGTCGGATCAGCTGTGGTTGTGTCCTGGCTTGCTGCTGGTGGCACTTATTGCACAATTGGAGTCTGTGGTGGCCGCATGGGCGTGTCCGTCTGGACGGCCGGAGTGTCTGTCAATGGCATGATGGCGTGGTGCCTCTCCCTGAAACTGCGTTGGCCTAGCTGTTTGCTGGCAGTGGTTGGTCCAGGTGTCGTGGAGGGGCCAGCCTCCTCAGTGGTTTCCTGGGTGTCTTGCATTCCTGTTGGGGAAAATTGACATGTGCGTTACCAGATTGGTGCTGAGGTGCATGGCAAATCAACATTCATTTGTCGTCTGGCTAGCCAGGTGTGGGCTGGCCGGCTCTATTTGGTCATACATCCCAGGGATGTGTTGGGCTAAAGGCTATCCTGTCCAGTGGTGCGTCAGGACAGTTGGTGACAGGTATCCAGTGTTGCAGTCAGGTGGGTGCAGTACATTATGTTGTGTGTGGGTCAGGTGGCCATGTTGTCAAATATATACTCCTCAATGTGTATCTACATGGGGCATTGCAGTCGAGGGACTAGTGCCTCTGACACAACTATCCGCTGTTGTGCATCCATGGCCATGGACATGTCGTAGGGTTACATGGTGTCTATGTTGCCTGTGCATAGGTGTCATGCTAGGGGGATCCTGTACCCACTGCATCATGTCATTGTGGCCGGATGCCTCACATGGATGGTGCATGCTGGATGGTGCATGCTTGATGGTGCATACTTGCTGGGGTTCATGTTGCTTGCTTGCATTGCAGTGTGGGTGTTTGTGGATTCCTGCAGGGTTGTCCAGTTGTGGGATCATATGTCACTATGGTACTCACCAGATTCAGCTTGGCTGCTGGCTCCTAGCTCGGCCCTGCCCAGGCCCTCTATGCCAACCATGTGCAGGATGCAACTGACCATGTCCTCCCACGAGTCAATTGCAAGGGTTCCACTGGCCCACCTCCAGCGGCAGCTGTCTTGCGGTGGTGGATAGAGATGAGGCTCCTGACCCTGGCCGTGAGGTCATTCCCCCTCTTTTTCATGTCCTCAACCTCACTTTGGACTTGTCCTACAGCCACCGCTTTGCCCCGTATTTCCGTCCATATGTTGTTTTTGCACTGTTGGCTGGTCTTCCTGTGCGATGCCCCATACAGCTCCTTGGAGTGGGTGACCATTTGCTCTGCCAACACCGTGAGCTCCTGCTCTGTGAATTTAGGCTTCTGCTGCCTCATATTTGGCACCCTGCCTTTGCACTTTCTTGATGACATGTTTGTCCTTGGTTGGGTGTCTGGATGGCATTCCTATCATGAGATATTCAATAGATTCTGATTTCCAAAATGACTGCCATGGTGCTTCCTTATGTAGCGATGACGAATTTCCACTGGCTGAATTTCCGCTGGTGAAAATTCAGCTGACCGGCCTGGTGGTAACTGTAATTCCACAGAGTTTGGTGGAATTGCGTTGTTCCACAGGTTGCTCGTGGTATCTCCGCTGGGCTGAATTAACATTACCGCCATTGGTGTGTGCGCGCCTCCAGCAGGTTGTAAATCGGCAGAAATGCTGCGGATCCACACGGCGGTAACGCCAATTCCGTCACGGCAGAGTTACTGCCGATTTTGAGTCAGACTCGTAATGCGGGCCAATGTATTTTCAGCAAAGAATCTGACGATCCTTCACCATTGACTGTGCTGCTTAGGGCTGCTGGGAGATGTAGTCCAACACATCTTCAGAGTCAAAGATGTCTGGCTCTTGCAGTCGATCGCTGAAGGGACCGGAAGCATTACAGGGTCAGTGGATTGAGACAAAGAGATTCCAGATGTTCTTGAAGGAACCCTCAAGAAGCGCATCTGCAGTGGAGCGAGTGACCCTGTAAGAACATGTACGGTTATGGGGAGAGAATCAGAAATTAAAATGCACAGACACATCACCAACTAGAGCAAGCAAACCACATAGCGAGTTACAGTATAATGTACACTGTTAATATGAAACGAAGCAGAACACTGTTTGATGAAGCAATACCACGTAGCCCGCAGGCCATACAGAACTAACGTGAAAAGGAAGGTAGAGATTAATTGTGAAACATTGACCTCCGATCATGAACTCCAAATGGAACAAAATAGGTCAGAGCAAAGTCATTCATGCCAGGCACCCAAACAAGAAGAACATGGCATAGGAACCATACAGCGCTAGCAGATCACAACCCAGGCACAGCAAACAGCAGACACCCAGCCAGAAACAAGTGGCGAAGCACAGTGAGTGTAAAATGCAGGTCAGAGTCCCGCGGACACTTGGGACACCAGACATACATTCAGGAACAGAGAGACAGCCAGGGAAGCAGTGCAATAAACAACCACGGTTATGGCAGAGAAAGTCACAAGTCCACAGCGCTTGCAAAGTAATTAGAAGGATTAAACATCAAGGCTGCGGGTATCTGGGCGGTGTGGGTGTACTGCCAATACAAATCCACTGGAGAAATTGAAGAAAAACGAGATGGTTCCCAGTCTCACTGCGCCAAGAAGTTGAAATTTATTATTTGTGCAAAAAGTAGCCTGACACGTGTTTCAAGCTGTGTACAGCTTTTCATCAGAGGCTAAAATTACATTATACAACATTACTATGCACATTAAATAATATAGCGTACACATATATGTTATGTGCAAAGAATGTTACATAAAAAACAACACATAGGCACAAGTTAAGAGACATAAGTCCAGGACGCGATGCAACCAAAGATAACACATGTACATCACATATAATACAAGTAAAAAATAAATAAAGAGTAGGTTACCACAAATAATCCAATTTTATTCGTAGTAGTCCGTGTAACAGACAAACAAATAAAGAAAGAGAAAGAAACACAACTTTAGAGACATAAGTTGGTCATAGCAGCGCAATCAAGTTCCGCCTGGTAAACTGAGTCTTGAAATAAAGACTATAATGTATACTGAATTGAAAAAGTCAATACCTTAGGTTACAGCAATTAGTGCTCCAAGTTTAAAGTAGGACAATGCCAGATATAATTCTGTAAGTAAAAATTGAATTCTTTAATGAAAGGCCAAGAATAAAATTTATTTCGTTTAGCACGCACCATAATAGTGCCAATAACACATACCTCAATTCACCTCGCAATTGCGGAAAGCTAATTAAACCAAAACAACAAGGAGAAAGAAAATAAATAACGAATTAGTGTTCCAGAAACAACAAAAATAATTAACTGAATTCACTCGTAATTCTGTATAAATATATAATTGTTTCCCAAGTAATTTGCCAAAAACAACCAAAGTAACCATATAATTAACTCGATTGACACTTAATTATATGTCAATGTAAATAAATACCGAGCAGTTAACCACATAGCCAGTCAATTGGGTTTTAAAACTACAAAAATATATAATTGATTCCCAAGTAGTTTTCCAAAAACAACCAAAGTAACCATTTAATTAACTCGATTGACACGTAATTTTATGTCAATGTAAATGCTTTCCAAGCAGTTAACCACATAGCCAGTCAATTGGGTTTTAAAACTACAACGTGAGAACAAAATAAACGAACCTACCGTGGTCAGCGTACGTTTCATTCTGCTCACATTGGGCTAGCACAGTGCACGAAAGAAAGGTAGGACTAATTATACTGAAATGCCAAGCAGCACAATGTATGGTCAGCCAATTGAGGTAAACATGAAAAGGAGAAAAGGACCGCCATGTTGGGTGAACCATACACACCTTCAAAGTTGCCTGACTTAAAGGGAAAGGTCCATTAGCACAATTAAACAATTTAATAAATAAACCTGAATTAAGTAAACCAGTGTTTTCCAAAGATGAATGGCCATGAGTAACTCGAAAAATTGTTATAAAAAGAAGGATTTATTAGTTGAAATGTTGCCTAGCCTCAGCAGGTCATTGATAATTAAAGTAACATTTGAATGGACCATCATATATAATACACTAAAGAGACCCATCCGGGGCCTGAGTGCGCTGCTACTGATCAACATACAACATAAAGGCACATTGCCTAGTATTGCAATATAAAATGCACATTGAGCAAAAATGAGATGACGGGGAGAGATCACGCCAATAGAACAATTTAAGGAATTTAGAGGCATTTGTCAAACCTCACAAATGAAAAATGAGTTATAAAAAGGTGGCAAACTCATGATCCGAATTAAGTCCTGCGGAAACTGTACGATATTTGCAGATTAGTTTGGCCTCTAATTGTCTTAATTTTAATGTGAGGTTGCCACCCCGTGGAGGCGATGTGACTTTGCACAACGCCACAAACCGAATATCATTTTTACAATCGATTTGATGGGATTTTTGCCAATGGTAGGCAAGAGGGTATTTGACATCTTGGCTCCCAAAAGTGGCCAGATGTTCTCGAATCCTAATTTTGAGTGGGCGAATAGCGCTCCCTATATATTTTAGGCCACAGGTGCAAATAATGCAATACACAATGAACTTGGAATTACAGTTGATGAAAGACTTGATTTCATGATTGCCCCGTAGCCCAAATGAAACTGAAGATGTTTCAAATGTAAAGTTACACATATTACAGCCACCACATTTATGAAAACTAGGAACTCTAGCGGAATTAAGCCAAGTCTTGGGAGTAGGTAACGGGCTCATGAATGATGGACTCAATTGATTTTTGAGGGATGTACCTTTGCTATAATTCACACTAACATTAGTATCCAACCAATTTGAAATATCTTTGTCGAGATGTAACAAATGCCAATGTTTACTTAGAATGGTATGGATATTATGACTATCAGAATTATATCTTGTAATAAACCTGATATTCTCAGAATATGATGATTTCGTCCGAATTTTCGGCACCAATAAATCAGCTCTCTTGACCTGACGTACTGTAGCTGATGCTTGTTCAACACACTTCTTATGGTATCCTCTATTCAAAAACCGAGATTTAATTAGAGCACATTCTTGGTCATAGTCAGCTGGTGGGAGCAATTTCTCTTAGCACAAATAAATTCCCCTTTGGGGATATTAACAATGACATGTTTTTTATGGCATGATTTTGCATGTAACGTGGCATTCACTGAAGTAGATTTTCGAAAAGTTTTGGTAATTAGACCGTCAGGGGTTAGATCTATGGAAAGGTCCAAAAAGTCAATATGGGATTGACTGAAAGTCGAGGTAAATTGTAATCCCCAATTATTATCATTTAAACAGGAGACAAATTCAACAACAAGGTCTTTTGTGCCTGTCCATACTAAAATAACATCATCGATGTAACGTTTCCACAAATATATAAAAGGTGAATATATAGATTTAGAGAATACACATGTCTGCTCAAAATGATGCATGAAAGCGTTTGCCAGAGCCGGTGCGAAGCTTGCGCCCATGGCTATGCCAATCAATTGCTGAAAGTACATCTGATTAAAAACAAAAACATTGTTTTGCAAAGTAAATAGAAGTAATTCCTTAACCATTTCTAAATGCTCAAAATAAGAAGCAGAGAAATCACGAAACAAAAAATCAACACATTGTAATGCTTTAGGATGGGCTATTGAGGTGTACAAAGCTTTGACGTCTAAGGTAACCAACCAACAGTCTTGGTCAAATTTAATTTGATCTAACATTGCCAAAATGTGCATAGTATCTCTGATAAATGTTGGGGTCTGCAATACCTCAGGTAGTAAAAATTCATGAATGTAAATGGATATTGGTTCCAGTATCCCACCGCCTCCACTAACTATCGGTCTCCCCTCTGGTATATGTGAAAATGCTTTGTGGATTTTCGGAAGAAAATATACAGTGGGCATGATAGGCCCATCAACTGTGAGGAAATTCCTTTCAACATCCGTTAGGAGACCTGATTTATGCCATTTCCAAATAAGTGCATTGGCCCTTTCATGAATAGAATGTAAGGGGTTATGCGGAATGATTAAATAGCACCCTGCCGAATCAAAATGATGCAATAAACAACCACGCCGGCAGGAAACTAGGATCAAGTAAGTGGGTTTAAGGAGAGCATCCTCCAGCAGCACTGTCACCTCAGCCTCCAACTGCCCCTGGCAGAACATGACCAGTCCAGGTGATGTCACACTCAGTCAACATGCTACATAGTCCATGAGGAAGACTGCCACACACCTCCCTCCTGCTGGTTAGAAAACATGTATGCATTACCACCAGTGGAGTAAGTTCTCTGAAAATGTTGGGGAGACATGGCATCTAAATGAAAGGGACCCCTGCTAAAAGAGTGGGACAAAATGGTGAGCCACAAATGTTGGAGGACACACACAGCCCTGTCGCCCCCTAAAGTTATGCCCATGTTTACCACACACCTTCCTCCTATTATTAAGCATTTATGGGTTACCACACACCTTCCTCCAGATATCAAACACTTATACACTACCACACACCTCCCTCCTACCAGCAAGTGTTGACACATGACCACACTCCTCTCACCTATAACTTGGCAAGCAGTCATGCATTACCGCACACCTCCCTCCTATAACTTAGCAAGCATTCATATATTACCACCCACCTCCCTCTATAACTTAGCAAGCATTACTATATTACCACACACCTCCCTCCTATAACTTAGCAAGCAATCATACATTACCACACACCTCCCTCCTATAACTTAGCAAGCACTCATACATTACCAGACACCTCCCTCCTATAACTTGGTAAGCAATTATGCATTACCAGACACCTCCCTTCTATTACATGCAAGCATTCATATCTTACCACACACCTCCCTCCTATAACCTTGCAAGCAATCATACATTACCAGACACCTCCCTCCTAAAACTTAGCAAGCAATTATACATTACCAGACACCTCCCTTCTATTACATGCAAGCATTCATATATTACCACACACCTCCCTCCTATAACTTAGCAAGCAATCATACATTACTACACACCTCCCTCCTATAACTT
This sequence comes from Ambystoma mexicanum, assembly GCF_040938575.1. NCBI lineage: Eukaryota > Metazoa > Chordata > Amphibia > Caudata > Ambystomatidae > Ambystoma > Ambystoma mexicanum. Next base: position 1,357,707,089 of record NC_090934.1, on the reverse strand, counting down.
AGCAAGCAATCGGACATTCCCAGACACCTCCCTCCTATAACTTAGCAAGCAATTATACATTACAAGACACCTCTCTTCTATTACATGCAAGCATTCATATATTACAACACACCTCTCCCTTATTACTTAGCAAGCAATTACACATTGCCAGACACATCCCTCCAATACATAGCAAGCATTCATATATATTACCACACACTTCCCTCCTATCATATAGCAAGCATTCATATATTATAACAAATCTCCCAAGTGCCTATGCCAAACGCAATGAAGCGAAACAGCACTCAGGTCCCGGGTACTACAGAACTGCAACCATCAACACCACAGGTTTCACACCAGCCTTGCCTGATATCCAACTAACCACCCCTCCCTCTTTTTTCTTACAGAGCCACATGAAGTGAAGCCAACAGGCCTGCCAGAAGGATGTCAAACAAGACCTCTTTATATTTCATTACATATCAGATAATGGTCATTCATACATTACAGAAAACCCCCTCCTATCAATTAACAAACATTCACAACTGACTGCACACCTCCCTCCCATCAATTAGCAAGCATGAATACATTACCACACACATCCCTCCTCTCAATTATCAGGCATTCATACATTGATCTCTGCCTTCGGCTGGGGCCTCCCTCTGGAATAGCCTCCTTGCCACTCTAAAAACTGGGGAGAACCATCTCTGTTCCGGAAGCACCTCAAGACCTTCCTCTTTGCTTCTGCCTTCGCTCCCCCTCTCCCCTGCTGATCTGCTCTCTCTTGGCACTGTGCACCTGGCCACCTTCTGTCCCCTGGGCCCAGGTACCTGCTCACCCTGCCACCCTCCTGCCCTGCCTCCTGGCCACCCCTTGCACTGGGGACTCTATCTGTACCTATACAGTCCCCCAATCCCCATTTTCCTCTTTTTCTGCACTTATCAGGCTTACCCAGACTGCTTCCATAAACATAGCACTTGCCACTTGCTGGCTGCACTACCACTGTTTATTACCTGTATTATCTATTTATTTATTATGATTATTTATCTGTTTCTCCTCTGCCCCGCACTCTCCCCCTTCCATGCACTTTTCCCAGTTCCCTTTCCCATGCACTTGCGCATTCTCAATGTCATGGGCCTCAAGGTCATAGTAAGATCGTTGTTTTGTTCTCCCCTGTTCCCCTCCCTTGCCTTGTCGCGCTCTGAAACCCTTGTGTATGAGCGCGATACAAATAAAATATCATATCATATCATATCACACCAATCCAGGCATTCATACTTTACCCCACACCTGTCTCTGATCAATTATCAATCATTATTTTATTAACATACACCTCCCTCCCATCAATTAACAAACATGCACACATTACTACACTCAGTACCTTCAATTACCAGGTATTCACACATTACCATATATCTCCCAACAATTAGCAAGCATGCACACACTACCACACACCTCAATCCCATCAATTAGCAAGCATTCATTGCTACTAACACTCCTCCACTCTTTTAGCAAGCATTCATACATGACCACACACATCCCCCATCTTTTAGCAAGCATTCTACATTAGAAAACACACATCCATACCATCTTTTAACAAGCATTCATACATTAGCACACATATCCCTCCCATAGTTTAGCAATCATTTATACATTGGCACACAAATCCCTCCCTTCTTTTAGCAAGCATTCATACATTACCACACACATCCCTCCCACCTTTTGGCAAGCATTCCCACATTAGCACACACATCCTCCCTTCTTTTAGCAAGCATTCATACATTACCACACACACCCCTCTCATCCTTTAGCAAGCATTCATACATTAGTACACACAACCCTTCCATCTTTTAGCAAGCATTCATACGTTAGTACACACATCCCTCCACTCTTTTAGCAAGCATTCATACATAAGTACACACATCCCTCCCTTCTTTTAGCAAGCATTCATATATTAGCAATCATATCCCCTCTCATCTCTTAGCAAGCATTCATACATGAGGACACAGATCCCTCCCATCCTTTAGCAAGCATTCATTTGTTAGCACACACATAGATCCCACCCTTTAGCACACATTCATACATTGGCACACACATCCCTCACTTCTTTTATCAAGCATTTATACATTATGTCCCCAAAAGCACAGGCATCCAGAACAAATTAACAACACCATTTAATTTGGAGGTTTATTCCAGACTCTTCAAATAAAGTCTTACACTATATCAGAGGTAGAAAATTCCCTTTTTTAGATTTGCATATCATTATCGCCTTACATGTGCTAGTTTATTAAAAAATGTACGGTACTAACCAATCACAAAATGCGCAAACATCATTTTACAAAATGGTACAATAATACCACACAACTTCCTCTAATCATTTAGCGAGTATTCATACTCGCCTCCCTCCCATCAATTACCAAGCATGCACACATGACCACACACCTCACTCCCATCATTTAGCAAGAATTCACACACTGCCACACAACTCCCTACCATCATTTAGCTGGAATTCATACATTAGTAAGCTTCCCGACATGACCACCCACGTCAATTAGCAAGTATTCATGGATTGCCACACACATCGCTCCCATCTTTTAGCAAATATTCATATATTATCATAAATCTCCTCCCAACAGCTACGAAGCCTCACTACCATCTTTTAGAGCGCATTCATACATTAGCACACCATCCTTCTCACCTTTTGGCAAGCATTCACACATTAGCACTCACACCCCTCCACTCTTTTAGCAAGCATTCATACATGACCACACACACCCCTCTCATCCTTTAGCAAGCACTCATACATTAGTACACACAACCCTCCCATCTTTTAGCAAGCATTCATACATTAGCACTCATATCCCTCTCATCTCTTAGCAAGCATTCATACATGAGGACACAGATCCCTCCCATCCTTTAGCACACATTCATAAATGAGGACACAGATCCCTTCCATCTTTTAGCAAGCATTAATTTGTTAGCACACACATCCATCCCCTCCTTTAGCACACATTCATACATACGCACACACATCCCTCACTTCTTTTAGCAAGCATTTATACATTAGTAAGCACATCCCTTCCATCCTTTAGCAAGCATTCATACATAAGCACACACATCCCTCACTTATTTTAGCAAGCATTCATATATTAGCACTCATATCCCCTCTCATCTCTTAGCAAGCATTCATACATGAGGACACAGATCCCTCCCATCCTTTAGCACACATTCATACATGAGGACACAGATCCCTCCCATCCTTTAGCACACATTCATACATGAGGAAACAGATCCCTCCCATCCTTTAGCAAGCATTCATTTGTTAGCACACACATCCCGCCCATCTTTTAGTAAGCATTCATACATTACCACACATATCCCTGCCATCTTTTAGCAAGCAATCATACATTAGCACACACATCCCTCCACTCTTTTAGCAAGCATTCATACATAAGTACACACATCCCTCCCTTCTTTTAGCAAGCATTCATATATTAGCACTCATATCCCCTCTCATCTCTTAGCAAGCATTCATACATGAGGACACAGATCCCTCCTATCCTTAAGCAAGCATTCATTTGTTAGCACACACATCGATCCCATCCTTTAGCACACATTCATACATCAGCACCCACATCCCTCCCTTCTTTTAGCAAGCATTCATACATTAGTAAGCACATCCCTTCCATCCTTTAGTAAGCATGCATACATTAGCACACACATCCCTCCCTTCTTTTAGCAAGCATTCATACATTAGTAAGCACATCCCTTCCATCCTTTAGTAAGCATTCATACATCAGCACCCCCATCCCTCCCTTCTTTTAGCAAGCATTCATATATTAGCACTCATATCCCCTCTCATCTCTTAGCAAGCATTCATACATGAGGACACAGATCCCTCCCATCCTTAAGCAAGCATTCATTTGTTAGCACACACATCGATCCCATCCTTTAGCACACATTCATACATCAGCACCCACATCCCTCCCTTCTTTTAGCAAGCATTCATACATTAGTAAGCACATCCCTTCCATCCTTTAGTAAGCATGCATACATTAGCACACACATCCCTCCCTTCTTTTAGCAAGCATTCATACATTATGTCCCCAAAAGCCCAGTCATCCAGAACAAATTAACAACACCATTTAATTTGCAGGTTTATTCCGGACTCTTCAAATAAAGTCTTACACTATATCAGAGGTAGAAAATTCCCTTTTTTTAGATTTGCATGTCATTATCGCCTTACATGTGCTAGTTTATTAAAAAATGTAAGCTACTAACCTATCACAAAAAATGCGCAAACATCATTTTACAAAAAGGTACAATAATGCAAGTACAGCATACAATCATCGTGCTATATTTAAACAACAGCAATGCAATGTGACCCAGTGCCATGCCTTTTGTTTTCGCAGCTCTCATAAGAAGCATCATTTGGATGTGCAGTGACTGTCCATCTTTTCCCCACTAATCCCTCCCAAATGCAAAACGAATGTCTAATAGATTGACCGGGGTGAAAATGCGGATGTGCGGAACATTAACGTTAGTTTGTATGAACTGTTTTGGTTATGCTTCATTTTGTCATGTTTTTAAAAAAATCCTCTGTATTGATCATTGCTAATCGTTTATGATACAGGGGGCTTGAGGCACGCAGGCTTCTGCGTGCAATAATGTGCAAGAGACTGATGTGCACAGTTTCATGCAATGAAAAAAGAGGCATCATGTACCTCAGTACCCAGCCCTACGGGTGAGCACTGTTCCATACACAGTTACTCCCTAAAGACAGGCAAATACAGGCAACAAAACAGTAGGGAGTAAAAATACTCTGAGCCAAACTATGAACCCAAGGGCTTGAGGAGCCTGCTTCTCGAGTCCAGCCACACAGCTGCTTGGGTAGGTATGGCTCAGAGGTGCCAGCAGAGAAGTGCCACAGGAAGGCATCCAATACCACTGCCTGAACCGGAGGGGAACTTAAAGGTCAAAATGCATCTTTCAATTTGCATTAATTAGTAGATGCAAAAAAGTCTGGCTTACTGCATGCTATCTGTGGCCTATTAAGTGCGCAAGGCGTTTGAAGAGCATTCTGCCTTCTCTGCACCTGGCCTGCCCCAGTGGGGACGAGGCTCAAGGGCGTGCGACAGCCGCGGGGACTGCCGCACTCGTTAGCCCGACCCTTTCTGAAGCAGGGATACGCTTTCATTCACGGCCGCCACTAGCATGGGACGCTCTCTGGCCTTGGTCTGGAATGCCCTTTGCGCTGGCAAATTCAGTGTTGTGTTTTGTGCCATGGCCCACGTGTTCAAATGTAGGATACATTTCATGTAAAGTTAGAAAAATGCAACCATTACGTTCCGTCCTGGGAACCAGTGAGATGCTGTGTTGAAATGAGTGCAAAGGAGGGCCAGCCGTGCTGAACCTGGGGACATTACCATCTGATCAATATTCATGATCAGGTGGCCATCCAGCTCCTGCATATTCATATTATTGGCCTGGCAATTAATATGGAGGCGCCTGCGTGCAGCCAGCACCTGCATATTCATTGACAAATGCAGTGGTCTATAACAAGCAGATCTCCAGATCTTTTGGACCATGACTCCCATGATCCCTCACCATTGACCAGACTGGCACGGGCTGATAGATGCTGTAGTTCAAAACATTTGGCAAGTCAAAGGTTGCATTGCACACCCCCGGACTAACATCAAGTTATTGATCCTCAGGACAAAAGTTATTTCTTTCACAAGAATATGGTCTCGAACAGATGCCTGCAAACTTCCTCTGCCCAGATCTTCTGGACGATCACTTCTGTGATCCCTCACGATTGATTATGTTGACTAGTGCTGAGGGGAGATGTAGTCCAAAACCTCTGGAGGGCAAATGCTGCAGAACCCTGATCTAGAGGATAATCCCCCAGACTTTGGAAAATTATCAATATTTGACACGGCATTGGGCTATTCGGGCTTTAGGCTAAACATGCCATGATCCAAAATACATGCATATTGGACAGGGATTATTGTACTTCTCTGTATTTTTTTTGCATGTTACGTCTTCTTTAGAGGAAGAACCGGTAATACCGGGATATCGGGTGGCGGAAATGGTAAGCCGAGTTTCCAAGTAAGCCACCGGTACTACCGGAGGCTTACCAGCAAACTCGTAATGACCCTCATAGACTGCGGTTAAGTTAAAGTTGCTCTAGTTGGGAGGTAAGCGGAAGCCGGGGAGGAGTGAGACCCCAGATTTAGTTTTTTGGGAATTTGGAGTGCATTGCCAAGGGTAGCTGGTCTCATTACTAGCCAATAAGACTAGCCGCACGAAGGACAAAAAAGGAGTCTATAACTTACGGTCTCAAAATAATGGATAAAAAAACAAGAGCATTGGAAAAAAAAGCCTTTGAGGGGGGGAGAAATAGCGGACCTACGGCTATAGTAATTACTGATCCATCACCCAATTGCCAGAAGGGGAAAATTGCAATTTTATGGGGGGCTGAACAAAACCAGCAAATGGCTGAAAAAAAGGCGGGGGAAGTTGCTCAGTTGGATGCAAGTAACAGATCTCAATCCACTGTGATAGACAACCACTCACTCTTGGAATTATGTTATTCCTTAAAAAATGAGATAAACCGTCAACCGACTGGAGGGAGAGGGTCAGGTGGTGGGCCGGTGGAAGACGCACAATGTAATGTGCAGGAATCTTGCACCAGCGTCAAATCTATGATAAGTCTCAGGTTATCGGCGACTGCCGAGTTGTTTGCCGAAAGAAGTAGGGAGGACTCAGACACTGCTCGTGATGAGAGCACGTTAACTCAAAACTCTGCCATGTGCCCTGCAGTTTGCGATAAAAGTCGTGCTAAAGCTTTGCAATAGGATTTTTAAGAACACGCATACGCAGCGTGAAAAACCTTTAAGGATGGGGAGACTGATAAATACAAATAAAGATAGTCATGGGGGTCTTACAAATGGTCAGGATAAAGACAATGATGGCCTGTTGTGGAGGATGACGGCATATTGGCAATACGACCTTATAGTAAACCAGGGGATATGGTGGCTTTGGAACATTAGTCGGTGGCGCTGGAAAATCCTCATGACAGCTCACTGAGTATATGCCTGTCGCATGAGGAGAGACACCGCCTCAAAAGGGTAGCTACGTTAAGATCGAAAAAGAAAATTGAAAAGAGCCAACAAGAGAAATGGAGTTTTAATAAGTTGGTTGGTAAAAGCTACAGACAAAAATCCAACGGGAGAAAAACAGGAGCAAAAGGATGATAACAGCTGGATACAGGAAGGTGAGGAGACATTTGAAATGGAGGATGATAGTGACAGGCAAAGGATGATTTTGGCAAAGGGTGTGGAAAATCCTCATGTATATGAAGGCCCTACAAGTGGAGGATTAAGCAATGGTCAAGAGACGGGGGACAGTAAAAAGTTTATTATAAGCAATCTGTTCCCATCCAGAAATGACACATTGATAAACAAATCTTACAACTGTTTTACACTATTCCCCAGTTACTCAATGTTGAATATGTAGAGCTCATAGAGAAAGCCAAAGTCCCCACAGCCATGGTTCATCGCTCTACCTGTGAGACTGTAGAGCTGGCGAAAGCCCATCTGTCATGATTTCTAAAAATAGGATATGATATCGAAGTAGTGTACGGGGATTATGACAGATGGGAGGAAAACCAGAAAGGTAATACACAGAATGAGGAATCCCAAAGGATAAACCTGCTACAATTGGTACAGGGTCCTATATGGAAATCGTGTTTGTCACTATAAGGACTTGACATGGTTGAAGATCACAATGACAAACAAAGAAAGGACGGTGGTGGATGAGATGCCAGTGGACAATAGCGACCGATGCATAGAAGAATGGGACTGGCTAACTCGTTTTCTTCCAGGCAACCTGATGAAGAGGCGATGATTAATCAACATTCTTTCATGGAACACCTGTCGGCATAGTCACTACTTTGGTGAAAAAGGTCAACATAGGCTTTTGTGTGAAAATGAAATGTACCTATTACAAGAGTGTTGTTTGAGGTCCCCGTTTTATATGCATGGATATAACAGCTACCAGTCATTGGCTAGCAGGGGCAAAATGGGAGACCCATGCGGAGGCCTAATGATGGGGGTCTCCAACCAAGTAACCAGTATGTAGGTTGAGGCTCCTGCGTGTGGTACCAACATAATCGGAGTGGAAGCTAAACATAGTGATGGGACGAAAATGTTGATAATAAACTTGTATGATCCTCCTGGAAGTGTTTTGACTGGTAGTATACAGGATTCACTTGGAGAAATGATATCAGGTCGGCTCTCAAGAAACTGGGATAAAACAGCGGTGATCGTGTGGACTTTAATGCCCATTCCATAGACGACCAAGTAATCAGAGCTGCACTAGACATACCCAGACACAAACACATCTCATCAACACAAGGCAATATTCATTGGCTCCCAGTAAGAGACAGAATCAAATTCAATGTCCTCTCACTGACCCATAAAGACCTTTCGAGCAATGCCCCAGTCTATCTTTGCAATCAAATCGCAAAAACCCAATCCAGCAGACCTACCCGATCCTCCCACATCAGCTTAATCTCCGTGCCAAGATTCAGGAGACAGATAGCCGGCGGATCTAGTTTCTCGGTGGTTGCTGCCCAACTTTGGAACACTCTGCCCCCATCACTAAGAATGGACATGTCCTCATCATCCGTCAGAAAAAATCTTAAGACTATGATGTTCAAACAAGATGCCTGCCAAATCTTGCACAAATAGTACTACTGGTGCAATCTGTGTAAAAGATTTTCTTGTAAATAATGCAAACCATACATGTACTCTACCCTGTAACCTCTACATGTGCTTCTGTGATTAAGTTGAAATGTATGCCTTTAACCAATCTCGTAAATTGTAAGCACCTAGACACCTCTGGGTTTTGTGCGCTATATAAATGTTCAAATAAATAAAATAAAAGAATTGGTAATATAAAAGAAGCGTACACCATGAAAAAAGCCAGCCCCATCCCACAGGGTAGGTGTTGCGTGCACTTCATGATGGAATGAGGGTTTATAATGAACGGAAGAGTAATGGGGGATGTTTTAGGTGAACACACTAGGAGAATGAGAAGTAAAGTCGCAACGTTGGACTACTTTTGGATAAACAATGCAGATATAACAAGAATGGAGTGCCTAGACATAACTTTAATGAATTAAGTGATCACGCTACGTTGAAGTTACTGCTAAAATGGGACTGGAACTTCCCACAGAGACAATATGTCGGGATGTGGAAATTAGTGCAGGAAAAAAACGAATAAGATGGATGAGTAAACATCTAAGAACCATGAACTCAATGATTTTTAGATGGGCAGTAAATGAGATATCAAATTGGAATGAGTTACCAGTGCAAGAAATTGTGAGATGGTATACTAACTTCACTACAGAAAGAGCCTTATGGGGCGATAGATATGATAAGAAAGAGGGTTATTATGACCCAGAAATAAGAAAGGCTAAAACTAAACATAGGCGTGACCTTAGACTCATTAGAAACCAGAGATGTGAGGCAGGTGTGCCCGAACAGCAAATACTAAAAATGAAGAGTAAATATCATAATTGGATTAAAAGGAGGTGGAGATCTATTGACAATGCAAAATGGCAATCCATGTTTGCAATTATAAAAATGAATTGATGCTAAATGCATCTGGGGGCATTTAGAGAAACCAAAGGACCAAAGGCATAGATTATAACTAACCTGGTAGAGGAAAAGACCTGGTGTGATTATATTCTTAAAACGTTTAGTGGATGTGTAGATAATCAGGATGAGGAAGAGAATATGTTGGTGAGTCCCTTTCAGACTGACTTCGATAGGGAGGATATTGGGAGTTTTGCCAATATTGTATTATTGTGAAATCCTAAAGTATGGGGAGACATGAAGTTCATTTTACATAAGCAAGTCTGTGCGGAGGGGCTTTTATCTGACTCTTGTAGGTGAGCAATTCTAATCCCGATTTATAAAAAAACATGTGCGAATGGATCTGACAGATTACAAGCTTCTGTCATTATTAGACGTCCCTCGAAAGATTTTCGCTTCCCTTATTGTAAAAATGCTTAAATCCTGGGCCGATCAGGAAAAATTGCTTAACCCTTTTCTAACTGGTTTTAGAAAAGGATCCAACGCTGTCCATAACATCTTAATGCTCAATACATTAATCAGGGAGGTAAGAGATAGCAAAAATCCTCTGCTAAATATGCTATTCGTCGACTTCGAAACTGCATTCGATACTGTGGATCGACAATGGCTATGGAAAAAATTAGCTGGATGGGAAATTTCTATTTGTTTTTTCCGGATCTTGAAGCAATTTAATTTGGCCACTAGGGTCCAGGTCAAGTTGGACAGCCCATGCACTAAAGAGATAACCACTAAGATAGGTTTAAAACAAGAATGTGTGCTGGCCACCATGTTGTTCAACCTGTAACTGGCAGACCTACCTGGATGGTTGGAGGGGACCAGGAGATTCCCACTAAAGTTTGGTGTATATCATGTCCAATTGCTATCATATACCGGCGATGTGCTCCTAGATTACATGCAGGTTCGTCTGTCTAGGGCAGTTGTTTCCTTGAATGGGTATGTTAAAGAGGATGGATTAATAATTAATTATGAGATGACAAAGTGGAGGTGTATTGTAAAAGGGACAGCTACCAAAATCCCCCTTGTTGTAAAAGAAGCTAGGATTGAGCAAGTCCCTACATATAGGTATTTGGGCATATAATTATATAGGGATAATACCCTAACTGATATGGTGGATACCAAACTGTGTAGAGCGCTTACCCATGTCACATTAGTTAAGAAATGGGCAGAGAATATGGTAGTGTCAATTCATTACCCCCACAGTGTTATATGGCCTGGAAACTACGTAAAGCGGCAACATGGCTTGGTTAAAGATCTTGGAAGGTAACGGGAAAGGAGAGGAATATTATACATAAAGGCGGTTAAGGATCCAAAGTGCTCGCTGCTGGCTAAGATGGGGGAAGATATGAAAGCTGGAGGTGCCCCTTTCTTGAGTGCATTCATGAAAATGAATACGGAGCAGTTCGATAAAATTGGATGGGCTCCTTACTGGGACACTGTTTTTTGTCTGTCGAGAAAGGATTTTATTGCCAAGCTTGAAGTGTGGGATTGGAACCTTAATTATGAGCACTTCGGCAAGTTGAAGACTCCAAAAGAATACAGGGAATGCCAAACTTTGTTTCTACGCCCACCAAAATATTTGGAAATATCTCCTTCGCCTCATCGAAGGTTTGTATTATTGACGCGGCTTCACCAACTGCCCACTTTGGGGGGGTTCTATGCTCTTTCATCAACACTCATTTTTACGACTGCCTTTTTTACGAGTACACAATTACAAAAAAGGTCACCGAAATAATTTTTATTTTGGTGGGGGGGGGGTTTCATACCCTAAACCCCCGTCCACTCCCTTTTGTTTATTATTCCGACCCCCCCACCCCTTATCTGTCCTTTCCCAACCCCCCTAAATTTTGATGATCTTTTTTGTAATTCTGTACTCGTATAAAAGTCAGTCGTAAAAATGACTGTCGATGAAACATCGTTATACCTTTGGGGGTTATCAGACCTCGTAGGGGATTGTCTGAGAAAGAGAGAGAATGTAGACTGTGCAAGCCTATATATGACATACATCTTAGAGAAACAAACAGGCACATCATGACCTCATGTAAAATGCTTGGACATATACATGACTTATTTGGGGGATTTCTCATAGGCCCCTTATGGTATAAAATCCTATGATTTTTGATGAAAATGTGTAATGGCTACTGATGGCAGGTTGAATGTTGCTTTGTACAAGATGTTGGAAATGATTGTTGACAGGTTGGCCAGGATGGAATCAGGTACTGTATTATAGCCAAAGAAACAGGACATAAGGCGGATAAGTGCCAATTATAGAAAGGCTTAGAATTAAAAATAGCATGATTCCGGACTTGTATAATAGTGTAATGTAGAGAGTTTCTTTATGTATAGGTTACATTGTTTTATGCAAAATGAGTTTGTATTTATGTATTAATGAAAGGGTAATTGTGGAAGTGATCATTTTAGATTAGTATATGTATTTGGGAAATGCAATATGATTAAATATTTTTTTATTTATTTGTAGGAAATGGATGTGAAAAGTTAAAATCGAACTAAATAAAACACATTAATAAAAAAATAAAACAATCTTGCAGTAAATATGGTCCAGGAAGTGTCAGGGGACATTTATTGACAGCAACATCCATCTGACAAAGCTGTATGTGTTTGTATGTTCATAAGTGCAACACCGTCCCACACTTTCAATTCTCTGTTGCAATGGGGAGGAGCGCTGCTGTGGGTTCAGTAACACTTCCTCTATCGAAGAAAGTGAAAGCGTGTACTTTGTCTGAAAATTCAAGTGTTCTGCCTACGGCTTACTGTTGACACGCTGAAGTATCGACATTAAAAGTGAACTGCTTCTGGGTGTCTACTGGCGCGTGCATTGAATTCAAGCATTGATCTGCAACCTTTGGTTCTCCAGAAGTTATAAACTACAGCTTCCAACAGCCCTAGCCAGCCAAGTCTATGGTGGGCAGTGGTTGAAGTGGGCGGGAGCGTGCTCCTCTACTTCTTTTAATTACGTTTTACTGTTCCTATACTTTTATTTTAAAAAGAAACCGTTCAGGAATGGTTTTGTTTTAAAATAAAAGTGTAGGAAGAAGTTGAAACTTGCCCTTTCAGTGCACTACACTGGACGTTCCCTTAAACAGCAGGCACTTGTGTTTTGGGGTTTGTATTGTGCATGGGAGGGGGCCTGGCGATGGGGTTTGTGAGGAGCAGTGGAGACCAGTAGGGAAAATAGTTCCACTACTTCTTTTCGTACACGTCGACCACTGATGGTGGGGGTCATGGGAGTCGGAGTCCAAAACATCAGGAGAGCTCCAGGTTGCCCACTCCGCAGTAAAGTAAGTTGTGTACTGAAATCGCGTGAAAGCAAGGAATAACACTGCGGATCGGGAGCTTTTGATTCTAATGGTCGAAGGGATCGGGCCTGAGCTGTACCATTGTGCATTTCACTGAGACGTGTGTAAAAACGAAACAAGACTCTAAAAAGTGGACACGAAACATATCTGGGGCACTTCCATAACTATGACTTCCCCTTCGTTTTCTGTCTGTGCAGATCTTGGGGGGGGTTTCAATCCTTCCCAGATGGACCAAACTCAGAACTTTGAAAGTGATGGCTATTTGTGAGCTCTTGATATATGCTTTTTTATACTATAATTTCCAGCAGAGGTGGTTTCTTTTTTTTGCACGTAGGACTTTTGGTAAATAGTGAGCAACTAAAATGATACAAATTCAAATCAAATGATGCGAAACCAACATAGTTAAGTTGAAGAGGCAGAGGGAAGATAGCTTTTTTAATGAGGAAAAAAATAATGAAAGAGAAGCGAGGGCCTAATCGAGAGGGGTAGCAGTTTCCAATATTTAGAAGCTCAGAAAGTAAAGCAGCGAAAACATGCGCTTGGAGGACCATGGGCGAGTAGCACTATAGAAGAATTACAAATAAATAAGATGAAGCACAAAGATATGACAACAAAGAATGAGTGGAGCAAGGCCGTGAAGACGGTTAAAAACAATGCAGAGCAACTGATACAACAGGCAAGCTTCAAGACATGGCCAGAAAAGGCAGAAAAGAGCCGGGGACATGGAATCGAGAGGAGAAAAATGGCTGATCAGTCGAATAGAAGAATGATAAATAGGGCGAAGAGGAGAACGCTGGAAGGCTGGAACACCAAGAAGAAGGGCAGCCCAGTAGGGAGACAGGAAGCTTAACAACAGGAAAAGCAAAACGAGGACGAGCCCCACAGGCGTTATATCATTGAAAGCGGCAAGAACGGGCAATGTAGGTGATTTTGGATGCAATGAAAGAGAAGAGTCAAACATCACATCTAAGGTCCACGCCGAGTTAGAGAGAGGGAGCTGAGAAGGAGAAGAGGAAATGGAAGGAGGTGCTATATAAAAAAATCTGCGAGGATGGGAAGAAAAAAGCTTCAATCTTAGATGTATTTAAATGAAGGAGATTTGCAGACATCCAGCACTGCGCAAAACTCTTAGTCAAGCAGAGAGGGTGGCACGAAGAGAATCAGAAAAGAAGGGACGAGAGAAAAAGAGCTGCAAGTCATTGTCATAGAAACTATGGGAAAGATGGAAGGAAGAGGAAACAGTAGAGATGGGAATTCTATAAAATGAGAAAAGAGGTGACGAGAACAGATCCTTGGAGTACACCATATTGCAAATGCAATGCGGATAAAGATTGTGGTCAATCTGAAACTGAGTGAGAACCTTCAGAGAGGTAGGATAGAAACCACTTGTGAAAAGTACCAAATATTTCTAGAGAAGAAAGAGCATAGGATAAAATGGAATAGTCCACAGAGAGGTCCAGTAAGACAAGAAAAAAGGACTAATTAACATCACGAGCAGAAAGAAGAAAGTCAGAGACATGCCCTCATTACGAGGTTGGCGGTAACACGCCGGTGCACCGGCAGGTTGCCGGCAACACTGTATTACCATTAGCGCCACCTGACATCCCGATGCTACCGGGATATCACAAGCGGCCGTGGTACGGTAGGATTCCATGGGAATGGGGACAATGAAGCAACGGCACTGTTCTTAACAGTGCCGGTTCTTCAGTGAAAATCATGCAGGTAGGGGCCTGAACTCCCGGCAGGCCAGACCTGTACTTTGCCGGTCCAGAAAGGGTGCCGGTACATTGCTAGCGGCACCTTTATTTCCGGACCGCCAAACTCGTAATGATGCTCTATAGAGTAAAGCAGTCTCAGCAGAGTGAAAAGGGTGAACTTCGGATTGGTGCGGGGGAAGACTGTAGTGAGGATTCAGATCAGAAGAAACATAGGTGTAAACAGTGGAGATAAAAGGTGAAAGAGGATGATAGTGAGGCCGAAAAGAGCAATCCAGGAATGGTTGCATATCACCAAATGTGCCGACAAACACACATGTTACAACTGTTTATAGCTCTTTGAAGGTTTTAAAATGAATTTACTGTGCTATAAATTTCTTTTTAAAAACTGTAGTGCTTTTAACAAAAAAGGCCCCCGCTGGGATTCGAGCCCTAAACATTCATGTTAGAAGAATTGTGAGTAATTTGAGATTCAAAAGTGGAATTAGACCCATCGCAAGACACAAATGTCAAGGGGTTCCAAAGTGGCCGGTCTGCAAATGACCTTCTCTGATCATCATCATATGTACATTATCCTCATACCTAATAATTGGGGATAACCTGAAACCAATGGGCTTTACATTTGGGCAGATTGAGGAGCTCATATTTAATTTAACATAGAGAACCAGTATTAGGAATAAGACGGCTTATGACAGTGAGGTCAACCTATAGCTCTATCAACAGAAAGCATGAATATGTGTTGTGTACACTTGAGAAACTTGTCTGATGCCTTGAGATGTTTCTTTAGATGTAAGTCTGCTATTTATGCTCCAGTATCTGAATATTTTACACCTATTGCAGAGGTGTTCCTTTCCCCATGGACATGCCTGAGACAGCCATCAAGTCCTGTTTATTTTTACTTTTAGATTATAGGACTTGTAGTTTTTTGTTTACCATTTGAAAGATATGAAAACTACAAGCCCCAGAATTCCAAGCAAAAACAGGGCTGGGAGGCCTTCCCACACATGGGGCCAGGGAAACGTGAGAGCTTTATTGCAGTTTAGTTGCCTAAATTTCAAGACTGAAACCGGACAAAAATGGATTAACAAGCTATCAATTTGAATTTCATTGCACAAAATATGTTAATTGAAGCATGCTTGAAAGGTTATGCATAATATTGAAAAGTAATTTAACTGCCAGGCTGTTATGCAAATCTATGCAAAAAGGACAAGCATACTCGTCCTAGGCACTTAAGGGGTGTTGTGACAGCGGCCAGTCAACTGATGTTCAAAAAAATGTGCGCAGTTCTCATTTTCTGTCCTTCCTCAGGGCGTTAGGTAAAACTACCTGTTGGGAATAGGCAGGTCTAGTTGAGAGGCTCACTGATTGGCCAATGACCTGGTCCTAAAAGGGTGATGTCACAGTGACTCCACAGAAGGTCATGATGTAACAAGTGTATTTGTTAAAGTGCGCATTTGCTGGAAGTCTCTCGTTGCTGAACACGGATGTTTGTTGTTACCCAACTCAACGGTATTCATTTTATTGTCCCCTAAGGAATAAAAGGCTGAGCGCACCTGCTGGGTCAAACCTGTGATCATGTGGTCAAACGCAGATCACAGGTTGCGTTAGTCCACTAATCCACATACCTTTCACTGTCTCTCCAAAGATATAATCATCTCTCCTTTATTTTGCAGTGGTCTGAAACCTTTGGCCCGCCCAATGTTTTGGACTACAACTCCCATCAGCCCTAGCCAGTATAGTCAATAGTGAGGGATTGCATAAATCATTGTCCAAAATATCTGGAGAGCCTGAGGTCAGAGAACCCTGGTTTTAAAGCATTCATAATTTTAAAGGTGGGTGCCCCCATCATATACTACTATAAGGTGCTTGCTTACAATAATAGTGTCTGAACTACGCTGCAAACATGTCAACCTCATACTTGTGCATGGTGTTCATGTACTGTATAAGAAGAAGTGGTCACTAAATGTGGTAGAAGATTGTAGACAGGCGCCTGCAACCTGTGGATGTCCAGATGCTTTGGACCATACTCCCCTAATTCCTCATCATTGACTATGTTGGGTAGAGCTGATGGGAGTTGTAGTCCAACATATCTAGTGACCCAAAGATTGCAAACTTTTCATTAGTGGCTCCTATCATCTTGAAAGCCTTACACTGCCTGGACGCACTAGTAGGTAGATATATGTGCGTTTACATACAAAAGATGTAAAAAAAAATAGGTTTTGCTTTGTATTTTGCACTTTAAAAAAATCAATAAACATCAGGAATGTTCACAACATAGCTAGCTAATTTTGATCATTCAGCGCGTAAACCCTGTAGAAGTATAGAAAGTGTATTTTTTTATATAAAAAAGCATACAATTTGCAAAGTCCATGGGCTTGTGGCAGCATTCTGTTTTTAGGCGCTATAGAGTTGTGTGTTCCTCAGCAGACATTCTAGCACTCCGTTTCTGTGGAGGACTTTTCTTTCTTCTGCTCATTCATGGCACTGCCACATGCCACCACTATGTTCATTACACTGCTGGCATGTCCAGGTCGGTCTAACCTATCCATAAGGGACTTAGCTTTCCGTGAATGGGTGTGCAAACTCTTGGACCTCACCGATGGGAACACACAAGTCCTGTCTGATTGCACTGACAGTGCATTGTCTGCCTGGACTCTGTCCGAGAAAGGTGTGCATGGATAAGAGGCACTGATACCTACATCGCCGACATCACTGTCGTCTTCCGTGTCTGTTAGCAATGGCTTTTCCTCTGCTTGTATTTCCGCATCTGAGGAAACGTTTGGGAATTCTGGGTACTGCTCATGAACAATTGTCTCCTGGGTGCTGTATTTCCACTGTCTTGTCAATTCCTCAATCGCCGATGGACACACCGTGTCCACGATGGCGTTATAGTCTGTTGTCCAGTTGTCCACGCCACCAACCAATTTCCCCCCTTTGGCAAATATAAAGCTTCTAGATTTAGTCATGGTTGCTTGACAAGTATTGAAGGCCTGAGAAGGGTAATAACGCATTGCTGTAGACTTTTCCAACGGATAGGAGATAGTAGCTTCTAACTTTGTTCGTTCCACCGTCAACTGAGGATTTAGACAGTCTGATTCGGCAGCTCTAATTACAGACTGACCATTCATGATGATATCTGATTGCTTTAAACTTTTGGCTCTTGTTTCTTCATCCGTTGGATTGCATGATCTGGAAGTAGCAATTTCCAAGCGGGAACTAGGCTGTAAAATGTGCGGTGAAATTCCTAATGTAGCCATACTGTAATCCGTGGCAGCTACCGCACTCGTACTGGAGGCGTACCGAAGGCTACTCTGACGTTGCGGGACCAACTGGTTCATTGGCTCAGCTCCATCCTTCTCTCCTTTCATACCAAATGAATAGGCTTTTCGGCGTAGTCCTAAGGCTGGAGAGGTGGATCCTGTGCTCTCATCACACGTCACCTCGTCTCCCTCTACGTGGTACTTGTATATGCTATAGCCATCAGAACTATTAACGCTGCTTTGTCGTAGAAGGTAAGCCGTATCACAGTCTGACAAAGCCCGGGCCCTTGCATGCAAAAGTTCTGATTTGTCGATACCCACAAGCTTCTCAAGAGCATTCACCATGCGACCAGATAGCTCCTCCAGCTGCAAGAGTCTCAAATCCACCGTTTGGAGAGACGCTTTCATGAAATGCTCCCTCTCGTTGACTTCTTCCAGCCTCATTGACATGTTTTCAACTCTGCAAGACACAATTAAGAAGTTTATTGGAGAAGTGTTCAGAGCAGTTTGACAGTTCAGACATGGGATCATGATAATAAACGTGATGCGATGTGCATGTCTCAAGAGTAAAGGCTTGAACATCAAGCATGTTGCCTGCATTAAAATGATCCACGCTGAATACAAGTTCAATTTCGGTTAGAAACCTTATCTATCTACTTTTCTTTTGAGCATGTTATATTGTCTCAATTATTCCCATACTGTACATTATTAATGATTTTAGTCAAAGTGGTTCTGATTTTGCCAAATATGACTCCATTAACCAAGGCAATGTATTTGTGCACTGCCTGTTTCTATGGAAGAATTGATCTTGTGCAAGGATCTAAGAAGACAGACAATTGAGTACATAAACAATGTAAACTAAACGTTACAAATAGTGTGTCATGTGCATTGTTGTCAGACAAACAACATGATCAGATTATGGTTAGATATGAGGGGTAGTCCCCTAAATGGGGCATCCGTATGAGTTGCCCTGTTGAGTTAATGGCAGCCTGAGCTTTGCGATTTGAGCTTTTAAGATTGATGGAACTAAATCCCATTGAAACTCAAAATACAAAGGTACTGAAGATGCAGGACTCATGCATTCACCATTGAACTACCTTACAACTGACATCGTCCTCCACTGACCTTGAACATGTCTCAGATTGGGAGAAGAACATACATGTTTGGGACGTACAGCTTATCAATGTGGGGCACTTCGCACCGCATGGAAAAACAGATAATTCAATGCTTCCCGTGGTCCCCACCGGTCTATGTACAGCACTGGCCCATCTAAATATGCTGCTTTGAAAAGTTTCAAGATGAGAGTTTGGAGGATTGGTATGGGGGGGAAAACCATTCCAAGAGGTTCTCCAACTCCATTCCTGGAATAGTTCACAAGGGATATACTGTAGATCAAAGGTCATCTTATTAGGTGTATCTCCCTCACACCAAGAGACAACAGTGATGGCGACCAAATGCTTTATAACTGCTGTCACATAACAACAACATTATGAGTTGGGAGCACTAGAAAGTTGGAACGACTGGGCCTTATTAGTATTCTTGAGTGTGCCCTGCGGAGTGTGCTGGTGCCTCTTAAGACAGTGCCTCACTGTCCAGAACTGGGAAGGCAGAAGGTAGGTAGGGGACCCTGTCCAACCACACTGGACTCTTTAGAGTAGAAAGAGTAGAATCTCTCCATTAATGAATCAGTTCGTGAAGCAGTGTAGCCACCAGGTCTTTTGACCCACGGGGGTCCTTTCCAAGGCAATAAGGGATTGAGGGGTCTGACTGTCTCCTGGTGTATGTTCAAGGGAGGAGTCATGTGTACTGGATCAGTAGGTATCCACAAGGTTAAAGATAATGAGGCCTGTAGGGCTCTAATCGGATTCTCCTGACGGCTGCACTATGTTCAGTGCAATCCGTCCCCTCAATCCCTTTTTGTCTTGAAAATGTCCCCTGTGGGTCGAAACACATGTCCACTACATGAATAAAAACACTTATTCCACTGCTGCAAGAACCACGTTTTCGATTCATTAATAGATGGATTATACTCTCGCTAATCTAAAGTGTCGAGTGCGGTTGTGCAAGGTCCCCTACCTACTTTCTACATAACAACAACATGCTGTGCCTTAAATTGGTAACATTTTGGACACGGGTATTGGGAAACCTAGTTTAATAGTGGAGGAAAAATCCGAAGAACTTGTTGTGTGTTTGTTGCAATACACCAGGGTGCATAGCATGGTGTGGTGTGACGCAGCACGCGCTTGCTAGTAGGGAAGCACCAGGGTAGAACGAGATGGAGGAGACAGAGGCGTGGAGAAATTCAGGCGACATGGCAAAGGTGTGGGCATCGGTGAAAAGAGGGTGTGGCTGCGGAATGTGGGAAACTAGCCGGTTATACCTGTGTTCCCAGCATCTTGATTGGTGGCCAGTTGAAAGCTCAAATCAATAGGATGCTAAGGAAGTTAATTAGAGAAATGCAAATTAGACCCAACGGTCAAGTTCGCTTCAAGGAACTGAGAAAGGCATCTTCAAATGAGAGGATATATTCCATGCTACGCGAGCCAATATTCACTGGAGCATGGGGAAGATCCTTCAATTGCTTCGATGAAGAACCGGAAGTAGGTGACACAGAAGTAGGGGGTATGACTAGAAAAACTACCCACAACCATTTAGGCTCTTGGTCCACAATGAACACGTTGGGCTTTATTAAGAGTATGACGGTAAACGTAAAACCTGTGGCATATTAAATGTTTCCTGTTTCTAAAAACTCACCAAATTATTGGGGTTGCATAGGATATGTTCAATATGGGGTAACTATCAGATACTGCATTATGTAAATAACTCATATTTACCCCATTAAAGACAAATATTCCAGGCATTCGTGACTCATAATTGGGTGGTATTTTAAGAGCAAGATATTTTTAAACGACCACACGTTTGTACTGCTAACAACATACATTATTTGAGCACCTCCTGCTTTTGTAAATGGATATCTGGATGTTGTTTTTTCCTCCCTGGCTCCTGTGCTGTGGTAACCTCTCCTCCCCTGTAGGAGGTGCTATTCCCCACAGTCAACATCAAGGAAGGACCATTGGCAATAGTAGCCATAAAAGAAATAGGACTTCAGCACATTAAAGGTCATCAAAAAATGACTCTACTGTTAGTAAATATGGGAGGGAGAAGCCAGTGCTTCCAATTCATTTTCGGTGACACTTTTTTATAAGCCTTTTCTTGTTGCTTTCATTTCTTTCACTCCCAGCATTTCACCAACTGAGACTCAGAAGGCCAATTCCCTCACCATCAGTTCAGCTTGCAACTTTGCCATCAGCTCCTGCTTGCCCGATCCCTTATCGGCTGCATTATCCCGCTTGTCACGACCCCTCCCAAACTGATGGTCAATGCTGCGCTTTCTCCTGCACCCGGGAGTTAAACTGCTCTAGAGACTCCCTCCTCAAGCTGTGGTAAGGCCCCCTACCCCGTTTACAGATATTCTCGCATCCTCCAATCTTCTTGATCCAGTGACTCGTCCTCAATGAAATGCGGCATTATAAACACCACGCCTGCCACTCACCATGCTAACAAAAGGTGTCAGGTATTTCCATCGAATCAATTACCATTGAATTACTATCCATCGAAATGTATCTATCGAAATGCTTTTCCATCGAAAAGCATATTCATTGAATACATTTCGATGGATTTTAGGGTTAGGGTTAGAGTTAGGGTTCCATCAAACCTCTCCATATTTTCAATGGAAAGGTTTCGACGGATATGCACTTTTAATTGAAAAAATTTAATTTCGATGAATCTTTTTTCGTTGGTTTTATTTCGATGGTTAATTTTCGATAGAAAGCCCATAAACCTAACAAAATTCATGACCTATGTAGTGCACATATTTGTGCTCTTTGAAATCTGGTTCTCAGATTGTTCGCTTATCTGTTTTCCTCATCTCATGAAATCAGGATGTTCCCTTTTCTGCTGGAACAGAATTGAAGGCAGAGGCAGCAGTGTAGCAATTATGTACAATTCCAACTTTCACATTGCTGTCCTGATTTTCCTATGTTGATGCCATGCGATGCTGGCCATTCAACTAAACATAAATCCCTCAGTCAAGCACAGATCCTCGTCCTCTACTGCCCTACTGGTCCTCATAAGATTTCATGGAAACCTGATCCTGAGGGAGTTGGGGTTTGTTGAGGGCTGAGAGAGCATTCAATTCTAAAGACAAACACTACTGGGTTACTTCAGCAGTGATTCAACTGTAACATGCTTTCTTTAATTTGTGACAGGGTGCAGGCACTGGTTGAAGATACATTATGTATCTTTTAACAGTGCCTGCACCCTGAAGGATTGAGGGGACTGATTGCGTCTTGGGGTATGTTCAATGAAGGGGCCCTGTATACTGGATCAGTGAGTATCCACAAGTTTAGAGATAACGAGGCCTGTAGGGCTCTAATCGGAGTCTCCTGTCGGCTGCACTGCATTCAGTGCAATCAGTCCCCTCAATCGCGTATTGCCTTAAAAATGACCCCTGTGGGTCGAAACACGTGTCGACTACATGCAGTACAGGCACTGTTTAAAGGTCCATTATGTGTCTTTAACCGGTGCCTGCACCCTGAAGGATTGAGGGGACTGATTGCATCTTGGTGTATGTTCAATGGAGGGGCCCTGTATACTGGATCAGTGGGTATCCACAAGTTTAGAGATAACGAGGCCTGTAGGGCTCTAATCGGAGTCTCCTGCCGGCTGCACTGCATTCAGTGCAATCAGTCCCCTCAATCGCGTATTGCCTTAAAAATGACCCCTGTGGGTCGAAACACGTGTCGACTACATGCAGTACAGGCACTGTTTAAAGGTCCATTATGTGTCTTTAACCGGTGCCTGCACCCTGAAGGATTGAGGGGACTGATTGCATCTTGGTGTATGTTCAATGGAGGGGCCCTGTATACTGGATCAGTGGGTATCCACAAGTTTAGAGATAACGAGGCCTGTAGGGCTCTAATCGGAGTCTCCTGTCGGCTGCACTGCGTTCAGTGCAATCATTCCCCTCAATCGCTTATTGCCTTGAAAATGACCCCTGTGGGTTGAAACACGTGTCGGCTACATGCAGTACAGGCACTGTTTAAAGGTCCATTATGTCTTTAAACAGTGCCTGCACCCTGCCACAAATGAAAGAAAACATGTTACAATTGATTATTGCCAGCAGGGCAGTGAAGCTTTCAGACACACAGCAGTGTCATAAAATGGAAACCTTCACATTGGCGGTTCGGAGTATAGAAAGATGGCGATGCGTCACAGGAACAATTATTGTAACAGATTTTCTGTAATTTGTGTCAGGGTGCAGGCACCTACTCCACAAAGAAGAACAGACAGCCTGGAGCTAACAACTATTGCAGACCAATGGTTTAAGGCAGGAGTGCCTCAGTTATACAAAAAATCCCTACATCTGTGCAGCTACAGAATGTCAGCGGCATCATGTAGTGAAAGCTAAGGGGTGCGATAGTTGTGCACTGTTCACAACTTGCTTCCGATATACTATAAATATTGACTGGAAACATCTGTGGTTTTATTAAGCTCGCGGCTGAGCTTTGAAAAGATAAGTATGCCTTTAGGTGTGACTATTGTAGACAGTGTTGGCTGTGTGGAACCAAAACGGTACGACGTAATTTCATCGCTGGATGTTTTTTCGCTGGGTTTTTTGCTGCAGATTTTTTTCGAAAAAAAATCATCACATTTTTTGGGGGGGGGGTGGGGGTTAAAAAATTATATAAATTGGGTGTGGGTATACGGGGATATAAAAATAATTAAAGGGGATGGGGGGGTTTTCCAAAAAAAATCTGCCATGAAACAGCAGGCGATGAAATCACATGGAACCGTGGAAAACACAGGGAGCTGATTGGCAGAAATAGGTGTTTTTCAGGGTATCAGAGAATAATGCCATTGGCGACATTATATATGGTAATATTATGTATGGGGACGGGTTGCGGAGAGGTCCCCTGCTCCCCGTGATATAAAAAAAAAACAGGTGTTGCGGGGGTGTCCCCGCATGTTCAATGTAATAATGTCTGCGCAAGAAACTGCAACTGTTTTGTCAGGAGACATTTTTGCAGGGGCATTATTGCATGGAACTGTTTCTGCGGGGGCATGGAAGGAGACACTGGAAGAGACATGGGGCTTTGGGGGGGCAGATGGAACGAGTGACTCGAGTATACGGGGACACACAGTGTGACCATCTGAAGCTGTGGCTCGACATGGGAGGCTGATGGGAAGCCACGAGGGAGATCTGGGAATGCTAATGGGGAGATGAGGTGGCACCATGAGGGCTTCATGGAGTCATGTGTAACCCGGGGGGGGGGGAGGGGAGATGGAGAAGTCATTTTGGAGACATTGGCGCTGATGAAGAGACACAGGGGCCTTGTACTACATATGACGAGGCAGAGGGGAGATGTAGGGGGACTGGGCTTAGGGTCGTTTTGCTGGAAGGCAGGAGAACCACCTTTATGACAGCACCTAGCATCAGGGGGATTGCAGAATGATGATCCGTGTACATTCCTGGTGTGATTATTATCATTGGAGGGTGAAACTAGAGGCTCTAATGGGGAGACATGGGAAAGTAGAGGTTATAGCAGGGATCGCTGATGGAGAGGCATGGGCCAAGGAGGAACATGGAGGCTCTGGTAGGGGGACATGGAAAGGCAGAGTGGTAGCGAGAAGCTCTAATAGGGAGTCATGGGGAAACATGGAACAGGGGAAACATGGATGGGGAGACAAGGGGATGGGGAGGCCATATTGAAACACTGAGTTCTCATGGGCGGGTGGGGGCGGCATGGAGATATGAGGAAACATGGAGCCTCTGGTGGGGGGACATGGGAGCATGCAGAAACATGGAGGCTCTTATGGAGAGGGATGGGGGTACAGGAAGCATGGAGTGATGATGGGGCGGGCTGGGGGTATGCGAAGGTGGAAGCGGTAACATGTAAGTCTTCTGGGGAGACATGAGGGCCTGATGAAACATGGAGGCTCTGACAGAGGATATGGGATGGAAGAGGAGGTAACATGCAGCTCTGAAGGGGAGGCACAGGGGCTTGGAGAAACATGGAGCACTGATGGGCGTTCGGGTAAACATGGGGGGCCTGATGGGGAGGAATGGGGGCTTGAAGAAACATGGATCACTGATGGGGGGCATGGGGAAACAAGGAGGCTCTTATGGGGAGGATTGGGGACATGGGGAAACATGCAGGCTCTTATGGGGATGATTGGGCATGGGGAAACCTGCAGGCTCTTATGGGGAGGATTGGGGGCATGGGGAAACCTGCAGTTCTGATGGGGAGGATTGGGGCAATGGGGAACCATGCAACTCTGATGGGGAGGACTGGAGGCATGGGGAAACCCGCAGGCTCTTATGGGGAGGATTGGGTACATGGGGAAACATGGAGGCTCTTATGGGGAGGATTGGGGGTATGGGGAAACATGCAGCTCTGATGGGGAGGATTGGGGGTATGGGGAAACATGCAGCTCTGATGGGGAGGATTGGGGGTATGGGGAAACATGCAGCTCTGATGGGGAGGATTGGGGACATGGGGAAACATGCAACTCTGATGGGGAGGATTGGAGGCATGGGGAAACATGCAGGCTCTTGTGGGGAGGATTGGGGGCATGGGGAAACCTGCAGGCTCTTATGGGGAGGATTGGGGCCATGGGGAAACATACAATTCCGATGGGGAGGATTGGGGGCATGGGGAAACATGCAGGCTCGTATGGGGAGGATTGGAGGTATGGGAAAACCTGCAGGCTCTTGTGGGGAGGATTGGGGGCATAGGGAAACATGCAGGCTCTTATGGGGAGGATTGGGGCATAGGGAAACATGCAGGCTCTTATAGGGAGGATTGGGGGCATGGGGAAACATGCAGGCTCTTATGTGGTGATGGGGGCATAGGGAAACATGGTGGTTCTTATGGGGAGCAATGGGGCCATGGGGAAACATGCAGGCTCTGATGGGGGATATGGGAAGGCAGAGTTGGTAACGTAGCTCTGATGGGGAGGCATAGGGGTGTGGGGAAACAATGGTCTGACGGGGAGACACTGGTCTGATGGGGATTAATATCTGGCCAACCCGGAAGCATGTAGGAAGAGGAGGGACCCTGTCAATCAGATGGGAATACAGTGTATGAAACCAGATGCCATGTGCTTGTCAATCGTCTCTTTGATTAGATCAATTAAGCAGTCTTTTAGCAGCTCTGTGAATAAAATAGCATCAGGACCAATAGCACATTAACATTGGTGGGAGGTAATGACGGTCTTGAGGGTCTAGTGTCTGCCAAGGGGGCTGCAGGAATGCGAGGGTCCCCTGCATTGAATGATACTGCGACCTACAGTGTATGAGCTGACCATCTATGGGACTGTGGGCTTCTGCATCACATGGCATATGCGCCTCGCGCATTGAATGCCCATTATATGGCCTCCGGTGGCACTGGTAACCTGGCCGGCACATTTACTGCGCTAGAGCACTGTTTGCCAGCTTCTTTACCGCGTTCATCATGGGGTTTATTTTGAGGATGTATCTTGGGACAATCCCACTGGCATCCCAGTTGTAGTGGGATTCTGGGTAATTATATTCATTGGCAGCCATCATTTTTTGGTTTGCTCAAGTAGTCTAACCCAGCTGTGCCTTATTCATGTTACGGCTGGACCTAATGACCACTGCTACTATTTTTAGTTGTGGCTTTTAATGGCTGCTAATCTAACACTGTTGCATACGAGTATGGATAAGAGGGAGCTAGGATGTGAGAAGGGACGCACCACTTGTGGCGGTTGTTTTGCCTTTTACCGACCCACAGACCACCCACGGCCATGCTAATTACTGTGCCCATTCTCACCCACTACCTGCCCGTCTCTGCCCAAAACACACACCCTGGGGTCTCATTCAGCTAGCTCTGTGCTTTCGAGCAGATGGCAATATTATTTCGAGGTAGTCTTAGGAGAGTTAATTACAGCTGTAAAGCAGCACCTGACATAATACGAATATCTTTAAAAAGTATGCCTTCAAATACTTAATTTTTTTGCAATGTATATATTCTCACAACAGTTCCTTGCGCTCACTGGTGGTTAAAAGTCAGCATTGGCAAAGTCAACAGTTTTGGCTTCTGGCTGGGTATTGGGCATTTGCATGACACTGCCACCATATGCCCAGGCATTCACCCCATTTGCCAGCTGTTGCCATCTCATGGCCAGGTGGTAGAGTTATGGTAGTGCTGCACAAATGCCCATCCCAGGCCTCCACAAAAGTCAAAACTTTTGTCTCTGCCAATGCTTGTTGACAAAATGTAAAACAAAACACCTGGGTGCTGTACCATATTCTACAGTGATTCCTTCATCATCTGGATAAAGAAGACTTGTGGCACTGATGAAAAATCTGATGCCAAGTGAGGGTACTGTGTACATTTTGAGTTTGCAGTCCTCCAATTGGTTTCACACTTGGAGTTGTATGGCAACTGGTTATTGCTGAACTCTGCAAACTTCTGGGCCTTTCAAACATTACTCTTTTTAGTATCTTCTAAACGTACATTTCATGGCCTTTTCATGTCCACTGATCAATGGCAGCTTGCCTCATGTCATCTTAGATCTTTATCCAGTCCTGACACCTTAGCTGGCAACACCTTGCATGCTGGGACATGTAGGATCCTGTTTACAATGGAAAATGCTAAAGTGGTGTTTCTTGAAAAGCCAGTACTAAGTAAAGGTGATTCTTATGAGATGGTGCCAGTCCACCAAAACGTTAATACTGAGAAAGGGAGGAACTTTGTATACTTCAAATAAGTGCCAAGCTGGCAGGATAGCTCAGTGGGTTATATGCTTGCTTCAAAGATCTGACCTTGTGGGTTGGACTTCCGGGAGGAGGTCGTGGGGTTGGGGGGAGGTCAGCTCAGCCTTTCATCGTTGTGTGGCTGATAAATTGTGTACAACTAAGGTGCTTAAAAGTACCATCTATTATTAAGTTGCTTAGAAATGGGAAGAATCATATTCATATTTTACAGCAGTCTGTTTAAAAAAAAAACCTTTCTTAAATACCTTTCGGATGTGACGCGGATCCGCTCGTCGTTCGACGACTGTTGCTCGTCTTCCTTTTCCTGAAAGTACTCCTCCACACACTGCTCCTCAAACTCATAGAGTTTCTTCAGCTCCTCATCGTTCAGGAATAACTCTGTTCAGAAAAATAATAAATCCATGAGACTGGCGCAGAGCTTGGCAGAGAAGACTGAAAATAGACCTTCAAATGAGAGTGGAGAGGTCTGCACAGGGAGTAGGATTGGGGGCGTGAGGCTGTAGATTGCCTCAGTGGTTCCAGAGAAAAGGAAGGGGACTCCGATTCTGTGTGTGACTGTTATCAAAGTGAAGCAGCACATTTCACTCTGCAGTTACGTAGCTCATGAGGTGAATGCACCAGCTACAGAGGGATATTAAAGCACAGATCATGTACATCAGAATCTGAGCAAGCAAGACACTGCTATTCTTCTTTCTAAAGTAAAAAACTTGGATTTCATTGCGGTTCATAGGAATGTCACCTCCTAAAAGTGCAGAGAGGTCCTTTGGTTTGGGGTTTCACGTGAATGGCCAATAAAAGTAAGTGAACACTACATATGTGGTGCAATGGTGCAATGTGGTTGGTTGCGTCAGATCCTGGTGTGACATTTCTTAACGTGTGGCAGAATGTGATGGTGAGTGGTGTAGAGGAGTATGGTGGGTAGTGGCAAGGACACATTACAGTGTGATGTAGAGGAGGTATTACCCAAATTGACCTTTTACAATTGACCTTTTGCACAATTGACCTAATTAAAGTGGTCCTAATTGACCTTCTGCACAATTGACCTTTATATTATTTTAGTTATTTTATATATGTATTGGGTTGGTTTTGGATTATAAATAATATAAGGGGATTGGGTGGGGGGTTACAGGGCATTTTGGATTGGGTGGGGGGTTTGCGGGGGGTTTCCCCCCGCATGTATGTCCTAATTGACCTTCTAAATTAGATCAATTCTCCCGAGGTCAATTGTGAAAAGGTCAATTAGTACACAACCGTAGAGGAGGGTGCTTGGTTGTGTCTAGGAGTGGCCGAGTGGAATTTGATTTGGTGGCATGTGCTTGCATGTGATCGCGAGTAGTGAAGTTTAATGAGGAGGAGCGGGGAGTGTGGTAATAATAATAGTAATCGTTTACATTTATATAGCGCTACGAACCCTCAATCATCTGAGTGCTGCTCATTATTTCCCACGTTGTGTGGTGCTCCTTTATCAACCTCAGAAGGATGAAAGGCAGAGTTTGGCCATGCCGGTATTTGAACCTGCGGATGTCAAAGCAAGCGCTCTACTCGCTGTGCTATCTAACCCGCTTTACTGGTGCAGTAAAGTATAGTGGTGCAGGATTGATGAGCATGGTGGGGAATTCAGTGTGATACAATGTGGTAGGGAAGTGAGGGATTTGGTGGAAAGTTACGGGGTGTAATTTTATGGAGCATATTTGTATGTGGTGGCAAGACGTAGGATGCAGGATGCGTAGAATTGTGGTGCAGGGGCTGTGGCAGAACGTGCGAATGATGGAGCTTAGTGTGAAGTGATGTAGATTTGCTGGCTGTTGTGCACTGTTTTGGGTGTGATCGAGTGCGGTGGAGCTTTGTGTGATGTTTTAGAGTCTAGCAGGTTTAAGTGAAGTGGGGACTAATGGGGAATGGTGGAGTGCGTGCAAGGTTGGTGTGCAGCAGTGCAGTGTGGTGGGAAATATGTGGAGAGTGAAGTCTAGGGTCAGAAAACTGCAATAGAACCTAAAAATGAGGTTTATGGCACTACCACAGATGCTTTTGTCTGGAGAGGTGTGATTGATGCATATAAAATCAACACAAAGTTTGGTCCCGCTCCCAGATATTCACAGAGGTGAACCAAGGTACAAGCTGAAAAGTGAAGTGACCTGTAAACAGCCAGTTTAAACATTAGTGATAATGCAATCACCATAAAGAGTAGAATAGATTGTGTTACACACGTAGGGGGAGAAGTAGTGTGCACTGACACTTACAGAGAAATGTTGCAAAATACCCAGGTAGGGTCAAACAAGTAGCATAGAGATGGGCATAGGTAGGGGTATGGTTGCAGAATACATGGGCAGGGAATAATGCATGGCAGTATGCACGCGCAAGACACCAAAAACATTTTTAAATAGAACTGTGATAGGACTTTATTCTGAAATACTGAATCCTGACATCAAAACTGCTTTGCACGCAATCCCAAGCCTCACGATGTTCAGACAGATGCTCAGGCATCAAGGTCAGCAAGGAAGGGGGCCCCAAAAGGGAATCAAAACCACACTAGAAAGTTAGTTAGTTTCCATTGGTATCAGCGAGAAAGTACAGATAGCCTTGATCTCCAGGTGCAAATAGCTACCCTGCCAAGCACCCTCCTAATGAATAAATGCACAGCAAATCACACACAGGCTAGAATTGCAGAAAACTCAATAAATAAGACACAAATGAGTTCTGAATAGTGGTGATCTACCAGGTGATTTGAACAGTGATCATTTATTCCAGGCTCAACTAGATAGCACACCTGGTACTCCCTTGGTACATCCAGACACAAGGACGACACGCCAAGCCCATGACCAAATTGGCATGGTCTCAGGCTTGGGAACGAGAAGGGAGTAACTTCTTCAATTTGGATTATAGCAGCCCGCTCATCACTCCAACCTCACCACCCATCTTGGCATCATATTAAAGTGACCAAGGTCAGATGAGCAAACTACCGACCAATTAGAATTCTGTCTGCTAGGGTGGCTATTGGCTATGGTGGTATAGAGCCAATCAATGAAATGACAGTATGAAATGCAATATTGTTTACTAGAACAAACTTAGGAGGAGTTTTCAGTTAATGAATATCCAATAGTAGTAGCCTGCGCCTATAGATGTAGGTGTTACATTTTACTAACCAATAGGATAAGTCAATAAAAGAACGTGAGGGATTTGGTGGAAAGTTGCGGGGTGTAATTTTATGGAGCATATTTGGATGTGTTGGCAAGAGGTAGGATGCAGGATGCGTAGAATTGTGGTGCAGGGGCTGTGGCAGAACGTGTGAATGATGGAGGGAGGATAGCTCAGCGGCAACGTGCCTGCCTTGGAAGCAAGACAACATGAAGCAACACAAGTTCGATACCCGGGTCCGCGCCTTGTAACCTCTGGCTGTTTAAGCGCATTACAAATATGCAACTAAGCCAAAAAAAATAATTTAAAAAATGTAAAATGAAAACATTCTTATGACTAACCAGGAACCGTTTAAAATGTGTTTTCCATTTAAAAGCTTATGTTTTGTATTATGATGATTGAGAATGTTTTAATGTGTTTTCACAGCCATTCATGTTCTTGTGCACTTTTAGTTGCTCAATTTTCTTGAGTTTGTCTAATTATTGATTATCGATTATTGATTGGGATCACCTTAACAGAGAGGTAAACAAAAGAATCTTTGTAGAGCTACCACAGATACTTTTGGCTAGAGAAAGGTAAAAAAGGGTAACAAAAACATGTTTGTTGCACTACCACCAATACCTTTGGCTAGAAAGGGGTAAAGAAAGAATGTGGCGCTACCACAGATGCTTTTGGCTAGAGAGGGGTAAAAAAGGGTAGAAAAAATAAACTGTCATGAACCGCGGATTACGTCCATTCTGGACATCGTGGTCCATGATGCACCGAGGTCTGAACTCTGTGTTCCTTCCAACATGGCCATCTCTTTCGAAACACTGCTTACCAGCTTTGCGCGTTACGTGCAACTTCCTACTAAACAGCCACGCCTCCGCGGCTCTGCGCGTCTCAACGCTACTGCTTGGAGTAGTCAGACATGTGTTGCCGCAGTCCGCTTGGCGCTTCCTTTCTAGTCCTTGTTCCCAATTTCCTGATTATATTTTCCCGTTCTTTCCCTTTCCTTACCCTCCTACTTCCGTGCTTCCTTCCTGGATCCTTTGTGTACTCGGTCCTACAATACTCCCGTACCTCCGAGTCAGGACTTTGTTCCCTTCCTGGTTCCCGATCCAGGATGTTTGAACATTACCCAGCACAGGACATTGCAAATCTCACGCTGGAATCCGAAGACTAGCACACGGGCCTGTATAAATCCCAGACCGTGCGAAGGAAGGAAGTCACTTCCAAGAAGGTCGCAAGAAAAACAGGTGAGAAGGGAGAGACTTGCGACAGATTGAGACGCCTCAAACCTGATACAAAGGCAGATATGGAAGCCGCAGCTCAAGATCTCATGCGAGGTATGCAGGAATTAACCACTAAAGTCCAGAACCTTAAGGCAGAGAATGCAGCATTAAAGCAGTTAGTTTTATCTCTGCAGCCAAAGAAAGTGTCTTGTTGGGAGGAGTAGTGGACAAATACGATGGCTCATCAAAAATCCTCCGTTCCTTCCTTGATTCTTGTTTGGTACATTTTACCTTCAAACCGTACTACTTTTCCACCCCAAGAGCTAAGGTGGGATTTATGATATCACATCTCACGGGCAATGCCTTAACCTGGGCAACCCCCTTAGTCAATGCGGGTGATGCACTCCTGGATGATTACGATGGGTTTGTGGACGCCCTTAAGGCCATGTTTGATCGCCCAGAATTTGTGTATAGTGCACAAGAAAGACTGCTTGAATTCCTACAAGGGTCCCAGGATAGGCTCACATATGTGACTCGCTTTAGAAAATTAGCAAAAGAGGCTGATTGGTCCCAAGAAGCCAGCTTCACCCTCTTTCGGAGAGGTCTGAATGATGAGATAAAGGACGAATTAGCTAGGGTGGCACGCCCAAGCTCCTTCCAAGCTCTCATGAACATCTCCCTACAGATTGATTTCCGGATCCAGGAAAGAAAGGCAGAGAAAAGGAAGCCTAAGCCAACATCCCCAAAGGCAGTCACAGACCACCCCTACAAGAAAGAAGCCATTGCATCACAGGCCTCAGATCCAGGACCCATGCAACTAGGCACCTTCTGAGGACCAATTTCCCCCCACGAAAGGATCCATCGGATCAATACAGGGCTGTGCATGTATTATGCCTCTGATAAACACCTTGTGACAGAGGGTCCTATTGCGCCGCCTCGACATTTGGGAAACGCCAGCTCCCGATCCTAAATGGAGCACAGTTTCGGGAGAAAGATGTTTGCTCCTCATCAATTCCTTCCTTGAACTCCCCAGGACAGAACAATCCCATGATTTTATAGACATTTCTGTCACCTTCCAAAAAAGAATCCTACCCCATCCTGGCCTTCGTGGATTGCGGAGCCATGAGCATTTTCATAGATCATGATTGGGCCCTCAGCCATCACATTCCCGAGAAACAAAGGAGGTAATGCAACCTGTTGAAGCCATTGATGGCAGACCCTTGTCTTCGGGACCCATAACTCATCAAACCAAGGAGATTCTGCTTTCGATAAACAACCATCAAGAAATGATTAGATTTGAAATCATAAGATCTGCCCACTATCCCCTGGTTTTAGGCATGTCTTGGCTGCAGAAACACAATCCATACATCAATTGGGCAGCAGGCTCCTTGTTTCTTGGATCAGAACACTACATGTCCCATTGTTTATCTCTTACCACATTGCCAAGCCCCTCAGAAAATCTCCAGGAACCCCGGCAATCCTCAGTAACAGTCGCCAACATCGTCCAGATTCCCCAGGCTTACCAAACATACTCAGATGTGTTTTCAACAGCCATTGTTCAATATCTCCCACCTCACAGGCCTGAAGATTGTGCCATTGATACTGAACCTGTTACGCTCACCTGGTTCCGACGGGGGCATCGACCGGAAATGGGCCGCTGTTGTTTCCACCAGCGTGACGTGTAGCGCCGAGATGACTGACTGGACTGGCCCGCTCAGCCTAGTTTGTCTGGCTCGCAGGAATATTCTTCTGCAAAAGAGAAGAGGAATTAACCACCCGTGGAATTGAGTGTCAACCCACCTTCCCCACTCCTGTTGTCTTCCCACAGATCACTCTTGATGTCCCCTCCTT
Source organism: Ambystoma mexicanum (assembly GCF_040938575.1). NCBI lineage: Eukaryota > Metazoa > Chordata > Amphibia > Caudata > Ambystomatidae > Ambystoma > Ambystoma mexicanum. The sequence goes on along the minus strand of NC_090934.1, from coordinate 1,357,673,160 downwards.
AGTCTCACCTGATGGTTTGGAAGGATGAGCTCTCCATCCTGCGTCGACCGCAGGGGCGCGTTGATGACCAGTTACTTCACTGGCGTAGAGGAATTGGTGAGTTCCAGTATTGACTCTAAAGTCCAATTGTTCATAAGAGTTCAAATGTCTGATCTTCACTCTGTCCGATTCCTTGCAGGTTGCCGATTAATCCACTCGAAGATTTCCAAATGGCAATTGGTAAGATTCAGGTAAGTCTATTGTGGTTTTCCCCTTAGGGGCTGGGGTACGGCGATGAAGCAGAGTTGACTGCGCCGACCCGAGATGAGGTGAGTACCCCCCGTGGTAAATCAGGTAAGTCCTTGGGGGTAGCTTGTATAGCCTTAGAGAGTCCCCTTGCTCACCTTGCTGTCTTTGTCTCCTTAGGTGTCGGAGGGCGGCCGCGAGATGGAGAGAGCGTGATGGAATGCTGAAGTACCGCCAAGCAGGTGAGTTCAGCGCGGCGCCGTAGGAATGCAAAGCGATGCTTCAAAGACTTCTGTCTTTCAGCTCCGTGGCAAAATGGATCAGGATTCAGGTAAGGATTAAAGTTAAAACTCCTGTTCTAACCTTTATCCTTCTTTTCTTCTTGTTTCAGGAGTCCCAGGACTGAAGCGGGCGTGGCTGAAGACTGGAGCTGCTGAAAACACAGTGAGCGTTAGGCTGCAGCAAGCAGAATAACGCGAAGCATGTGTAGCTGTCTGGGCGTGGTTTAAATAGCCTTGGAAGAAGATCCAGGTAAGTATTCTTCCACAGCCCCACCCAAGTAACAAAATAGTCCCTTCAGTAAAATAGTCCCTCCTAAGCCTCATTTGGCTTGAGTCTTCATGCAGCATGGTCTGCCTCAGGTGAGTATGCAGCATGGTCTGCTTCAGGTAAGTTATCAATAATGAGCCTGGCGCCCATGGCACCAGGACTGACATTATCTTTATGAGCCTGGCGCCATAGGCGCCAGGACTGCACCCAAACAGCCCCTAACTGGGGCTTTTGGGCATGCTCCAAGTGGCATGATGCCTGCTTCCGGGGCTGCTGGGCCTGGTCTGGTCTTCCGGGGGCAGGCATCATGACAGAACCTTCAGCTGTGATTCCCTTTGGAAGAAGGTTCATTCTATCCGAGCCAGAAAAGAGGGCCCTCCGAGAACATCTGGACACCAACCTAACAAACGGAACTATTCGGCCTTCCAAGTCCCCAGTGGGAGCCAATCTCTTCTTCGTTCCTAAGAAAGATTCCAAAGAGCTTAGACCACGTTTGGATTACCGTGGCCTCAATGAATGCACCCTCAAGGACCGTTACCCATTACCTCTTATTTCGGACATCCTGGAGGCAGTGAGGGGGGCAGTCATCTTCACTAAACTCGATTTCAGGGGTGCCTACCATCTCATTCGTATAAAACAAGGCGATGAGTGGAAAACAGCCTTCAGAACTCCCTTTGGCCACTTTGAGTATCTGGTGATGCCCTTTGGACTTGCTAATGCCGCCGCCGTATTCCAACGTTTCATGGATCAGGTTTTTTCTGACATGTTGTTCCTTTTCGTCATTGTATACCTAGACAACATATTGATTTACTCCAAGGAACCTCAAAAACACCCAGAACACGTCTACAGCGTTTACGTGAACATAAACTCCTGGCCAAACCTGAAAAATGTCTTTTCCATGTATCAACCGTTCACTACCTCGGATTTGTTCTTAGCCCAAAAGGCATCTGAATGGATTCTTCCAAGGTTGATGCCATAATGTCTTGGCCTGTTCCTACCACTGTGAAACACATTCAATCCTTCCTGGGGCTAGCTAACTTTTACAGGAAATTCATACCCACGTTTTCCGACATTGTACACCCTATTGTCACACTTTTAAAGAAAGACACTCCGTTTCAGTGGTCCTCAGCTCAGGGGTCAGCATTTCAACGATTGAAATCGGAGTTCACTCGAGCCCCTATCCTAGCTCAACCTGATACAGATCGACCCTTCCTAGTTGAAACTGATGCATCCGACTACACCATCGGAGCAGTATTGAAACAAGAACTTGATGACAAGATGGAACATCCCATTGCCTATCTCTCCCGTACTTTGACTCCCAGTGAAACTAATTATTCCGTCCTGGAGAAGGAGTTGCTAGCCATCCAACAAGCCTTCACTGACTGGCGTCATCTCCTTCTGGGAGCCAAACACCCAGTACAAGTCTGTACGGACCATCGGAACTTACAGGTCTTACAATCCCTGGAATGCAGAAACAGCCGTTTTTTGCCCAATATCAATTCCAAATCCACCATTTTCCTGTAGCACATAACCTCATAGCTGATGCCCTGTCCAGGCGTCCTGATTATGAGCCCCTTGAGGACCGGGCTTTTCCCAAGATGTTCCTAACAGTGTTTGTTGCCCAAGCCATTACACTACTGGAGGATATTCGAGCCAAGACACCGTCTTCCGAACTTTGGAAGGAGTTTAAAGGAAGCAATTTAAGGAATCTCATGATGAAGGATGGATTTCTATTCAAGGAAACACCGCTGGCTATTCCCACACAAGAGCCGAGACATAAGATCACAAATCTATGCCATGATACCCTCCATTCCGGACACCATGGAATCACCAACACCCTCCGTCTTATACAGAGACATTTCTGGTGGCCAAGGATGAATGACGACGTAAGAACTTATGTCCAATCCTGTGCAGTGTGCAATCAGAATGAATATGATAACAGAAGACCAGTAGGTCTCTTACACCAACCAGCGATACCAACAAGACCTTGGGAAATCATCGCCACAGATTTTATCGTGGAATTACCCCCATCCAGAGGATACACAACCATAATGGTTACCATCGATTTGTTTACACACATGGCTCATTTTACACCTTTGTACAAGCTACCATCTTCACCTGAATTGGCTGGGATTTTTCTGGAACACATATTCAGACTCCCTGGACTACCTTCCAAGATCATTTCCAACAGAGGGCCCCAGCATATATCCCAGTTTTGGAAACAACTATGTCGGATATTGGGGATCCAGCGCACATTGCCCTCGGGGTATCATCCACAGACCAATGGAGCAACTGAACAAGTCAACCAGACCTTGGAACAGTACCTTCGTTGCTTCGCCACCAAGGTACAGGATGATTGGTCACTCTTGATTCCTGTGGCCGAATTCACCTACAACAATTCGGATCATTCAGCTATCAAGATCAGTCTGTTCTTTTGCAGCCAAGGATTTCACCCTTCAGTACTACCCTCCGTTCTTCCACATCCTACCCCAGTTCCTGCGGTCGATTCCTGGATTGAAACACTGCTCAATGTGCACAAGAAAGCCAAAGAACACCTGGAAAAGGCCCAAAAAGTTGTTAAACACTATGCAGACACCAAGAGAAGGCCTAGTCCTTCCTATGCAGTAGGAGATAAGGTTTGGTTGTCTTCGAAACTCCTTCCGCGACTTCTACGACCAAATAAGTTGGCTCCCAGGTATTATGGACCTTTCTCTATAAAGGAAATTGTTAATCCAGTGCCCTATCGACTCCGACTTCCAGAGTCGTGGAAAAGGATCCATCCAGTCTTCCACACTTCTCTGTTAAAACCATTTGTACAATCCACTCGAACTGCTCCAAGACCAACTCCAGTAATTGTCAATAATCAACTCGAATTCGAGGTTTCCAGGAATGTGACTCCAGGTACAGAAGAGGTCAACTCCAGTATTTGGTCAAATGGAAAGGATATCCTCCCAGTGAGCGCACCTGGGAACCTGTCTCTAACATGAATGCCCCCCGATTGATACAAAGATATCATCATATCCACCCAGGCAAACCCAGAGGTGCGGGGCTTCGGAGGAGGCATGCTGTCCTGAACCGCCGATTACGTCCATTCTGGACTTCATGGTCCATGATGCACCGTGGTCTTAACTCCGTGTTCCTTCCAACATGGCCGTCTCTTTCGAAACACTGCTTACTAGCCTTTGCGCGTTACATGCAACTTCCTACTAAACAGCCATGCCCCCGCGGTTCTGCGCGTCTCAATGCTACTGCTTGGAGTAGTCAGAAGTGTGTTGCTGGAGTCCGCTCGGTGCTTCCTTTCTAGTCCTTGTTCCCAATTCCCTGATTATATTTTCCCTTTCTTTCCCTTTCCTTACCCTCCTACTTCTGTGCTTCCTTCCTGGATCCTTTCTGTACTCGGTCCTACAATTCTCCCGTACCTCCGAGTCAGGACTTTGTTCCCTTCCTGGTTCCCGATCCTGGATGTTTGAACGTTACCCAGCACAGGACATTGCAAACCTCACGCTGGAATCCGAAGACTCACACATGGGCCTGTATAAATCCCGGACCGTGCGAAAGAAGGAAGTCACTTTCAAGAAGGTCGCAAGTAAAGAAAAACAGGTGAGAAAGTGAGAGACTTGTGACACAAACTTTGTGGCGCTTCCATTTATGCTTTTGGTAAGGGGTAAAATAAAAATGTTTGTGCCGCTACCACAGATGCTTTTGGCTAGAGAGGGGTAAAAAAAAGAATGTGGCGCTACCTCAGGTACTTTGCCTAGAGAGGGGTAAAAAAAAGAATGTTTGTGGAGCTACCACCGATGCATTTGGCTTTCTGAAGTAATGCCCATCGGTGAACAACATGTGGCCTCCGTCAGCACATGAACACTGTTTATTACATCCTCAAATTGGGCTCCTTTAGCCCCCCTAGAGCTCACCTATAGCTTCTCTCCATGATAGTCTCTTGAGAGCCACAGAGAGCCCTTCTTCGGGGCCTAACACAAGGAAGGGCCAATCAGGAGCTTCCTTGGCATGTCACCTTTAACTCCCACAAGTGCTGTCAATTGTCTGCGAGGTGACCAGTTTGTTTCTTCACAAAACTCATGCATAAATACTTAAGAATAAAATCTTATTTTTTGCATTGCTTTATATATTTGACAATTTTCTAATCTATTCTGATGGCCTTATGTGCATTTCAGTGTTCAAATATCCCTCTCTGGGCGATTGTTTCTGGGCATGTCACTTAAAGCAGCATTAGAGCATGTAATCTTCTCTTTAGAAAATCACAGAGTGTAGAATGCAGGCCCCAACCAATAAGAAAAGCCGACACTCCATGCTCACAGAGTGCAGAATGCAGGCCCCAACCAATAAGAAAAGCCGACACTCCATGCTCACAGAGTGCAGAATGCAGGCCCCAACCAATAAGAAAAGCCGACACTCCATGCTCACAGAGTGTAGAATGCAGGCCACCAATAGGCAAAGCCTACACTCCATGCTCACAGAGTGCAGAATGCAGGCCCCAACCAATAAGAAAAGCCGACACTCCATGCTCACAGAGTGCAGAATGCAGGCCCCAACCAATAAGAAAAGCCGACACTCCATGCTCACAGAGTGTAGAATGCAGGCCCCAACCAATAAGAAAAGCCGACACTCCATGCTCACAGAGTGCAGAATGCAGCCCCCAACCAATAAGAAAAGCCGACACTCCATGCTCACAGAGTGTAGAATGCAGGCCCCAACCAATAAGAAAAGCCGACACTCCATGCTCACAGAGTGTAGAATGCAGGCCCCAACCAATATGAAAAGCCGACACTCCATGCTCACAGAGTGTAGAATGCAGGCCCCAACCAATAAGAAAAGCCGACACTCCATGCTCACAGAGTGTAGAATGCAGGCCCCAACCAATAAGAAAAGCCGACACTCCATGCTCACAGAGTGCAGAATGCAGGCCCCAACCAATAATAAAAGCCGACACTCCATGCTCACAGAGTGCAGAATGCAGCCCCCAACCAATAAGAAAAGCCGACACTCCATGCTCACAGAGTGCAGAATGCAGGCCCCAACCAATAATAAAAGCCGACACTCCATGCTCACAGAGTGCAGAATGCAGGCCCCAAGCCGACACTCCATGCTCACAGAGTGCAGAATGCAGGCCCCAACCAATAATAAAAGCCGACACTCCATGCTGCTTTGGTTCTTCTTCTGTTTGCAGCATCCTAGACAACCAGAAAAGTTGGAATGCAGGCTTTAACGGCCTGTAAGAGACTGTATTGCAAGCATCACTCTGGGCAAGGAGACATGGATTGATCTATCTGTCTATCTGCCTATCTCTCTATCTCTATCTATCCATCTGCTTATCTATCTGACCACATGCCCATCCAGCCATTGATCAGTTTGCCCACCCGCACGTCTGTCTTTCTTTCTATCTATGTTTCTATCTATCTTTCTGCCCACCTATCTACCAACCTATCTACCAACCTATCTATCTATCCATCAGACCCCTGCCTGTCAATCTCCATACCTCTCTGTCTTTCTCTGTCTCTCACACAAACACACGCACGCACCCACACACACTTTTTTTTCTTTTCGGATTGCCATGTAGTCATTGTCTTGAAAAAATAAAGCAGATATTCATTTTGGCATATTCCTAATGGCTCCCTCTTGGTACTGACGTTTTTCGTTAACAGATAAAAGGAATTCTAAGAATAACGCTTTTTGGAAATTGAGTAGGCCCTGGATGGATCTCTCCTGAGAGAGAGATCAAAGGCGTTCTCGATCAATGGAACGCAGATGGGGTGCCAGCTGATATAAACTACTTTCTCATAATATCAGTGTAATCTCTATATGTCTTTTACACAAGCATGCCAGAACCGCCTCCTTGCTCATAGATTTATTTTGAGCTCGGTTGGTCTGGTCAACGCGAAGCAACCCCCCTCCTCCCCCTTTCACCTCTGGGAATGGAAGTGGAGAACAGAACCCATTTCAGGGATCAGTGCAGCTCCTACCATCAGAGTGTGAGGAGTTCATGAGAAAGGTCATGGGCGTGGTGCAGGTGGGCACTGCTATATTCAATTATTCTGTTACTAAACTGCACAAATTCTTCAGTTATTTTGTGTCATCAGTATGGGGCTCTGTGGTAAAAAGAGGTCCCTGGCACAGGGCCTACAACATACACAAATATAGAACACTCACAAGGAATCCCCAGTGAAAACCACAGGCTCTCGTAATGCCCTACCAGTGGGCTGAACAATTAAGGTTTCAATTACTAAATGATTAACAGCATTTATGCATTATTACTCTTCATATTCAAAGACCAAAGCTTCAAGAGCGATCGTAGCACAGTGTTATTTTAATGTATGTACAGAGATGAGGCAGTGAAGCACTGAGAAGGGTTTACACGATGCCTATGCATTTCGGATATGATCCGTCTTCAGGGCCAAACCCTTAGCTCCCACTCCTACTCTAAAACTCTGTTTCTCTTCACTCATCCCACATGAGTGTGGTTAGCATGCGCGGATCTGCATCATTAGATTTCAGCAGTTTCCACCGGCATGTTGTGTAGGTGAAAAAACGAATTCATTCACTGGTGCAATCCGTGTCCGCAAAACCATGTGTCTAAATTGCGATCAGTCAAATTTACAAAATACCTGGTGGCACAAAAATCCATTAGAGTGAACAGGTTATTCGATTCGTTGAGACCCTCTGTTTTCAGATATATTTTCATTGTGGCTGGGCACCCTGTAGTCATTTAGTTCAAAATCGAATGACCCGTCGTTCATGGGTAAATTGCTCAGTTGTAATCTGTCCTCACCGCCCCACTATTCTCCAAGGGCAGCGTACATGTATAACATGCACTATGCATTGCCATCCGAACCCAACATGAAATACATCTGTGTAGCATACTAGAATAGTACTAAATAAGCCTGTTTACAATCTCTATAGGTATATCATTTGAGAACAGTAGACCTTAATAGTGTACACAGGATGAGATTATTAGAAATGTAATCAGTAGTCTAATCTGTGATCTGAAGCCATGAAATTTGTGTACAAGCCGGCACCAGCCCAACTGAACTCGTTTAGTCAGTCTGATATCACTACAAGTTTTTAGGGAGCAGATCGTGGTCTCAGTGTGCACAATAATTTAACAAAAATCCTAAACAGAATTCTGAACAAACACATTTGGAATTGGCTGTGGGTCAGAGCGACTGTCTTTCGGAGGACTATTTGGTGCTAATCCCTTCTGGAATGTTCTCCTTTCCAGCACTCCTCTCTCCTCTTCGAATACTTCACTCACCTCTTTTCATCCTCCTTTGCCATTTCCAACCTTACTCTGTTCTTCACTTCCTCCCTTTCCATTCCTTGGGGCCGTTCTCTCCAACTGTCTCTATTCTTGGGCCCCCATGTCAACCTCTGAATTGCTGTGCACCCTCTTTCTCCTCCTCTCAATCCCTGCACATTCTCCCACTCCAGTGTTGTGCTCTTTCCTTCTATGTCTACTTCGCTCCATCTATTTCTTTCACCCTCTCTATTTTTGAGTTTTATTGTGGTTTTGCCCTTTGTACTCCTTAGCTCCCATCTCCATCTTTCCTTTTTTGTCCCTCTTCGCCATACATTTCTCCCACCTCTGATGATACACGTCTCTGAATAAGTTTAATGAAAAGTATCAGGTGGTCCCACTGCCACTTCTATAATACTTACCAGATCACATGCGTGCCGGAACTCAATTAGAATTGCTAAATTCAGCAGGGGGCATGCCACCATGTGACCCAACTGTAGAACACAGCAAGTCAGGAACCATAACTCAAGGAGAACTCTTTTTCCTTAGTGTGGGCAGCATGAGTGGAATTCCAGATCTGAGGCTAGCTGCAGAGTGATGATGAGCAGGTAACCAAACATATCTGTGTGTATGCGTAGGCATGCATGCTATGGGTTGTGTGAGAAACCAGAAGGTGTCTCACCTGCTAGTCCCTGGGGATCTGTCATCCAGGTGGCCAGGACACGGCCATCACTTTTGGATCCAGTTCCTGGGGGTGGACCAGTGCAGGAGGATCACCTGGGTGAGGGGTCTTCGGGGAGGAGGAGTGGGACACTGGATGGTGAGACGTGGTATACCCCTCCCTGTGACACCTTTGCCCCATCCTACCCGATGAGGTATTTAGAAAGTCAATCCCCCACCCCTTTCCTTTCAAGAACACTTTCACATGGACAGCTTGCTCTGGGAGAAAACAGATTCACACCTGAGCATTGTACCTGACATGTCCCACTACTATGGTCAGGCAAAGTCAGGCAATTACTGGTAATTATTCACACCTGATGTCCATTAAACTTCCCCACCCAGATAACACCCTGAGTGAGGCAAAGCACACGAAAGAACAGTACTTTCCTGACAGCAGATGAACGAACAAAGGAAGGAAGACGGCAAACCAAGAAGGGTACGGAAGGAGGGAAATATCCTTGACCTTTTCGGCAAGAGACCGTTGCTTTCTGGAACCCTTCAGATTAGAAAGCGTGAGGCCAGGATACCAGACCAAAGAATCCTGTATTATGTGTCAGAGATACCCAGGGCCCTCCTGCACGACTGACTAATCTTGGCTCCAAAATTAAAAGCAGTGCCATAGAGATCAACACAGCCGGTGAGTTGGGGAGACCGATGCAAGGCCGGTCTGTGTTGAAGTCAATGTTGCAAGCAGCAACATTGTATAAAAAGCAAAAGAACGAAGAATGAAACGTGTGTGGTGAAAGATCCAAGGAAAGCTTAATTGCTGATGAATGTTTAAACATTAAAGGAAAAGATACAATACCAGTGACAGAGTGGTCCGGCACCACGAGGGTACTCAATTGAAGGTCTCTGTAAGGTATCCAGCTAAGAAGTGGCAGAAACGAAAATAGAAGATTGGCAAGAACCTTTTGAAAAGTGAATCGAAGTGGTCCTGCAACGGTTTAAGCAAAACCCATTGCACATTCGAAAGCCTTTGATTTTTTATATCAATAGGAAAATGTGGAAAGTGACATTACATGGTCCGAAGCATGAACGAGGGAGACCAATTCAGAACACTGTGATAAAGGGGTCTGAGCCCGAACGAGGGAGATCCATGGTCCGGACCCGATCGAGAGAGACCAAATGTGAACATTGTGATAAAAAGGGGTCTGAGCCTGAAGGAGGAAGACCCGTGGTGAATACTGGAAGCTAGAACTTGTGAATGTGAAAATCCTGATAAGAAAGGAACTTTGGTGATTGTTTGCTACGACAAGCCCTCTTCAGTAAGAGACTGTTATTACGAAAGAGGCTTTGGCAGAAGGCCCTAATACTTATGCTTTGAACTGTATCCTCGTGATAGAGAAGCCAGAGGTGTACGAAGGTCTACTGTGCCACCTTGCCCTGTACTGAAAATGGGGGGAAGGGAAGAAACCTGCTCAACTATCCTGACATATTATTTCTTGAACACTTTTCGTTTTGCATACATTATTGTCCCACACCATTTTGTATTTAGAAGTAAGGATTGGTAATAGGTTTATTAGTATACGCCCTTTTATTATGACAGAGACCCGACTAGGACTGTGTTATTAATATTTGATGGTCATAGCTTGCTCCCATCCTTAGATTTAGGTTTATATAGGAGTTCAACCAACCCATTGAAGTTCAATAGACACCCTTGAACTGTGATCACTTGTGTCTGTCTTCACTGTTTGATACCATGCCTTCCTTACAGTTGTATATGTCTGTGAATGTATGCACATGTGAACTCATAAGTGAGTGAACGTGCGTGCAGGGTGTTTTGGGGATGGGTCTTGTGAATGCAAGCACTTGGAGTCAATGAATGTGGATGAATGTGGTGGGGCCAGGAACGTGCAGGGAAAAGGAGTGCTTTCTTAGTGCTAGCAAATGTTGGCAAGAGGGGATGACCTTCCCACACCCCAAGCGGTTTAGAATAACTCAAAGGCCGTGAAGTGCAATATAAGAGCCCAGGTGGGAGAGGGTGTGCTACTAAAGTGCTTTACGCAATCTTATTATTGCATGCTTCATAGACGTAGTGCACATGTGGGAACAAACACCATCTTAGATGTTAGCAGCCATATTAAAACACAAGACACAAATGCGGCACAGTAGCCAGCATCACAGGCCTAAGCCACGAACATGACAAAAGGAATAGGTTGCATCCCGGGCACTGGCGAGAAAGGCCAGAGCTACAGAGATCCATAAACCCTTTGTTTTCTTAAAAGTTGCCAATCTTTGTGCTTTGGGAGGAATGTGCCCAGCAACGCCACAGGAGGAGGGTTGAGCTCCTTTGTGTAACACAATCGCACAAGAAGGAGGGCACAGGCCTCCGACCCCCACCAGTCCCAACTCTAAGTGGTAGCACCCAAATGCCCTAGACTTAAGACCCCTGAATTCCAAGACACCGTAGGGAAGGCATGGTATCAAAAAGTATGACACTGACACAACGGGTACTATCCGTAAAATCTTCATTGAAATTATTGGGGTTGGAGAAACTTCTATTCTGCCCTATAACTAAGATGGGAGTAGTCTCGACAATCAAATAACAAATAATGCAGTCCTTAATGCCTGCCCTATCTCTTGTACAAAAAAGTGAAAAAAAGGAGAAATGTATGCAAAAGGAAAAATCGGTGTTCAAATAAATAAGTGTGGTTGAACCAGCTCTCCTCTCCACGTTAGACCTCACGGAGTAAGGCTGTCCTTATAGGCAGGATGACACTCTCTGGCTCGGCATCCAATACAATAAACAGTTCCAAAACGTGGATTGAAGCCCGTCTGGCCTTCCATGTTTAAGTCTCTTTTCTCCATTTCCAAAATAATGTTTCAACCAAAACGTTCACAAAGGTTCTGTGGGGCTCAGACCTTGCACTACACAGTTCTTGTAGGTTCCCCTCTGCTGAACTCAGACCTCTCACAATAAAGTTCAACACAAATTTGAAAGGGGCTCCCTTCCCCAAGCTTATTTCACTTTGGGCCTCCCTCTGTCGTGCTCGGACCACTTTCAGATGTCGAAGACTTTCGAATGTGCTTTTCAGACCACTGTAGGACCACTTTGACTCAAAACTTACAGTTCAATTTTCACTTTCCCCTTCTCTAGGAGTTAAACTTCTTTATTTCACTTTTTTTATTTTGCTGTTCATACGCTTTATCACTTCAAACAAATTTACTTTTGAGTCGGCTACTTCCTTTCACCGGACCACTCTGTTACTTAGTATTGCTGATTTTGCAGCTATCTTTACTTTCAAAGTTAATTCACAGGTCTGCCTTCCCTCACATCTCATCCACACATGTGCAGCCTTCACTTGCAACATGATGTTGTTACTTCAAACTTTAATACGCACCAGTCTCTCAGGTCCCCTGCCAACTCACTGGCTGTGTGCATCTCTATCTTGGTTTTGCGATATCCAATTTACGAGTCAAGGTTAGTACCACAGACTTGGCCCTGCTTGCCCAACTCTGCCATTCACCTGGGAGTATTGCTGGCATCCTTGAAACATAATGCAGTCTTCACTTGTGGGATGTGTCCTTCTCCATGTGTTTTCTGCGGCAACGACCTCTGGTAGGGAACTCTGGGTTTTCGGCCTGCTGCTCTTGCCCCTTGGCCCGTTGCTCTGCTCCAGTAGATTTGCCCTCATCCCAGAAGTTCTGCTCGTATTTGTGTTCTGGCTTGCTCAGAGTGTGTCTCTGGGTGCTGCCTTTTATTCGCGTGAGGAGAGCTAACTGGTATCAGGTGTATGCACTTAGAGTCAAGTGCTTCACTTGGCCTTATCCGATTAGCGAGACATGTCCAGTACGATGTGTGAAAGTTAAAGTTGTTACTCTCAGTCACCCTCTTCCAGAGCCCAGTGTTTGTGTAAAAGGGGGTTAGGGGTTGGGACCTCGGTGAATCCTAAAAAGTAGGATGGGTTGAATAAACAAAATAGGGCGTCTCGCCATCAGCTGCCTCAGTGCTACTCACCGAAAACCCCTCACCCAGGTTATCCTCCTACACTGGACCACCCCCACGGTCTGGATCCAAAGGCGATGGCCATCTACCACCTGAGAGAGAGATCCTGGGGACTAGCGGGTGAGACACCCTCTGGTTTCTCACAGTGCCAGTCATCCCCAGACCACTGATCATAAACCTGTTAGATCACCGATTGATCAAGAAAGATCAGAAAGCAGGACTTTCTGTCTTCACTTCTGAGTCACTTGATTTGTGCTGCGAGGTGCAGGGAGGGATAAAAGTATAGCCCAGAACTAGGGTGGGAGATCTTGGAGAGATGCCAGCCTCTCTGGGATCGAGCAAAGTTTGTGAGTTAGTATGACCTCTACTTTTCCCCGGGCCCCTCTCTCCTTGTACCAGATGCACTGCTACATAGATAGAGATGTATTGTTTATTCTTCACATAATTGCCAATTAGCTGCCACCTCAGGACCGATGACTGCAGCATTACCCACTTGGAAGAAGATGGACAGAAAGGGCTGGAATCAATGACCTGGCATCCCATATGGAGCAGGCAGCCTATGTATAGGGTCTCACCAACCAGCTGTGCATGTTTTTATGGTATGTAATGATGTCACTGATGAGGCGATATATCTTCTTAAAGTGCTGCTCATGCAGATTTTGACATAACGTTCGGCAGCAGCAGAGCTCTTTGCTGATGCATTCCTATATTTAGTAATAAAATGCTTGTTATCCTTGCAAGAGGTGTCTTGGGCCTTTTTTCCCTCATAGGTTGTATTTTTTGTGGTGTGAGCGTTGAGGGGCTTTCCTACATTTGGTGACCCCGACGTGATCCAGCAATCTCTGCGATTATGGAGGCTTCCAGGCCACTTCTCTGAGGGGGCTGCACCCACCTGCAGCGACCAGTCCCGATCACGTAACCTGCAGAGGTGTGCAGAAGCCATTTTCACAGAATTCCTGTCTGCTCTTTGGAGCAGGCTTGGCTCCTGGGAGAGTGCAGATCGTTATTGTGACCCAGGGACAGAGGAGCTTGGGTGAACGGGCAGACGTGAGTACACCCCTTGTGAGGGATAACAAGGAGAGGTATGGCAGCAAACAGTAAGGGGCCACCTACAAACAAAAAGGTGATTGGTGGAAGGTTTTGAATAAATCTGAACCACTGGCACCACTCTGGGCAACCTTCCGCAAACCCTTTTTTCAGCCTGTCTGTGTCATTGCAAAAGAGGTCGAGCCATATGCAAATCAGTCAGGTACTGCCACCAATAGTAGAAGCCCAGCCAAAGTGCTAGTCCAGGTCCCCTCTGCACCATTGAAAAAAGGGTCCAGCCATATTCAAATCATTCAGGTACTGCCACCAGTGGTAGCAGCCCTGCCCGAATTGTTAGGCCAGGTCCCCTCTACATGGAAACACATGCAACCCCAGATTTGTTTCGGCCTTGTTGAGCCTCCCCAGTGAGGTGCAGGTTGGTTCCCTGTGGTGCAGCGAGCAAGGGACACATGTCTGTGCATATCCTCTCTCGCATAGGGAGACAAACTACAAACAAAAAATTTATGGGTGGAAGGTTTTGAATAAATATGAACCACTGGTACAGCTCTGGGCAAGCTTCCGCACCACAGTTTGTTAGCCCGTCCCTGCCATTGCAAAAGGGGTCCAGCCATATGCAAATCAGGCAGGTACTGCCACTAATGGTAGCAGCACAGCCCAATCTGCTAGGCCAGGTCCCCTATGCACAGAAGCACAAGAAACCCCAGATATGTTTCGGCCTTATTGTGCCTCAGTGAGGTGCAGCTTGTTCTCTATGGCACACGCGAGCAAGGGACTCACGTCTGGGCATACCCTCTCTCACATAGGGAGACAAACTACAAACAACAAAGTGATGGGTGGAAGGTTTTGAATAACTCTGAACCACTGGCACTGCTCTGGACATTGCTCTGGCAACCATCCGCACCACAGTTTTATTAGCCTGTCTGCACCATTTCCAAAGGGGTACAGCCATATGTAAATAAGTCAGTTACTGCCACCAATGGTAGCAGCCCAGACCGAACTGCTAGGCCAGGTCCCCTCTGCATGGAAACACAAGCACCCCCAGACATATTTCGGCAAAGGTTAGGATTAATTCCAAACATTCCAGCCATCACCTCTTTTGTTTTGCGTAAATCACCACGAGTGTGATGGGTATGCCCAGACTTGGGTCCGGTGCCTGCTGGGCATAGAGACACAAGCTACTTCTCACTGATGAGGCCCAACAAGGCCGAAACATGTTGCAGGATGCTTGCGGTCTCGTGCAGAAGGGAGAATGTGACCAAGTAGTTTGGTTTGGACTGCCTCTTTTGGGGTGGGACTAAGCGTGATTTGTATATGGTCTTTGCCCCTTTGTAATGGCTTGGCAGGCGATGAACGATAGTCTGGAGGATTGCCCAGAGCAATGCCAGAGGTAAGGATTAATTCCAAACCTTCCAGTCATCACCTCATTTGTTTTGCGACATTGAGGGGCAATGCTGGCACATATCAGTGCAACCAGCATGGACATCTTTGCTTGCAATGGCATTACTGGCTATTTGAGTACAGCAAACATGAGGGTATAATTACATGGGATAATGGCACACATTTGTGCAGCCAGCATGGGTATTTCTTTTACAATGGAATTACTGGCATGATAAGAAAAGCAAACAAGACTGTGTTTTTACATAGGAATACTTCTTACAGTGGTAATAATGGCATTAAGGGGGGAAGCCAGAATGAAAATGGCAGAATACTGGCATAAATTATTGGCAAAGGCGTCGTGAAAATGTGTTGGGAAATGCTCTTGTGCGTATTGTTGGTGACCTGGAAGCGTTTTGATTTTTTTCATCGGTTACCTTACAACAGTTATTGTACATTGTGTGGCTTTGTCTCAAAAAGTGTGGTCTACAATGCACTGCGTTAAGCCAATATGTGTGGGAAATAATCAATTTAAAAAAAAATCAAAATATTTACTAGCTGCGCCTGGTCTATAGCTCATGGTCCATCCTAAACCCACAGCAGCAGAATTGCCCCACATACCCCTTACCCACATTATAAAAATAAATGCATGTGAGTTTTTGTTTTTTTGGTGGAGGGCGGATTGATCTCCCATAGCCCAATGCCACTGGGAAAAGTGACTCTTGATAACCTCTGCTTCATAAAACAGGTATCATGCTTCTTTCCTCGTACCACAAGCTAGTAGTTAACACATAAAACTACTAGCCACAATGAAACACAGTGTCTAGTATTTATTTTTTCTTTGGCCCCCCCTGCAGATTCACAGACCCACCCGCACTGGCCCACAACATAAAAATATGCATGTGTAATAGTGAGGCATAAGTAAATTCTGTTGGGGGGCTGTTCCGTCCCCCGCCTCACAGTCTTTGGAACATCCACCGCCTAGACTACATCCCTATATCCACTATGAACTGTCCACCACTGTTAGTAATAAAAAGGATATGATTAAGAAACCAAAAAGCTCCTCACATACTCAGTCCCCGGTCTCGCTCATCCTGGTCTCCCTCTTGTTTCTTCTTGCAGCGGCAGCAAAGGCGCTTGATGATGATGTAGATGTGGCTGAAGATGATCATTGGCGGAGGCAAGACAGGCCTGTCGTGGAACGTCATGATCAGCTGGTATCGCTGAAATTTCCAAACTTGGTTGGAAATTGACTTCACTTCAAAGAAGGTGTTGCTGGAAGACAGGGTTTTGAGAATTTTTGTTAAAGAGAAGTAATAGGTTATCACAATTCAAAAAAGCATTGAATGAGAGCGATTGATTTCACTGAAGTAACTGTCTCTGCTATTGGTCTCTTATCTGATAGGTGTCAGCAATTTCGTGGCTGTGCCCGTTCCACTGAAGCAGGGACATCACTTTGGTGTTGAAAAGCAGACTCGTGGGCAGCAAAATACTGTGTCACAGAAGTGAGATACAGGGAAAATAGCACGTTGTTACTAAGGTAACCTCATGATGGTTTAACATCTTTGTCTGCTGCAACTGGAGGCAGAGGAGTGTCTAGCTTAGTCATGCAACATCATGACCCCAAAGCCGAAAATGAAATCCGGCGGTCATAGTTATTTATCAATGCACTTTGCTATTGTTGTTCCATCAGTACACCATGCTGTCCTTTGAGATCAATGTAAAGGGCATAGGAAATAAATTACCCTGCAGGAAGATGCTGACATTTCTGGGAACTCACATTTTTGGTTCAAAGTAAAATGGATGAATTATTTGTACTGAATTTGTTTACCTTTTTTATTTTTGCTGCAAATAGGTAGATGGTGGGTTGGGTTAGGTATATAGTAAGTGGGAATTGGTGTAGGTGAGGGTGAGGTGTGAAGGGTCTTCGCCTGCATTTTGCAGTTAACAATTTGGTAAAATAAAATGTTTGCTAGTACATTTTCATCTGAATACAAAATAATGTTCAAAAATATATCTGGTTATAGAGCATTGATGATAATATTATGGTAACTTTACCCTGACATCCAGTCTTTAATTAGGGCAGAAAGATGGAGAAGTCTTACACTGATTTTTCTATGCCATGCTATTCCTTGCATTGGATGGGGATTTAAATCCAAGGTTGGAGAAGTAGATTTTGCAGAAAAGTGAGAATAAACAGAAGCAGGAGGTTGGAGAAAGTGCTTGCAAAATATAGGTTGTGTGGTAAAATATAGCCCCTGAGCGCCAGAAATAAAGGGGCCAGAGTGATTGTGGAATCCTATTGAAGTCTAAAGCCAGCACAGAAATCATGATGTCAGACATGAGGCCTATTGAACCAAAAACAGGCCTATGTCTCAAAGGAAAGAAAGTGGGCTTAAATCTGAAAAGTGTAAAAATAAGCACAATGCATTTCAGCAAGGAAAAGAAAGACGTGGGTGACAAAGCTGTTTTACTAAATCCATGAAAAACTACACTTTTTACTTAAAGAGACAGATAGCAGTGTTTACATTATCTTCAATGTAATACCAGATTGTGATCCCAAAATCTCCAGTGAAACCAAGCTTTTTGCATTTATAACAAATAAAATAACTCCCTTTTTCCTCATCCTAAATGACAGTACGCAGAGAGCGTACTTGGGTTTAAGGTGAACATGGTTTTGTCATATAACTGCCCTATATATATTGACAATCAAGAAGTGATATTCTTGTCTTTTGCAACTGTGAGATTAAAGAAGTACATTACACATGGATATAAGGCCTAGGTGCATTATAAAATGTCATGTAAAATGCATTGTGTGTGAGTTCTACATGCAGCCGGTCATTTCTCCTGAAATGAAACTTTAACCTCAAACACCTTTCCTCTGCTGGTCCTGGAGAGGGAGGTCTCGTGATCAACAATCAATCAGGTCCATGCTTAAAAATATAAAGAAATACACTGCGTTTGATGGAAACTTTGGTGGAAATAGATAAAGCCCTGCCTGTCTTTTCAGCAGAAGTGACCGTGAGGTCACAACTTCCATAAATTGTGCATTAAAGCAGCAGCCAGGACCATTACAAGGCCAAGAAGGGATATGCTAAGATAAAAATGAGCCAGCATCTGGCTGGTCACATGCTTAAGGGGAAATTCAAGTTAAGAGAACAAAGGTGGGGGCCAGAGTGAGTGAGGCATGTGAGGTTGGAGTTAAGTTAATAGAAAAATACATAGTATTGCATAAAAAGGGCATCCTATATGCTGCAATGCTCATTCCAGACTTTTATTAAAGGTGACAGTAAACCCCTTTGAAACATGCCAAAAACGTTTTTTGTGTGAAAAACATAACAAGTTATTAAGGAAAATTTGATTTGGGCCTTCCCATGATTCCGAGAGTTTTGAGAGTTAACATGGGAAGTATGAAGTGGCATATTTTTCACTGGTACGGCTTCTGAGTAAATGAAGAAAAAACATTTCTCTGCACAGGAAGGGCGTGCCGACTTCAGATTAGCATCATCTGATTTGCCTTAAATGTAGTTCTTAAAAATATATACATACATATAAAGATTTGAAAAATTAGGGTACTTTCCATGTTGGTAGATTTTCAGAGTTTGAACTTGCCAAACCCACATGTCAGTTTGGAATGACAAAGATTTCTCCTCCCATTGCTTTCCTAACTCAAACCCCTCATCTCCTTGTCCTATTAGCACACAGGTGGGAGGTGGGTAGAGGATACCAACCAATCCTTTCCCAGGAATCATGACAGGTTAGTGATGTAATTTGCCCTATAAGTAAACCAGTTTGCATGAGAACTGGGATTTTCCATTTTATCATGAGAGGTAACCTGCTGCTGGACTCTTGCGAGAAACACTCAAGCATAGAGGCCCCAAATCTTGCATTGGAGGCAGTGACAAGGAGACATAAAAACTGACTGGGACCCCTTGGAGGAGCCAGAGGGGACAATCCTTGACTGACACTATAGCTGTCCCAGAGGTGCCTTGTTGTTCCCTGATGCCCATTACAAGGCCTCTGCTGTAAGTGAAACTATCCCAAAGCCATCGATTGTGTAGGCCCTGCATTTTTCTCAAGTATTGTTCTAGTTATTCCCCCATAGCAAAATACCCTGTTTGTATGTGTAGATCCTTAGTATATTTAATTCAAGTAAATCAATTAATTCCCCTATAGAAATCACGGGATTCGTTTTGTTAGCATTCGAAACTAACAAGCTCCTCTCAGTGTGTTTTGAGCCGGTGTAGACATAAAGATGTGTTTGACTATTTGTAAGAAAACCCCTGACTACGGTACAGAGGGGGGGAGGGCGTCTAGAATCCAAAAGCATGAATCCCTAAAATCCTGTTTCCAAGTGAGTGGGCAGGGTGCAAAACGAAATTCCCCATTGATCCCCCGCATTGTAGATCAGAAGTGTGAAGCTTTGAATCTCCTTTGCCTGTGTGGTAGGAACAACAAAATTGCCCCTTTGTTCCCATTGTGCTCTGACCCAAACCACAAAGCCCTGCCTGTTCTTTTTAGGTGTGGCAAAACGAATTTCTGATTGCTTTTCTTTCTCTCATATTGCATTTGTGGTAATAAGTGAAAAAAGATTTTTCCCCTTGAATCCCTTTGCCAAAGAGTGCATTGCTATCAGAACCCAAAACGATGTTCCCATTGTGTTCTTAATCTCTGCCACTGGCCTTCAATTCAGAGGGGTCAAGTTTAATTGATGTTTGGAGGGTGGGGGTTGCTGGGAGAAAAAGTATTATAACCAAATGTTTATTTTTTATTTTCTTATATGTGATATAATCAAAACAAAACATGTTCAAATTTGACTTTTCACAAAAAATCGACGAACAATAAAATATAATAAACGAAAAGCAAAAAAAAAGCAAAAAGACAGATTAAAAGAAACAGATAAAAACAAACAAAATGTTCAAACTTTAAGATCAGTTAATCATACAAACTTTAAAATTAGTAAGTGATACAAATAATCTCAGCAAGTTCCAGTCTCGCAATAATTTTACCACTTCAACAGTAAGAAAGACCTTCTGTCCTGATGCCAATCTATTCCAAAAACAATCGGTCTTAATCCACCAGTTATGGGGGGCAAATCTAACTAACCTTTGTGCTCTCATCTCGATGTCCTGTGGCAATCAATCATCAAATGTCTCAGGATTTGAATCTCATTCTCCTGGCATCTTTGAACGATTGGGTTCGCTATCATAACAGCATCTCTAATATTCTAGATTTCCAGAGTTGGAAGCAAATTTAAGCAAAATCTCAGAAAATGAGCTCTTATAGATGGGGCAGGGAATTTTGTCAGGTAGGTCGTCCTCGTAAATCTAGGTTTGTCTGTGGGTGTAGGAGAGGCATAGATCCTAGATTTCCTCACTGAGATGGTACGAATCCAGTCCATTCTCTTAATAACCAAATCAGCAATCACTGTGTGTCTTGAATTGTTCTTGTTCTGTATTGGAGGGTGATTTGGAGGGTGATTTGAAAAGAAACCTGGGAGAATATGACTGCATATCTCAGTATTATCTCTGTGTTGGTGCCAATACAGAAGCCATTGTTGTTTTTGTGTTGCCACAGCATTGGTGGCTGATGTAAGTCTGTTTGTCAACTTTGGTTTAAATAAATTAATAAATCTATACTCTTACTTCACACCGGCCTGGTTCCTAGTCCATTGTGGCGCCGGGTATTTGTTGGGGTTGGGTGTGAGACGGGTTGGAGGCCTTACCAAATTGAACCTGAATCAAAATCATAGTGATTTGTTGTGCGCCACATTGATTGGGTGGAAAGGAACTCCCTGAGTTGAGTGTGACCACGTAATAAACCGCGACAAGGAGAAGCTAGACAGATAAAAGTAGCCATGTTGATGTGCTAGAGAAGATAAGAAGATTAAAATAGGTAATGGCAAAGAGGTGCATAGATGTGAAGGCATGGTAAATGTAGTATCTGGGTGGCAATAATCATCAGCCAGCAATCAGGAACTAGGTATGTACACAAGGTATGTACAAAAAGAAAGCTTGCTTTATTGTTTCAAGTATGGAAATGAAGGTAAGTAAGGAGAGTAGGTTAATAGCATCTTTCCTCTTTGTCTCTCTATCTCTCAGTCCCCAGCCGTCATTCCTGGAACCTGGTACGTATTTTAAGTGTTTTTTTAGTGTTCTTTCCAATTTTTCAAAATCTTTTTTGTCACCCAAATTGTAATTGGCTTTTGCGTCAATTGTTATGTTGTTTTAGAATGAATTACAAGTAAATTATTAATCATGAATAATGCTATTTTTAGAAGATGATTTCACACAACATGCAAAGTAAATCTATGGCGTGCAACTCGACAAACACCACAGCAACACATGAAGACTAACCAGTGGGCGACTGGTTGGCTACCGAATCAAAGGTGACATTTGTGCCAGCAGCCGGAATTGAGCGCAGCCAATTTTTTGCCCTCATTCATGGCCACCTGATTGGCTAGGGCATCTCCCGCGGGTGTATTTGTACAGTTAGTACATGTATGCGTATACATAGAGTTAGAGTATGATGTTCATTTCAGGCTCTGAAAAATTCTTTAGGCATTTCTATCAAGGATTTACATTTCAGAAGCTGTCCAGAATGGAAATGTTTGATGTATGCTTAAGTCATTTTTTGGTCCTCGACTACAATAAGGCCATGCACATTTTCATTTTCAGAAGATTGTGAGCTCAGACCTTACGCATGCGCTTCTTTTAGTAGTGCCTTTAACTAGTGAATGGTATCTGAGATCGTTTGGGTTTAATATTCTGCATTGGGGCTTAAGCCATTGTTACGAGCAGGACTGCTTCACCGATAACATCTGTATCATCAAAAAGTATACTCATTCATATCTTTAGTTTGATGCCACTGCACCTTAAACATTTCCACTTAAACAAGACATGGCATTTGCTTATTTTATAGAGTGTGATAACGTTTTTTTTTTCAACTTTGTTTTTTAATATTGTTTCTGTATTTTGTACGGGTTTCAGTATACAAATCTAAAATAAACTAAAGTAGTTCCTTAATGGGTGCTGCACCTTGAGCATTTTCACTTTTGCAGACATCTGATTTTTTAATTGTACACTATGATATAAATGGTGCGCCCCTCCACATTCTGTATGTGTGTTTTGTGGACACCAGAGTACACATCTGAAATAAACTAAACAAGAACCAGGATGGGGAAGGTTTTGAACGGTGTTGGCTGCAGTCTACATATCCTTTCTCTGATCCCAAAACAACTTGGTCCTCACTTGCTGTACTTTGAAGCATTGGTACTGGGTAGAAAGGCTAGTTCTGCACTTTCTAATTTAAATCTCGGGTGAACCTGAGGAACAAGTAAAATTATTTGCAACACTCACTTGAAGACAGCAATCAGCAGGTTAACCAGAAGAATATTGGCCACCAGGAGGTAGCACGCCATGATGGCTGGAGTGAGCCACGCCCCCGGGATGCAGGGAGGGAGGCGCTTCCCATCTTCGTCAAAGAGGTTATCACCGCATGGTGCTGAGGAAATGGACAAAGAAAACAATATGTTTATGTTTGGAGAGTTACATAATGTGTAAGTGAATAGCAAAGGTAAGCATGCCATAGGTTAATACTTTTCAAGTGCTTCAGGAGAGTGGGCCATGCACTTCAAGGATTTGTCCACTTTGTGTTGTTCTGGTGGGGGTTGCAGGTGGTGAGTGCCAGGGAGGGATAGAGGCTGGGACAATGCTAGCGGTGGGCAACACCCACCAAACTGAAACTGACATGACATTCACAAACGTCTGCAAATGTATTTATCAGACTCAATATCTGAACTAACTCACACCTCAGTGACATAGGTGCAAGTGGTGAAAAAAATGTGGGACATTGCACAAATTACTGTCACAGCTCGATATATGAGGCCATGGGGAAATCATTTGTATAGAGTAATAACAGGACACTTGCATTTAGCAAAGGAATCCGTTTTGGCTTTGCTAAATGGAACGCCTTTGGTTGGACAGGCGTCCTCGCATGTCCCATGCGGTGGGGCGAGAGACGCAGCCTGTATGGCCGAAGCAGCACTGACGCAGGAAAGCAGGGAAAGGCCCCAGTGTGCCCTGGGTACCTCAGCCTTCATGCTACCTCCTCTGAGTGTGCACTGTCTGTCGCATGCCATCCCCATATATCTATAGCAATATCCCTGGTGCTGCATGTTTGGGCCTATGGCGCCACTCACACACTAAATCTAATAGCGCCCCAGCTACACCCACTCGCCAACACTGAAGGCTGTGCTTAAGGGCTACCTGGTGTGAGCCACAATTATGTAACCTGACTTGTTGGTACCAAAGCCCCACCAAAGAGCCCAAACCAATAGTTGTGATTCAGCCACCACTATAAGGCTTCTCCAGGTGGCGCTGAAGCACAAGCCAAGAGCTAAAACTAATGGGCGTGCCATTGAGTGACCCTATGAGCCCAAGCTATCAGTGGTGCCCAACATTCTGCCCGAGCTAAAACTGATGGTGCCTCAAAAGGGCCCCCGATGCGCCAAAATGAATACTGGTGGCCATCTGAGCAAACACTGAGCAGCCTAAGGTCACACGTGCCCTCTCTACTGCCCCAAGACAATCTCTCGCTGTACACTACATACCATGGTCCTTGCTCATAGGTCAACACGAAGAGGAATCAAATAGTTACAACTTTCAAGTCCCATTTTTTTTAACCAACTTTATTTATTCAAACACCATCATTTTCAAGTCCCATTTTTACACTAATCCCCTTGTTCAGAACTAAGAGTGTGCTCTTTTGTGAAAACGGGCCTTTGCAGTTGTGGTTTAAAGCCTATGTCCGGGCATAATTCATGACTTGTAGCCATAAATGTTGTCCCACATAAATTATGCCTGTACCGGTGAACTTTTGTGAATGTTTATTTTTTTAATCTTTTTTGATCACATTTATTTCACTGCACATTGAACTGCTTCCATTCACATTAACCAGCCAGAGTTTAAACACACTGTTAGCTTCCAGGCATCATTTTTTTAGTTTTTAGTTTACCCCCAAATTTCAGCAGTCAATCAGTGAGCTTTCGGTTGTATTGCTGTGCACATTAGCAGGACTCAATCAGAAAGGCACTACGTACAGGTGCGACATGCAATGACATGTTTAAAATACGAAAGATACAGCTGGCTATAATGTAACACATTGACAAAATAACCCCGAGCAGCGGAAAGACACACCCAAGAGTGACTGGCGATCAGTTCGTGGACCCAACGCTCGCGCCCCCGCGCAGACTTACGGTTTATTTCCATTGCGTAGACTACACAGCCGTCCATCAGCCGGAAGGAAGCCAGATAAAGACATTAGGTTAGGAAGTCAAGGACATAGAATGCTTGATGGAAATGCTTACAGTGCTCTTGAAAGGCATAAACATGAGGGGAGCTTTGCAAAACATACTCTGGGAAAATACAAGTATTTCAATCGGTATCCCTCCACCTTCCTCTCTCCTCCCTTTTACCCCCCTCCTCTTCTTACCTCTCTCTCCCTGCTCTGTTCCTCTTAAGTCCCCTCTCCTCCTCTCTCATTCTCAGCCTATTCCTCTTCCTGTTTCCCACTTCCTTCCCCTTCTCCACCCCCTCCTCCCTCGTTTATCTTCACTGGCAAATTGTTCTACTTACTGTATTACTGGTTTGATTCATATTTTGTAATTGCTTCTACTGTTTATTATTGTGTCCTTGTTATAATGTAAAGCGCTTTGGCGTAAAGCACTACATAAACACAATAAACATAAACATAAAAACGAATTGAAAAACACTGAGGACGAAAACAACACATTTTTGTTATCTCATTTTTGTAGGATTTTTGTAAATTGTTTCGAAAAATAGGTAGTTGTTTGGGTTAGGGTATACATTATTGTCAGGGGATATAGTGGGGTTGTGGGGGCTCTCCTCCTCACCCTAATAAGAAAAAACGAGCAAAAAAGGACATACAAAACTTTGACTAAAACAAATGTGTTGTTTTTGGCCAGAGTGTTCTGTTCATTATTACAAGGTAGGTCCTCACAATCTAGACAAGGCCATATAGAAATGGACGGTAATTACTGTCTGGTGGCATGCACGTCTACCAATGGCTGGTAGAGACCACCTATCTCCAAACCCAGGTGGTGTGTTTGGTAGAGGCTTCCATAAACCTGGAAATCCCACTGGTGGGCTGTAGGTAGGGGTGTTGCTAGGTCTGGAAAAGATCCGGGGCTACTCTAATTTTGCGACTGTCAGGACTGGGGGTTAGCCAGCCTTTTTGGTTCTAAACCCTGAGCTTCTATCCGGGGCTGCAACCAAAAGACCCGGGGCTATAGCCCCCTCAGTCCCCCCTAGCAACGCATCTGGCTGTAGGAGGGTATGCATTTAAATGGGGGGGCCTGTTGCCAAGGCGGCTATATCTACAAGATCCACCTACCTTATCTACCCAATTGGTAATATTCACCAGCGCGCCCATCCCCAAACTGCCCACATTCAGACTAACTTTCTAAAACCCCAGACTGCCTCTGCGATTCAACCGGGTGCACACAATTACTGGCCGCCTCGGTGGAGAGTCGTTATTCAGCAATATGGCCCATCGGCAACAGGCTTAATTAAGAAAGGCAGTCCACAAAGGTCTAAACGCAGATTAAAACTAGTTCTGAACTTGTGCATGACATTTAGTCTAGCAATGGCGTGAGCTGTTCCAGAACATAGTCATTATTTTGCCTTACACAATGCTACAGTAGACCTTGATCAAAAATAAAAAAATCATTAGTGTGGGAACATTCCGAATACATTTCATAACCGTCACAGGGATGGCCTCTCATGTCGGCATGTAAATTAACAGCCCAGTGAGGTTAGCAACCAAAGCAAAAACAAAACAAAAAAACAATTACTATGCATTTAATAATTCTTTGTAGGCCTACTTAAATATTCAATCAATAAGTGCATTTCTTACCCACTTGGAGTCTTTGCATAGGAATATGTTGATTTGCCCCATGCAGTGCTATCCATTAACACAACGTGGTAAATATTCCATGGGTTCCCATTTCATAATTAGGTGCTATTGTTAAAAAGGGTGGAATTTAAAATATCAAAAACCCTATCCGAAAAACGGCGGTGTCATTCCTGTTAGTGGTACGTTGTATTTATCACCATAGGGGCACTACCGCTTATTACAGAAAGAGAGAACTGATTATTGCCACCACTGAAATTACCACTGGTGGTAAAATTACTGCAGGTGGTGTAAAATGCATTGTCACTGATAATTCGATATGGGAAGAAAATAATGCCACCAGAAATAACATCAAGTATAAACTGATTCTAAACAGGATACAGTTCTAAACTGGCTAGCACTGCCTGAGGTGCACAGCAGCGTAGGAGGCTAAACTTTAAGGTGCTGGTGTAGGAGATCTGAGTGCCCCAGGGTTAATATATGCTGTAGCTGACGGATTATTATTAATTGCCAGCCAGTGGTATATTGTAATCCCAGTGCTATTTCGTTAACTGAAAAATCTCAATAATGTGTGTCTTTCCGGTCTTCTATTTTACCACCTGTTGTAATGACCACCAGCGGAATTTACTGCGGCTAATAAAACATATTGGGCCTCATTCCGAGGCTGGCGGTAAGGGTTAACGGTCACCGTTAATGGCAACGGTGACCGTTAACCCTTACCACCATATTCCGAGTTCCCTTTGCGCCCTCGCCCTTAACGCCTGCTTTGAGCAGGTGTTAAAGTCGAGGGCGCAAAGGGGCCTCCAAGCCAATAACGGTGACCGTAATGAACGGTCACCGTTATTTGCATCTTCCCCATTCCCATTGAGCCCTATGGGGGCTCATTTGGGAATGGGGAAGAGCCTTGGTGAATGGGGAATTACCGCCCCGCCAACCTTGGAATGGGGCGGTAATTCCGCCATCCACCAAGGCGCTGCCGGTCCGGGTACGGCGTCAACCAAGAGGTTAATAGCGCCATTGGTTAGCGCCGTACTCGGAATGAGGCCCATTGTCAAGGGCTCATGAATAAATACAATACCACGAGGATTACCTTTTGCCAGAGTGGTCATTTCAGCAGAGTGTTAATTTACCCCTTGCAGTCATTTGCAACAGAATAGGCCACATGTTTTTATCATTACCACCATACTCAAAATAAGGCCCTACCCTATTGTCAAATTTGCTCTGTGGTACTTTGTCCAATCTATACAAAAGCCTCTTTCATTCCTCCCTGGTATAATATATGCAGGATTATCGTGAACATTTAGAATTTTGAAAAAAAGAAGGGAGAAATGACCACATTTTTTTGACCGAAAAATGAAAATTACTTTTTGCATTTTTTACTTCATTTTTTAAATAAAGTGGGGGTAAGACCCCCCGTTCCTCACCGCTCATACACCTACCCTAACTTATACCCTTATCCCACCCCCACCTATTAGTTACTATACATATAGAAAAATACTACCATTTGTGGTCAAAGAAATTCAGTCATTTCTCCTTTTTTTTTCTATTGGTTTCTTTCTGCGGATTCCATATATGCAGACGTGAATAATTCAAAAGTTTCCTTTGTCCAAGAAATCTTTGTGTCGTAGGTTGTGGCATATTTCATTCATTCTGAGCTAGTTATCGATGGCACAATACATTAGAGTTTTAGGTGTAACGGTTTATTGAGAGGCCACGCTCAACACAGGGAGTTCCTTCCCTCCCCAAGCTCGCTGTCACACAATAAACGGTTAATGTTGGTTCTTTTATTCAGCCCTGTCTCCAAATTATCTAATGCCCCTTGGATCCCTCCCACCCCTGAGCTACAAACGAGCCAAGTACCAGGCCGTTGTACAGGAAATGTATTTGTATTTATTTAAATTAGAAGTAATAGAAATCACAAGAGCGTACACACGCCAACTTCTTTGTGGCTCACAATTAACTTTTTGTTACACAAAAAAACAATCACATAAATTACAATACTTTTCTTTTTTACAGATAACACTTCAAGAAATAATCAAACTGGTCAATGAACAAAAGTCGTTTACACATATAATGCTGTGCAATTTCGATTTTCCTGCTCCCTTAAAAGGCAAGCAGTTGGGTTTATAGATTGGTACAAATGCATATTGCAATTATGATTTCTCCCACACTTTTGGTTTAAAATAAACACAGTGTTATTTAGCGGTTTGTGTTCATACCCCGCTCACTGAAAGGTCTGCACTGGGGAAGCTGGACAGTAAAATTGGGGCGATTTAAGAATTTTAGATTTCAAACCCCTCTCCACTTAAAGGCCTCTGTTGGGAAAGCTGTCCAATGAAATTACAGTCTATAGTTTTTGGCGCACACTGATAATGAGCTTTGTAAATTTTGAATTTTAACAAAATTCACCCCGTGGTGTAAGGTAAAAGGCAACCCACTAGGGAAAAAGTCCCGGCACACCTCTTGCAAGGAGAACAAGTTTTATTTTCACAAAAGATAAAAATGCGTCAGGAAAGAACTCTGCTGCCACGGAGCGTTTTGGCAAAATCAAGTCTTGCAACACATTAAAAGAGCGCACAACATCATCAGTGACGTACGTTACATAGGTTACAAATCGGAATGGCTGGTTGTTGTGACCCTAGTTATGTTATGTTATTAGTATTTGTAGCACGCTCCATCACCCGAGGGCATCTTGGTGCAAGGATGCACACCGCAACAGTAGAGGCAGCCCTCAAGGTTGGACAAAGAGCTCTGTTTTTAGCAGGTAGTGAAAAAGTAAATGATTCTCAGTCATCCTGAGTCGAAGGCGGAGACTATTCTATAATTTACTTGCATCTTCTGAAAAGACCCGACCACCCATTTGATGAAGGCAAAATTTGGGGATCTGAACACAGCGATCATTGCCAGATCGCAACAATCGACAAGGAACATAGGGATGAAATGTATCACAAAGAAAATCCGCCCCTACCTGCAGACAATGAACAATAATGCTAATGTGAGAGCCGTACGGTGTGTCTGTGGCTACCCTGGCGGCCACATTCTGAAGCAGCTGAAGCCGATGGATAAGGTCAGCTAGTTGGGCCAGATACAGAGCATTACAATAATCTAGCCTACTGGAAACAAGAGAGGCGACAACCACAAGACGCAGAGTGTTAGGGAGAATTCTCTGTATAGGCTAATTTCCAAAACCTAGTGAGTCCCCCAGCAGCTTTGCTGGATTTTTGGGGTTTATTTTTTTCTCCTGGTAAGAGTGAGACTCTTTTTCTCCCACTCTTAGGCATGATTTGAGAATGTCCTTTGACTTTGTAATGTGTTTTACTCCATAGGGCTTCATGTGTTTTTGGGATGTGTGTTACACAACTTCAGTGCAGTAACACCGGGGTGTCATAGTGACCCCCAAACATAGACTCCATACCCTGGGACTGACTACTGTCTCCCAGGGCATGTAAAGTCACCATTGACTTTACTAGTCTTAAATTGTGAACATAACCAGTACAAACCATCATATTGTGGAAGTACTGGTAGGGGTAATTAGATTGCCCCTGGATCTGTTTTTCGAGGGGGCACTGTGCAGTCCCCCCTCGTCGAGTTTCTGGCTGGTGGCAGTGGTTACCACGCGAAATATTCCATCAGAATATTTCCTATGGGATTTTCCCATTCATTTTAAACACACCACTTTTTTGGTGCAATGTTAAAGATACCACCGGGTTATTTATTTAATATTTATTCCCCGGTTGGGTCTTTTTGCCAGGACTTGGTTTTAAAATGGCGTTTGTGTTCGCCTCTGTAACTCCAACCCATGTCGAGCCCTTTGGTCCACTTTTGGCGGGCTTCTGCACAGAAGCCTCCAAAAGTGGTTCCACTCTGTCTGGGTCTACAGGATGTGTGGGAGGGGGGAATAGGCACCCTGGATTGAGTTGCCTCGGCAACTCAAGTCGCACTCTTGTGTGATTGGCCCAGTGGTGAGCCGCCCAGCTCACCACTTAGCATGTTTGAGTGACAGCTAGGACTGGTGAATGGGGGTTTTCTGCATAAAAGCAGGGCTTTGGGGACTGGAACTTCAGAAGTCGCCACAGGACCTAAAGAATCCGAAGAGGGAGAAGCTGAGCCGACCTGCAACAACGACACCACCGGTGGAGCCCTGCTGAACCGCCTCACCACTTCCCGACGACAGAGAAGATCTTCATCCTGGAGAGTCTTCTTCCTTTGAACTGGTGGGGTTAACCAGTTTGCCCTCTTTTCGCCTTCCTGGATCGTCTCGTGGTCGAATCGCCCGTGCCAAGCACCCCGGCGGCCGGATAGCCACGCTTCACCACTACCGTGAATAAAAAGGTAGTACCTTATAACCGGGAAACTCTGCGGCTGGTTTCTTCCCTGGCAGTGCAATGACCTCCAGCTTTCCTCCACATCGAGATCTTCTCTTCCCCTGGACGAAGCACCGACTTGCACCCGCTGCCAGGAACAACTGCCCCCGCTGGAGCTTTCTCACCATTTCAGGTACTGTGTCCTGCCTGGTCTCCCTTGCAACAGACTGTTCAAGGTGTCCCGTAAATCCTTGACTCTCTATCCTGGGGTGACCTGGGACCTGTTAACTAACTTTTCTAAACTGATCCAACTCCTTTTGAACTATCTGCAAAGACTTTTTAAGTGTACTTCAACTGTGTGATCTTGGGCACATTCCGCCTTGCTCTCTCCAAGAGTGAGCCTGACCTATGAACTTTCTTGCTCTACAGTAGACTCTGCCTTTCTTGACTTGCTGTGGTTCTTTTAAAAGTGTTGGTATTGTGTGCTTTTCTAATTCTGCCTTTTCCCTCCCTTTTTAAATAATTATTGGAGTGCCATCTTGGTTAAGCGCTCACCTCTATATTTGATAATAAGTGGTGTTCTTTTCCTAAGACTTGTCGAATAATTAATCAGGGAGGTGTATATATTTCTAGTGACTGTGTTTGAACTTGCTTGACATATTAGTGCCAGTGTATTTTTACAAGTGTGTTTTTAAATAAATAATTATATACTTTTATACCAAAGCTCTGGTCAGTGTTTGCTTGTGCTACTGTATTTTTGTACCTAATGTGTATACTCTATATACTGCTTAACTCTTCTTGAGAGAAGTCTGACTGCTCAGCCACAGCTACCAGGTAAATCTGGGTGGTACAGACTGCTACCAATTGGGTTTACTGCCAACACCTGTAGTCTTAAACTTTTTGCAGTGGTCCCTAAGGGAACTACACAGGTTTCTGCCTAACACAGAGGATGGGGAAGAAATGGCAGAACCTTCCGCAGAACCCCCAATAGAAAGTGCCCAGTTTGACAGACAACACTTACTTGCGGGGCCATGAACCCACCTCTGCTCCCCCTGCCCCACCTCCAGCCAACTTCTGCAGGAGTCTGTCCTGATACATTCTGGTTTCACCATCACCGTCTTGTGGCCAATGCTGGATTTGACATTTATGGACTTCATTGATTCACAGTGCGCCACCCTTTCTCAACTCTCATGCCGGACTTCCTTTGCATCTTATACTCATGGTGTCCCTGAATCATGCTGTTCCCATCTTCATCAATGGTTTTCCTTCTCCCCTCTTGCTTCTCCACTCTTTTTGACTGCTTACTCTCTGTTCTCTCCTCTCTCTTTGTCCCTTTTCCTATCTCCACCCTTACTTTTTTCTATTCACTTACTCTATCAGAATTGTCCCTAGACCTAGTATGATAGCAACCTCATTTGTCTCCTCCCCCTCCCCTTACTTGTTCCCCCCCTGCAGCACTATCTGAAATGTCATCAGGCCTAATATGATAGTCGCTTGTTTTGTTCCTCCCCTCCCTTTCTGCACCCCTCACCCTCACCTTTGGTTTTTCTCTGGCTCTACCAGAAATGTTGTCAGGCCTAGTACGGTAGTCACCTGTCTGTTTCCATTTCCTTCCCACTCTCCCCCTCCCTTCCTTGCACTATCTGAAATGTCGTCAGGCTGAGTACGATAGTTAATTTCACATTCTTACTGTTCATGGCCTGTAAGAATGTCATCGTATTTTCTCATGTTCCCTCCCTTGCCTTGAACCCCTTTGAAACCCTTTGAAACACTTCCCCCCTCGTCGAGTTTCTGGCTGGTGGCAGTGGTTACCACGCGAAATATTCCATCAGAATATTTCCTATGGGATTTTCCCATTCATTTTAAACACACCACTTTTTTGGTGCAATGTTAAAGATACCACCGGGTTATTTATTTAATATTTATTCCCCGGTTGGGTCTTTTTGCCAGGACTTGGTTTTAAAATGGCGTTTGTGTTCGCCTCTGTAACTCCAACCCAAGTCGAGCCCTTTGGTCCACTTTTGGCGGGCTTCTGCACAGAAGCCTCCAAAAGTGGTTCCACTCTGTCTGGGTCTACAGGATGTGTGGGAGGGGGGAATAGGCACCCTGGATTGAGTTGCCTCGGCAACTCAAGTCGCACTCTTGTGTGATTGGCCCAGTGGTGAGCCGCCCAGCTCACCACTTAGCATGTTTGAGTGACAGCTAGGACTGGTGAATGGGGGTTTTCTGCATAAAAGCAGGGCTTTGGGGACTGGAACTTCAGAAGTCGCCACAGGACCTAAAGAATCCGAAGAGGGAGAAGCTGAGCCGACCTGCAACAACGACACCACCGGTGGAGCCCTGCTGAACCGCCTCACCACTTCCCGACGACAGAGAAGATCTTCATCCTGGAGAGTCTTCTTCCTTTGAACTGGTGGGGTTAACCAGTTTGCCCTCTTTTCGCCTTCCTGGATCGTCGCGTGGTCGAATCCCCCGTGCCAAGCACCCCGGCGGCCGGATATCCACGCTTCTCCACTACCGTGAATAAAAAGGTAGTACCTTATAACCGGGAAACTCTGCGGCTGGTTTCTTCCCTGGCAGTGCAATGACCTCCAGCTTTCCTCCACATCGAGATCTTCTCTTCCCCTGGACGAAGCACCGACTTGCACCTGCTGCCAGGAACAACTGCCCCCGCTGGAGCTTTCTCACCATTTCAGGTACTGTGTCCTGCCTGGTCTCCCTTGCAACAGACTGTTCAAGGTGTCCCGTAAATCCTTGACTCTCTATCCTGGGGTGACCTGGGACCTGTTAACTAACTTTTCTAAACTGATCCAACTCCTTTTGAACTATCTGCAAAGACTTTTTAAGTGTACTTCAACTGTGTGATCTTGGGCACATTCCGCCTTGCTCTCTCCAAGAGTGAGCCTGACCTAGGAACTTTCTTGCTCTACAGTAGACTCTGCCTTTCTTGACTTGCTGTGGTTCTTTTAAAAGTGTTGGTATTGTGTGCTTTTCTAATTCTGCCTTTTCCCTCCCTTTTTAAATAATTATTGGAGTGCCATCTTGGTTAAGCGCTCACCTCTATATTTGATAATAAGTGGTGTTCTTTTCCTAAGACTTGTCGAATAATTAATCAGGGAGGTGTATATATTTCTAGTGACTGTGTTTGAACTTGCTTGACATATTAGTGCCAGTGTATTTTTACAAGTGTGTTTTTAAATAAATAATTATATACTTTTATACCAAAGCTCTGGTCAGTGTTTGCTTGTGCTACTGTATTTTTGTACCTAATGTGTATACTCTATATACTGCTTAACTCTTCTTGAGAGAAGTCTGACTGCTCAGCCACAGCTACCAGGTAAATCTGGGTGGTACAGACTGCTACCAATTGGGTTTACTGCCAACACCTGTAGTCTTAAACTTTTTGCAGTGGTCCCTAAGGGAACTACACAGGTTTCTGCCTAACACAGAGGATGGGGAAGAAATGGCAGAACCTTCCGCAGAACCCCCAATAGAAAGTGCCCAGTTTGACAGACAACACTTACTTGCGGGGCCATGAACCCACCTCTGCTCCCCCTGCCCCACCTCCAGCCAACTTCTGCAGGAGTCTGTCCTGATACATTCTGGTTTCACCATCACCGTCTTGTGGCCAATGCTGGATTTGACATTTATGGACTTCATTGATTCACAGTGCGCCACCCTTTCTCAACTCTCATGCCGGACTTCCTTTGCATCTTATACTCATGGTGTCCCTGAATCATGCTGTTCC
Organism: Ambystoma mexicanum; assembly: GCF_040938575.1. Lineage (NCBI taxonomy): Eukaryota > Metazoa > Chordata > Amphibia > Caudata > Ambystomatidae > Ambystoma > Ambystoma mexicanum. The sequence goes on along the minus strand of NC_090934.1, from coordinate 1,357,639,063 downwards.
CATCTTCATCAATGGTTTTCCTTCTCCCCTCTTGCTTCTCCACTCTTTTTGACTGCTTACTCTCTGTTCTCTCCTCTCTCTTTGTCCCTTTTCCTATCTCCACCCTTACTTTCTTCTATGCACTTACTCTATCAGAATTGTCCCTAGACCTAGTATGATAGCAACCTCATCTGTCTCCTCCCCCTCGCCTTACTTGTTCCCCCCCTGCAGCACTATCTGAAATGTCATCAGGCCTAATATGATAGTCGCTTGTTTTGTTCCTCCCCTCCCTTTCTGCACCCCTCACCCTCACCTTTGGTTTTTCTCCGGCTCTACCAGAAATGTTGTCAGGCCTAGTACAGTAGTCACCTGTCTGTTTCCATTTCCTTCCCACTCTCCCCCTCCCTTCCTTTCACTATCTGAAATGTCGTCAGGCTGAGTACGATAGTTAATTTCACATTCTTACTGTTCATGGCCTGTAAGAATGTCATTATTATTATTATTATTATTATCGTATTTTCTCATGTTCCCTCCCTTGCCTTGAACCCCTTTGAAACACTTTGGGGCTGATTCATGGAATTTGTGCACCTAAAAACGGGGATTTGTGCGTCATTCTGCCACAAATCCCTGTTTAACAAATGGGGATTTGCGGGCAGAATGGCGCACAAATCCCCGTTTTTCGGCGAACAAATTCCATGAATCAGCCCCATTGTGTATAGGCGCTATATAAATAAACTATCATATCATATCATATCATCGACAGAGATGCCGAGAAGTAGACCCCCAAATTCTTCACCACTGTCACTGGAACTGGAAACCCACCCAGTGAAGAAGGCCGGAAGTCAGAGGACCAAGGACAGGATTTAGGAGCGGTACCAACCACAAGAACAACGGTCTTGTCTCAATTTAGCTTATTGGCACTCTAATTAAGCTTATTGGCACTCTAATTAAACTAATTGGCACTCATCCAATCCCCCACGGCCAGCAGGCAGTCCCTCAGACAGGACAACACCCCACCACGGTCAAGATCTAATTGTACCAGGATCTGGGTGTCATCAGAATACGAGTAGCACCTGAAGCCGAGGGAGCGTATGAGGCAAATCAGTGGCTGAATATAGATGTTAAATAACATCAGGGAGCAGGCGGAGCCCTGGGGTACCCCACAAGAAAGAGATTACGGAGAGGGAAGAAATGGGAGAGAGAGAGAGACTGATTGGCGCCTGCCAGTAAAAAAAGAGGTAAACCAAGCCAGGACCGGACCCGAGAGGCCGAAGGAAGCCAGGCAGAAGAGATGCTGTGGGTGGTCCACTGTGTCAAGGGCCGCTGACAGATCGAGCAAAATCAGGTCCCCGACCGCCCCCCCACCCCCCCTGCCATCAACCAGCCTGGCCATATCATCCATCACTGAGACTAGCACACTCTTGGTTCCCCTCCCAGGAAGGAAACCAAACTGGAAGGGGTCAAGTACAGAGGAATTCTCAAGGAAAGCAGCTAAAATCGGTGAAATAAGATTCCAGTAGTTTCATGAAGAAAGGAAGCAATGAGATAGGGCGAAAGTTAGAACGAACAGAAGTATCCAGTGACGGCTTCTTAAAGAGAGGGGTCATGATGGCCTGCTGAAGATCCTTTGGAATAACTCCAAAGCCACAGGAGAGATTAATAGCCTGGGCCCCCAGAGGGGTGATTTCAGGCATAAGATTATTTAACACAAATAAAGGGATAGGATCTGTGGGTGTGACAGATTCTAAAGGGCAAATGGCAGCCAAAACATCCTCCTTGGTGAACACCGGAAAGGCAGACCAGCCCGGGGTAACAGGCACAGGGGTGGCATTAGTCTGTAAGACTATGACGCCCTGACAAAGCTATATATGATGACACTTTTTTCAATTTTAGAGTGGAAAAAAGTGGCCAAAGCATCACACTAAGACTGGTAAACCGGCACAGCAGGCAGAAAGCGAGCAGTAGATGAAAATAACTTAACAACCGAGAAAAACTCCTTAGATTGATGAAGAGCTGTTTCTATCTGAGAGGTGATAAACTGCTGCTTGGCCATTTTAATAGCCAAGTGATAGCTTTTGGACTGGGAGACAAAAAGCAGTTTAGCCTCCGGGCAATACATAGAACACCATTTATGTTCAGCCTGATACAGCCCTAGTTTGGCCAGTCTAAGTTCGGCAGAGAACCAGGGTTGGGAGGGGCAGTTACGCAACTGAGCCACTTTCAGAGGTGCCAGTTGATCAGCAGCCACAAGAAGTGTCTGAGACAGGCCCTGGACAGATCGTGGGCCTTCCGCCGGACAGTTATTCCTGACCATGGACGCCAGATGAGAAATATTCACATTGTGCCAGTTTCTCTTCACTACTGACCGTGATGTTGGTATGGGGAGAGGGGATCTCAAGGGTACCAAGAATGAGACCAGAAAATGATCAGGTAGAAGAGGCAGAATTACCAAATCAGGGAATGAAGAGAAGACCAGATCTAAAATACCTCAACCACATGTTCAGTTAAGCTAATATCAAGAACTGTCTCACAAAACTAGCCTAACATCGGAGGCCAAGGCGACTTCAGCCTCATATTAAAATCACTGTCCCTTTTCCCATTTCGGTGCTGGACTGCTCGTGGGTAGGACAAAGACTAATATGCAGGGATATTTCTCCTCTGTGAAAGTGACAGTGTGCTAAAGACTTAGTTGACACTCTCCCGGGGGCCATCCACCCAAGAACAGGTCAACGGGTCGTGTTTGTGCTGGTAGAGGGACTCCCAGAACCCCCCTTGTTTTGTATATTAAGTAACTTTGGGTTTCACCCTAAATTACCAGGGAAATCAAGACAGGGACCCCTTGCTCACTGTTCTTAGAGAGGCACAGCGCCACCTCACTGATGAGGCCCGACTAGGCCGAAACATGTGTCTGGGGTTGCTGTTGGTACTCTTGTTCAGAGGAGAATTGCCTAGCTTTTCGGTGCTCAACTGCCCCTGGGCAGGTCAAAGACTGATATGCAGGGATATTTTTCCTCTGTGAAAGGGACAGTGAGCTAAAGACTTGGTTGAGACTCTCCTGACGGCCATCAACCCAAGAACAGGTCAATGGGCCGTGTTCATGCCTGTAGAGGGACTCCCAGGACACCCTTTGGTTTAAATAATAACAGGTAAGAAAATAAAATGGAACGGATTCCGTGTGTGCTAGAATTGCAGCGCCCAGTCACGCTAAGGGATGCCAGGCCATTTGTCCAAGCCTCTTCTGTCTGTCTTCTTCCACGTAGGCTCCTTCTGGTGTGTCATCAGGCACGAAGCAGCATTTAATCCCAATTAGGAACAAGAAACAATGCATTCTCTATGTCTAACCCAATGTGCACCTGGTTCTGCAGACATGGGCTTGGAGAATACTTTTGAGGTAATTATAACTTACAAACCACAGCCCGATCCCAGACACGTCAGCACCCTTCAAAAGCTTTCCTCCCTTGTTTTGTATGTTTGTTGCTTTGCCCTTCTCGGCACCTTGCAGCACAAATCACATGATTTTGTTCTGGGGCCACCATCTCTGCTTTTTGATCTTTTCTAATCAATTGAGGAGCTAACATTCTTATGGTCTGGAACTGGGTGAGACCTTGGAATATTGGAGTCTTGGAGTAGGGGCATGTGGCACGATATGTTAAAGCTGGGACAGGAAAATGTCGGAGGTTTATGCCCTCCTTCTCGTGGGATAACGTTTTGCAGGGAGCTTTTAGCCCCCTAATAGCTTTGCAGGGCACATTCCACCTGGGATAGGAATGCTGACAGAATTATGAAAATTGAAGGTTTATGAATTTTAGCTGCCCTGGCCTTTCTCACCGCTGGCCATGTTACATCCTCTTCCCACATGCACATGCTTATTTCCATGTTCATGGCCTGGGCCTACTGCCCTCACTGCAGGGCAGAGTTAGGCATCAATTTCAACAAGGCTGCTATGTCTTAAATTGTATTCCCTTCCCAATACACCCTGTACCCACACATGCACTAACTCACCCATGATACAGCTTCTAGTGGCACCCCTCTCCCGCCTATAGTCTCCCCAACTGTCTACAACACACTTCAAGGCTTCTGCCTCACCCTGAACCACTTGGGAGCCTGTGACGATCGCTCCAGCTTCCCAACATTCCCCCCTTTCACTAATCCCACATTAAGGAACTCCCAGGTACGTTTCTCTTTCTCCTCCTTTTGTATTTTCTCCCTCGACAATTTCTCATCCTTCAAATAGGGTGGTGACCCCTCCTTTGGTACGCATGCTCTTCATACAGACTGTAAACTTTCCCCTGCTTGTGTATATTGCTCGGGGGTACATGTCATATATATACACCCTGCGTCCCCTGCTAAGTCTACCCAGTTGTTCCACATATTTAAGGGGTCTGGTGGGGGAATTGTGGTAGTGCCTGGGGGGTGGAGGCATTGCTCTAGCCTGACCATGCAGGGTTTGTCAGGGTCATCTGTTTGGACTGCACTGTCTTTTGTACCACAAGGTGCACCATGTACCCCAATTGAAACCATCATCAGTGTGCTGCTTGGCATTGCTTTGGTGCAGCATCGGAGTCTGATCTGGCATGTTCAAAAGGAGGAAAAAAGCAGGAAAAAAGATTATTATACCAGTCAATTTTCTGGATACCCGCTTCTGTTGGCATGTGTGTGCTGAGAGTGTGCAGGGCCCCTATTATTTGTGTTAGGGACTCGTTGTATTTGTCATTTGGACGCATTTATGTACAGCATGAATCATCAATTTTGCGGCACACGCCACATTCCATCCTTATTAGGAAGTCTAGGACATAGCAGTTCTGCAGGGTCATCAACCTGATTGCCCGCATCTCAGCCTTGATGGCGTTGAGGCCCTGCTAAGTGTCATTCGCCAGCTGTATCACTTCCCAGTGGACAATTTGGAGTCATTTGGTATTTGCATCAGCTTGTATTCCAGGCACTAGCAAAGAGGCAAAGAATGACGCCTCCTTACTGTACAGTCTATATTGATCAGGTATTTCTTTCAGCAACTCTGATGAGTCCTGAGACAGATAATTTGATCTCTGCTTTCTGCGCAACAGTTCCTGCCTGCTCTTCTCTGGCCGGATGCAGAATATGGGTGGTGGTGTTACCAATGCAGGGGCATCTATCACTGGTGCTGCTGTTGCGGTGACAAAGCCTTGGGGTCCCAATATTAGGTGTTCTTCAGGGACCACGAGGAGAGCTGAGTGCAAAGTGGCCAGCGAGCACATGCCCATCCACAGAGGCGGGAGGTCCAGGAACGCTTGCTGATCACAGACACAGTAGTTATCCATCACAGCGGCTCTACTCTTCTTGAGGTCTGGAATGTATAATGTCTTGTTGCACTTGCTGTTAGCCCCCACAAAGACACTTCCTTCATTATAAAAACAGAGTCATATTCTTCCTGCTTTTGCACCTTCACTGGCTTTTCCATCACCTCCATGTGAGTTTTGCCACATGCTCATTTTCAGTAACCTTGGCACACATTGTTCACCTTTTTTATGACTTCTTCACTGAATCCCACTAGGCCTCCTGCCATACAGCTCATTGTAGTCTCCTGCCGCCTGTTCACCATAAAATACACCCCTTCTATCTTCATGTATGGCCTCTGTAAGCACTGTAATCTTCGGGCGTTCTGGGCACAATGCATTTTGTCTGGGTCCATCATCTTGAGTAGTATGTTCCATGCTCGAAAAGTGCTCTTCAGCCTGCATAACGTCAGATGGACATTGAGCCTCCAAAAGCAGAATTGCCTGCGGCAATAGCATGTTGGGGGCCCCCAATGCATGTGGTATCAAGGAATAAATGTAGCAGCTCCCATTAACTCTCTTTTTCCCCACCGAGCTCATGTCTGCATACCACCTATTGCTTAACTCTGGGTGGTGCACATCTTCTGTTATGTCCACACAGAGCTTTCTGTACTCGTCGTACTTGGCTCTTCTCACCTGCCTTTTAAAACATTTTCGATGCATTCACATTTGGACCAATAGGAAAAGAACAAAAATGTGCAATAATGTCAGTAAACACATTAGGAAACAATGATAATATCAGTAAACTAGCTATTTTCCCCACATGTTGCTCGGTGGCATGTACTATTAGTAGTTACATTTGTCTTTGTTTTAGGAACCACGGCTGTGGTAATGTACATTTCAGTTACTTTGTTCAATAAGAAGACATCAGTAGCTTTGGCATTTGTTAGACAACTATTAGTAATATTTACATGTCCCTTTCCCCCCTTTTATATGTCCACCCCATATAAAACTTCACCCTAAATATATACCTAATCCAAACATAGAAAGCACAAACAATCCAGCAACACAGTGCATAACATAGGTATACATTGAAGAAAACACTGTTATTAGAGAATATTCACGGGGACGAGAACTTGACCACTTATCAACTGAATGGTTTGAAACGTGTGCGATCATTGTAAGACAAAAGAGAAAAAAAACAGAAAGAGGACAGGAAAGAGAAAGGGAAAGTGAAAAGAGACCAAAAGAGAGAGATAGAAAGAGAAAGCGAGAGAGAGAGTGGGTGAGAGAGAGAGCGAAAGAGAAAGAGAGAGAAAGTCAGAGAGAGAGAGAGAAAGAGAGAGAGAGAAAGAGAGAGAGAGAGAGAGAGAGAGAGAGAGCACTTTTGTGTAAATAATGCATTGCAGCATTTGTATACTGAGGAGGTAGATCAGGCTACATTAAAAATGGAACCGCAAAACATTATTCAGTTGCATGTTATGGGTATGCATCAATATTTCTCCAGAAATAGCAATCAGATCAACGAGTCAGCGCGTATTACAGTTCTTACATCTTCAACATTTACTTAACTTGAGCGGGAGGTGTGGCATCGGGTGCTCTTCGGACATCAGAAAGATGTACCCAATATCGCAGCTCGTGAACGTTTACCGCAAGGGGAGTAGAAAAGATGACCTCAAAGGGGCCATTGTATCTAGCCTCACTCCACCGGTGGACATTTTTAATATAAATGAAATCTTCTGGAAACAGCTGGATGGGAGATGATGTTTGTGGATCAGGTGCAGCGCTGGTAGATTCTTCCGACCGAGGTAGCACTATCTGTTCAGAGATTCATTTTATTGCTTTTGTTAAGGCAAACAAGTAACTCTTAAATTCATCTCCTAGAACGGACGCAGCCCTGTGTGCATCCAATGTTGTTCTGATGGGAGAAATGGGTGTGTGCATTCGCTGCCCTGTCCCAACTGACAAATGATAATCCTTACAGGGCTGCGTGCACATGCTAAAGAAGGCAGGGGGCAAGCAGTGCACTGAGTTCTTCTTCAATGTGGTGCAGAGCTTGGACAGTTTACTTTTCTAAAGGCTGTTTACCCTTCTACAACCCTGTTGGTCTGGGAGCAATGAATTGTGCACATCTGATGCTCGATGCCAAGTAATGCTGTTATTTCCTTAAACAGCTAATTGAAAAAGTGAATGCCGTTATCAGACCTTATTACATCGCACACTCCCAAATGAAGGAAAACCTTTCAGATTATCGGGCGAAGGGACATCCGACCACTATCATATAACGCAACCCATTACATCTCTCTCCCATGTCCGTGTAATCAATGTGTAACTCATGGACCAGCCCATTTGGGTGGGAGCTGGTACCCCTAATTGTTCTTAAGGTAAGGCCAATGCTATAGGTCTGGCACGTAGTGCAGTGAATAGCCATTTTAGGCAACATCTCCTGCAGATTGGACATGAACCAGCGCTCCTGTACATCTGTAGCAATATGCTGTTTTGACACATGTGATGGGTAGTGCAGCTGGTCGAATGCGACTAGCAGCAACTCGAGCAGCATGACAACTTTGCCTGTCGTTTCCTGCCACCACAATAAACCTGTAGGGGACTGCTTACACCCTCTCTTTTGACAAGATCTTTCTCCTGTTGTGGCGCACAACCCTGCAATTCAATTATTTGTGCAATTGGCAACAAATTGTATGACTCAGACAGTTTAGATTGTCCCTGCATTAGGAGTGGATATTCTGGGACCGTAGTCATAGGGAGGTATGCTGCTTGTTTAGCTGCCACATCCGCATGAGACGGTGTCTGTGTCATTAGTGTGGGTGGTGCATTTCACCACTGCAGTCAGTGAAGGCTGTGACAGTGCTTCAATAAGCTTGTCCAATAATGCTGCATGCTGTACTGGGGACCTGTCAGCTCTCCTAAACCTCCTTCTCTTCCAATGTGCATGTCCTGAGTGCACCGTAGTGGTGATGTAGGCAGAATCGGAATAGATTGTTATACAGTACCCCTGGGTAAAGTGCTATGAGCTCCGCTGCTTGGGTTTAATAGTGCATGGGAAATTGTTTTGGCACTAGTACCTCATACACCCCGTCTACAAGGTGGACCACTGCCACACCAGTATGCCTCAAACCAGTCCCCTGGTCAATAGTCCCTGACCTGTCAATGAAGAGAACCCCCCGAGTGGGCTGTCTTGTGACTCCGGTATGTCATACTCCTCCCCTTCAAATGCCACAGAGTCATGTAGCAAGGTCTTCATCAGTACACATTTCGGTTAAAAAAGTGGCAGGATTTACCGTTTTGCATGTGGATGTTCGGCTGCACAAAATGACCTCATATGCGGATGCTTTCTGCGTGGTCAGAATTTATTTGGATCACTCGAGGATGGCAAATACAGCATGTTCCACATACAGTGTCACGGAACACCCCATGACAATAGTGGAGCTTTTCTTAATTGCAAACGCAGTGGCAGCAAGCTCCTGTTCGTATGGGAACTGGCCCTGCATCACTGAATTTAGTACTCCACTGAAGTAGTACTGTCATCAGCTGTCCATTGAAATGGGAAAACAAGTAAAACTCTTGTGTGTAGTCAGGAGTTTCTAACACTGGGGCAGTGTATATAACTTCCTTTAGGTCATTGAAACTCCTCTGTCCATGTTATCTTTTTGTCTGCCTTGTGTGCTCCTTTGAGGCCTTCTAACAGGGGCCTAGTGTATGCTGCATAATCTAGAATCCAGTCTCGGCAGTAATTGCAGAGCCCGAGGAGTGTCTGCATTTCCTTAACAGTGGTTGGCTGAGGGGCAATGAACAACAATGCAGCGCATTCTGGTATGTTTTTCTTACCATGGACGGATATCAATTGGCCCAAGTAAAGCACTTCTTGGAGGCAATATTTTAACTTCGCTTTATCAAACTTGTAGCCTTTGTATGCTTACAGCTGCAGGAGATTGACAGAGTCATTCTGGCACTGCGGTTCATTTTCACTGCACGCTAGCATGTCATCAACATACTGAATGATAGTACTTGGCACTTGGATGTTTCCTACGTCAGCATGCAGTATTCTTTTAAAAATACTAGGGTATTTGCAGAACCCTTGTGGCAGTCTTGTGTGTTCAAATCGCTGCCCGCCATACTTAAATGCAGTGAAATACTGTGAGTCTGGGAGAAGGGGTATGGAGAAGAATGCATTCTTCAAATCTACTACTGTAAAATGCGTTGCTTGTTTGGGGATGCTGCACAAAATTGTTGCAGGGTTAGGAACTATGGGAAATTCTGCCTATACAATGTCATTTAGGGGGCAGAGATCCTGTATCATTCTCCAACTCCCCCCTTTTGCCTTTTTTGTTGGGTAAATCACTGTGTTACACAGGGAGGTGGAGGGCACAATAATTCCCTAATTCAGAAGCACAGTAATGGTGTCTGGAATGCCATCCTCTTCTACTTTTGACAGTGAATATTGTTTTGCTCAGGGCATCACAGGAGCAGGTTTGAGTGTTATTCATACAGGGGCCATTTCCTGCAGGAGAACCACATTGTGGGCACTGGTTATACATAACCTCTTTGGGACCTGGTCTAGATCTTTCTTAGTAAAGTAGGGAGGAGTGGCAATGATCATCAACCAACAATGCAATTTACGATACTGCACCATGATCTCACATGGGATGCAGGTCGCCAACACAATTTCTCCATCATCTGCTATATCTTCGAACAATTCTGGATCTGTCACCTCTTTAAGGGGTACGGTAGGCTCAATACACAATACAGTGTGCTACCCATTTATATCAGTTCCCACTACAAGAGTACTTTTTGCCGACACCAACAAACCCTGTAGGTCCAGTGATAAAATGGTACCCGCCACAAGCTCTGGGGTCACCACGGGCCTAAAGATGAAATCAGATGGGCCCTCCAGCATGCCCTACCAATCTGAGGCACTGAGTCAAGCAGAACTGTGATTCTGTACACAAACATCTCAGGATCAATGGGGGTGCCGTGAACCATTGCACACATGACCGGGATAACACACACTATTCCTTGATCTGTGAAAGAAATTGTCATATTCAACTTGCTGAGGAGGTCACACCCCAGGAAGTTTACTTGGGAGGATTCTGAGTATAGCAAGGGTGCACGTACCAGTTTCCCTCCTATCTTGATAGCTACCTCTTCTATATACAGAATCGTTGCTTCAGCCCCAGAGAATCCCTGCATGTCGAGCATTTCACCTGATAATCAGAAATTTCCTTCACTGATAAATGATTTAGTGGCATCTGTGTCAACCACACAGATTAATTGTTTGTTTCCTATCTCACAACCACCTAGGGTTCCTCGTCAGGGTGGGTAGTCATGGACAGGACTGTAGACACAAGGGCTCTCTGTGGGCTGTCCTAATCAGGATAGGTGTTTGTTTCCAGAAATGTGAAAGGGTTGCCTCCCATGACACTCACCCCCCAGTATGGAGCCACCATTCCATTGGGAGCAACATTGCCTCCGGGCACGGTGGAGCCATATGATTGATTGATTGGTGTGGTTTGGTTTGGGGTACCAGACGGGGCCTGCTGTTGCATATGTAGAGGTCGCGGTGGCAACTGTGTGTATGCCTAGTGTATTTCGTACTGGATGAAAGTGGCCATTGGGGGTGTAGGGAAGTGCTGCTGTTGTTGTATTAGGCCAGTAGGTGCATATGGAGTGTATCCCATTGCCATTCTGCTTCTGCATTCCCTCACAAAGTGCCCCCATTTCCCGCAGCTCCTGCACTGACTGGGTCCTGTTGCCCCTCTCGACCCCATCCCTCCAAAACCACCCGACCCCCTATGCTCCCTTGGAAAGCCCTTTTCTCTGCTGCTAACCTCCTTGATGTCACTCAGAATATTGGTGCTGAGGTCCACTGCTCCGTTGCCCCTGTCCTCCTCCTTGCCAAAGGCTGCTATTCTTACCTTTGCTTGTGTCGCTACCTGCTCCGCTGGCTCGATCTGAGTATCTGTAGCCACCGCCCCTTCAGCTGCTATTACTGCCAACTTTTTCTGTACTAGTTTTGCTTCCTCTGCCTGCAACCTCTGTGCCATTTTTTTATCCACTTACAGTGGTGTATAATTATAGTCTGTATTTCGGCCCACTCCTTCGCTTCAATACCCACTATCTTCTCCAGTGCCTTCTGCACCTCTTTGGGCAACCCCCTTTTGATAACAAAATAGAAAAGAGGAACTGATTGGTCTCACTGGTCTCCCGTCTCCACTCTCCGCATATGCAGCACTTTCAAAACGTACTAAGCGGGGTCTTCATTATCCCCATGGTGTACTGTATTATGGACTGTGAGTCTGGCGTGTCGGGATATGCCTGCTGCAGCGCATCCCACACTTGTGCTCTGATGTTGTTGAAGGGGGCCCCATCATGTGCATCATCACCTAGCTTCACTCCTGGATACCCAGACTTAACCCACATGTCTCCAACCTGATCTCCCACAATTACAACAAGCAGGCTCTTCATGACCCAACAGCTAAAGGGATTTAAGGCATCTGTTCCTCAAATGCATATATCAATTTGCCGTGAGGGGAGTGCTTTAATCAGGTCATTCTTGTCCACTTGTACCCATGGGACATAATGCACCCTCCCAGGGCCTTTATGTAATAACGGCAACTGCGTGCCAACTCTCCACTTTACTTTCCTTCCATCATTTCCCTTTTCCTAGCCACTGCTACCCCACCCAAATCTATTCCACAATCGTGGATCCCACAAGCTCTCTACTCTTGGTGTCATTTCTGGTGGCTCCTGTGCCTCCACTTCTTCCTCCAGCTCATCCATGGTATTCCATTCTCCTTCCTGTAAGTCTCTGTTTGTGTCCCTATCAGACCTCACTGTCCCATAACCTACACTTTCCGATCCTCCATCGCCACTATTCCCCTTCTCAATATGCACATCCTTTATTGCGGTGCTGTCTAATCTGAACAGAATATCTCCAGCCCTCCACACATCAAACCACACCCCAGTTTGCTCTCTCCTTCCTTCAATGCCCTCAACCGTGCCAACTCTGCTGGCACTGTTTCGAATGCCTCCTACAACTCTTTCTGTGATTTGTTATCCCACGAAATTGCAGTGTTAGATGTCGGTCGATATGGGGCTGTGGCATTGGCGGGTGAGGGCACATATTTTGGGTTTGTGTATTCCGTGGCTGGGCGGGAGGTGAGCGGCTACAGTCCTCCTCTACGTGAGGGTTGCAGTGTTTCCTCTGGTGCTGTTGCGTTTACTGTGCTTGAGGCAACACTGTCATCACACTGGGGCTTGCACCCATCAGTGTGCTCTATTTCCTCCACCATCTTCCATAGATCAAGAATCCCTTTCCTTTTCTGAAGTTGTTTACCCTTGTATGTGGCTGCCAAAAACATGGACATGTGCTCTAATATTCCCCTGTCATTTGTTCCCTGCTCTGGCCATGGGCGGGACATCCTTCTTAGGGTTTCTGCCCCACACTGCTTAGGATACTTCTCAATCTTATCCTTTATACAATGGCAATGCACGGTACATATACTCCAACTACAACAGTAGCCTCATATTAATAATCATAGTGCTCAAAAACTGTTATATACACCATGCACAATTGTGTCATAAATGTCACTACCAGCCCTCCGTTCCCGCTTCCCGGTCGCCTACTGTCAACACTCCCACCCCTCTTACTCCTCACACCCAACACCCACACTACTTCCACAGGGTATCAAGTAATATAATCCCCATAAATAATGTCGCTCTATATATGGTCTCCGGGAAACGACTTAGTCGACATTATTTAGGGGTATTATTTATGGGGTAAATGGGAGTGGGGTGGGGGGTGTCCCCCGCTCCCTTAAAAAAATATGGCAGTTGCGGGGGTGCCCCCTGCAGGTTCCATGCGTTAATATAGTCGCACAAAAGCTGCGCCATTATTGTATGCCGATATTTTTGCAGTGATATTAACACATGGAACCTTCCACAGGCCCTCCCTCGGCCTCAACCCAATACACAATAATATTTCAACACAGTAAAACAGCAAACTAAAATAATAAGCCAAAATAACAACCACTACTTCACCTCCTTCTCCCAGCCAGAATATATTGAGCACAGGAATCTGAGCTCTCTAATTATACGGTAATGTATCCGCTTACAATAAAAATATAGCACCACCTTCTCTCCTAGCTCGGAAAGGGTCCGACACTTCTGTTTTTCTCCTCATTATCCTTACAACAATAATAAAACAAAAAGTACAAAACCGCCACGTGGTCTTTCGCACTCTCTTTTTACTCAATCATACGACATCTCTCCATTCACTCTTGCCCTCCAGTTGTCACCCGCAAGAGGTGTACTTCACCCAGAGCTCCTCCATCATGGGGTCCAAATGTCGGCCTGCACCTTCCTAGGAGCCGTGCTCTGCTCCAAAGAGCAGACTGGAATTCTGTTGAAACGGCTCCTGTACACCACTGTGGGTGGCACGCTTGGGACTGCTCACTGCAGGTGGGTGCAGCACCTCCAGAGATGCGGCCTGGAAGCCTCTGTCTTTGCGGAAAACCTGGGATCAGATTGGTGTCACCAAAAATGTAGAGAAACCCCTCAACGCTCACACCAGAAAAAATGCAACCCACTAGGGCAGAAGTACAGTGAGCAAAAAGCGATGGCTGCGGACTTTCAAAGTGGGTACAGAACAGGTTTTCATGCCATGTTCTTTCTAGAGAGGGGCACCTGCTATCTTTTTATTTTGTTGCAAGGAACTGGGGATTGGTCATCCTAAGTTACCTGGGGGAACCCACATGTGGACCTCTTGCTCACTGTGCTCATAGAGGCACAGTTCAACTTCACTGATGAGGCCAGACTAGGCTGAAACATGTGTCTGGTGTTGCTGTTGGCACTCTTGTTCAAAGGAGGTTTGCCAGGCATTTCGGTGCTGAACTGCCCTTGTGGTCGGGACAAAGACTGGTGCAAATGGATATTTCTCCTTTTGTGAAAAGTACAGTGAGCAAAAAGCAATGGGTACAAAGTGGGTAAAAACCACAGAACAGGTTTTCATGCCATGTTCTTTCTAGACAGGGGCGCCTGCTACCTTTTTTGCACTAGGGAAAAAGGCCTGGCACTCCTCTTGCAAGGAGAACAAGTTTTATTTCCACAAAAGGACTCTGCTGCCACAGAGCACCCTGGCAAAATCAAGACAAGCAAAACATTAAAAGGACGCACAGCATCATCAGGGACGCAAATTACATTGGCTACAAATCCGAATGGCTGGTTAGTGTGACCCTATAAATAGGCTACCTGCTCCATAAGGGATGCCAGGCCATTGGTCCCAGCCTCTTCTCTCCGTCATCTTCCATGTGGGCTCCTTCTGGTGCATTGTCAGGGGCGAAGCTGCATTTAATCACCATTTAGGAACGAAAAACCATGCTTTGTCTATCTCTTACCTAATGTGCACTTTGTTCTGCAGGCATGGGCTTGGAGGATACTTTCGAGGAACGACCCCAGGCGCATGAGTGCCCTTCCAAAGCTTTCCACCCTCGTTTTTTATGTTTGTTGCTTTGCCCCTCCCGGCACCTCGCAGCACAAATCACATGACTTAGTGACAGGGGCAGCCGTCGCTGCTTTCTGATCTTTTCTGATAGATTGGGGATCTAACTATTTTATGGCCAGTTGTCTGGAACTGGCTGATACCTTGGAATGCTGGGACCTTGGGGCAGGGGCATATGAGCACTATATTTTAACCCTGAGACTGGAAAAGGTCAGAGGCTCATGCCCTCCTTCTCCTGAGATAACATTTTGCAGGGAGCTCTCAGCCCCCTTCTGGCCTTGCAGGGCACATTCCTCCTGGGATATGAATGCTGGTAGTATGAGATGATGGAAGGTTTATGAATCTCTGCAGCCCTGGCCTTTCTCACTGCTGCCCATGTTACAACCTATTCCCCTATGCTTGCTCTTATTTCCACATTTGTGGCCTGGGCCTACTGCCCTGGCTGCAGTGCAGCGTTAGGACTCGATTTCAACATGGCTGCTATTTCTAAAATAGCGCTCCCCTCCCAATACACCCTATGCCCACACATGCACTAAGTTGCCCCATTATGCAGCTTCTAGCAACACCCCTTTCCCCTATAGTCTGCCCAAGCGTCTATAACACACTTTGAGGCCTCTGCCTCACGCTGAACCTTTTGGGAGCTTGGGACTATCACCCCCACTTCCCAACACAAATTACAATACTTTTCATTTTGAAAGATTACACTTCAAGAAATAATCAACTGTTCAATTAGCAAAAGTCATTTACACGTGCAATGCTGTGCAATTTCGATTTTCCTGCACGCTTAAAAGGCGAGTAGCTGGGTTTATAGATTTGCACAAATGCATATAGCAATTATGATTTCACTGACATTTTTGGATTAAAATAAACACAGGGCGATTTAGCAGTTTCTTTTCAGACCCTCCTCACTGAAAGGGCTGTGTTGGGGAAGTTGGACGGTTAAAAAAAAAATTGGGATGATTTGAGAATTTTGGGTTTCAGAGCCCACCTTCACTTAAAGGCTTGTGCTGGTGAAGCTGGACCGAAAGATTACCAATTAAATTACAGTCTATAGTTTTTGGCGTACACTGGGATGAGCTTTGTTAATTTAGAATTTTAGCAAAATTCACCCTGTGGTGTACTTCCAAGGGGAATTAATTAAATTAATATGTTTAGTTAAATAGGCTATGGATCTACCCAGTTTTCCCCGCCCACCCCCTATAAAGGGAAAGGATTTAAGGCTAGCAGATTCCATCACCTTTCGGTCTCCCACGGTTCAATTCTACTGACATAGAAAACCTGTTTAAAGTCAGGAAAGCCAGCTGCATGTCAGATCCCTCTGGAAGGACAGGGCAGGGATGTGGTCACTCCACTCTCAAGGATGGCCTGCACCAAAACAAAAGAGGTGACGGCTGGAAAGTTTAGAATAAATCTTAACCTCTGGCATTGCTCTGGGGAGCCCTCCAGACCATCATATTTCGCCTGCCAAGCCATTACAAAAGGGGAAAGACCATATGTAAAGCAGGCTTGATCCCACCCCAAAAGGGGCAGTCCAGCCACAACTGCTTGGTCACTTTTCTTCTGCATGAGACCACAAGCTTCACCAAACATGTTTTGGTCTTGTTGGGCCTCACCAGTGAGGAGTAGCTTGGGTCTGTAGACCCAGCAGGCACGGGACCCACATCTGGGTATACCCGTCCCGCTCGGGGTGACTAAGCAAAACAAAGAGGTGATGGCTGGAAGGTTTGAAATTAATGCTAACCTCTTGCATTGCTCTGGGAAACCCTTCAGAACATCTTTTTTCAGCTGCCATGTCATTACAAAAGGGGAAAGACCATATGCAAATCAGGCTTGGTCCCTCCCCAAAAGGGGCAGTCCAGCCCAAACTGCTTGGTCACTTACCTTCTGCACGAGACCACAAGCATCCCCAAACATGTTTCAGCCTTGTTGGGCCTCATCAGTGAGGAGTAGCTTGGGTCACTAGGCCCAGCAGTCACGGGACCCACGTCTGGGCATACCCGTCCCACTTTGGGTGACTAAGCAGAACAAAAGAGGTGATTCTGGAAGGTTTAGAATAAATCTTAACCTCTAGCATTACTCTGGGCAACCCTCCAGACCATCGTTTTTTGCCTTCCAAGCCATTACAAAAGGGGAACTACCATATGCAAATCAGGCTGGGTTCCACCCCAAAAGAGGCGTCCAGCCCAAACTGCTTATTCAGTACCCTTATGCACGAGGCCACAAGCATCCCCAAACATGTTTCAGCTTTGGGTCTCTAGGCCTAGCAGGCAGGGGGCCCATGTCTGGGTATATCCGTCCCACTTGGGGTGACTATGCAAAACAAAAGAGGTGATGGCTGGAAGGTTTCACCATAGAACACAGTCATCTTTTAGGCCTTCCCAGAAATAGACAGCTCCACCCATAGCCTATTACAGCTAAATCTCCTTTTAGTCTTCCCTGGCAGCTGTGAGGTTGCAACTTTCAGCAGCTCTCCCCGATGGTAAATTTCAGCAGCTCTCACCTTTTACTCATAATGCATCCACTTTATATAGCACGGATGACACCATCACATTTACAGTCTTGGGGAGTGCCCTGCAAGAGTGCTCTCGCAGATAGGATTGGACAGTTACCTTTCTCTGTCCTCCCAAATCCAACCTCTCTCTAAGGATTGGCTTAGGAGTCTGGAGCTGTCATGGGTATCAGGCAGGTAGTTGGGGCAAGCTGGGTGGAGGCTTGGCAGGCCTGGCATAGGCACACAAAGAACCCATAACAAATCCCTCCTTTCATTCCTTCCTAGTGTTTGTAGTAACTTGCTGGTTACCACTTCCTGTTGCCAAATAGGAAGTGCAAGATAATTCATGAGCTCTCTGGTGTTTGGGTGTGGCTGGCTATATAAGCCCCACCCAAGATTCTTCCAGTGCTTCGTGTTGCTTACTGTGAGCTGTATCAGCAACACACTTGCCATGCTCTGGATCAGCTAGCATCTGCTTACCTGCTCTGGATCATCCTGCTTCTGCTTACCTGCTCCGGATCATCCTGCTTCTGCTCACCTGCTCCAGATCATCCTGCTTCTGCTTACCTGCTCCGGAAGAACCTCCATTCTTACTCCACACCGCAGCTATCTCAAGTCAAGAGGGGACTTCTACACCGGCACCTGTAAGAACAAAGAAGAACTGTGCTAACACGCTCCGCATACTCACTGAATCTTCCCGCGACGCTGGAATCCAGGTCAGTTGTATGAGCGCACAAACCCCTGTAAAAGAAAGAAGAGACATTATTCATTGCTCTCGTTCCAATAACGCAGACACTTATTTCACTGCACTCTCCCTCTCTACGCGGTGCATACTTACCAAAAGCCTCCGTGCAAACTTACCTAACCACCAAGTCTCCAGTAGCGCTGAACCCGGACTTGAGGTGCTAATACCACATAATTTCTCCTGCAAGTGAAAGGGAGAGACATTACCAGGCATGCTCGAATTGAAGGCGCTGCGCAAACCTACCAGCAGATAGCTTCTACATGCAGCGCTACTCACCCACAATAATACCGGCAAATAAAGACAATACAGACAATTTTGGACACTCAACATTTTCCGTGCAACGTTCACTTGTGGCAAGGACTTTCGAGCCGGTGAAGAAACGGGCGCCTTGAACACTCGGCCTCGCTGTCAAAGCATAAAACAGCGTTTGGCATTTGAACTCAGCCTACAGACATTGGTACCGATCACAAGAGTGAATCAGACACCTGCGAATGCAGGATGGAGTGCACACCCTACTAAAGATCAAGGTAAGCCCAAAGGAGGACATCACAGCACACAGTAAAGAGAAGGGATGGGCCCAGGGGAATCGGGTTTATTCAGGTCTGAGTATACACCTTGTATTTGACAGGTAATCCTCCGGGTGAAACAGGGGAAGTGAAGACTCTGAGTCAAGGGAGGCTTGTCCATCGCTCCTGCAGAGACACAGGTGAGTGTGACAGGAGCAGACATGTGGCAGCTTCCATTTACAATCTCCATATGTTCACATGTCATATTTTTGTCAAAAAATAGTTGTGTCAAAGACTTTGTGATTTACTAGTAACTGCCATAATATAAATATTTTCCATTCAGCTAATTAGGGGGAATTTAATAAAACAACAGCCAGGCCCAGACCATGTTGCATGGCCGTTTGGCAATTTTCTACCATTTTTACAAAAAGCATAATTACTAGGAACATGCAATTTATTCCCCACATACCTAATTTTACCATCCACCAGTTCGCCAACTTTCAAATTCGGGACACTTTCAGATCGGCCAGAAACCCATTTTAGATGGTCATTACAGTTACCTGAGTCGCAGGTGGATGAATTTTATATCACCAAAATCACTTAGAACTTATCTAAAATATGAAACATACATGTAATCAGTGCAATTTGTGGTTGCTGAGAAAAAAGGCCGAAGTTATAGCAGTCCTTTTAAATTAATAGCAAATCTTTGGGCCATGCAAATTGGAGGCCTCCTATCTCCAGGGCCATTTGCCTCTCTGGGCCAGTGTTTTTATTAGTCTCTTTGTTGTTTGAGGTGTAGGGTGCAGATTGTAAATGGATGATGCATTTGCCTCACATAGATCCCCCACTGTAGGCATCTGGTAGCCAGTATTCTTATCTGAAAAACTTCTATTTTCCTGTATTTTATTCTCCAGTTCAGCCTTAATTATAGCCCCTGTGTTCACACCTCCTCCCTACTTTTGCCATGCACCAGCCCGAGCATTTGGCCTGCTCAGAACTGCCCTCAGAGACAGTAGTTCTAGGGAAAGTCTGTTTTCAACACTTCTTAGCAGGACACATTTTATTGTAGTTGTAACAGGTGGATGCCAGCCAGGGTCTTAGTGGGGCAGTTCTTTATGACTTTTGCCCAGAGCACCACCGTTTGTCCTGGGCTGAAATGGACTTATAATTATCTGCTGTTCGTTTTCTTGCTGAAAAGTGAGTCTGAATTGTCACAGTGCACCAACTTTTGATTGGTGGCAGTTTCAGTGAAAATACTGCATTTTATTTCTCAGCCAGTAATGTGATGTGCTTTTCCAATCTGCACTTGGATTGCATTTTTGTTTTAGCCTTCTCTGGATTTCCCTTGCAGAAAGACACCCGCATAGTCTGCCTAAATAGGTCTACAGGAACTTTTCATCGCAACCAAGCTGGCTTTCTTTTAAAATGTTTTGCCGATATTTTGCATGTGAAGCATAATCCACCTTACATTTTGTCAACACACACACCATGTCTTTTCCCTGACATCTTTATGTTGGCATGGGGACATTTTTCTAATGTATTGCTTTAACTTGCAAACACACATGCAAAGTCGTTTTGTGTAATTATTTAAAAATCCTGTTTTATATGTGAAAGGAACCTTTGAATTTCCTCTGCCTTTGTGAATTAAAAAACGTATTTTCCTTTGTTAAAGAGAGGTAGGCCTTTTTCACATGGCCCTTCAGTTCCGTTGGTTTGGGGGCTTTTGATGATATCCCACATTGGCTGCACTGCTCTTCTTATCTGAACTCGCTTTGCTGTTAAACAACAGTTATTTCCTTTTCTAAGTACATGAATCATACATGTTCTTTGGACCAACACAGTGATAAAGAACTTCATTTGAATAAATGTCATGCCAGTGTTGCCACTGTTGAGCTGTTCTAAATAAGTTTTGGCCACACATTTATTATTATTAAGGAATCCAATTGCACACAAGGGAAATACCTCTGAGTCTATTCAGGCATATAGTTTCCTAGTCAATCATTCAATCAATTAAAACAGAGGGGATTCACAGGAAGGATGCCACGGGGGCCACTGACTCACATAAATGACTTCTCATGACTTTAGCTGGTATAGACAAATGTTTGTCGCCATAAGTAACAAACATGTTTACTGTGCTGATTTGGATATACTGAGGCACCCCATGCTGCATCTCATGAAGACCATTGCTGCAGGGAGGCAGAGGAACTGTTACGCTGACCTGACTCCCACGGAGGCGCTGGCCTGGTTCACGCTGCTGTGACCTCTTCTAAGGTGATGCGCAGGGTTCGGAAGACGGACTGGACCGGGCCCCCAAATCTGGCTTGTCTGGCTCGCAGAAGTATCCTTCTTAGGCTCTGGAAGGACGAGCTCTCCATCCTGCTTCTGATGCAGGGGCGCGTTGGTATCCAGTTACTTCACTGGATTTTCGGATTGGTGAGAACCAAACTTGCTTGGCTTCCAGGTAAGTTTTTTGATAAGAGGTTCCCCTTGTGTCCATGCATTAATGTACTAATGCTAGTGTCTTTTTCCCTATAGGGGCCGGGGTACGGAATGCCGGGGAACAGGCACCGTCCGAGATGAGAGGTGAAATCCTTATAGAAATCAGGTAAGTCCTTAATGAGCGTTTTTGGTAATGTTTTTTCAATCGCTCATTAACGCTGATGTCTTTTTTCCCCTTAGGGGCTGGGGTCCGGAAATGCCAGGATGCAGCGCGGACCCGAAATGAAGAGGGAATGAATCAACAGGTAAGTCTTAACATGGAGATTTAGCTTTCCTTATTCCCTTCTCTCTCTCACCTTTTGTTCTGGTCTTTTTCTCCCTAGGCGCTGGGGCGTGACTGCGAATCCAGATGATCGCTGTTGAACATGGAGGCGCCCTGTAAAGGTGAGTGGAATGCGGTGCTGCAGCGATCGACGCAATGAGCTTTTAAATTAAAGTCTTCCTTTTCAGGATTGTCGGCGAGATGTCTCCGGGATGCGGATTTAGCAGGTAAGGACTTTTCCTTCTTCTGTTCTCTTCTTCTCTTCCTTTGCAGGTGATCCAGGATGCTGGCAGGCATGGCAGAAGTCAGGCTGCAGGAGCAGACACGGTGAACGTCCAGCTGCTAGATGCAGAACAACGCGAAGCACGTGTGGCTGTTCGGGTGGGGTTTAAATAGCCTTGGAAGAAGTTCCTGGTATGTATTCTTCCTCCAATCAGGTATGTATCCTTCCCCGACCACGCCCGGATGGTAAATTAGTCCCACAGGTAAAGTAGTTCCTTTCAGGCCTCAAGGAGGCCGGGATCCTGCAGCATGGTCTGCATCAGGTAAGTGCACCCAAGCACTCCCATAATGAGCCTGGCGCCATAGGCACCAGGACACTGTCCAAAGGGCCCCTATATGGGGTTGCTGGGTCCTTCCTTGGGGACTGGATGTCCGCTTTCGGGGACGCAGGGCTTGAACCGGCTCCCCGGGAGCGGGCATCATGACAGGAACAACCTGCCACTATGCTGCCTTACTGCATCGCTGATCAACTTCCCTTCTGTACAAGATGAGCATTGATTCTTAGGCTCTATGGCCTGAATGCCTGGCTTCTCTAACAAAAAAACTGAGAATGCTGCTACCTTGGGATGGCGGCATACGTTTCTGTGAAGTTTGCAAAGCATGATTGGTCAAAGGGAACTTCAGGCCAGTAAAGCTTCTGGGTCCAGGGATGGAGACGTTTGGAGGTCACACAATGTAAAGACAGCAGTCTGAGAAAACACACTGTCAATGACCAGAGGCAGTACAGTTGTTCTTCCCCCGCAATCAATCAATTTTGGTGCTAAAGTGGAATATTACAACTGAGTGGTTGACTCTTTAGTTGGCTCAGACTTCATCCTCCCCATGGTTGCTGCACCCAAAGGTAAAGCAAAATCTCTCTTATACAGCCTATGTTCTCACTCAGCCTCCAAATAAGGTGATATTTAATGGTTTTAGTCACATCAATTTAAATTGTAGCTTAATGGTTGCAAATATCCAAATCTTTTTTAATGTCTTATTTGGCACATGGCTTTGTATGCTTATCCTTGGGAGATATGAATACAAGACTATGGGCCTCATTCTGAGGTTGCACCGGCAGGTTACCGCTGACCTTGTAACACTGTTTCCGCCACCTGAAATCCTGGTGCTCCCGTGTCCCCACTCCCATGGAGTCTCATAAGACTCCACGGGAATGGGGACCACGGAAGCACCGGCACCGTTGCTAACGGTGCCAGTGCTTCCATGAAAACCATACCTGCAGGGGCCGGTGCCCCCAGCAGGTTAGACCTGCTGGGAGCACCGCCCCTACAGGCGTTTGCCTAGTCTGGTGGTCCGAAAAATGTACTTGTTCGTTGCTACCAGCACCCTGATTTCCAGACTGCCAGACTTGTAACAAGGCCCATGTATGTTAAACCATTATGCCACTCAATAAGTCAATAAAGGAAGCTAGAAGGCCAATTGGTTCAGTTAATTGCCTAAACAAAATATCTTTCTCCAGGATTTGGAATGAACCAGAGTTGCCGTCATCTACTGTTCATTTCTTATTCCTTCCATCATAGCAGTGCATTTATAGGTGTGGCTAAAGGGAGCTTACTGTTTCACACACCTAATTCATGCCAATCTTAAAATGGTCTCTGCTGCAAATTAGCAGTCTAGACTTTGCCTGTGGATGTTGTTTCCCCTGATTTCAGTGAGGACACAGCACACTGTGTGCACCTGCAAGTGCAACGGGGGGCCTCGGGTGAGGGTGGCCACAAGCAAAGCGGAAGTTACATTTTTCTATTCATTTGCCTTTTGGGTCTCAGAAAATGTCATGGAGATTCCTGGACGCACCTTAATGCTGCATGGGGGAGCAGGTAGTATGATGCCCGAGGAAGCAGTAGTGGCAGAGCCTTGAGGAGTGAGATGATAGAGTGCTCTCAGGGTGGGCAGTGAAGCTCCCCATGTCCTGTTGGCCAGACCCACATGCACCCCAAGTGCTCTTCCTGGTTACAGGGAACGGTGTACCTCTCTGTATGGGACCACACACAGTGTAAGATATGTTGTGGACATTCTGGCCCACTTCACTGAGTTGCATGCCGATTCCCTAGCCCGCAACTTAGCTCAGTGAGTTACGCATTCGCTTCAGATGTCAGTTTGAGTCCTGACAAGGCTGACTCAGCCCTTCATTCTTTGGAGGTCGATACATTGCACACTATAAATGTGGAAAATAATAAACCTATTATTACAGTGCTTGGAAGCAGGACGATTGTGGTATAACGTGCTACATAATGATATTATTATCCCCATTATCCCTTATTAAAAGCAAACAAGTGACCAATAGCTCGGCATGCTCCCACTGGAAAACCTGGGCTTGCTGGCTCGCTGGACCCATCATAGGGTTTCTCCTGCTCTAGTGCAGAAAGGATACCGTCTGGCAGTTTGTGTGCCCTGCACCTTTGGGTGTCAGTCTAAAACTGATTTGCATGTGGTTGGTACCCTTGTGTAATGGCACAGACAGGCTTAAAGCTAATGGAATGGCTACATTCCACAGGAACTCCCTCTGGCTATGATTCATTGAAGGTTTTCTATCCTTTTTGGGCTATAAACCCAATGCCAACAAACGTAAGAAAGCTCAGTCATGCAAGGCACCTGCTGCCAACATTTTGTATGAAACTCCAGTCCACAGTTTCCAGTATCAGCCAGAAAGATCAAAGTGCCCGCAGCAGGGAATGTCTCTTTTACCTACAGGTCATGGGTTGAGAACCCGCCAAAGTTGACTCAAACTATTACCCAAAACGTTATTTTCCTTGGCAAACCCCACTGCTTCATCCACACTACGTCTTCCTATATTATACATATGCACATTGTAACTTGTTGCTTGGACAACTGGCAGTCAAGTATTTCATGCATGTGTGAAAAGTATACTTTCATGGGAATGTGTTCTTGCAAGGACAAGAGCGCCTTTAATGACGCGCTACATAATACCGTTATGTCTGTTGAATATAAACTATTAAATAATTCAAGCAATCATTTCCAATGGGTGGTCAGTCTTATCCACTTAAACGGTTTATAAATCTGCAATGACGTACGGCAGGAGTCACTAATCCTTGACTACCTGCTGTAACCTACACCCACCAGGAAATGACATACAGTAATTGACCTCAAGTTTCATGCCACAGTTCTCTTCCCTTAAAGAACCTGCGAACAATTACACCTAACAGTGTCACGGTGCAATGTACATACATGTGTCCTATTGGTCAATCTGCTCCTACGGCGAGATACCTGTAGGAATTCTGAAACACGACAGACATATGTTATTCTCTTTACTCTGCATTTGATGCATATATAAAGCTATTTTATTGCTTTCCCTCCCCAATCAGGGATAAATCTAAATTGTTATTTTTATGCATCCTGTAACTGTAATCTGTAATTTTGTAACCAAGTTAAAGCGCCTTGATATCTGAGGGTTAAGTGTGGTATAGAAATAAAAAACGAAACTAAACTAAACTAGAACATCTAAAACAAATACTTTAAAAACAATGGTTTTGCAGTCATTAGTACAAGCAGTGAATTACTACACATCCAAACAGAATGCGATATGGTGTTTTTAGCAGAACGTCTTTGTCTTCTCCTTTAATTAATATAACAAATCAGTGCAGCACAAATTGATTAAAATACATCTCTTCTGGTGTTTCCAAATGATCAATGTTTCGATTGATCGGCCTCACAAACAGGAAAGCGAATCTTACTATGAATTCTAGTCTTACGGTCTATCTGGTCAGCGAACACCTCGCCATAGATCATCCAGTAAGGCATGTAGAAGATGTTTCGGGCGAGTCGCCAAGATGGCTCCTCGTCGGGATGCAGGATCGCTTGACGAGCCACGCCGAAGCTCATCAGCACCACGAGCATGATGACCACAAAGTAGAGCATGTCGATCATCTGGGGAGAAGAAAACAAAAAAAAGGTCTGTCGCTTTAACTACTCCAGGGATTTCCTCCATCTCAAAGCGTATTGGAGAATTTCTGAAGAAATATCACTCTTTCTTAGTGAGAGAACCAAGAAGGCTACATTTTGATTTCAATGTCTAATATAAAATATGCTTTGTTCAAGCATATGGTTTTCCCTGATATTTTAAGCCTGATCTGGCAAAAATAATTTTAAAATATTGACCCAAAACAGTGTTCGTATCAATTCTATGTATATTTCACTGCGCACTGTCAGTGTTTTACTCAATATAGTTATGTATATGTATTCTCAAAGGAAAATGTACTTATACATTTTAAATGATCTAAAGTCATAATGTCTTGTTTCATTTAGTTTAATTTTCTAAATGAATAGGACATCTTAAAATGTTTGGCAACTGTTCTAACTGGACGAGTTTTGTGGCTTAGTGTAAGTGATTCATCTTTTAGTCTATAAATTGAAGGCTACATCGCTGGAAAAAACTACAAAAGCAACCATTGTCCTGGAGAGATGAATGTAGAATTTTTCTGCCACATCAGCTGATTCACCTGTGCGCGAGAATCGGGCAGCACAATTAGGGCTGGCATGGGGACACACCTTTGCCATGCATGGGAACTGGTAAATTACGATGCTGAGACTCAAATCGAAACCCTCCCGATTGTGAAGTCTTTCTTCCGACATGTTATGCGGCCATGTACCTGGTGAAGCTTGGTAGCGTTAGATTTCAGGGGCCATCTTGGGCCAAGTAGATAGTTTGCTTGTGGAGGGAAGGTTTAGGGGTAGGTACAACTTAAATAGGGAGGAAGCCCGGTATACGGTTGACTGAAATAGGTTAGCAACGTATACTCTGTCTAAGTCCGGGAGGACAAAGATCCGTGTTTAAAGAGGAGACAGAGCTATAATGTAGATGCCACACATATAAGGGGTACCTGCCCAGGAGAGAAATGAAAGGTATTTGCCTCTGTTTTCTCACCACTGTGCACATAACGCCACAGCAGAGACTAAAAAAGGATTTTACGCCTGCATTTTGAGACATGCCGGAGGGAACTATTTGCGCGGCCCCTTCCAGAGGGTCGCCCGTGCATGTAGAGAATCAGTGATGTACCTCCAAATGGAGTGGGTCACGAAGAGAATCCCCCGGAAAAAGCCTGAGCGGCAGCAGACACCAGCCACACTGTACTTGGAGGATTCACAGTCACGAAAAAGAATGAGGCTCATTGACAAACTACAAAACTAAAATAAAAAAATTAATAGACTGATACAGATGACCTACATCAAGAAGATGGTTAAGAATATTCACTTCCTGGGGTCCAGGAAATGTAAAATTGATTGCATAGTTTGGCAAGCGCTTAACCATTTGCTAGTTGAGTCTTACCTTTGAGTATGTGTGGCATTCAGGTTATGCACTTATCAGAGCCTTTTGTACGCAACACTGATCATACACAAAGGTTGACAGTGTCTGTGGTTCTGGCCTAAAGATCTTGGGTAGCATAAACCTAGCTAAGCCTAAATGATAAGGATAAAGAAGAAACTGACTGGAAAATAAAGCATGTCAGATTATGTATCTTCTAATAGGCACTCCATCTTCATTATTACTAGTATGAATGGATATAAATAGAAATATACATTTAGATTGGAGATGGGAGGAGAAATGAGGGAAAGCACAGGAGAGCAGATGGGTCCATTTGAAATGGAGGGATATTATTGGATATTGTGTGCCGCCTACACAGGGAAGGAGAGAAACAGGGATTGGTGGAAACAGAAAGTGGGAGTGATGCAGAAAGAGGACACGCGCCACTCCAATACTAACCATCTTTCCGATCATCATGACGTAAGGCCCCAGGTACTTGTTGACGCCAAAAATGTCCAGCACTCTAATGTACCAAAAGATGATGTCCACACAGTAAATGACTCTTCCGTATCCCATGTACGGCTCATTTTGAAGCCGAAGGATCGCTCCAATTATGAACACAGAAATGGCCACCATGTCAGTGATGTTCCAGTACTCCTGAAGCCACACCTTCACCTTCTGACTCAGTTTACCAGGCTCTGACATCAGAATCTGTAATGTAAGGACAAGGCCGTAATCAATCATGTTGCTTGGTGATGATGTGATTAGAAGGGTACGCGTATATGCCCATGATCTTCATTGCACATCACTTTTCCGCAATTGCAATGTTTCCTCATGGTCCCTGTGCAGCAAGTAAAACCCATAACAGAAGCCACTGCACACAACTCACATTTCCAGCAGTGCTGAGAAATGCATTTTAAGGAAGCATGGATTATTAACACTTAACCTTTGAATGTTATATGGTTTCAAATGTAGTAACAAGCAAAAGTGGGTGTTACTAGATGTGCTTTTCCTGCTGCCAGATACATGTCCTATAGATAAGGTGGTGATCTCAGGCATGCAAACCACTCTATTACCCAATGAAGATTGAACTGAAAATGTTTTTCTTCTTCTTAGGAAACAACAGTTCAGGGTGTGTTTCTTTTCAACTCATTTCCCGCTACATAATTTGATGAAGAACTCTATTCAAACTCGAAAACAATGTCATTGTATTATGATGATTCACCAGGTTTCGTCACTTCTACCCGTGGGGGAGCCCTTTCCTATGAGGTAACAGAGGTGAGGCAGCTACCCAATAGTCTCCCTAGGGGAGGTAAAATGTGGGAGGACCTCATAGGGAGGGTCTCCCCTGCTGGGGATAAGGACGTCCACCTGGGGAAAAGGGATCTAAGTGACAATAACACATCTATGAGTGTGAATGCAAAAGCATTGAATGTTTTACAACAAATGTACGTGAAAATAAATGTGGGGGAGACCCTCGCAGCCATCCTCCACACTGCCCCACTTTAATGAATACCCCAACCCAACCCCCATCTATATTTTCACATAAATTAATTGTAAATGATGTGATGTTTTCTTCTTCACAGTAATGGTCTGTGAAGTAATGGGGTGATCCCGGGGAAGCCTCCATAACACCGCCACAGCACATAAACTCTGACACTCATGGTCACCCTTTTCATCGACCCTTGATATTAGAACCTTGTGCTACTGTAAAGCCATGACTGTGACAATTATAAGACCAACTGCAACGGGGAAGAATGTGAGAGGCATATGGAGTGACCAGATGAAGAGCCAGCCAAGTACTGTAATGAGGTGGCTCACTGGAGGCATGAAGAGTGCCAAGAAGACTTTAACAAATGGTTTTGATGTCACATGAGGGCAGTTCCTAAAGTATAAACAGGAAAGCGAGAATGGACAAAGGAGATCTCATCGCAGAAACCAGGAGTATGCGAACAATGCCAATGAAGTTCAAACTCGGAACGCTGCAGCCAGCGCAATCACGCCCCCCAGGGAACGAGAGAGGTAAGGCAGGATGTTGCTGGAGTTTCCTAAGAGCTAGCAGAGAGCTGACTCACTTGGTGGTGGCGTGACCACTGGAAGGTGGGCCGTCAAGTCCAGAAATGACACTGAGAGCATGAACTGGTCGAGGTGCCGTGCAGAGAGCGAGAAGGAGGAGGAGGAGGAAAGGCCCCTGCCACCCTGTGAAGAACAGGAAACATGTCCCCAAGGCACCACAGGTAACTGGAAAAGATCGGTCCTGGAAGAGACCCAGCTTACTCCAAGTGCATCAGGAGTTATCTCCGCCGCACAGTTTTCAAGCCCATACCACTGCTCAAGCAGAGTACCTTTGGTGTCTACTCCCTCATCGCAGTGGCCGAACCCATACCACTGCTCAAGCGGAGTGCAACAGGAGCCATCTCCCTCGTCGCAGTGGCCAAACCCATAACACTACTCAAGCAGAGTGCATCGGGAGACAACTCCCTCGTCGCAGTGGCCAAGCCAATACCACTGCTCCAGCAAAGTGCAACGGGAGTCATCTCCCTCATCGCGGTGGCCAAGCCAATACTACTGCTCCGGCAGGAGGCACTGGGAGTCATCTCCCTCATCGCAGTGGCCAAGCCAATACCACTGCTCCAGCAAAGTGCAACGGGAGTCATCTCCCTCATCGCGGTGGCCAAGCCAATACTACTGCTCCGGCAGGAGGCACTGGGAGTCATCTCCCTCATCGCAGTGGCCAACCATTACCATTGCTCACTTAGACTTGTGAAAGGTTGAAAATATGGACCCAGAGGAGCCTGGAAAAGATACTTATCATCCAGATGTTAAAGGGAGGCCAGATAAAGCCATGAGCTTTTCTACTTCCTGGAAAGAGTTCAAGGGACTGGCACACGCTTTCTGCAGAAGTGCTGAAGGATCACCATGGAGAACCTTGATAAAAGAACCAGGGAGTCATTCCCCTGGCCCCGTTCTGAAGGGACACTGGAAGAATTACTATTACGAGAAGACTAAAGCAAGCCAGGAGAAGGAAATTATTCTCGTGGTGAATTAACTTTACTTTTGTTATAGACTTTTGGTTTAGGTGTTACGGTTACATTGCTAGGTTTCTGACAGTGGACAGAGAACATAGTACTTTTGGATGGACATTCTATCAGGTCATTAAAGCTTCCTAGGTTGAGACAAGGCAAGCCCCTTAGAAGCAGTGAGAGAACAAATGTTTCTTTCATAATAAAAGTTTGTAGCCCCAAACTTGACCCCTCGTTGTCACCCTCTTTCGTCTTTACCCTCACAATATCCATGCTGCACAATATTCCCAGTTAGTCTATTCAAAGGTATCCACATTTAGATTTTGTGCAAAAATAATGTCAAAAGGTAGAAATGGGCACGACAAACACTTGTTTGCAATGTTAGTTTTAGGATAAAAAAATTCACTTTGCTATATTGCCAAATACTCGTTGCTAAATGTGTTCAAAATACAAACTAATGAATTTATAAAGAACACAGGAGATCATATTATAAAGCGTTTGCCCAGGATCATATGGCTTCAGTTGAGTGCAATTTGGTATCTTCCTCTGCTGAATCCCCATTGGCTAATTGTGAGGACGCATCAGAAACATTCTTTGTGAGGCTCTAAACTCACTTAAGAGCACTCTCATCTGAACCCCTGCTCACTTCAGCTTGTTGGGTCTAACCTGTGCAAATATGGGTGTGGCTCAAGGCCTGCGGGCCCCCTCTATGTGACATCCTTGTTGCCATCCACTATCCCCATAACGGACTATAGGTCTGCAGGCAACGAAATGTTGCACTGTATTTGAACCACACAGGTTATGCATTGACCTGGTACTAATGGCAGCCAATGGGATGTGCATACTTTGTATGCATGCAAGTATTGCCCGGAGAAGCCCCCCAAACAATGCATGTACATTTGCAGATTTAGAAAAGTCCATGCTATAACACATATTAGTGCACTTCCAGTCCTCCAATTTTCAGGAAGCTTCTGGGACACTATCAAACTGATCATTGTAATTGCCTTAAAGTATCTCACCCTCAAAGGTTTAGCCATGGGCTTATGAGGTTTTACCAAGTTAATCAGATAAAAAGTCTATGACAAGGCCGGCAGCTTGGCCAGCCTATATCTTACATCTGGTCCTTTGCATTCTCTGTTAAGGAAGGCTGAGAACGTTTGAACATGATTAGTGCAACAATTTACACCTGCATCCCAAAGGAAATGAGAACTCTCTATCAAGAAGGTAAATGATGACTAGGAATCCTTGGGCTTTTGAGCCGGCGTGACCTGTATATCCTCGAGTCCTTAGCTTGGGCCTAAGTGCTAACTCTCTATCAAGAAGGTAAATGATGACTAGAAATCCATGGGCATTTGAGCCGGCTTGACCTGTATATTGTCGAGTCCTTAGCTTGGGCCTAAGTGCCAACTCTCTATCAAGAAGGTAAATGATGACTAGGAATCCATGGGCATTTGAGCCGGCTTGACCTGTATATTGTCGAGTGCTTAGCTTGGGCCTAAGTGCTAACTCTCTATCAAGAAGGTAAATGATGACTAGGAATCCATGGGCATTTGAGCCGGCTTGACCTGCATATCCTCGAGTGCTTAGCTTGGGCCTAAGTGCCAACTCTCTTGGTTTTCAGGACTCAACTTTGGTGAAAGGTTCTCGTTGCCGCTCTGGAAAAGGAGGTTGGGACTTAGCTGATGGTAGGAAGGAAAGTTCTATGATGTTTGCAACCTTCGCACTTATTTAGCAGGCAGACATAGTGCAGGTGTTTGGGGTCTGGGATGAAACTATTTTAGGCTCAGGGATTCCGCCTTTCTCAGAGAAATCGTTTCATTTAAGGCATCTTGCAGAGCATCCCAGACTGTCCTTAGGTTTTGAGTTCCTGCCACAAGAGCTACAAGCAATCTCCAGGGCTGAAAACTGGACCGGGGAATCTGCCCCCTGACGGACTGCTTGGTCCATTCCACCTTGTTTGCTGGAAGAAGAATCTGTACCGTGGGCAGAGATTGGCAGCAGAGGCCTTATAAACGCACAAACGTGAACGAAGGACTAGCATTTTCCAGGATTCCCTGGATGTGGCTCAGTAGGAGCGCACCTTGAACTCTGGCGGTGCTGCTATGAATATTATTATTATTATAAGGCGCTTAATACCCAGAGGTTTCTATGCGTGGGCCCGGGGATCGACCCTCTGCTGCTCTGCGTCGGCTTGCTTCCAAGGCGAGCGCCTTGCCCCTGAGCTATCTCCCCGAGTCATAGGTTGCTGTGTGAGAAACTGAGTACAATAAACCCTGTTTTTGCCAGAGGAGTGATACTAGTCACCTGCCTGGACTTTGCTGTTTGGCAGCAAAAAAGGCACCAATAACAGTGGCTTCTTGCGCCTTGCCCCTCTTACGCAATGCGCAAAGCCTGGTCATTGATGAATCACTGTCAGTGGGTTACTGTTTTCTCAACTCTCATCCAAGTCCTTGCCCCCCCCCATTAAAGAAAATAATGACACATGAGCAACTGTTCGGAGAAGCAAATGACACTCCTCCAACACAATTTGACTTCAATGAGTGCACACTCATGCTCACACACTTCACTTTCCTTTACGATGAGACCTGCAACTCCCAGCACCTTGTCTAAGACCGTCAGAACATCCTCCGCTGCAGCGTGTGGCCTGCTGAGAAGACGTGTGTGCAGGGGCGTTGCCTGGGGGGTGGCTAAGGGGGCCTAGCAACTCCCCCGAGTGTGTGACATGATTTGTGTAAAGCGAGAAGGTACCCATATTTACTGGGCCATCACTTAGCGCCGTGAGGGCTCCGGGTCTGGGCGCTACCCTCAAATACAATAAATACATACATAATTCACTACTACAACCTAGGTCTTGGGCCCACCCTGGCACAAGGCTGCCATATGCACAGATCACATTTTGGAGGCTGTTGTCATTGCCGTTGAATAACATAGATGCTTAAAATAAACTTTATTGGAAGGCCTGAACCACAGCTTCTCATTGGCTGGTTTGGATACTTTTTCCCAATTTGCAACATTGTTACACTTTTTGCAATCCCAAAAATCCTTGTCTGTTGCCTGTAGTAAGTATGATTACATTAATGATTTTCAATTGTTGGCATTGTGCTTAAGTTTCCCTTACTATTCGGTCGTCAACATTTCACTTTGAAAAGAACTGCTGGACCACTATTAAATGTGAGGCTTTCAACAAGCATCGCCCAAATCAAGCACTTGACAACCTAAGTGGGGGCAGCGACTAATCCAGGGACCTTCCAGGTCCTAAGTAGGCCATCAGGAGGTTTCTGTGGTAGATACACCACACCTGGGTCCAGAGGAGGATCAAATGCCAGAAGCCAGGTTGGCAGACAAACTATTGCAACATCCGGTCAAAAGCACAGGGTGGAGCCAGCATGCTATCTGCAAACAGGCAGGCGCAGGTTGTTGAAGGCCTATGAGCACTGCCAACACACTGTGATGTCCCAGAAGGACATGGTGGGCTTAACAAATACTTCATAGGCACATGTTGGTGAGGGCACTTCACCGTCATAAGGGGCACTTAACCTCAATTGGAACAACCAGACCAGCTCAAAACTGCATTAGCCAGACTTTCCAGCTTGTGGCCATCTTTGATTCAGAAACTATAAATGAAGGACGCTACCCAGTCGTGAGCCTGAGGACTGCCGTAATGGCCAGCAGTTCACTGCTCTGCGCATAAAAGAAGGTGGGAGATTCCCTGCGTGGCAAGGAGTCTGTTGGGAGAGCTCCTCACCATTTCACAGCTTTTGTCAAGTAAAGAATTGCGGACTGAATTCATAGTCAGCCCGGGGTGCATTTGGTAAGCAATTTCGTCATTGGGCGCTTTTTTGGCACACGGATGAGTGTTGTAGCATCACATGTGGGGCACTTCATGGACCATATTTGATAAGGTGCTTGTAGTCATGGGTGCAATACATCAGGCACATAGTGAAATTACTCAGGATTGACTGTCCCACTCAACAGACCTTAGAGTAGAGAGGACATGCATGGCTTATTGTACAAGACAGGGAGTGGGGCTGACTTAAAGGAATGGTTTGCCCAAACATTTTTATTTCAAAATTAGATAGGCAACATAAAAAAAAGATTGGCATTTTTTTTTCGAAGTCCCTATGTAAAATTTTGAGCAATTCAAGCTCAAAAATTGAAAAAGCAAGCACATGGGCGCATCCATTTTGTGAAATGGCTGCCCGCCTGTGCTGGCTTTTGCGGCACTAATGAAGGAAAAGCCAGCCAGCTGTAGTAAACAGGGTGGCTTTCCCTTCATTGGTGCCGGGACTCGGAGGACACGGACCGGAGACTACAGGCAGAAAAGCTGCGGCTGCATCTCGGTAAGTGCTATTTTTTTTTTTATTTTTTAAATAAGCACTAGCTGCGTTTTTTTTCAAGTTTTCCGGACTGGAGGAGCCCGGAAAACTTAGAAATAAAACCGCAGCTTTAAAAACGTTGTATTTATGTTTGCGGTCGCTTTTGAAGTGACCGCAAACATAAATACAACGTTATTGTGTTTGAAAACACTGCGGTTTTTCTTTCTAAGTTTCTCAGGCTCGGAGGAGCCTGAGAAACTCAGAAAGAAAAACCGCAGCGTTTTCAAACACAACCGCATTGTGTTTCTGCCTGCCGTGGCTATCACTTTGGGTCTCCGGTGCTCCCCCAGGAGAGCACCGGAGACCCAAAGTGAAAGCAAAGGCAGGCAGAAACACAACACGGTTGTGCTTACATGCCGCTGTGTTTCTGCCTAAATCTGCTTTCCCATTTGGGGCTCTAGGGCTCGCTGTAGGGAGCCCTAGAGCCCCAAATGGGAAAGCAGATTTAGGCAGAAACACTACGCAGTGCCGATTTTCGGCATTCAAATGGCAGATGTACCTCCAGCATTATGCTGGTGGTCAATCCTTCACTTAAAAGCCAAACTCGTAGTTGGGCGGTGCGGTAAATGCAGCTGTAGTTCCGTTACTGCCAAATGTGTAATGAGGCCCTTGAAGACATTCTCTGGAAAGATCACATCACACAGACAGCCACAATCAGCACGTGACCTATGTCAAAATGTTTGCCAACAGTCGCAACCGCTGGATGGTCTTTACCAGACAAGTTACGTTATGACATTGGTTCTTGAGGTAGCGCATCGTTTGCCATTTTCCATGGCCTCTTGGCACTCTAGTTCCTGCAAGCATGGGTGGATTAGGTGGAGCAGAGGTAGAAGAGTTCCGCTGGTTATCCGATCATTTTTTGTCTTGCAGTCTGTACTCTATAGTTGCCTGGTGTATGCGGTATGCATTAGTCTTTTGCTCGGTGTTGGCGTTCAGCAAGCCGGAGCCCATTGCCTTCGTTGTATAGTGCCAGACCCAGCAGCACCGCAGCAGCGGCATTGAATCGCTGCAACATTCACATAGACCCATCAGGGACTTACAGCGTTTACCCAAAGTCTACAAACGGGTGTGTATCTCTGTCCCCAGGGAGAAGGTGTTAGGATGGTGTTCTGAGAAAACCTGCAGACGTTTAGTAGTACCTTGTCTAGCTTGGACTCCCTCACCAAACCACCTGTCCACACCATGGGAGCCCAGGTGAGCTGTAGTATAACTGTAGTCTAGCTGTAGTTTTATGGAGGTTGTTGAACACCCAATTCCCTAGCTGCCTTGTCTGGTAGCATCCAAGGAGATGTGGAGTCTCTCCTCAAGTATGAGAACCCCCTTATCATCAGAGGGGCCCTGCACTTTACCACTCATGGCAAATCCGCCAATATTCCTCTGGAGTTCTATGGACTGCAAAAATGGGCACTAACAGCGTCCCACCAGCACTCGGATGCCGTGGTAAGTCCATGCGACCGCGTGGTGGTAACGGTAGCCAATGCTGCTGGTACTTCAGCAGATGTACCTCAGTTAACCTTTCAAGTGGAACGATGGTATCTGAGAGAAGCCACGTGGCTCCTCAGGCCCAACCACTCTTCTCTGATGCATGGGGTTAAAATGAAATGTTCAACGATGGAACAGGAAACCCAGCACATGCAAACAAGCGCAGAGCGGACACATGCACACACGCCAGCATGGGCTGGGTTTCCTGTTACATGGTGTTTATGTCTTCTTTTACGTAAGTGAAAGGCTATGTCGTCGTTTTCGTGTTTGTTCTTTGCAACGGAACTGGGAGCACGTAATGGGCGGCTGCCGCGCGGAAGTGTAAATATACAGCAGTGTACCAATGACCTCTCGACCCCCAGTTATCCGCTCTGGTGGGCAGAGCATGTTTCCTTGTCTCTCCGATTGGAGAGTCTGACATTTGTAACCATTAATCCCAGTGTTAGTAATTATTACCTTTCTTGATGGCTTAACATTTTGCACACAGTTCACTGGGGTTCTCTTTCAAAGTGCAACCATCACGCCCAGACGTCCTTCACGCATGCACCCTGTAGTGCTGTGTTCTTTGACCTTTGCCAATCAACAGACAATAGCAGGCAGTTTCTCTGATTCCTTCACAGAGTTGTTGCTGGGGTGCGGGGCCTGAGGGGTCTTTTGGTTGAAGCCCTGGATAGAAGCTCACAGACTACAACCAAAAGGCTATAGCTAGCCCTGAGTCCTGACAGTCCCTACATCAGCGTAGCCCCGGATCTTTTCCAGACATAGCAACTTCCCTGGCTAGCCCTGGGTCCTGACAGTCCCTTCATCAGCGTAGCCCCGGATCTTTTCCAGACATAGCAACTTCCCTGCTTCTTCTCTACTTATTAGTACTCTCCTCACCCCAATGGGCAATAGACCCTGGCGAGTAGGGCCTCCGCCAGCTCACTAGTCTGCCAATCCAGCAGTGTCCTGCAAATAGCCTGTTTGTCCACAGGTAATTTCCGCAGCTTTAGTTTGTCATGGCTGCACCCTGGTTCAGAAAACTATATATATAAAAGTCAAAATGTGTCTGTTTGTGGCCGGATTTGTGGCGAAGTTTAGTTCCTTATACAGTTCCACGCACTTTTCACCAATCTGCTCCACATTTTGCATAGATGACTGTTAGGACCCTCCGGACATTACTGGCTACATGACATTTGGACACCCCACCCCTTTCCCTGGATTTCAGCAAATGTCAATATTTGTTTGTGGGTTTGTGGCTTGGTGAAGGATTGTTCCTTATACAATTCCACACCGTTTCGCCAATCTGCACCAAATTTTGCATGGTTACCTGTTAGGACCCTCTGGACATTACGGAGTGCTTGACATTTGGACACCCTACTCTGTTCTCCGGATTTCAGCAAAAGTCCAAATTTGTTTGTGAGTTTGTGGCAAAGCGTTGTTCCTTATGCAATTCCACACCTATTCACCAACCTGCTCCAAACTTTGCATAGTTACCTGTTAGGACCCTCTGGACATTACTGACTACGTGACATTCGGAGACCATACCCCGTTTCCTGGATTTTACAAGTCAAAATTTGTTTATGGGTTTGTGGCTTGGCGAAGCGTTGTTCCTTATACAATTCCACACTGTTTCACCGCTCTGCACCCCTTTCCCCGGATTCCAGCAAGTTCACACATCAGACGGTTGCCTGAAATTGCTGAAACATCATTGTGGTCCTAGAAGGACCAGTAACGACATGAGGAACACAACTCGAGGTCTAGGCTCAAGGATGCACAGTTTCCAAGATATTTGCACCATAACAAACTGCACCATGCCAGGGTGTGGCGACAGGTGGGGAGGGAGCACAAAAGGTCCCAGTATGCAGCAGCACACCAACTCTCGCCTCCCCCAAAGTCTGCTCTGGGGTATCTCAGCCAGCCACACAGGCCCATTCGCAGTGCAGTTTGCTTCAGGGTGCAAAGCACATCAAGCGATAAGCAAATCGGAACAGTGACCTACAGGATCAGTGTTATCATATCTGTCTACAAGAACAGGTACTTCTGCTAGTACTGTATAACAGAAATGGCTTTTCGTCCATTTTGGTAGTGTTTCCTAACATATTAATCTAGTCATGCCACTGACTGTTTCTTAGGTGTGGAAGAGTAAAAGGGAGTGTGACATCACTTCCTCTATACCTGCCATTTTTGAGAATTCAAATCACTCATTTGGATGTCTTATCAACTATATTAACACAGGCATTGTATTTATGAGGCTTTTACAGGGTGAATGCCCATCTGCCAGTGCTCCTCTCCCTTTGAAGCAATTATACAATGTTTTCATATTGCGCTTCTTGAAGGATTCGTCCGGCCTCTAAAAGCACTGCAATGATAGGTATTATCATCGCCTCTTTTTAAGGGTACTGAATTTATTGACCTCAGAAGTGTAAAAAGGTTGGGTGGCACGGCAGGGATTTGTACCAGTATGCTGAAGGCGAACCTGAGATGACTGAGTAGAGCGCTTATCTTACTGAGCTATCTACCCAGATACAAACATTATCCATTGGGATATGTCACGCAGATGTTACCAGATTAGGGAGGTGCGCCCTGCTGAAAATAGATGCGTGAGTTCTTTTCTACACTGGCCTCCAGGTTTATTATCAGCCCCTGAGTTTCTTAGCAGATCTAAATCCATTCATGTGTTTCTTGTAGTGGTTAAGGGTAATTTTAATGACTCACTTCCGCCTGTTCAATTTTCTATCTTTTGGTCTAGAAAACGATAATCTATTCCCCAACAATACAAATGTGTTTCTAGAAATGTGTCTGAGTGGTTGACATTGCCCATAGTTATTGCATCCTGTTCTTTTGCCATGGAGGATATGTCTTCAAGTACTCAAGTAAGAGGTTACCTACTTCGTGACTTAGTGCTCTATTGCAAAACATCACTTTTACAACAAAACAACTCTCAATGATTAGTTTTCTCTGAAACCATTGACAAGTATTGTCATCAGAGAAGGTGTTTGCACTAACATATGGTTGGTCTGATTCATGGGCTAATTCTAATGTATGAGATCCTGTTCTGAGATCAAAGCAATCAGCATCCAAGAGCATCCAAACACCAAACACTGGTCTGACAGATACCTCGGCTAACCAGTGACGGCACTTTGGTCAAGGATATAGTTCTGAAAGGCATGCAAAACACCTTGGCCATAGTATTCAGTAAGAATCAGGTGGCCAAATCTGGCCTCAACATGAAAACCCCATTGATCCTTCCTTAAAGACCCAACACTGGGTCCCAATGACATATTGAATTACAGTTCCAGTGCTCTCCACTGTGCACGTGGCCATCTATGAGGGAACGACCCTCAGATTGTGCACCAACCAAATGGCACAGGAGATCACAGAGGGCACAAGGAAGGGAGCGCCCTCAGTTTACCATTGGGTGAACTACCAACCCCTGCACCCGCTCTGCTGAAATGCCTTCTAAACCAATCTCTCCAAGCACGTCCCTGGCTGCTGACTTGTACCATGAGGACCAGCGACTGAGCAATGCCAGTAGAGGACGACACCCTTCCCTCAAGGCCACACATGGCATGTGCAGGCTTTCAGCACACCGGCTACCTCACCCATATACTCATTTACTAACTCACTGAATGTGCTTATGAGTAAAGAAGTTGCTGCCATGCACCCTATTGAGCAGCCATGTTGTACTACTGGAATAGGTAGTCACATTGATACTGACCTAAACATTGACAATGATTGAAACAATTCATATCTAGTTGCCCCGAGCAGCAGAATCATTTTTAATTATAGACCATATTGTTTCTATATGGCATGGTAGCTCAGCGGGTTGTGCCCTTGCTGCTGCAATCTGCGTGTGATCTGCTGGTTGCAGGTTCGAATCCTGGCAAGGACAACTTAACTTTCCGAGGTCGATAAATGAGCACCAACTTCGGTTGGCTGATATTTGTATGTAAAAAAGTTCTAAGTACAGCGCTTTGGCAAAAGCGTCATATAAATAACATATCATTATAACCATATATTCAGATGGTAACTTAATTGTATTGTAACTGTAACATCTATGTATTGCTGCATCCCACTTCAGTTCTACGTGTACCGGGGCATGGTCTGATATGCTTACTCAATGTATCACTCCTCCTTGTATATTTTTTTTTAAACTTCTGAGGAGTAACC